>NW_027490262.1:0-703490 GCF_050948175.1 Xylocopa sonorina | reverse complement strand
ATATATTCTAAGTTAAAGTATACAAGAACTGGAATTATTCTAAGACTAAGATTAAGTTAAAATGGAAATAGAAACGCGATGCCTGAACCCCACATTGAGGCGGCTAGAACTAGAAGTTTCGACTAATCGGTAGGAGATCTCGAGTCAGAGTGTCGCTCTGGAGACGCGTCTCGGACCTCCTCGGTTCGCGAGGCGCTACGGTCGCGGACGCTTGTGGTAGGGAGATCGCGGTCCCGCGAGTGGGGGACTCGCGTCTCGTGGAGGGGAGCTCGCGGTCCAGCGAGTGGGGACTCGCGGCTCGTGGTGGGGCTAGCGGCGCATGTCGCTGGCCGGACGCATCTTACGCGTTTGACTTATGAGCTAATACAATATGGGCTTAGAATTATGTGTGTGTTGTTTGTGTCTTACATTCGTGTCGTGTATAACTTAGATCTAGGAATTCTTATATAAAGATATATGCGTCATGATATAGTATGTATGTACTAGCTTAGAAGTAATATACAGGTTCTAGCAGATCCTGTTCCCGGAATTGGAAAAGTCCCCATTCAGGTGATGGGCTGCGGCTACGTCTTCCTGCAGGACGGAATCCTCGGTGCGAGGGAGATAGGGCTGCCTGTCCTTGGTGCGGGCGAGACAGGTATACTCGGCGGTGCGAGTGAGACAATGGTGCCTGGTGCGAGCGAGACAGGTATACTCGGCGGTGCGAGTGAGGTAGCGGAACTTGGTGAGCGCGTGCAGGTATGCGCGCGCGAAAACTTCCAGTTGCTGGTTCTGCAGACCAGTTTGGCTGGTTGCATGCGTCCAGGGGTTGATGCTGGGGGGTGCGAGGAGGTTGATGGGTGGCAGGCGGTACGCCTGACGTCACACCTCCCCCCATTGAAAAAGAATTTCGGCAATGCCGAAATCTCTGGACTGTAGTTGGTTCGTTGCGTTGTCTCGTTCGAATGGCCGATTGTGGGTGGATGCTTTCCTTTCCATGGCCTTTGTCCTGTCTTCGTTCTCGTGAGTCCTCTGAATACAGAGAGTGCAGTGGATGCTGCGGTTGCAGCGGATGTTGCGGATACTGCGAATGTTGCGGACACGGTGGATGCTGTGGTTGCAGCGGATACTGTGTTGTTGATGTGCTGGCCCTATTGCGTGGCACTACACTGGGGGCACTTATTTCACTTTGCTCTTTTGACGAGTCCTTAGGGGTATCTTTTACATATAGTTTATCATGATTTTCAGTTTTTGTGTTTGGGGTGCACTGTACACTAGCACTGATTTCATTGTTCGTACTTTTGATCATGCTTACAGTGTTTTTCTGCAAACGCTTGCAGATTTTCAGCTTATTACTATGTACTATCTTAGGTCTACCTTTTATATTAATCTTAACATTATGGTTGCTTAGAACTTCCAAGACTTTGTATGGGCCTGTGTACTGGGACTGGAATTTATGTTTCAGTGGTTCTCGAAGTAAGTACACCCATTGCCCTACTTGGAATTTCTGTACATTCAACTTCTTATCATAATAGAATTTGGCACGGACTTTCGCTCCGTCGAGATTTTGTTTTGCGATTTCTTGCGACGTTCTTATTCGGTCTGTTAATTCGTCGAGGTAATTGGCATATGATTCATTTTCTGATGTATCGCGGAACGGTATTGATGAGGGGAGTCTGGCGATCTTACCGTATACGAGCTCGTACGGAGTGTATCGTGTACCTTCGTGCGTACTCGTGTTATATGAGAGCATCGCGAATGGGAGCCATTTCTCCCAGTTGTTACGATTACCGATAAATTGCTTTAAGTACTCTGCGAGTACGTGATGTGACCTTTCGACAGAGCCATTGGTCTGAGGGTGAAATGCTGTTGTCTTAAATTGTTGGATTTTGAACCTTTTCGCGATCGTTTTCATCAGTGAATTAATAAAGTTTGAGCCCTGATCCGTAAGGATACCTTTGGGACATCCGAATTGACATATGAATTGAGTTATAAAGGCGTCGGCGATGTCTACGGCTGTGGTTCGTTTGAGTGGAATGGCCAGGGAATATTTAGTTAGGAGGCATTGTATGGTGAGAATGTTATTGAATCCGTCTGGAGTTGGAGGTAAGGGACCCATAACATCCATAGATATTTTCTCGAAAGCGGTGCCGGGAGTGTCTGTAAGCGTAAGGGGTTGTCGTGTCTTTACTCGTGTTAGTTTTTGTTTTTGACATTGGTCGCAGTTTTCTATGTATGTTTGTATGTCCGTTTTCATGTTAGGCCAAAAATGTCTTTCGCGTATTCTAGAGTAAGTTTTATTTATTCCTTTATGTCCACCGATTGGCGTGTCATGATTCTCCCGGATTATTTGCTGTCTTTGCTCTGGTGGTGGGATTTGTACTAAACCTTGACAAACGGTTATTTGTACGTTTGACTCGAAAAATAGATCTAGTAAGATTCTTTTAATTTGTAAAAATGCTACGGTTCCTATTGCGCCCTGAGAGATACTAAATGTTTGAATTTGGAGCTCTGTAACGACATCGTATAGTGATCTCAATGCTTCTAATAGTATTTCGTTGTCTATTCCCTTTTTCTCATGTTCGGTTACTGGTAATGAGATTTGGTAATAACCGCCGTTTTCGTTCACTTTAGCTCTCGCTAGTGTGATGTGGTCCCTATGTTGAAAGAATTTGTCCAATTTTTGAAGTTCTAGGGCGCCTCGATCATATGGGCGGCCTCCCTTGGTTATGAAAATGACTAGGTTATCGCGGCGTGCTGCAATGGGGTCCCTAGTCGGTACAAATAGTGGGCGTTGACGTACGTTCGAGTCGTTGTTACTTGTCGGTAATTCCGCGGGTGATGTCGATAAAGTAGGTTGTCTTTCTTCTGTCGGTCGGTAAGAAGTACTGATGTTTTCGGAAGAGGATACTGGCGTTGGAGGTGGTGCAAGAAGATTTGAAGACGAGGATGGTCGACGGATATCGAAAAGATCGTCCTCGGAATCTATGGGATTGGAAATTGGTTGGACTGTGACGGGATTGCGAGACAACGCGTCAGCGTTCATATTTATCTTTCCCGGTTTATAAACTATTTCGTATTCATATTCAGCTAATTTAAGACGCCAACGGATTAATCTACTTGATGGATCCTTTACCGAATTCATCCAAACTAGTGGCCTGTGATCGGTCACCAGCTTGAATGACTTACCGTATATGTATGGCCTGAAGAAATGTACCGCGTATATAATCGCCAGACACTCCTTTTCAATTGTTGAGTAATTCCTCTCAGCGCTATTTAATAATCGAGAGGTATAGGCGATTGGTAGATCTCTTCCTATTGGGCCTTGACTTAACACGGCGCCAATTGCGTCGGCGGATGCATCTGATGTTATTATAAATGGTTTGGTAAAGTCGGGGTATTGTAATATTGGCGCTTCGCAGAGCATATCACGGAGTGTTACAAACGCGTCTTCGTGGTTATTACGCCATATAAATTTTGCATCCTTTTTTAACAAATTAGTCAACGGTTTAGCCAGTGCAGAAAAATTCGCAATGAATCGGCGGTAGTAGCCGGCGAGACCTAGAAATTGTTTCACCTGTTTCGGATTTTGCGGTCTTGGGAAATCTTTTACGGCGCGAACTTTGTTTGGGTCTGGTTTGACGCCATTTTCACTGATAACGTGACCTAGGTAATTGACTTCTCGACGCAAGAATTCGCATTTGTCCGGTTGTAATACGAGGTTAGCGGCTCGTAGTCGCTCCGCGAGTTTGTTGAATTTTGTCTTATGTTCCTGTAATGAGCTAGCGTAAAGGACGATATCGTCTAAATAAACGAACATTTCGTTTCCTTGCAGTCCGGTCAGCACACTATCCATAAGCCGTTGGAACGTGGCTGGGGCATTGCGTAATCCGAATGGCATTCGTTGGAATTCAAAATGTCCGTGTGGGGTGGAAAACGCGGTTTTCGCGGCATCAGAAGGATGCATCGGAATCTGGTGGAAACCACTGGCCAGATCAAAAGTGCTAAAGTATTTTGCACTGCCCAGTTGGTCCAGAATTTCCGTTATGCAGGGGAGAGGGTATGCATCGGCAATTGATCGTTCGTTTAATCCGCGGTAATCAATTACGACGCGCCACCTCTTGTTTCCTGCGGAATCCGGTTTTTTAGGAACAACCCAGAGCGGGGAATTGTATGGCGATTTGGAAGGCTTAATGATTTCATCGTTTAGAAGTTGCTCTATTTGTTTTTGTATCTCCTGCTTATGAATCGGTGGAAATCTATATTGCTTAACGTTAACCGGTTGATCATTGACTGTTGGAATGCGATGAGACGTAACATTAGTATACCCTAATTTGTCGCCGGGTAAGTGGAACAAGTCTTGCGTGTCGAAAATTAATTTGTGGATGTCGTTTCTCTCTTCCTCGTTGAGGTGGTCGAGACGCAAAGCGGAGACTATCTTATCGAACCTGGTTTCGGGTTGCGTAGCACTTGAGACGTTTCGTTTTATCGCTGGTTTCGAATTTCGCGTGAGAATATCGGCGTACGTTGGTTTGTTTATGTTCCCTGCTCTGGAGTTCGTAGGAATGGTTTTATCTTTTATACCATGGTGTTGAATATTTACTCGACGGTTCGAGTGTCTATTGGTATTTGAAAAAAAATCTGTGGGTTTTTGAGACTCGGTGTTGGCAGATTTAGCGTAATTGGATGCAGTGTTTTGTACTTTTGGATCTGGAAATGTCTTTTTCGAGTCGGAATTGGAAAACAGAGGATACAGAGATGGATTTAGCTTTTGTATTGAATCGGATACAGGGAGAGGATCTATGTATACGCTAGGTACAGGGATCGTTACCTCGCTATCGGTAGCGTTAATTATACGCGTTACCGCGTATCCTCTTCGGACACGAACAATTGCGTTTCCGAAGTATACTCCCTTCGCGAGTTGAATTCTGGGGATAATTCCTTGTTCGACGTCAGAGTTAATTACCCGGACGCGTATGCCGGAATTTGTTCGCGGAGGAAGTATTATATTTTCTATAATATCCTTTTGGCTTGCGAACGGTATACGGTTACCGTGCCAAAGGATGTACTTATTCTTAAAAGATATATCTGCATCCGCGCAGAAACTAGAGCCTAAAATACCGGCGGTTTTAATTGGGAAATTAGAGCTTACAACGTTAAATGGTATGTCGCGCGAAAATATTTGTAAGGTGACCGTTCCTAGCGTGGCCACGGTGCCTTCGGTAACCCCGGTGATCGTTAATTGTTCGGCTCGGTTTACCTGAATATTTTCCCTAAGGGCGTTCTCTTTAATTACGTTAATTTCAGCTCCCGTATCTATCATCATAATCACGGATTGCGTTAGAGACTTTGAGTTAATTACTACTGTCGGGACGCTGGTCTTGCCGGTGATATTTACAGCGGCTCTATGTTTTCTATCTCCTCGTGGTCTTTCGTTAACGCGAGAACATGTCTTTTGAATGCGGCCTCGCGTACCGTCTCGCGGCTGGTTGGGAGGCCGTTCGCGTTTCCCTGTTGCGGGCGGATATTATTTTCGATCGCTCTATTGTTAATAGCGTTGTTAAATTGACGCTTTCGGCACTCCTCTATCGTATGGCCTGAAAATTTGCAGTACCTGCACACGAGTCCGGAGCGGTCACGGGGCGCGTATTGACCGCGCGGCGGTCCCGTTACTTGGGGTTTTTCCTCGCGATAGCGGCGTACGTCCCTCGGTGGTTCCTCGCGAGGGTAAGTAATGGACGGTCTAGGGCTATTGTCATTATACCTGCATTCGCGCGTGGTATGGTTTCTACTGTTACATTTACTACATGAAATACCGGTATGATGTTCGAAGGTTGGTGTTTCGTTACGGGGACGCGGAACAACGAGCCTTTCCTTGTCCAATTCGTAACGACGGTAAAGCTCCTTCGCATGGGCAAACGCATCATTAAGGGATTCGTAAATTCGAGAATTCATAGACAACCTTATCTCGGGGATCAGTCCATCGCAAAAACATCTTAGAGCGAGTGCATCTATTCCCGAGCGCGAATTGATAAGTTCGATCGCGTCATAGCGTTCACAGTCGATCGCGGCGTTCCTTAAATCTTTGATACGACCGATAAAATCAAGAATGTGTTCGTTGGGGCGCATAAACGTATTTGTTAATTCGCCACGGTAATGGTCTGTCGACTTAGTAGACCCGAAAACTGCGCGCAATATATCCCCTAATTGTCTAATTGTAGTGCAAGCCTCGTCCTCGACGGCCAGGTATGCGCGACCCCTCAGTCTATTAATAATAACCTTGGTAAGGGACGGTTCGCTTTCGGGTGAAACTAACTCCTTCGCCCGTTTGCAAGCACGGATAAATTGTAATACCGATATATTCTTTCCGTCAAATATTGGAACGCTTTCTATTGCTTCGCGAAATGAAAGCTTATCTGTTTGAGGCGTTAATACTTCTGATGCGGACGATGCAAATGTATGCGTACGCGGTGTACCCAAAGAGATAGCTTCGGCGTTGCTAGGTTGACTGGCGCGTATAGAATCTAATTCTTGGCGTAATAAATCAATCTGTCGGCTTAAATGAGCTATCGTTTGATCCTTATCGTGGTTTGCGGATGTCGAGGGTATAGGATTTGCGGGCGCGGCGGCGGCGTCTGTGGCGACCGCATCGTGAAATTCAAGAGTTCGGCGGTGTTCTGTTTCGTTCGCGGCGTCTCTTTGGAGTTGTAATCGCGTGCGTTTCGTTGGCGTGCGCGTTGCCATGGCTGTTCACGTACCTTTACAGCGGAATTTCCGAAAGGTAAGCGCGATAATCCCACCGCTGTCACCAAGTTTATGTCACGTCCGGCGAAACTATTTTCCGTTGCTCCGGAGGCTTTACGACACGAGCCTATTTTCGGAAATTCGGTCCGCGGAAACGCGTTAAGACCGGGTCCGACAATTTCGGCTGACGCGACACTAGCGAAAACACTGGCGATAATAAGGGAAAGACCCTACCTTTCGATGACTTCTCTCTCGATCTGTACGTAGAAACGGCGTCGAGGATCGTTCGCTGGGATCGTAGCGGAGCTCGGTCGGTTGGCTGCTACGGAAATCTCGATCAGTCGCCAGCGAAGAGGAGGACGGCAGTCGGAATTCAGCGGTGATGCAGAGGAACCAGCGGTGATAATAGCAGCTTCAGCTGCGAATGTGGCAGAATCGGCGTGATGCGTCGTGGTGCCTGGATCGGAAGCGTCGACGGTCGCTTCGGAAAGCGGCGGCTGGGCTGGTGCGAAAGCAGGTCGCTGGTATACGAGGACTCTCGGAACGTCCTCCAAATATTCACGCACAAGTGATCGTAAGAAATTCTTTCTACCCGCACGTCGAGTTCTTCGCAAACCGGAAGCACGAGTCATTCACCAGGTTTTTCTGTACTTTCGACTAAGATCTGAAGGATAAGCGGCGGTCCGCTCTATCTCAACGTCACAAAGCCGATTTCTATACTCCTTCAAGGTGATGAAGAGCAACCCCAGTTGTATGGAAGAACCCGTGAAGGAATTCGTAGTTAAATGTAATGTTAAAAGTAGAACTAGTATTATAAACACTTGATAAAATTAATGGATATGGAAATATTAGACTTGGTAAAAGAACTTGTACTTGGATGTAGTAACAGTAAAATAAAATATATTCTAAGTTAAAGTATACAAGAACTGGAATTATTCTAAGACTAAGATTAAGTTAAAATGGAAATAGAAACGCGATGCCTGAACCCCACATTGAGGCGGCTAGAACTAGAAGTTTCGACTAATCGGTAGGAGATCTCGAGTCAGAGTGTCGCTCTGGAGACGCGTCTCGGACCTCCTCGGTTCGCGAGGCGCTACGGTCGCGGACGCTTGTGGTAGGGAGATCGCGGTCCCGCGAGTGGGGGACTCGCGTCTCGTGGAGGGGAGCTCGCGGTCCAGCGAGTGGGGACTCGCGGCTCGTGGTGGGGCTAGCGGCGCATGTCGCTGGCCGGACGCATCTTACGCGTTTGACTTATGAGCTAATACAATATGGGCTTAGAATTATGTGTGTGTTGTTTGTGTCTTACATTCGTGTCGTGTATAACTTAGATCTAGGAATTCTTATATAAAGATATATGCGTCATGATATAGTATGTATGTACTAGCTTAGAAGTAATATACAGGTTCTAGCAGATCCTGTTCCCGGAATTGGAAAAGTCCCCATTCAGGTGATGGGCTGCGGCTACGTCTTCCTGCAGGACGGAATCCTCGGTGCGAGGGAGATAGGGCTGCCTGTCCTTGGTGCGGGCGAGACAGGTATACTCGGCGGTGCGAGTGAGACAATGGTGCCTGGTGCGAGCGAGACAGGTATACTCGGCGGTGCGAGTGAGGTAGCGGAACTTGGTGAGCGCGTGCAGGTATGCGCGCGCGAAAACTTCCAGTTGCTGGTTCTGCAGACCAGTTTGGCTGGTTGCATGCGTCCAGGGGTTGATGCTGGGGGGTGCGAGGAGGTTGATGGGTGGCAGGCGGTACGCCTGACGTCACACGTAGCAATTGTGTTCATATGATTCTTAAAACGCGATATCGCATCTCATTTCTATGTTTCATGGTAAGATATAACATGATTTGCGAAGTGTTATGTATTCCTCGTCTACACTTCAAATGAATGTGAATGCGATACTTCCTCGCTAGGAAATAGCGTTTGCAGATGTCTACCTATCGTAGCACTAGCTTTCTAACGCTTCTTAAAACGCGATATCGCAACTCATTTCTATGTTTCATGGTAAGATTTAATATGATTTGCGAAGTGTCATGTATTCCTTGTCTATACTACAAATGAATGTAAATGCGACACTTCCTAGCAAGGAAATAGCGTTTGCAGATGTCTACGTATCGTAGCACTAGCTTTCTAATGCTTCTTAAAACGCGATATCGCATCTCATTTCTATGTTTCATGGTAAGATATAATATGATTTGCGAAGTGTCATGTATTCCTCGTCTACACTTCAAATGAATGTAAATGCGACACTTCCTTGCTAGGAAATAGCGTCTGCAGATGTCTACGTATGGTAGCGATAAAGTTCTAATGCTTCTTAAAACGCGATATCGCATCTCATTTCTATGTTTCATGGTAAGATATAATATGATTTGCGAAGTGTTATGTATTCCTCGTCTACACTTCAAATGAATGTAAATGCGACACTTCCTTGCAAAGAAATAGCGTTTGCAGAAGTCCACGTATCGTAGCAGTAGATATCTAATGCTTCTTAAAACGCGATATCGCATCTCATTTCTATGTTTCATGGTAAGATATAATATGATTTGCGAAGTGTCATGTATTCCTCGTCTACACTTCAAATGAATGTAAATGCGACACTTCCTTGCTAGGAAATAGCGTCTGCAGATGTCTACGTATGGTAGCGATAAAGTTCTAATGCTTCTTAAAACGCGATATCGCATCTCATTTCTATGTTTCATGGTAAGATATAATATGATTTGCGAAGTGTTATGTATTCCTCGTCTACACTTCAAATGAATGTAAATGCGACACTTCCTTGCAAAGAAATAGCGTTTGCAGAAGTCCACGTATCGTAGCAGTAGATATCTAATGCTTCTTAAAACGCGATATCGCATCTCATTTCTATGTTTCATGGTAAGATATAATATGATTTGCGAAGTGTCATGTATTCCTCGTCTACACTTCAAATGAATGTAAATGCGACACTTCCTTGCTAGGAAATAGCGTCTGCAGATGTCTAGGTATCGTAACATTAGAGTTCTAATGCTTCTTAAAACGCGATATCGCATCTCATTTATATGTTTCATGGTAAGATGTAATATGATTTGCGAAGTGTTATGTATTCCTCCACTACACTTCAAATGAATGTAAATGCGACACTTCCTTGCTAGGAAATAGCGTCTGCAGATGTCTAGGTATCGTAGCAATAGAGTTCTAATGCTTCTTAAAACGCGATATCGCATCTCATTTCTATGTTTCATGGTAAGATATAATATGATTTGCGAAGTGTCATGTATTCCTTGTCTAAACTTCAAATGAATGTGAATGCGTCACTTCCTCTCTAGGAAATAGCGTTTGCAGATGTCTACGTATCGAAGCAATAGAGTTCAAATGCTTCTTAAAACGAGATATCGCATCTCATTTCCATGTTTCATGATAGGATGTAATACTCATTGCGAAGTGTTATGAATTCCTCGCCTACACTTCAAATGAATGTAAATGCGACACTTCCTTGCAAGGAAATAGCGATTGCAGATGTCTACGTATCGTAGCAATAGAATTCATATGATTCCTAAAACGCGATATCGCATCTCATTTCTGTGATTCATGGTAAGATATAATATGATTTGCGAAGTGTTATGTATTCCTCGTCTACACTTCAAATGAATGTAAATGCGACACTTCCTTGCAAAGAAATAGCGTTTGCAGATGTCTACGTATCGTAGAAGTAGATATCTCATGCTCCTTAAAACGCGATATCGCATCTCATTTCTATGTTTCATGGTAAGATATAATATGATTTGCGAAGTGTCATGTATTCCTTGTCTATACTTCAAATGAATGTAAATGCGACACTTCCTAGCAAGGAAATAGCGTTTGCAGATGTCTACGTATCGTAGCACTAGCTATCTAATGCTTCTTAAAACGCGATATCGCATCTCATTTCTATGTTTCATGGTAAGATATAATATGATTTGCGAAGTGTCATGTATTCCTCGTCTACACTTCAAATGAATGTAAATGCGACACTTCCTTGCTAGGAAATAGCGTCTGCAGATGTCTAGATATCGTAGCAATAGAGTTCTAGTGCTTCTTAAAACGAGATATTGCATCTCATATCTATGTTTCATGATAAGATATAATATTCACTGCGAAGTGTTATGCATTCCTCGTCTACGATTCAAATGAAAGTAAATGCGAAACTTCCTTGCAAGGGAATAGCGTTTGCAGATGGCTACGTATCGTAGCAATAGAGTTCATGTGATTCTTAAAACGCGATATCGCATCACATTTCGATGTTTCATGGTAAGATATAACATGATTTGCGAAGTGTTATGTATTCCTCGTCTACACTTCAAATGAATGTGAATGCGATTCTTCCTCGCTAGGAAATAGCGTTCGCAGATGTCTACGTATCGTAGCATTAGCTTTCTAATGCTTCATAAAACGCGTTAACGCATCTCATATCTGTTTCATGGTAAGATATAATATGATTTGCGAAGTGTAATGTATTCCTCCTCTACACTTCAAATGAATGTAAATGCGACACTTCCTTGCCAGGAAATAGCGTTTGCAAATGTCTACCTATCGTAGCAATAGTTTTCTAATGCTTCTTAAAACGCGATATCGCATCTCATTTCTATGTTTCATAGTAAGATATAATATGATTTGCGAAGTGTCATGTATTCCTCGTCTACACTTCAAATGAATGTAAATGCGACACTTCCTTGCTAGGAAATAGCGTCTGCAGATGTCTACGTATGGTAGCGATAAAGTTCTAATGCTTCTTAAAACGCGATATCGCATCTCATTTCTATGTTTCATGGTAAGATATAATATGGTTTGCGAAGTGTTATGTATTCCTCGTCTACACTTCAAATGAATGTAAATGCGACACTTCCTTGCAAAGAAATAGCGTTTGCAGATGTCTACGTATCGTAGAAGTAGATATCTAATGCTCCTTAAAACGCGATATCGCATCTCATTTCTATGTTTCATGGTAAGATATAATATGATTTGCGAAGTGTCATGTATTCCTCGTCTTCACTTCAAATGAATGTAAATGCGACACTTCCTTGCTCGGAAATAGCGTCTGCAGATGTCTAGATATCGTAGCAATAGAGTTCTAGTGCTTCTTAAAACGAGATATTGCATCTCATATCTATGTTTCATGATAAGATATAATATTCATTGCGAAGTGTTATGCATTCCTCGTCTACGATTCAAATGAAAGTAAATGCGAAACTTCCTTGCAAGGAAATAGCGTTTGCAGATGTCTACGTATCGTAGCAATAGAGTTCATATGATTCTTAAAACGCGATATCGCATCACATTTCGATGTTTCATGGTAAGATATAACATGATTTGCGAAGTGTTATGTATTCCTCGTCTACACTTCAAATGAATGTGAATGCGATTCTTCCTCGCTAGGAAATAGCGTTCGCAGATGTCTACGTATCGTAGCATTAGCTTTCTAATGCTTCATAAAACGCGATAACGCATCTCATATCTGTTTCATGGTAAGATATAATATGATTTGCGAAGTGTAATCTATTCCTCCTCTACACTTCAAATGAATGTAAATGCGACACTTCCTTGCCAGGAAATAGCGTTTGCAAATGTCTACGTATCGTAGCAGTAGATATCTAATGCTTCTTAAAACGCGATATCGCATCTCATTTCTATGTTTCATGGTAAGATATAACATGATTTGCGAAGTGTCATGTATTCCTTGTCTATACTTCAAGTGAATGTAAATGCGACACTTCCTAGCAAGGAAATAGCGTTTGCAGATGTCTACGTATCGTAGCAATAGAGTTCATATGATTCTTAAAACGCGATATCGCATCTCATTACTATGTTTCATGGTAAGATGTAATATGATTTGCGAAGTGTCATGTATTCCTCGTCTACACTTCAAGTGAACGTGAATGCGATACTTCCTCGCTAGGAAATAGCGTTTGCAGATGTCTAGGTATCGTAGCAATAGAATTCATATGATTCATAACACGCGATATCGCATCTCATTTCTATGTTTCATGGTAAGATATAATATGATTTGCGAAGTGTCATGTATTCCTCGTCTACACTTCAAATGAATGTAAATGCGAAACTTCCTTGCAAGGAAATAGCGTCTGCAGATGTCTAGGTATCGTAGCAATAGAGTTCTAATGCTTCTTAAAACGCGATATCGCATCTCATTTCTATGTTTCATGGTAAGATGTAATATGATTTGCGAAGTGTCGTGTATTCCTCGTCTACACTTCAAATGAATGTAAATGCGAAACTTCCTTGCTAGGAAATAGCGTCTGCAGATGTCTAGGTATCGCAGCAATAGAGTTCTAATGCTTCTTAGAACGCGATATCGCATCTCATATCTATGTTTCATGGTAAGATATAATATGATTTGCGAAGTGTCATGTATTCCTCGTCTACACTTCAAATGAATGTAAATGCGACACTTCCTTGCTCGGAAATAGCGTCTGCAAATGTCTGGGTATCGTAGCAACAGAGTTCTAATGCTTCTTAAAACGGGATATTGCATCTCATATCTATGTTTCATGATAAGATATAATATTCATTGCGAAGTGTTATGCATTCCTCGTCTACGATTCAAATGAAAGTAAATGCGACACTTCCTTGCAAGGAAATAGCGTTTGCAGATGTC
Source organism: Xylocopa sonorina (assembly GCF_050948175.1). Lineage (NCBI taxonomy): Eukaryota > Metazoa > Arthropoda > Insecta > Hymenoptera > Apidae > Xylocopa > Xylocopa sonorina. The sequence continues at coordinate 690,142 of NW_027490262.1, read as the reverse complement.
TACGTATCGTAGCAATAGAGTTCATATGATTCTTAAAACGCGATATCGCATCTCATTTCTATGTTTCATGGTAAGATGTAATATGATTTGCGAAGTGTCATGTATTCCTCGTCTACACTTCAAATGAATGTGAATGCGATACTTCCTCGCTAGGAAATAGCGTTTGCAGATGTCTAGGTATCGTAGCAATAGAATTCATATGATTCATAAAACGCGATATCGCATCTCATTTCTATGTTTCATGGTAAGATATAACATGATTTGCGAAGTGTCATGTATTCCTTGTCTATACATCAAGTGAATGTAAATGCGACACTTCCTAGCAAGGAAATAGCGTTTGCAGATGTCTACGTATCGCAGCAATAGATTTCTAATGGTTCTTAAAACGCGATATCGCATCTCATTCCTATGTTTCATGGTAAGATATAATATGATTTGCGAAGTGTCATGTATTCCTCGTCTACACTTCAAATCAATGTAAATGCGAAACTTCCTTGCAAGGAAATAGCGTCTGCAGATGTCTAGGTATCGTAGCAATAGAGTTCTAATGCTTCTTAAAACGCGATATCGCATCTCATTTCTATGTTTCATGGTAAGATGTAATATGATTTGCGAAGTGTCGTGTATTCCTCGTCTACACTTCAAATGAATGTAAATGCGAAACTTCCTTGCTAGGAAATAGCGTCTTCAGATGTCTAGGTATCGCAGCAATAGAGTTCTAATGATTCTTAAAACGCGATATCGCATCTCATATCTATGTTTCATGGTAAGATATAATATGATTTGCGAAGTGTCATGTATTCCTCGTCTACACTTCAAATGAATGTAAATGCGACACTTCCTTGCTCGGAAATAGCGTCTGCAAATGTCTGGGTATCGTAGCAACAGAGTTCTAATGCTTCTTAAAACGAGATATTGCATCTCATATCTATGTTTCATGATAAGATATAATATTCATTGCGAAGTGTTATGCATTCCTCGTCTACGATTCAAATGAAAGTAAATGCGACACTTCCTTGCAAGGAAATAGCGTTTGCAGATGTCTACGTATCGTAGCAATAGAGTTCATATGATTCTTAAAACGCGATATCGCATCTCATTACTATGTTTCATGGTAAGATGTAATATGATTTGCGAAGTGTCATGTATTCCTCGTCTACACTTCAAATGAATGTAAATGCGACACTTCCTTGCTCGGAAATAGCGTCTGCAGATGTCTAGGTATCGCAGCAACAGAGTTCTAATGCTTCTTAAAACGCGATATCGCATCTCATTTCTTGTTTCATGGTAAGATATAATATGATTTGCGAAGTGTTATGTATTCCTCGTCTACACTTCAAATGAATGTAAATGCGACACTTCCTTGCAAAGAAATAGCGTTTGCAGATGTCTACGTATCGTAGAAGTAGATATCTAATGCTCCTTAAAACGCGATATCGCATCTCATTTCTATGTTTCAAGGTAAGATATAATATGATTTGCGATGTGTCATGTATTCCTTGTCTATACTTCAATTGAATGTAAATGCGACACTACCTAGCAAGGGAATAGAGTTTGCAGATGTCTACGTATCGTAGCACTAGCTTTCTAATGCTTCTTAAAACGCGATATCGCATCTCATTTCTATGTTTCATGGTAAGATATAATATGATTTGCGAAGTGTCATGTATTCCTCGTCTACACTTCAAATGAATGTAAATGCGACACTTCCTTGCTAGGAAATAGCGTCTGCAGGTGTCTACGTATGGTAGCGATAAAGTTCTAATGCTTCTTAAAACGCGATATCGCATCTCATATCTATGTTTCATGGTAAGATATAATATGATTTGCGAAGTGTCATGTATTCCTCGTCTACACTTCAAATGAATGTAAATGCGACACTTCCTTGCTCGGAAATAGCGTCTGCAAATGTCTGGGTATCGTAGCAACAGAGTTCTAATGCTTCTTAAAACGAGATATTGCATCTCATATCTATGTTTCATGATAAGATATAATATTCATTGCGAAGTGTTATGCATTCCTCGTCTACGATTCAAATGAAAGTAAATGCGACACTTCCTTGCAAGGAAATAGCGTTTGCAGATGTCTACGTATCGTAGCAATAGAGTTCATATGATTCTTAAAACGCGATATCGCATCTCATTACTATGTTTCATGGTAAGATGTAATATGATTTGCGAAGTGTCATGTATTCCTCGTCTACACTTCAAATGAATGTGAATGCGATACTTCCTCGCTAGGAAATAGCGTTTGCAGATGTCTAGGTATCGTAGCAATAGAATTCATATGATTCATAAAACGCGATATCGCATCTCATTTCTATGTTTCATGGTAAGATATAACATGATTTGCGAAGTGTTATGTATTCCTCGTCTACACTTCAAATGAATGTGAATGCGATTCTTCCTCGCTAGGAAATAGCGTTCGCAGATGTCTACGTATCGTAGCATTAGCTTTCTAATGCTTCATAAAACGCGATAACGCATCTCATATCTGTTTCATGGTAAGATATAATATGATTTGCGAAGTGTAATGTATTCCTCCTCTACACTTCAAATGAATGTAAATGCGACACTTCCTTGCCAGGAAATAGCGTTTGCAAATGTCTACGTATCGTAGCAGTAGATATCTAATGCTTCTTAAAACGCGATATCGCATCTCATTTCTATGTTTCATGGTAAGATATAACATGATTTGCGAAGTGTCATGTATTCCTTGTCTATACTTCAAGTGAATGTAAATGCGACACTTCCTAGCAAGGAAATAGCGTTTGCAGATGTCTACGTATCGCAGCAATAGATTTCTAGTGGTTCTTAAAACGCGATATAGCATCTCATTTCTATGTTTCATGGTAAGATATAATATGATTTGCGAAGTGTCGTGTATTCCTCGTCTACACTTCAAATGAATGTAAATGCGAAACTTCCTTGCTAGGAAATAGCGTCTGCAGATGTCTAGGTATCGCAGCAATAGAGTTCTAATGCTTCTTAAAACGCGATATCGCATCTCATATCTATGTTTCATGGTAAGATATAATATGATTTGCGAAGTGTCATGTATTCCTCGTCTACACTTCAAATGAATGTAAATGCGACACTTCCTTGCTCGGAAATAGCGTCTGCAAATGTCTGGGTATCGTAGCAACAGAGTTCTAATGCTTCTTAAAACGAGATATTGCATCTCATATCTATGTTTCATGAGAAGATATAATATTCATTGCGAAGTGTTATGCATTCCTCGTCTACGATTCAAATGAAAGTAAATGCGACACTTCCTTGCAAGGAAATAGCGTTTGCAGATGTCTACGTATCGTAGCAATAGAGTTCATATGATTCTTAAAACGCGATATCGCATCTCATTACTATGTTTCATGGTAAGATGTAATATGATTTGCGAAGTGTCATGTATTCCTCGTCTACACTTCAAGTGAACGTGAATGCGATACTTCCTCGCTAGGAAATAGCGTTTGCAGATGTCTAGGTATCGTAGCAATAGAATTCATATGATTCATAACACGCGATATCGCATCTCATTTCTATGTTTCATGGTAAGATATAACATGATTTGCGAAGTGTCATGTATTCCTTGCCTATACTTCAAGTGAATGTAAATGCGACACTTCCTAGCAAGGAAATAGCGTTTGCAGATGTCTACGTATCGCAGCAATAGATTTCTAATGGTTCTTAAAACGCGATATAGCATCTCATTTCTATGTTTCATGGTAAGATATAATATGATTTGCGAAGTGTCGTGTATTCCTCGTCTACACTTCAAATGAATGTAAATGCGAAACTTCCTTGCTAGGAAATAGCGTCTGCAGATGTCTAGGTATCGCAGCAATAGAGTTCTAATGCTTCTTAAAACGCGATATCGCATCTCATATCTATGTTTCGTGGTAAGATATAATATGATTTGCGAAGTGTCATGTATTCCTCGTCTACACTTCAAATGAATGTAAATGCGACAATTCCTTGCTCGGATATAGCGTCTGCAAATGTCTGGGTATCGTAGCAACAGAGTTCTAATGCTTCTTAAAACGAGATATTGCATCTCATATCTATGTTTCATGAGAAGATATAATATTCATTGCGAAGTGTTATGCATTCCTCGTCTACGATTCAAATGAAAGTAAATGCGACACTTCCTTGCAAGGAAATAGCGTTTGCAGATGTCTACGTATCGTAGCAATAGAGTTCATATGATTCTTAAAACGCGATATCGCATCTCATTACTATGTTTCATGGTAAGATGTAATATGATTTGCGAAGTGTCATGTATTCCTCGTCTACACTTCAAATGAATGTGAATGCGATACTTCCTCGCTAGGAAATAGCGTTTGCAGATGTCTAGGTATCGTAGCAATAGAATTCATATGATTCATAAAACGCGATATCGCATCTCATTTCTATGTTTCATGGTAAGATATAATATGGTTTGCGAAGTGTTATGTATTCCTCGTCTACACTTCAAATGAATGTAAATGCGACACTTCCTTGCAAAGAAATAGCGTTTGCAGATGTCTACGTATCGTAGAAGTAGATATCTAATGCTCCTTAAAACGCCATATCGCATCTCAATTCTATGTTTCATGGTAAGATATAATATGATTTGCGAAGTGTCATGTATTCCTTGTCTATACTTCAAATGAATGTAAATGCGACACTTCCTAGCATGGAAATAGCGTTTGCAGATGTCTACGTATCGAAGCAATAGAGTTCAATTGCTTCTTAAAACGAGATATCGCATCTCATTTCCATGTTTCATGATAGGATGTAATACTCATTGCGAAGTGTTATGAATTCCTTGCCTACACTTCAAATGAATGCAAATGCGACACTTCCTTGCAAGGAAATAACGATTGCAGATGTGTACGTATCGTAGCAATAGAATTCATGTGATTCCTAAAACGCGATATCGCATCTCATTTCTATGTTTCATGGTAAGATATAATATTCATTGCGAAGTGTTATGCATTCCTCGTCTACGATTCAAATGAAAGTAAATGCGACACTTCCTTGCAAGGAAGTAGCGTTTGCAGATGTCTACGTATCGTAGCAATAGAGTTCATATGATTCTTAAAACGCGATATCGCATCACATTTCGATGTTTCATGGTAAGATATAACATGATTTGCGAAGTGTTATGTATTCCTCGTCTACACTTCAAATGAATGTGAATGCGATTCTTCCTCGCTAGGAAATAGCGTTTGCAAATGTCTACCTATCGTAGCAATAGTTTTCTAATGCTTCTTAAAACGCGATATCGCATCTCATTTCTATGTTTCATAGTAAGATATAATATGATTTGCGAAGTGTTATGTATTCCTCGTCTACACTTCAAATGAATGTAAATGCGACACTTCCTTGCAAAGAAATAGCGTTTGCAGATGTCTACGTATCGTAGCAGTAGATATCTAATGCTTCTTAAAACGCGATATCGCATCTCATTTCTATGTTTCATGGTAAGATATAATATGATTTGCGAAGTGTCATGTATTCCTTGTCTATACTTCAAGTGAATGTAAATGCGACACTTCCTAGCAAGGAAATAGCGTTTGCAGATGTCTACGTATCGCAGCAATAGATTTCTAATGCTTCTTAAAACGCGATATCGCATCTCATTTCTATGTTTCATGGTAAGATATAATATGATTTGCGAAGTGTCATGTATTCCTCGTCTACACTTCAAATGAATGTAAATGCGAAACTTCCTTGCAAGGAAATAGCGTCTGCAGATGTCTAGGTATCGTAGCAATAGAGTTCTAATGCTTCTTAAAACGCGATATCGCATCTCATTTCTATGTTTCATGGTAAGATGTAATATGATTTGCGAAGTGTCGTGTATTCCTCGTCTACACTTCAAATGAATGTAAATGCGAAACTTCCTTGCTAGGAAATAGCGTCTGCAGATGTCTAGGTATCGCAGCAATAGAGTTCTAATGCTTCTTAGAACGCGATATCGCATCTCATATCTATGTTTCATGGTAAGATATAATATGATTTGCGAAGTGTCATGTATTCCTCGTCTACACTTCAAATGAATGTAGATGCGACACTTCCTTGCTCGGAAATAGCGTCTGCAAATGTCTGGGTATTGTAGCAACAGAGTTCTAATGCTTCTTAAAACGGGATATTGCATCTCATATCTATGTTTCATGATAAGATATAATATTCATTGCGAAGTGTTATGCATTCCTCGTCTACGATTCAAATGAAAGTAAATGCGACACTTCCTTGCAAGGAAATAGCGTTTGCAGATGTCTACGTATCGTAGCAATAGAGTTCATATGATTCTTAAAACGCGATATCGCATCTCATTTCTATGTTTCATGGTAAGATGTAATATGATTTGCGAAGTGTCATGTATTCCTCGTCTACACTTCAAATGAATGTAAATGCGACACTTCCTTGCTCGGAAATAGCGTCTGCAGATGTCTAGGTATCGCAGCAACAGAGTTCTAATGCTTCTTAAAACGCGATATCGCATCTCATTTCTTGTTTCATGGTAAGATATAATATGATTTGCGAAGTGTTATGTATTCCTCGTCTACACTTCAAATGAATGTAAATGCGACACTTCCTTGCAAAGAAATAGCGTTTGCAGATGTCTACGTATCGTAGAAGTAGATATCTAATGCTCCTTAAAACGCGATATCGCATCTCATTTCTATGTTTCAAGGTAAGATATAATATGATTTGCGATGTGTCATGTATTCCTTGTCTATACTTCAATTGAATGTAAATGCGACACTACCTAGCAAGGGAATAGAGTTTGCAGATGTCTACGTATCGTAGCACTAGCTTTCTAATGCTTCTTAAAACGCGATATCGCATCTCATTTCTATGTTTCATGGTAAGATATAATATGATTTGCGAAGTGTCATGTATTCCTCGTCTACACTTCAAATGAATGTAAATGCGACACTTCCTTGCTAGGAAATAGCGTCTGCAGGTGTCTACGTATGGTAGCGATAAAGTTCTAATGCTTCTTAAAACGCGATATCGCATCTCATATCTATGTTTCATGGTAAGATATAATATGATTTGCGAAGTGTCATGTATTCCTCGTCTACACTTCAAATGAATGTAAATGCGACACTTCCTTGCTCGGAAATAGCGTTTGCAGATGTCTACGTATCGAAGCAATAGAGTTCAATTGCTTCTTAAAACGAGATATCGCATCTCATTTCCATGTTTCATGATAGGATGTAATACTCATTGCGAAGTGTTATGAATTCCTTGCCTACACTTCAAATGAATGCAAATGCGACACTTCCTTGCAAGGAAATAACGATTGCAGATGTGTACGTATCGTAGCAATAGAATTCATGTGATTCCTAAAACGCGATATCGCATCTCATTTCTATGTTTCATGGTAAGATATAATATTCATTGCGAAGTGTTATGCATTCCTCGTCTACGATTCAAATGAAAGTAAATGCGACACTTCCTTGCAAGGAAGTAGCGTTTGCAGATGTCTACGTATCGTAGCAATAGAGTTCATATGATTCTTAAAACGCGATATCGCATCACATTTCGATGTTTCATGGTAAGATATAACATGATTTGCGAAGTGTTATGTATTCCTCGTCTACACTTCAAATGAATGTGAATGCGATTCTTCCTCGCTAGGAAATAGCGTTTGCAAATGTCTACCTATCGTAGCAATAGTTTTCTAATGCTTCTTAAAACGCGATATCGCATCTCATTTCTATGTTTCATAGTAAGATATAATATGATTTGCGAAGTGTTATGTATTCCTCGTCTACACTTCAAATGAATGTAAATGCGACACTTCCTTGCAAAGAAATAGCGTTTGCAGATGTCTACGTATCGTAGCAGTAGATATCTAATGCTTCTTAAAACGCGATATCGCATCTCATTTCTATGTTTCATGGTAAGATATAATATGATTTGCGAAGTGTCATGTATTCCTTGTCTATACTTCAAGTGAATGTAAATGCGACACTTCCTAGCAAGGAAATAGCGTTTGCAGATGTCTACGTATCGCAGCAATAGATTTCTAATGCTTCTTAAAACGCGATATCGCATCTCATTTCTATGTTTCATGGTAAGATATAATATGATTTGCGAAGTGTCATGTATTCCTCGTCTACACTTCAAATGAATGTAAATGCGAAACTTCCTTGCAAGGAAATAGCGTCTGCAGATGTCTAGGTATCGTAGCAATAGAGTTCTAATGCTTCTTAAAACGCGATATCGCATCTCATTTCTATGTTTCATGGTAAGATGTAATATGATTTGCGAAGTGTCGTGTATTCCTCGTCTACACTTCAAATGAATGTAAATGCGAAACTTCCTTGCTAGGAAATAGCGTCTGCAGATGTCTAGGTATCGCAGCAATAGAGTTCTAATGCTTCTTAGAACGCGATATCGCATCTCATATCTATGTTTCATGGTAAGATATAATATGATTTGCGAAGTGTCATGTATTCCTCGTCTACACTTCAAATGAATGTAGATGCGACACTTCCTTGCTCGGAAATAGCGTCTGCAAATGTCTGGGTATTGTAGCAACAGAGTTCTAATGCTTCTTAAAACGGGATATTGCATCTCATATCTATGTTTCATGATAAGATATAATATTCATTGCGAAGTGTTATGCATTCCTCGTCTACGATTCAAATGAAAGTAAATGCGACACTTCCTTGCAAGGAAATAGCGTTTGCAGATGTCTACGTATCGTAGCAATAGAGTTCATATGATTCTTAAAACGCGATATCGCATCTCATTTCTATGTTTCATGGTAAGATGTAATATGATTTGCGAAGTGTCATGTATTCCTCGTCTACACTTCAAATGAATGTGAATGCGATACTTCCTCGCTAGGAAATAGCGTTTGCAGATGTCTAGGTATCGTAGCAATAGAATTCATATGATTCATAAAACGCGATATCGCATCTCATTTCTATGTTTCATGGTAAGATATAACATGATTTGCGAAGTGTCATGTATTCCTTGTCTATACATCAAGTGAATGTAAATGCGACACTTCCTAGCAAGGAAATAGCGTTTGCAGATGTCTACGTATCGCAGCAATAGATTTCTAATGGTTCTTAAAACGCGGCATCGCATCTCATTCCTATGTTTCATGGTAAGATATAATATGATTTGCGAAGTGTCATGTATTCCTCGTCTACACTTCAAATCAATGTAAATGCGAAACTTCCTTGCAAGGAAATAGCGTCTGCAGATGCCTAGGTATCGTAGCAATAGAGTTCTAATGCTTCTTAAAACGCGATATCGCATCTCATTTCTATGTTTCATGGTAAGATGTAATATGATTTGCGAAGTGTCGTGTATTCCTAGTCTACACTTCAAATGAATGTAAATGCGAAACTTCCTTGCTAGGAAATAGCGTCTTCAGATGTCTAGGTATCGCAGCAATAGAGTTCTAATGATTCTTAAAACGCGATATCGCATCTCATATCTATGTTTCATGGTAAGATATAATATGATTTGCGAAGTGTCATGTATTCCTCGTCTACACTTCAAATGAATGTAAATGCGACACTTCCTTGCTCGGAAATAGCGTCTGCAAATGTCTGGGTATCGTAGCAACAGAGTTCTAATGCTTCTTAAAACGAGATATTGCATCTCATATCTATGTTTCATGATAAGATATAATATTCATTGCGAAGTGTTATGCATTCCTCGTCTACGATTCAAATGAAAGTAAATGCGACACTTCCATGCAAGGAAATAGCGTTTGCAGATGTCTACGTATCGTAGCAATAGAGTTCATATGATTCTTAAAACGCGATATCGCATCTCATTACTATGTTTCATGGTAAGATGTAATATGATTTGCGAAGTGTCATGTATTCCTCGTCTACACTTCAAATGAATGTAAATGCGACACTTCCTTGCTCGGAAATAGCGTCTGCAGATGTCTAGGTATCGCAGCAACAGAGTTCTAATGCTTCTTAAAACGCGATATCGCATCTCATTTCTTGTTTCATGGTAAGATATAATATGATTTGCGAAGTGTTATGTATTCCTCGTCTACACTTCAAATGAATGTAAATGCGACACTTCCTTGCAAAGAAATAGCGTTTGCAGATGTCTACGTATCGTAGAAGTAGATATCTAATGCTCCTTAAAACGCGATATCGCATCTCATTTCTATGTTTCAAGGTAAGATATAATATGATTTGCGATGTGTCATGTATTCCTTGTCTATACTTCAATTGAATGTAAATGCGACACTACCTAGCAAGGGAATAGAGTTTGCAGATGTCTACGTATCGTAGCACTAGCTTTCTAATGCTTCTTAAAACGCGATATCGCATCTCATTTCTATGTTTCATGGTAAGATATAATATGATTTGCGAAGTGTCATGTATTCCTCGTCTACACTTCAAATGAATGTAAATGCGACACTTCCTTGCTAGGAAATAGCGTCTGCAGGTGTCTACGTATGGTAGCGATAAAGTTCTAATGCTTCTTAAAACGCGATATCGCATCTCATATCTATGTTTCATGGTAAGATATAATATGATTTGCGAAGTGTCATGTATTCCTCGTCTACACTTCAAATGAATGTAAATGCGACACTTCCTTGCTCGGAAATAGCGTCTGCAAATGTCTGGGTATCGTAGCAACAGAGTTCTAATGCTTCTTAAAACGAGATATTGCATCTCATATCTATGTTTCATGATAAGATATAATATTCATTGCGAAGTGTTATGCATTCCTCGTCTACGATTCAAATGAAAGTAAATGCGACACTTCCTTGCAAGGAAATAGCGTTTGCAGATGTCTACGTATCGTAGCAATAGAGTTCATATGATTCTTAAAACGCGATATCGCATCTCATTACTATGTTTCATGGTAAGATGTAATATGATTTGCGAAGTGTCATGTATTCCTCGTCTACACTTCAAATGAATGTGAATGCGATACTTCCTCGCTAGGAAATAGCGTTTGCAGATGTCTAGGTATCGTAGCAATAGAATTCATATGATTCATAAAACGCGATATCGCATCTCATTTCTATGTTTCATGGTAAGATATAACATGATTTGCGAAGTGTTATGTATTCCTCGTCTACACTTCAAATGAATGTGAATGCGATACTTCCTCGCTAGGAAATAGCGTTTGCAGATGTCTACGTATCGTAGCAATAGCTTTCTAATGCTTCTTAAAACGCGATATCGCATCTCATTTCTATGTTTCATGGTAAGATATAATATGATTTCCGAATTGTCATGTATTCCTCGTCTACACTTCAAATGAATGTAAATGCGACACTTCCTTGCTAGGAAATAGCGTCTGCAGATGTCTAGGTATCGTAACATTAGAGTTCTAATGCTTCTTAAAACGCGATATCGCATCTCATTTCTATGTTTCATGGTAAGATATAATATGATTTGCGAAGTGTTATGTATTCCTCGTCTACACTTAGAATGAATGTAAACGCGACACTTCCTTACAAAGAAATAGCGTATGCAGATGTCTACGTATCGTAGACGTAGATATCTAATGCTCCTTAAAACGCGATATCGCATCTCATTTCTATGTTTCAAGGTAAGATATAATATGATTTGCGAAGTGTCATGTATTCCTTGTCTATACTTCAAATGAATGTAAATGCGACACTTCCTAGCAAGGAAATAGCGTTTGCAGATATCTACGTATCGTAGCACTAGCTTTCTAATGCTTCTTAAAACGCGATATCGCACCTCATATCTATGTTTCATGGTAAGATATAATATGATTTGCGAAGTGTCATGTATTCCTCGTCTACACTTCAAATGAATGTAAATGCGACACTTCCTTGCTCGGAAATAGCGTCTGCAGATGTCTAGGTATCGTAACATTAGAGTTCTAATGCTTCTTAGAAAGCGATATCGCATCTCATATCTATGTTTCATGGTAAGATATAATATGATTTGCGAAGTGTCATGTATTCCTCGTCTACACTTCAAATGAATGTAAATGCGACACTTCCTTGCTCGGAAATAGCGTCTGCAAATGTCTGGGTATCGTAGCAACAGAGTTCTAATACTTCTTAAAACGGGATATTGCATCTCATATCTATGTTTCATGATAAGATATAATATTCATTGCGAAGTGTTATGCATTCCTCGTCTACGATTCAAATGAAAGTAAATGCGACACTTCCTTGCAAGGAAATAGCGTTTGCAGATGTCTACGTATCGTAGCAATAGAGTTCATATGATTCTTAAAACGCGATATCGCATCTCATTTCTATGTTTCATGGTAAGATGTAATATGATTTGCGAAGTGTCATGTATTCCTCGTCTACACTTCAAATGAATGTGAATGCGATACTTCCTCGCTAGGAAATAGCGTTTGCAGATGTCTAGGTATCGTAGCAATAGAATTCATATGATTCATAAAACGCGATATCGCATCTCATTTCTATGTTTCATGGTAAGATATAACATGATTTGCGAAGTGTCATGTATTCCTTGTCTATACATCAAGTGAATGTAAATGCGACACTTCCTAGCAAGGAAATAGCGTTTGCAGATGTCTACGTATCGCAGCAATAGATTTCTAATGGTTCTTAAAACGCGATATCGCATCTCATTTCTATGTTTCATGGTAAGATATAATATGATTTGCGAAGTGTCATGTATTCCTCGTCTACACTTCAAATCAATGTAAATGCGAAACTTCCTTGCAAGGAAATAGCGTCTGCAGATGTCTAGGTATCGTAGCAATAGAGTTCTAATGCTTCTTAAAACGCGATATCGCATCTCATTTCTATGTTTCATGGTAAGATGTAATATGATTTGCGAAGTGTCGTGTATTCCTCGTCTACACTTCAAATGAATGTAAATGCGAAACTTCCTTGCTAGGAAATAGCGTCTTCAGATGTCTAGGTATCGCAGCAATAGAGTTCTAATGATTCTTAAAACGCGATATCGCATCTCATATCTATGTTTCATGGTAAGATATAATATGATTTGCGAAGTGTCATGTATTCCTCGTCTACACTTCAAATGAATGTAAATGCGACACTTCCTTGCTCGGAAATAGCGTCTGCAAATGTCTGGGTATCGTAGCAACAGAGTTCTAATGCTTCTTAAAACGAGATATTGCATATCATATCTATGTTTCATGATAAGATATAATATTCATTGCGAAGTGTTATGCATTCCTCGTCTACGATTCAAATGAAAGTAAATGCGACACTTCCTTGCAAGGAAATAGCGTTTGCAGATGTCTACGTATCGTAGCAATAGAGTTCATATGATTCTTAAAACGCGATATCGCATCTCATTACTATGTTTCATGGTAAGATGTAATATGATTTGCGAAGTGTCATGTATTCCTCGTCTACACTTCAAATGAATGTGAATGCGATACTTCCTCGCTAGGAAATAGCGTTTGCAGATGTCTAGGTATCGTAACAATGGAATTCATATGATTCATAAAACGCGATATCGCATCTCATTTCTATGTTTCATGGTAAGATATAACATGATTTGCGAAGTGTTATGTATTCCTCGTCTACACTTCAAATGAATGTGAATGCGATACTTCCTCGCTAGGAAATAGCGTTTGCAGATGTCTACGTATCGTAGCAATAGCTTTCTAATGCTTCTTAAAACGCGATATCGCATCTCATTTCTATGTTTCATGGTAAGATATAATATGATTTGCGAATTGTCATGTATTCCTCGTCTACACTTCAAATGAATGTAAATGCGACACTTCCTTGCTAGGAAATAGCGTCTGCAGATGTCTAGGTATCGTAACATTAGAGTTCTAATGCTTCTTAAAACGCGATATCGCATCTCATTTCTATGTTTCATGGTAAGATATAATATGATTTGCGAAGTGTTATGTATTCCTCCTCTACACTTCAAATGAATGTAAATGCGACACCTCCTTGCCAGGAAATAGCGTTTGCAAATGTCTACCTATCGTAGCAATAGTTTTCTAATGCTTCTTAAAACGCGATATCGCATCTCATTTCTATGTTTCATAGTAAGATACAATATTATTTGCGAAGTATTCTTCGTCTACACTACAAATGAATGTAAATGCGACACTTCCTTGCAAAGAAATAGCGTTTGCAGATGTCTACGTATCGTAGCAGTAGATATCTAATGCTTCTTAAAACGCGATATCGCATCCCATTTCTATGTTTCATGGTAAGATATAATATGATTTGCGAAGTGTCACGTATTCCTCGTCTACACTTCAAATGAATGTAAATGCGACACTTCCTTGCTAGGAAATAGCGTCTGCAGATGTCTACGTATTGTAGCAATAGCTTTCTAATGCTTCTTAAAACGCGATATCGCAACTCATTTCTATGTTTCATGGTAAGATATAATATGATTTGCGAAGTGTCATGTATTCCTCGTCTACACTTCAAATGAATGTAAATGCGACACTTCCTTGCTCGGAAATAGCGTCTGCAGATGTCTAGGTATCGCAGCAACAGAGTTCTAATGCTTCTTAAAACGCGATATCGCATCTCATTTCTTGTTTCATGGTAAGATATAATATGATTTGCGAAGTGTTATGTATTCCTCGTCTACACTTCAAATGAATGTAAATGCGACACTTCCTTGCAAAGAAATAGCGTTTGCAGATGTCTACGTATCGTAGAAGTAGATATCTAATGCTCCTTAAAACGCGATATCGCATCTCATTTCTATGTTTCAAGGTAAGATATAATATGATTTGCGATGTGTCATGTATTCCTTGTCTATACTTCAATTGAATGTAAATGCGACACTACCTAGCAAGGGAATAGAGTTTGCAGATGTCTACGTATCGTAGCACTAGCTTTCTAATGCTTCTTAAAACGCGATATCGCATCTCATTTCTATGTTTCATGGTAAGATATAATATGATTTGCGAAGTGTCATGTATTCCTCGTCTACACTTCAAATGAATGTAAATGCGACACTTCCTTGCTAGGAAATAGCGTCTGCAGGTGTCTACGTATGGTAGCGATAAAGTTCTAATGCTTCTTAAAACGCGATATCGCATCTCATTTCTATGTTTCATGGTAAGATATAATATGATTTGCGAAGTGTCATGTATTCCTCGTCTACACTTCAAATGAATGTAAATGTGACACTTCCTTGCAAAGAAATAGCGTTTGCAGATGTCTACGTATCGTAGAAGTAGATATCTAATGCTCCTTAAAACGCGATATCGCATCTCATTTCTATGTTTCATGGTAAGATATAATATGATTTGCGAAGTGTCATGTATTCCTTGTCTATACTTCAAATGAATGTAAATGCGACACTTCCTAGCAAGGAAATAGCGTTTGCAGATGTCTACGTATCGAAGCAATAGAGTTCAAATGCTTCTTAAAACGAGATATCGCATCTCATTTCCATGTTTCATGATAGGATGTAATACTCATTGCGAAGTGTTATGAAATCCTAGCCTACACTTCAAATGAATGTAAATGCGACACTTCCTAGCAAGGAAATAGCGTTTGCAGATGTCTACGTATGGTAGCGATAAAGTTCTAATGCTTCTTAAAACGCGATATCGCATCTCATTTCTATGTTTCATGGTAAGATATAATATGATTTGCGAAGTGTTATGTATTCCTCGTCTACACTTCAAATGAATGTAAATGCGACACTTCCTTGCAAAGAAATAGCGTTTGCAGATGTCTACGTATCGTAGAAGTAGATATCTAATGCTCCTTAAAACGCGATATCGCATCTCATTTCTATGTTTCATGGTAAGACATGATATGATTTGCGAAGTGTCATGTATTCCTTGTCTATACTTCAAATGAATGTAAATGCGACACTTCCTAGCAAGGAAATAGCGTTTGCAGGTGTCTACGTATCGTAGCACTAGCTTTCTAATGCTTCTTAAAACGCGATATCGCATCTCATATCTATGTTTCATGGTAAGATATAATATGATTTGCGAAGTGTCATGTATTCCTCGTCTACACTTCAAATGAATGTAAATGCGACACTTCCTTGCTCGGAAATAGCGTCTGCAGATGTCTAGGTATCGTAACATTAGAGTTCTAATGCTTCTTAAAACGCGATATCGCATCTCATTTCTATGTTTCATGGTAAGATATAATATGATTTGCGAAGTGTCATGTATTCCTTGTCTATACTTCAAATGAATGTAAATGCGACACTTCCTAGCAAGGTAATAGCGTTTGCAGATGTCTACGTATCGTAGCACTAGCTTTCTAATGCTTCTTAAAACGCGATATCGCATCTCATTTCTATGTTTCATGGTAAGATATAATATGATTTGCGAAGTGTCTTCTATTCCTCGTCTACACTTCAAATGAATGTAAATGCGACACTTCCTTGCTATGAAATAGCGTCTGCAGATGTCTACGTATGGTAGCGATAAAGTTCTAATGCTTCTTAAAACGCGATATCGCATCTCATTTCTATGTTTCATGGTAAGATATAATATGGTTTGCAAAGTGTTATGTATTCCTCGTCTACACTTCAAATGAATGTAAATGTGACACTTCCTTGCAAAGAAATAGCGTTTGCAGATGTCTACGTATCGTAGAAGTAGATATCTAATGCTCCTTAAAACGCGATATCGCATCTCATTTCTATGTTTCATGGTAAGATATAATATGATTTGCGAAGTGTTATGTATTCCTCGTCTACACTTCAAATGACTGTAAATGCGACACTTCCTTGCTAGGAAATAGCGTCTGCAGATGTCTACGTATCGTAGCGATAGAGTTCCAATGCTTCTTAAAACGCGATATCGCATCTCATTTCTATGTTTCATGGTAAGATATAATATGATTAGTGAAGTGTCATGTATTCCTCGTCTACACTTCAAATGAATGTAAATGCGAAACTTCCTTGCTAGGAAATAGCGTCTGCAGTTGTCTAGGTATCGTAGCAATAGAGTTCTAATGCCTCTTAAACGCGATATCGCATCTCATTTCTATGTTTCATGGTAAGATGTAATATGATTTGCGAAGTGTTATGTATTCCTCCTCTACACTTCAAATGAATGTAAATGCGACACCTCCTTGCCAGGAAATAGCGTTTGCAAATGTCTACCTATCGTAGCAATAGTTTTCTAATGCTTCTTAAAACGCGATATCGCATCTCATTTCTATGTTTCATAGTAAGATATAATATGATTTGCGAAGTGTTATGTATTCTTCGTCTACACTACAAATGAATGTAAATGCGACACTTCCTTGCAAAGAAATAGCGTTTGCAGATGTCTACGTATCGTAGCAGTAGATATCTAATGCTTCTTAAAATGCGATATCGCATCCCATTTCTATGTTTCATGGTAAGATATAATATGATTTGCGAAGTGTCACGTATTCCTCGTCTACACTTCAAATGAATGTAAATGCGACACTTCCTTGCTAGGAAATAGCGTCTGCAGATGTCTACGTATTGTAGCAATAGCTTTCTAATGCTTTTTAAAACGCGATATCGCAACTCATTTCTATGTTTCATGGTAAGATATAATATGATTTGCGAAGTGTCATGTATTCCTCGTCTACACTTCAAATGAATGTAAATGCGACACTTCCTTGCTCGGAAATAGCGTCTGCAGATGTCTAGGTATCGCAGCAACAGAGTTCTAATGCTTCTTAAAACGAGATATCGCATCTCATTTCTTGTTTCATGGTAAGATATAATATGATTTGCGAAGTGTTATGTATTCCTTGTCTACACTTCAAATGAATGTAAATGCGACACTTCCTTGCAAAGAAATAGCGTTTGCAGATGTCTA
This sequence comes from Xylocopa sonorina, assembly GCF_050948175.1. Lineage (NCBI taxonomy): Eukaryota > Metazoa > Arthropoda > Insecta > Hymenoptera > Apidae > Xylocopa > Xylocopa sonorina. The sequence goes on along the minus strand of NW_027490262.1, from coordinate 672,407 downwards.
CGTATCGTAGAAGTAGATATCTAATGCTCCTTAAAACGCGATATCGCATCTCATTTCTATGTTTCAAGGTAAGATATAATATGATTTGCGAAGTGTCATGTATTCCTTGTCTATACTTCAAATGAATGTAAATGCGACACTACCTAGCAAGGAAATAGAGTTTGCAGATGTCTACGTATCGTAGCACTAGCTTTCTAATGCTTCTTAAAACGCGATATCGCATCTCATTTCTATGTTTCATGGTAAGATATAATATGATTTGCGAAGTGTCACGTATTCCTTGTCTATACTTCAAATGAATGTAAATGCGACACTTCCTAGCAAGGAAATAGCGTTTGCAGATGTCTACGTATCGGAGCAATAGAGTTCAAATGCTTCTTAAAACGAGATATCGCATCTCATTTCCATGTTTCATGATAGGATGTAATACTCATTGCGAAGTGTTATGAATTCCTCGCCTACACTTCAAATGAATGTAAATGCGACACTTCCTTGCAAGGAAATAACGATTGCAGATGTCTACGTATCGTAGCAATAGAACTCATATGATTCCTAAAAGGCGATATCGCATCTCATTTCTATGTTTCATGGTAAGATATAATATGATTTGCGAAGTGTTATGTATTCCTCGTCTACACTTCAAATGAATGTAAATGCGACACTTCCTTGCAAAGAAATAGCGTTTGCAGATGTCCACGTATCGTAGAAGTAGATATCTAATGCTCCTTAAAACGCGATATCGCATCTCATTTCTATGTTTCATGGTAAGATATAATATGATTTGCGAAGTGTCATGTTTTCCTTGTCTATACTTCAAATGAATGTAAATGCGACACTTCCTTGCTAGGAAATAGCGTCTGCAGATGTCTACGTATGGTAGCGATAAAGTTCTAATGCTTCTTAAAACGCGATATCGCATCTCATTTCTATGTTTCATGGTAAGATATAATATGGTTTGCAAAGTGTTATGTATTCCTCGTCTACACTTCAAATGAATGTAAATGCGACACTTCCTTGCTAGGAAATAGCGTCTGCAGATGTCTACGTATACTAGGGATAGAGTTCTAATGCTTCTTAAAACGCGATATCGCATCTCATTTCTATGTTTCATGGTAAGATATAATATGGTTTGCAAAGTGTTATGTATTCCTCGTCTACACTTCAAATGAATGTAAATGTGACACTTCCTTGCAAAGAAATAGCGTTTGCAGATGTCTACGTATCGTAGAAGTAGATATCTAATGCTCCTTAAAACGCGATATCGCATCTCATTTCTATGTTTCATGGTAAGATATAATATGATTTGCGAAGTGTTATGTATTCCTCGTCTACACTTCAAATGACTGTAAATGCGACACTTCCTTGCTAGGAAATAGCGTCTGCAGATGTCTACGTATCGTAGCGATAGAGTTCCAATGCTTCTTAAAACGCGATATCGCATCTCATTTCTATGTTTCATGGTAAGATATAATATGATTAGTGAAGTGTCATGTATTCCTCGTCTTCACTTCAAATGAATGTAAATGCGAAACTTCCTTGCTAAGAAATACCGTCTGCAGATGTCTAGGTATCGTAGCAATAGAGTTCTAATGCCTCTTAAACGCGATATCGCATCTCATTTCTATGTTTCATGGTAAGATGTAATATGATTTGCGAAGTGTTATGTATTCCTCCTCTACACTTCAAATGAATGTAAATGCGACACCTCCTTGCCAGGAAATAGCGTTTGCAAATGTCTACCTATCGTAGCAATAGTTTTCTAATGCTTCTTAAAACGCGATATCGCATCTCATTTCTATGTTTCATAGTAAGATATAATATGATTTGCGAAGTGTTATGTATTCTTCGTCTACACTACAAATGAATGTAAATGCGACACTTCCTTGCAAAGAAATAGCGTTTGCAGATGTCTACGTATCGTAGCAGTAGATATCTAATGCTTCTTAAAATGCGATATCGCATCCCATTTCTATGTTTCATGGTAAGATATAATATGATTTGCGAAGTGTCACGTATTCCTCGTCTACACTTCAAATGAATGTAAATGCGACACTTCCTTGCTAGGAAATAGCGTCTGCAGATGTCTACGTATTGTAGCAATAGCTTTCTAATGCTTCTTAAAACGCGATATCGCAACTCATTTCTATGTTTCATGGTAAGATATAATATGATTTGCGAAGTGTCATGTATTCCTCGTCTACACTTCAAATGAATGTAAATGCGACACTTCCTTGCTCGGAAATAGCGTCTGCAGATGTCTAGGTATCGCAGCAACAGAGTTCTAATGCTTCTTAAACGCGATATCGCATCTCATTTCTATGTTTCATGGTAAGATGTAATATGATTTGCGAAGTGTTATGTATTCCTCCTCTACACTTCAAATGAATGTAAATGCGACACCTCTTTGCCAGGAAATAGCGTTTGCAAATGTCTACCTATCGTAGCAATAGTTTTCTAATGCTTCTTAAAACGCGATATCGCATCTCATTTCTATGTTTCATGGTAGGATATAATATGATTTGCGAAGTGCCATGTATTCCTCGTCTACACTTCAAATGAATGTGAATGCGATACTTCCTCGCTCGGAAATAGCGTTTGCAGATGTCTAGGTATCGTAGCAATAGCTTTCTAATGCTTCTTAAAACGCGATATCGCATCTCATTTCTATGTTTCATGGTAAGATGTAATATGATTTGCGAAGTGTCATGTATTCTTCGTCTACACTTCAAATGAATGTGAATGCGATACTTCCTCGGTAGGAAATAGCGTTCGTAGATGTCGACGTATCGTAGCAATAGAGTTCATATGATTCCTAAAACGCGATATCGCATCTCATTTCTATGTTTCATGGTAAGATATAATATGATTTGCGAAGTGTTATGTATTCCTTGTCTATACTTCAAATGAATGTAAATGCGACACTACCTAGCAAGGAAATAGAGTTTGCAGATGTCTACGTATCGTAGCACTAGCTTTCTAATGCTTCTTAAAACGCGATATCGCATCTCATTTCTATGTTTCATGGTAAGATATAATATGATTTGCGAAGTGTCATGTATTCCTCGTCTACACTTCAAATGAATGTAAATGCGACACCTCCTTGGCAGGAAATAGCGTTTGCAAATGTCTACCTATCGTAGCAATAGTTTTCTAATGCTTCTTAAAACGCGATATCGCATCTCATTTCTATGTTTCATAGTAAGATATAATATGATTTGCGAAGTGTCGTGTATTCCTCGTCTACTGTGACGTCAGGCGTACCGCCTGCCACCCATCAACCTCCTCGCACCCCCCAGCATCAACCCCTGGACGCATGCAACCAGCCAAACTGGTCTGCAGAACCAGCAACTGGAAGTTTTCGCGCGCGCATACCTGCACGCGCTCACCAAGTTCCGCTACCTCACTCGCACCGCCGAGTATACCTGTCTCGCTCGCACCAGGCACCATTGTCTCACTCGCACCGCCGAGTATACCTGTCTCGCCCGCACCAAGGACAGGCAGCCCTATCTCCCTCGCACCGAGGATTCCGTCCTGCAGGAAGACGTAGCCGCAGCCCATCACCTGAATGGGGACTTTTCCAATTCCGGGAACAGGATCTGCTAGAACCTGTATATTACTTCTAAGCTAGTACATACATACTATATCATGACGCATATATCTTTATATAAGAATTCCTAGATCTAAGTTATACACGACACGAATGTAAGACACAAACAACACACACATAATTCTAAGCCCATATTGTATTAGCTCATAAGTCAAACGCGTAAGATGCGTCCGGCCAGCGACATGCGCCGCTAGCCCCACCACGAGCCGCGAGTCCCCACTCGCTGGACCGCGAGCTCCCCTCCACGAGACGCGAGTCCCCCACTCGCGGGACCGCGATCTCCCTACCACAAGCGTCCGCGACCGTAGCGCCTCGCGAACCGAGGAGGTCCGAGACGCGTCTCCAGAGCGACACTCTGACTCGAGATCTCCTACCGATTAGTCGAAACTTCTAGTTCTAGCCGCCTCAATGTGGGGTTCAGGCATCGCGTTTCTATTTCCATTTTAACTTAATCTTAGTCTTAGAATAATTCCAGTTCTTGTATACTTTAACTTAGAATATATTTTATTTTACTGTTACTACATCCAAGTACAAGTTCTTTTACCAAGTCTAATATTTCCATATCCATTAATTTTATCAAGTGTTTATAATACTAGTTCTACTTTTAACATTACATTTAACTACGAATTCCTTCACGGGTTCTTCCATACAACTGGGGTTGCTCTTCATCACCTTGAAGGAGTATAGAAATCGGCTTTGTGACGTTGAGATAGAGCGGACCGCCGCTTATCCTTCAGATCTTAGTCGAAAGTACAGAAAAACCTGGTGAATGACTCGTGCTTCCGGTTTGCGAAGAACTCGACGTGCGGGTAGAAAGAATTTCTTACGATCACTTGTGCGTGAATATTTGGAGGACGTTCCGAGAGTCCTCGTATACCAGCGACCTGCTTTCGCACCAGCCCAGCCGCCGCTTTCCGAAGCGACCGTCGACGCTTCCGATCCAGGCACCACGACGCATCACGCCGATTCTGCCACATTCGCAGCTGAAGCTGCTATTATCACCGCTGGTTCCTCTGCATCACCGCTGAATTCCGACTGCCGTCCTCCTCTTCGCTGGCGACTGATCGAGATTTCCGTAGCAGCCAACCGACCGAGCTCCGCTACGATCCCAGCGAACGATCCTCGACGCCGTTTCTACGTACAGATCGAGAGAGAAGTCATCGAAAGGTAGGGTCTTTCCCTTATTATCGCCAGTGTTTTCGCTAGTGTCGCGTCAGCCGAAATTGTCGGACCCGGTCTTAACGCGTTTCCGCGGACCGAATTTCCGAAAATAGGCTCGTGTCGTAAAGCCTCCGGAGCAACGGAAAATAGTTTCGCCGGACGTGACATAAACTTGGTGACAGCGGTGGGATTATCGCGCTTACCTTTCGGAAATTCCGCTGTAAAGGTACGTGAACAGCCATGGCAACGCGCACGCCAACGAAACGCACGCGATTACAACTCCAAAGAGACGCCGCGAACGAAACAGAACACCGCCGAACTCTTGAATTTCACGATGCGGTCGCCACAGACGCCGCCGCCGCGCCCGCAAATCCTATACCCTCGACATCCGCAAACCACGATAAGGATCAAACGATAGCTCATTTAAGCCGACAGATTGATTTATTACGCCAAGAATTAGATTCTATACGCGCCAGTCAACCTAGCAACGCCGAAGCTATCTCTTTGGGTACACCGCGTACGCATACATTTGCATCGTCCGCATCAGAAGTATTAACGCCTCAAACAGATAAGCTTTCATTTCGCGAAGCAATAGAAAGCGTTCCAATATTTGACGGAAAGAATATATCGGTATTACAATTTATCCGTGCTTGCAAACGGGCGAAGGAGTTAGTTTCACCCGAAAGCGAACCGTCCCTTACCAAGGTTATTATTAATAGACTGAGGGGTCGCGCATACCTGGCCGTCGAGGACGAGGCTTGCACTACAATTAGACAATTAGGGGATATATTGCGCGCAGTTTTCGGGTCTACTAAGTCGACAGACCATTACCGTGGCGAATTAACAAATACGTTTATGCGCCCCAACGAACACATTCTTGATTTTATCGGTCGTATCAAAGATTTAAGGAACGCCGCGATCGACTGTGAACGCTATGACGCGATCGAACTTATCAATTCGCGCTCGGGAATAGATGCACTCGCTCTAAGATGTTTTTGCGATGGACTGATCCCCGAGATAAGGTTGTCTATGAATTCTCGAATTTACGAATCCCTTAATGATGCGTTTGCCCATGCGAAGGAGCTTTACCGTCGTTACGAATTGGACAAGGAAAGGCTCGTTGTTCCGCGTCCCCGTAACGAAACACCAACCTTCGAACATCATACCGGTATTTCATGTAGTAAATGTAACAGTAGAAACCATACCACGCGCGAATGCAGGTATAATGACAATAGCCCTAGACCGTCCATTACTTACCCTCGCGAGGAACCACCGAGGGACGTACGCCGCTATCGCGAGGAAAAACCCCAAGTAACGGGACCGCCGCGCGGTCAATACGCGCCCCGTGACCGCTCCGGACTCGTGTGCAGGTACTGCAAATTTTCAGGCCATACGATAGAGGAGTGCCGAAAGCGTCAATTTAACAACGCTATTAACAATAGAGCGATCGAAAATAATATCCGCCCGCAACAGGGAAACGCGAACGGCCTCCCAACCAGCCGCGAGACGGTACGCGAGGCCGCATTCAAAAGACATGTTCTCGCGTTAACGAAAGACCACGAGGAGATAGAAAACATAGAGCCGCTGTAAATATCACCGGCAAGACCAGCGTCCCGACAGTAGTAATTAACTCAAAGTCTCTAACGCAATCCGTGATTATGATGATAGATACGGGAGCTGAAATTAACGTAATTAAAGAGAACGCCCTTAGGGAAAATATTCAGGTAAACCGAGCCGAACAATTAACGATCACCGGGGTTACCGAAGGCACCGTGGCCACGCTAGGAACGGTCACCTTACAAATATTTTCGCGCGACATACCATTTAACGTTGTAAGCTCTAATTTCCCAATTAAAACCGCCGGTATTTTAGGCTCTAGTTTCTGCGCGGATGCAGATATATCTTTTAAGAATAAGTACATCCTTTGGCACGGTAACCGTATACCGTTCGCAAGCCAAAAGGATATTATAGAAAATATAATACTTCCTCCGCGAACAAATTCCGGCATACGCGTCCGGGTAATTAACTCTGACGTCGAACAAGGAATTATCCCCAGAATTCAACTCGCGAAGGGAGTATACTTCGGAAACGCAATTGTTCGTGTCCGAAGAGGATACGCGGTAACGCGTATAATTAACGCTACCGATAGCGAGGTAACGATCCCTGTACCTAGCGTATACATAGATCCTCTCCCTGTATCCGATTCAATACAAAAGCTAAATCCATCTCTGTATCCTCTGTTTTCCAATTCCGACTCGAAAAAGACATTTCCAGATCCAAAAGTACAAAACACTGCATCCAATTACGCTAAATCTGCCAACACCGAGTCTCAAAAACCCACAGATTTTTTTTCAAATACCAATAGACACTCGAACCGTCGAGTAAATATTCAACACCATGGTATAAAAGATAAAACCATTCCTACGAACTCCAGAGCAGGGAACATAAACAAACCAACGTACGCCGATATTCTCACGCGAAATTCGAAACCAGCGATAAAACGAAACGTCTCAAGTGCTACGCAACCCGAAACCAGGTTCGATAAGATAGTCTCCGCTTTGCGTCTCGACCACCTCAACGAGGAAGAGAGAAACGACATCCACAAATTAATTTTCGACACGCAAGACTTGTTCCACTTACCCGGCGACAAATTAGGGTATACTAATGTTACGTCTCATCGCATTCCAACAGTCAATGATCAACCGGTTAACGTTAAGCAATATAGATTTCCACCGATTCATAAGCAGGAGATACAAAAACAAATAGAGCAACTTCTAAACGATGAAATCATTAAGCCTTCCAAATCGCCATACAATTCCCCGCTCTGGGTTGTTCCTAAAAAACCGGATTCCGCAGGAAACAAGAGGTGGCGCGTCGTAATTGATTACCGCGGATTAAACGAACGATCAATTGCCGATGCATACCCTCTCCCCTGCATAACGGAAATTCTGGACCAACTGGGCAGTGCAAAATACTTTAGCACTTTTGATCTGGCCAGTGGTTTCCACCAGATTCCGATGCATCCTTCTGATGCCGCGAAAACCGCGTTTTCCACCCCACACGGACATTTTGAATTCCAACGAATGCCATTCGGATTACGCAATGCCCCAGCCACGTTCCAACGGCTTATGGATAGTGTGCTGACCGGACTGCAAGGAAACGAAATGTTCGTTTATTTAGACGATATCGTCCTTTACGCTAGCTCATTACAGGAACATAAGACAAAATTCAACAAACTCGCGGAGCGACTACGAGCCGCTAACCTCGTATTACAACCGGACAAATGCGAATTCTTGCGTCGAGAAGTCAATTACCTAGGTCACGTTATCAGTGAAAATGGCGTCAAACCAGACCCAAACAAAGTTCGCGCCGTAAAAGATTTCCCAAGACCGCAAAATCCGAAACAGGTGAAACAATTTCTAGGTCTCGCCGGCTACTACCGCCGATTCATTGCGAATTTTTCTGCACTGGCTAAACCGTTGACTAATTTGTTAAAAAAGGATGCAAAATTTATATGGCGTAATAACCACGAAGACGCGTTTGTAACACTCCGTGATATGCTCTGCGAAGCGCCAATATTACAATACCCCGACTTTACCAAACCATTTATAATAACATCAGATGCATCCGCCGACGCAATTGGCGCCGTGTTAAGTCAAGGCCCAATAGGAAGAGATCTACCAATCGCCTATACCTCTCGATTATTAAATAGCGCTGAGAGGAATTACTCAACAATTGAAAAGGAGTGTCTGGCGATTATATACGCGGTACATTTCTTCAGGCCATACATATACGGTAAGTCATTCAAGCTGGTGACCGATCACAGGCCACTAGTTTGGATGAATTCGGTAAAGGATCCATCAAGTAGATTAATCCGTTGGCGTCTTAAATTAGCTGAATATGAATACGAAATAGTTTATAAACCGGGAAAGATAAATATGAACGCTGACGCGTTGTCTCGCAATCCCGTCACAGTCCAACCAATTTCCAATCCCATAGATTCCGAGGACGATCTTTTCGATATCCGTCGACCATCCTCGTCTTCAAATCTTCTTGCACCACCTCCAACGCCAGTATCCTCTTCCGAAAACATCAGTACTTCTTACCGACCGACAGAAGAAAGACAACCTACTTTATCGACATCACCCGCGGAATTACCGACAAGTAACAACGACTCGAACGTACGTCAACGCCCACTATTTGTACCGACTAGGGACCCCATTGCAGCACGCCGCGATAACCTAGTCATTTTCATAACCAAGGGAGGCCGCCCATATGATCGAGGCGCCCTAGAACTTCAAAAATTGGACAAATTCTTTCAACATAGGGACCACATCACACTAGCGAGAGCTAAAGTGAACGAAAACGGCGGTTATTACCAAATCTCATTACCAGTAACCGAACATGAGAAAAAGGGAATAGACAACGAAATACTATTAGAAGCATTGAGATCACTATACGATGTCGTTACAGAGCTCCAAATTCAAACATTTAGTATCTCTCAGGGCGCAATAGGAACCGTAGCATTTTTACAAATTAAAAGAATCTTACTAGATCTATTTTTCGAGTCAAACGTACAAATAACCGTTTGTCAAGGTTTAGTACAAATCCCACCACCAGAGCAAAGACAGCAAATAATCCGGGAGAATCATGACACGCCAATCGGTGGACATAAAGGAATAAATAAAACTTACTCTAGAATACGCGAAAGACATTTTTGGCCTAACATGAAAACGGACATACAAACATACATAGAAAACTGCGACCAATGTCAAAAACAAAAACTAACACGAGTAAAGACACGACAACCCCTTACGCTTACAGACACTCCCGGCACCGCTTTCGAGAAAATATCTATGGATGTTATGGGTCCCTTACCTCCAACTCCAGACGGATTCAATAACATTCTCACCATACAATGCCTCCTAACTAAATATTCCCTGGCCATTCCACTCAAACGAACCACAGCCGTAGACATCGCCGACGCCTTTATAACTCAATTCATATGTCAATTCGGATGTCCCAAAGGTATCCTTACGGATCAGGGCTCAAACTTTATTAATTCACTGATGAAAACGATCGCGAAAAGGTTCAAAATCCAACAATTTAAGACAACAGCATTTCACCCTCAGACCAATGGCTCTGTCGAAAGGTCACATCACGTACTCGCAGAGTACTTAAAGCAATTTATCGGTAATCGTAACAACTGGGAGAAATGGCTCCCATTCGCGATGCTCTCATATAACACGAGTACGCACGAAGGTACACGATACACTCCGTACGAGCTCGTATACGGTAAGATCGCCAGACTCCCCTCATCAATACCGTTCCGCGATACATCAGAAAATGAATCATATGCCAATTACCTCGACGAATTAACAGACCGAATAAGAACGTCGCAAGAAATCGCAAAACAAAATCTCGACGGAGCGAAAGTCCGTGCCAAATTCTATTATGATAAGAAGTTGAATGTACAGAAATTCCAAGTAGGGCAATGGGTGTACTTACTTCGAGAACCACTGAAACATAAATTCCAGTCCCAGTACACAGGCCCATACAAAGTCTTGGAAGTTCTAAGCAACCATAATGTTAAGATTAATATAAAAGGTAGACCTAAGATAGTACATAGTAATAAGCTGAAAATCTGCAAGCGTTTGCAGAAAAACACTGTAAGCATGATCAAAAGTACGAACAATGAAATCAGTGCTAGTGTACAGTGCACCCCAAACACAAAAACTGAAAATCATGATAAACTATATGTAAAAGATACCCCTAAGGACTCGTCAAAAGAGCAAAGTGAAATAAGTGCCCCCAGTGTAGTGCCACGCAATAGGGCCAGCACATCAACAACACAGTATCCGCTGCAACCACAGCATCCACCGTGTCCGCAACATTCGCAGTATCCGCAACATCCGCTGCAACCGCAGCATCCACTGCACTCTCTGTATTCAGAGGACTCACGAGAACGAAGACAGGACAAAGGCCATGGAAAGGAAAGCATCCACCCACAATCGGCCATTCGAACGAGACAACGCAACGAACCAACTACAGTCCAGAGATTTCGGCATTGCCGAAATTCTTTTTCAATGGGGGGAGGTGTGACGTCAGGCGTACCGCCTGCCACCCATCAACCTCCTCGCACCCCCCAGCATCAACCCCTGGACGCATGCAACCAGCCAAACTGGTCTGCAGAACCAGCAACTGGAAGTTTTCGCGCGCGCATACCTGCACGCGCTCACCAAGTTCCGCTACCTCACTCGCACCGCCGAGTATACCTGTCTCGCTCGCACCAGGCACCATTGTCTCACTCGCACCGCCGAGTATACCTGTCTCGCCCGCACCAAGGACAGGCAGCCCTATCTCCCTCGCACCGAGGATTCCGTCCTGCAGGAAGACGTAGCCGCAGCCCATCACCTGAATGGGGACTTTTCCAATTCCGGGAACAGGATCTGCTAGAACCTGTATATTACTTCTAAGCTAGTACATACATACTATATCATGACGCATATATCTTTATATAAGAATTCCTAGATCTAAGTTATACACGACACGAATGTAAGACACAAACAACACACACATAATTCTAAGCCCATATTGTATTAGCTCATAAGTCAAACGCGTAAGATGCGTCCGGCCAGCGACATGCGCCGCTAGCCCCACCACGAGCCGCGAGTCCCCACTCGCTGGACCGCGAGCTCCCCTCCACGAGACGCGAGTCCCCCACTCGCGGGACCGCGATCTCCCTACCACAAGCGTCCGCGACCGTAGCGCCTCGCGAACCGAGGAGGTCCGAGACGCGTCTCCAGAGCGACACTCTGACTCGAGATCTCCTACCGATTAGTCGAAACTTCTAGTTCTAGCCGCCTCAATGTGGGGTTCAGGCATCGCGTTTCTATTTCCATTTTAACTTAATCTTAGTCTTAGAATAATTCCAGTTCTTGTATACTTTAACTTAGAATATATTTTATTTTACTGTTACTACATCCAAGTACAAGTTCTTTTACCAAGTCTAATATTTCCATATCCATTAATTTTATCAAGTGTTTATAATACTAGTTCTACTTTTAACATTACATTTAACTACGAATTCCTTCACGGGTTCTTCCATACAACTGGGGTTGCTCTTCATCACCTTGAAGGAGTATAGAAATCGGCTTTGTGACGTTGAGATAGAGCGGACCGCCGCTTATCCTTCAGATCTTAGTCGAAAGTACAGAAAAACCTGGTGAATGACTCGTGCTTCCGGTTTGCGAAGAACTCGACGTGCGGGTAGAAAGAATTTCTTACGATCACTTGTGCGTGAATATTTGGAGGACGTTCCGAGAGTCCTCGTATACCAGCGACCTGCTTTCGCACCAGCCCAGCCGCCGCTTTCCGAAGCGACCGTCGACGCTTCCGATCCAGGCACCACGACGCATCACGCCGATTCTGCCACATTCGCAGCTGAAGCTGCTATTATCACCGCTGGTTCCTCTGCATCACCGCTGAATTCCGACTGCCGTCCTCCTCTTCGCTGGCGACTGATCGAGATTTCCGTAGCAGCCAACCGACCGAGCTCCGCTACGATCCCAGCGAACGATCCTCGACGCCGTTTCTACGTACAGATCGAGAGAGAAGTCATCGAAAGGTAGGGTCTTTCCCTTATTATCGCCAGTGTTTTCGCTAGTGTCGCGTCAGCCGAAATTGTCGGACCCGGTCTTAACGCGTTTCCGCGGACCGAATTTCCGAAAATAGGCTCGTGTCGTAAAGCCTCCGGAGCAACGGAAAATAGTTTCGCCGGACGTGACACTACACTTCAAATGAATGTAAATGCGAAACTTCCTTGCTAGGAAATAGCGTCTGCAGATGTCTAGGTATCGCAGCAATAGAGTTCTAATGCTTCTTAAAACGCGATATCGCATCTCATTTCTATGTTTCATGGTAAGATATAATATGATTTGCGAAGTGTCATGTATTCCTCGTCTACACTTCAAATGAATGTAAATGTGACACTTCCTTGCAAAGAAATAGCGTTTGCAGATGTCTACGTATCGTAGCAATAGATTTCTAATGCTTCTTAAAACGCGATATCGCATCTCATTTCAGTGTTTCATGGTAAGATATAATATGATTTGCTAAGTGTCATGTATTCCTCGTCTACACTTCAAATGAATGTAAATGCGACACTTCCTTGCTAGGAAATAGCGTCTGCAGATGTCTACGTATACTAGCGATAGAGTTCTAATGCTTCTTAAAACGCGATATCGCATCTCATTTCTATGTTTCATGGTAAGATATAATATGTTTTGCGAAGTGTCATGTATTCCTCGTCTACACTTCAAATGAATGTAAATGCGAATCTTCCTAGCAAGGAAATAGCGTTTGCAAATGTCTACCTATAGTAGCAATAGTGTTCTAATGCTTCTTAAAACGCGATATCGCATCTCATTTCTATGTTTCATGGTAGGATATAATATGATTTGCGAAGTGCCATGTATTCCTCGTCTACACTTCAAATGAATGTGAATGCGATGCTTCCTCGCTCGGAAATAGCGTTTGCAGATGTCTACGTATCGTAGCAATAGAGTTCATATGATTCTTAAAACGCGACATCGTATCTCATTTCTATGTTTCATGGTAAGATATAACATGATTTGCGAAGTGTTATGTATTTCTCGTCTACACTTCAAATGAATGTGAATGCGATACTTCCTCGCTAGGAAATAGCGTTTGCAGATGTCTACGTATCGTAGCATTAGCTTTCTAATGCTTCTTAAAACGCGATATCGCATCTCATATCTATGTCTCATGGTAAGATATAATATGATTTGCGAAGTGTTATGTATTCCTCGTCTACACTTCAAATGAATGCGAATACAACACTTCCTCGCTAGGAAATAGCGTTTGCAGATGTCTACGTATCGTAGCAATAGATTTCTAATGCTTCTTAAAACGCGATATCGCATTTCATTTCTATGTTTCATGGTAAGATATAATATGATTTGCGAAGTGTTATGTATTCCTCGTCTACACTTCAAATGAATGTAAATGCGACACTTCCTTGCAAGGAAATAGCGTTTGCAGATGTTTACCTATCGTAGCAATAGAGTTCTAATGCTTCTTCAAACGCGATATCGCATCTCATTTCTATGTTTCATGGTAAGATATAATAAGATTTGCGAAGTGTTATGTATTCCTCGTCTGCACTTCAAATGAATGTAAATGCGACACTTCCTTGCAAGGAAATAGCGTTTGCAGATGTCTACGTATCGTAGCAATAGATTTCTAATGCTTCTTAAAACGCGATATCGCATCTCATTTCAGTGTTTCATGGTAAGATATAATATGATTTGCTAAGTGTCATGTATTCCTCGTCTACACTTCAAATGAATGTAAATGCGACACTTCCTTGCTAGGAAATAGCGTCTGCAGATGTCTACGTATACTAGCGATAGAGTTCTAATGCTTCTTAAAACGCGATATCGCATCTCATTTCTATGTTTCATGGTAAGATATAATATGTTTTGCGAAGTGTCATGTATTCCTCGTCTACACTTCAAATGAATGTAAATGCGAAACTTCCTAGCAAGGAAATAGCGTTTGCAAATGTCTACCTATAGTAGCAATAGTGTTCTAATGCTTCTTAAAACGCGATATCGCATCTCATTTCTATGTTTCATGGTAGGATATAATATGATTTGCGAAGTGCCATGTATTCCTCGTCTACACTTCAAATGAATGTGAATGCGATGCTTCCTCGCTCGGAAATAGCGTTTGCAGATGTCTAGGTATCGTAGCAATAGCTTTCTAATGCTTCTTAAAACGCGATATCGCATCTCATTTCTATGTTTCATGGTAAGATATAATATGATTTGCGAAGTGTCATGTATTCCTTGTCTATACTTCAAATGAATGTAAACGCGACACTTCCTAGCAAGGAAATAGCGTTTGCAGATGTCTACGTATCGAAGCAATAGAGTTCAAATGCTTCTTAAAACGAGATATCGCATCTCATTTCCATGTTTCATGATAGGATGTAATACTCATTGCGAAGTGTTATGAATTCCTCGCCTACACTTCAAATGAATGTAAATGCGACACTTCCTTGCAAGGAAATAACGATTGCAGATGTCTACGTATCGTAGCAATAGAATTCATATGATTCCTATAAGGCGATATCGCATCTCATTTCTATGTTTCATGGTAAGATATAATATGATTTGCGAAGTGTTATGTATTCCTCGTCAACACTTCAAATGAATGCGAATACAACACTTCCTCGCTTGGAAATAGCGTTTGCAGATGTCTACGTATCGTAGCAATAGATTTCTAATGCTTCTTAAAACGCGATATCGCATCTCATTTCTATGTTTCATGGTAAGATATAATATGATTTGCGAAGTGTCATGTATTCCTCGTCTACACTTCAAATGAATGTAAATGCGACACTTCCTTGCAAGGAAATATCGTTTGCAGATGTTTACCTATCGTAGCAATAGAGTTCTAATGCTTCTTAAACGCGATATCGCATCTCATTTCTATGTTTCATGGTAAGATGTAATATGATTTGCGAAGTGTTATGTATTCCTCGTCTACACTTCAAATGAATGTAAATGCGACACTTCCTTGCTAGGAAATGGCGTCTGCTGATGTCTAGGTATCGTAGCAATAGCTTTCTAATGCTTCTTAAAACGCGATATCGCATCTCATTTCTATGTTTCATGGTAAGATATAATATGATTTGCGAAGTGTCATGTATTCCTCGTCTACACTTCAAATGAATGTAAATGCGAAACTTCCTTGCTAGGAAATAGCGTCTGCACATGTCTAGGTATCGTAGCAATAGAGTTCTAATGCTTCTTAAACGCGATATCGCATCTCATTTCTATGTTTCATGGTAAGATGTAATATGATTTGCGAAGTGTTATGTATTCCTCCTCTACACTTCAAATGAATGTAAATGCGACACCTCCTTGGCAGGAAATAGCGTTTGCAAATGTCTACCTATCGTAGCAATAGTTTTCTAATGCTTCTTAAAACGCGATATCGCATCACATTTCTATGTTTCATGGTAGGATATAATATGATTTGCGAAGTGTCATGTATTCCTCGTCTACACTTCAAATGAATGTGAATGCGTCACTTCCTCGCTAGGAAATAGCGATTGCAGATGCCTACGTATCGTAGCAATATAGTTCATATGATCCTTAAAACGCGATATCGCATCTCATTTCTATGTTTCATGGGCAGATACAATATGATTTGCGAAGTGTTATGTATTCCTCGTCTACACTTCAAATGAATGTAAATGCGACACTTCCTTGCTAGGAAATAGCGTCTGCAGATGTCTAGGTATCGTAACATTAGAGTTCTAATGCTTCTTAAAACGCGATATCGCATCTCATTTCTATGTTTCATAGTAAGATATAATATGATTTGCGAAGTGTTATGTATTCCTCGTCTACACTTCAAATGAATGTAAATGCGACACTTCCTTGCAAAGAAATAGCGTTTGCAGATGTCTACGTATCGTAGCAGTAGATATCTAATGCTTCTTAAAACGCGATATCGCATCTCATTTCTATGTTTCATGGTAAGATATAATATGATTTGCGAAGTGTCATGTATTCCTCGTCTACACTTCAAATGAATGTAAATGCGAAACTTCCTTGCAAGGAAATAGCGTTTGCAGATGTCTACGTATCGTAGCACTAGCTTTCTAATGCTTCTTAAAACGCGATATCGCATCTCATATCTATGTTTCATGGTAAGATATAATATGATTTGCGAAGTGTCATGTATTCCTCGTCTACACTTCAAATGATTGTAAATGCGAAACTTCCTTGCTAGGAAATAGCGTCTGCAGATGTCTAGGTATCGTAACATTAGAGTTCTAATGCTTCTTAAAACGCGATATCGCATCTCATTTATATGTTTCATGGTAAGATGTAATATGATTTGCGAAGTGTCATGTATTCCTCGTCTGCACTTCAAATGAATGTAAATGCGACACTTCCTTGCTAGGAAATAGCGTCTGCAGATGTCTAGGTATCGTAACATTAGAGTTCTAATGCTTCTTAAAACGCGATATCGCCTCTCATTTATATGTTTCATGGTAAGATGTAATATGATTTGCGAAGTGTTATGTATTCCTCCACTACACTTCAAATGAATGTAAATGCGACACTTCCTTGCTAGGAAATAGCGTCTGCAGATGTCTAGGTATCGTAGCAATAGAGTTCTAATGCTTCTTAAAACGCGATATCGCATCTCATTTCTATGTTTCATGGTAATATATAATATGATTTGCGAAGTGTCATGTATTCCTTGTCTAAACTTCAAATGAATGTGAATGCGTCACTTCCTCTCTAGGAAATAGCGTTTGCAGATGTCTACGTATCGAAGCAATAGAGTTCAAATGCTTCTTAAAACGAGATATCGCATCTCATTTCCATGTTTCATGATAGGATGTAATACTCATTGCGAAGTGTTATGAATTCCTCGCCTACACTTCAAATGAATGTAAATGCGACACTTCCTTGCAAGGAAATAACGATTGCTGATGTCTACGTATCGTAGCACTAGCTATCTAATGCTTCTTAAAACGCGATATCGCATCTCATTTCTATGTTTCATGCTAAGATATAATATGATTTGCGAAGTGTTATGTATTCCTCGTCTACACTTCAAATGAATGTAAATGCGACACTTCCTTGCAAAGAAATAGCGTTTGCAGATGTCTACGTATCGTAGAAGTAGATATCTAATGCTCCTTAAAACGCGATATCGCATCACATTTCTATGTTTCATGGTAAGATATAATATGATTTGCGAAGTGTTATGTATTCCTCGTCTGCACTTCAAATGAATGTGACTGCGTCACTTCCTCGCTAGGAAATAGCGTTTGCAGATGTCTACGTATCGTAGCAATAGAGTTCATATGATCCTTAAAACGCGATATCGCATCTCATTTCTATGTTTCATGGGAAGATATAATATGATTTGCGAAGTGTTATGTATTCCTCGTCTACACTTCAAATGAATGTAAATGCGACACTTCCTTGCTAGGAAATAGCGTCTGCAGATGTCTACGTATCGCAGCGATAGAGTTCTAATGCTTCTTAAAACGCGATATCGCATCTCATTTCTATGTTTCATGGTAAGATATAATATGATTAGTGAAGTGTCATGTATTCCTCGTCTACACTTCAAATGAATGTAAATGCGAAACTTCCTTGCTAGGAAATAGCGTCTGCAGATGTCTAGGTATCGTAGCAATAGAGTTCTAATGCTTCTTAAACGCGATATCGCATCTCATATCTATGTTTCATGGTAAGATATAATATGATTTGCGAAGTGTCATGTATTCCTCGTCTACACTTCAAATGAATGTAAATGCGACACTTCCTTGCTCGGAAATAGCGTCTGCAAATGTCTGGGTATCGTAGCAACAGAGTTCTAATGCTTCTTAAAACGAGATATTGCATCTCATATCTATGTTTCATGATAAGATATAATATTCATTGCGAAGTGTTATGCATTCCTCGTCTACGATTCAAATGAAAGTAAATGCGACACTTCCTTGCAAGGAAATAGCGTTTGCAGATGTCTACGTATCGTAGAAGTAGATATCTAATGCTCCTTAAAACGCGATATCGCATCTCATTTCTATGTTTCATGGTAAGATATAATATGATTTGCGAAGTGTCATGTATTCCTTGTCTATACTTCAAATGAATGTAAATGCGACACTTCCTAGCAAGGAAATAGCGTTTGCAGATGTCTACGTATCGTAGCACTAGCTATCTAATGCTTCTTAAAACGCGATATCGCATCTCATTTCTATGTTTCATGGTAAGATATAATATGATTTGCGAAGTGTCATGTATTCCTCGTCTACACTTCAAATGAATGTAAATGCGACACTTCCTTGATAGGAAATAGCGTCTGCAGATGTCTACGTATGGTAGCGATAAAGTTCTAATGCTTCTTAAAACGCGATATCGCATCTCGGAAATAGCGTCTGCAAATGTCTGGGTATCGTAGCAACAGAGTTCTAATGCTTCTTAAAACGAGATATTGCATCTCATATCTATGTTTCATGATAAGATATAATATTCATTGCGAAGTGTTATGCATTCCTCGTCTACGATTCAAATGAAAGTAAATGCGACACTTCCTTGCAAGGAAATAGCGTTTGCAGATGTCTACGTATCGTAGCAATAGAGTTCATATGATTCTTAAAACGCGATATCGCATCTCATTTCTATGTTTCATAGTAAGATGTAATATGATTTGCGAAGTGTCATGTATTCCTCGTCTACACTTAAATGAATGTGAATGCGATACTTCCTCGCTAGGAAATAGCGTTTGCAGATGTCTAGGTATCGTAGCAATAGAATTCATATGATTCATAAAACGCGATATCGCATCTCATTTCTATGTTTCATGGTAAGATATAACATGATTTGCGAAGTGTCATGTATTCCTTGTCTATACTTCAAATGAATGTAAATGCGACACTTCCTAGCAAGGAAATAGCGTTTGCAGATGTCTACGTATCGCAGCAATAGATTTCTAATGCTTCTTAAAACGCGATATCGCATCTCATTTCTATGTTTCATGGTAAGATATAATATGATTTGCGAAGTGTCATGTATTCCTCGTCTACACTTCAAATGAATGTAAATGCGAAACTTCCTTGCAAGGAAATAGCGTCTGCAGATGTCTAGGCATCGTAGCAATAGAGTTCTAATGCTTCTTAAAACGCGATATCGCATCTCATTTCTATGTTTCATGGTAAGATGTAATATGATTTGCGAAGTGTCGTGTATTCCTCGTCTACACTTCAAATGAATGTAAATGCGAAACTTCCTTGCTAGGAAATAGCGTCTGCAGATGTCTAGGTATCGCAGCAATAGAGTTCTAATGCTTCTTAAAACGCGATATCGCATCTCATATCTATGTTTCATGGTAAGATATAATATGATTTGCGAAGTGTCATGTATTCCTCGTCTACACTTCAAATGAATGTAAATGCGACACTTCCTTGCTCGGAAATAGCGTCTGCAAATGTCTGGGTATCGTAGCAACAGAGTTCTAATGCTTCTTAAAACGAGATATTGCATCTCATATCTATGTTTCATGATAAGATATAATATTCATTGCGAAGTGTTTTGCATTCCTCGTCTACGATTCAAATGAAAGTAAATGCGACACTTCCTTGCAAGGAAATAGCGTTTGCAGATGTCTACGTATCGTAGCAATAGAGTTCATATGATTCTTAAAACGCGATATCGCATCTCATTTCTATGTTTCATGGTAAGATGTAATATGATTTGCGAAGTGTCATGTATTCCTCGTCTACACTTCAAATGAATGTGAATGCGATACTTCCTCGCTAGGAAATAGCGTTAGCAGATGTCTAGGTATCGTAGCAATAGAATTCATATGATTCATAAAACGCGATATCGCATCTCATTTCTATGTTTCATGTTAAGATATAACATGATTTGCGAAGTGTTATGTATTCCTCGTCTACACTTCAAATGAATGTGAATGCGATACTTCCTCGCTAGGAAATAGCGTTTGCAGATGTCTACGTATCGTAGCAATAGCTTTCTAATGCTTCTAAAAACGCGATATCGCATCTCATTTCTATGTTTCATGGTAAGATATAATATGATTTGCGAAGTGTCATGTATTCCTTGTCTATACTTCAAACGAATGTAAATGCGACACTTCCTAGCAAGGAAATAGCGTCTGCAGATGTCTAGGTATCGTAACATTAGAGTTCTAATGCTTCTTAAAACGCGATATCGCATCTCATTTCTATGTTTCATGGTAAGATATAATATGATTTACGAAGTGTTATGTATTCCTCGTCTACACTTAGAATGAATGTAAACGCGACACTTCCTTGCAAAGAAATAGCGTATGCAGATGTCTACGTATCGTAGAAGTAGATATCTAATGCTCCTTAAAACGCGATATCGCATCTCATTTCTATGTTTCAAGGTAAGATATAATTTGATTTGCGAAGTGTCATGTATTCCTTGTCTATACTTCAGATGAATGTAAATGCGACACTTCCTAGCAAGGAAATAGCGTTTGCAGATGTCTACGTATCGTAGCAATAGAATTCACATTATTCCTAAAACGCGATATCGCATCTCATTTCTATGTTTCATGCTAAGATATAATATGATTTGCGAAGTGTTATGTATTCCTCGTCTACACTTCAAATGAATGTAAATGCGACACTTCCTTGCAAAGAAATAGCGTTTGCAGATGTCTACGTATCGTAGAAGTAGATATCTAATGCTCCTTGAAACGCGATATCGCATCTCATTTCTATGTTTCATGGTAAGATATAATATGATTTGCGAAGTGTTATGTATTCCTCGTCTACACTTCAAATGAATGTAAATGCGACACTTCCTTGCTAGGAAATGGCGTCTGCAGATGTCTAGGTATCGTAGCAATAGCTTTCTAATGCTTCTTAAAACGCGATATCGCATCTCATTTCTATGTTTCATGGTAAGGTATAATATGATTTGCGAAGTGTCATGTATTCCACGTCTACACTTCAAATGAATGTAAATGCGACACTTCCTTGCTAGGAAATAGCGTCTGCAGATGTCTAGGTATCGTAACATTAGAGTTCTGATGATTCTTAAAACGCGATATCGCATCTCATTTCTATGTTTCATGGTAAGATGTAATATGATTTGCGAAGAGTTATGTATTCCTCGTCTACACTTCAAATTAATGTATATGCGACACTTCCTGGCTTGGAAATAGCGTTTGCAGATGTCTACGTATCGTAGCAATAGAGTTCATATGATTCTTAAAACGCGATATCGCATCTCATTTCTATGTTTCATGGTAAGATATAATATGATTTGCGAAGTGTTATGTATTCCTCGTCTGCACTTCAAATGAATGTGACTGCGTCACTTCCTCGCTAGGAAATAGCGTTTGCAGATGTCTACGTATCGTAGCAATAGAGTTCATATGATCCTTAAAACGCGATATCGCATCTCATTTCTATGTTTCATGGGAAGATATAATATGATTTGCGAAGTGTTATGTATTCCTCGTCTACACTTCAAATGAATGTAAATGCGACACTTCCTTGCTAGGAAATAGCGTCTGCAGATGTCTACGTATCGCAGCGATAGAGTTCTAATGCTTCTTAAAACGCGATATCGCATCTCATTTCTATGTTTCATGGTAAGATATAATATGATTAGTGAAGTGTCATGTATTCCTCGTCTACACTTCAAATGAATGTAAATGCGAAACTTCCTTGCTAGGAAATAGCGTCTGCAGATGTCTAGGTATCGTAGCAATAGAGTTCTAATGCTTCTTAAACGCGATATCGCATCTCATTTCTATGTTTCATGGTAAGATATAATATGATTTGCGAAGTGTCACGTATTCCTCGTCTACACTTCAAATGAATGTAAATGCGACACTTCCTTGCTAGGAAATAGCGTCTGCAGATGTCTACGTATTGTAGCAATAGCTTTCTAATGCTTCTTAAAACGCGATATCGCAACTCATTTCTATGTTTCATGGTAAGATATAATATGATTTGCGAAGTGTCATGTATTCCTCGTCTACACTTCAAATGAATGTAAATGCGACACTTCCTTGCAAAGAAATAGCGTTTGCAGATGTCTACGTATCGTAGAAGTAGATATCTAATGCTCCTTAAAACGCGATATCGCATCTCATTTCTATGTTTCAAGGTAAGATATAATATGATTTGCGAAGTGTCATGTATTCCTTGTCTATACTTCAAATGAATGTAAATGCGACACTACCTAGCAAGGAAATAGAGTTTGCAGATGTCTACGTATCGTAGCACTAGCTTTCTAATGTTTCTTAAAACGCGATATCGCATCTCATTTCTATGTTTCATGGTAAGATATAATATGATTTGCGAAGTGTCATGTATTCCTCGTCTACACTTCAAATGAATGTAAATGCGACACTTCCTTGCTAGGAAATAGCGTCTGCAGATGTCTACGTATGGTAGCGATAAAGTTCTAATGCTTCTTAAAACGCGATATCGCATCTCATTTCTATGTTTCATGGTAAGATATAATATGATTTGCGAAGTGTCATGTATTCCTCGTCTACACTTCAAATGAATGTAAATGTGACACTTCCTTGCAAAGAAATAGCGTTTGCAGATGTCTACGTATCGTAGAAGTAGATATCTAATGCTCCTTAAAACGCGATATCGCATCTCATTTCTATGTTTCATGGTAAGATATAATATGATTTGCGAATTGTCATGTATTCCTCGTCTACACTTCAAATGAATGTAAATGCGACACTTCCTTGCTAGGAAATAGCGTCTGCAGATGTCTAGGTATCGTAACATTAGAGTTCTAATGCTTCTTAAAACGCGATATCGCATCTCATTTCTATGTTTCATGGTAAGATATAATATGATTTACGAAGTGTTATGTATTCCTCGTCTACACTTAGAATGAATGTAAACGCGACACTTCCTTGCAAAGAAATAGCGTATGCAGATGTCTACGTATCGTAGAAGTAGATATCTAATGCTCCTTAAAACGCGATATCGCATCTCATTTCTATGTTTCAAGGTAAGATATAATATGATTTGCGAAGTGTCATGTATTCCTTGTCTATACTTCAGATGAATGTAAATGCGACACTTCCTAGCAAGGAAATAGCGTTTGCAGATGTCTACGTATCGTAGCAATAGAATTCACATTATTCCTAAAACGCGATATCGCATCTCATTTCTATGTTTCATGCTAAGATATAATATGATTTGCGAAGTGTTATGTATTCCTCGTCTACACTTCAAATGAATGTAAATGCGACACTTCCTCGCAAAGAAATAGCGTTTGCAGATGTCTACGTATCGTAGAAGTAGATATCTAATGCTCCTTAAAACGCGATATCGCATCTCATTTCTATGTTTCATGGTAAGATATAATATGATTTGCGAAGTGTTATGTATTCCTCGTCTACACTTCAAATGAATGTAAATGCGACACTTCCTTGCTAGGAAATGGCGTCTGCAGATGTCTAGGTATCGTAGCAATAGCTTTCTAATGCTTCTTAAAACGCGATATCGCATCTCATTTCTATGTTTCATGGTAAGGTATAATATGATTTGCGAAGTGTCATGTATTCCACGTCTACACTTCAAATGAATGTAAATGCGACACTTCCTTGCTAGGAAATAGCGTCTGCAGATGTCTAGGTATCGTAACATTAGAGTTCTAATGATTCTTAAAACGCGATATCGCATCTCATTTCTATGTTTCATGGTAAGATGTAATATGATTTGCGAAGAGTTATGTATTCCTCGTCTACACTTCAAATTAATGTATATGCGACACTTCCTGGCTTGGAAATAGCGTTTGCAGATGTCTACGTATCGTAGCAATAGAGTTCATATGATTCTTAAAACGCGATATCGCATCTCATTTCTATGTTTCATGGTAAGATATAATATGATTTGCGAAGTGTTATGTATTCCTCGTCTGCACTTCAAATGAATGTGACTGCGTCACTTCCTCGCTAGGAAATAGCGTTTGCAGATGTCTACGTATCGTAGCAATAGAGTTCATATGATCCTTAAAACGCGATATCGCATCTCATTTCTATGTTTCATGGGAAGATATAATATGATTTGCGAAGTGTTATGTATTCCTCGTCTACACTTCAAATGAATGTAAATGCGACACTTCCTTGCTAGGAAATAGCGTCTGCAGATGTCTACGTATCGCAGCGATAGAGTTCTAATGCTTCTTAAAACGCGATATCGCATCTCATTTCTATGTTTCATGGTAAGATATAATATGATTAGTGAAGTGTCATGTATTCCTCGTCTACACTTCAAATGAATGTAAATGCGAAACTTCCTTGCTAGGAAATAGCGTCTGCAGATGTCTAGGTATCGTAGCAATAGAGTTCTAATGCTTCTTAAACGCGATATCGCATCTCATTTCTATGTTTCATGGTAAGATGTAATATGATTTGCGAAGTGTTATGTATTCCTCCTCTACACTTCAAGTGAATGTAAATGCGACACCTCCTTGCCAGGAAATAGCGTTTACAAATGTCTACCTATCGTAGCAATAGTTTTCTAATGCTTCTTAAAACGCGATATCGCATCTCATTTCTATGTTTCATAGTAAGATATAATATGATTTGCGAAGTGTTATGTATTCTTCGTCTACACTACAAATGAATGTAAATGCGATACTTCCTTGCAAAGAAATAGCGTTTGCAGATGTCTACGTATCGTAGCAGTAGATATCTAATGCTTCTTAAAACGCGATATCGCATCCCATTTCTATGTTTCATGGTAAGATATAATATGATTTGCGAAGTGTCACGTATTCCTCGTCTACACTTCAAATGAATGTAAATGCGACACTTCCTTGCTAGGAAATAGCGTCTGCAGATGTCTACGTATTGTAGCAATAGCTTTCTAATGCTTCTTAAAACGCGATATCGCAACTCATTTCTATGTTTCATGGTAAGATATAATATGATTTGCGAAGTGTCATGTATTCCTCGTCTACACTTCAAATGAATGTAAATGCGACACTTCCTTGCTAGGAAATAGCGTCTGCAGATGTCTACGTATACTAGCGATAGGGTTCTAATGCTTCTTAAAACGCGATATCGCATCTCATTTCTATGTTTCATGGTAAGATATAATATGTTTTGCGAAGTGTCATGTATTCCTCGTCTACACTTCAAATGAATGTAAATGCGAAACTTCCTAGCAAGGTAATAGCGTTTGCAGATGTCTACGTATCGTAGCATTAGCTTTCTAATGCTTCTTAAAATTCGATATCGCATCTCATTTCTATGTTTCATGGTAAGATATAATATGATTTGCGAAGTGTCATGTATTCCTCGTCTACACTTCAAATGAATGTAAATGCGACACTTCCTTGCTCGGAAATAGCGTCTGCAGATGTCTAGGTATCGTAACATTAGAGTTCTAATGCTTCTTAAAACGCGATATCGCATCTCATTTCTATGTTTCATGGTAAGATATAATATGATTTGCGAAGTGTTATGTATTCCTTGTCTATACTTCAAATGAATGTAAATGCGACACTTCCTAGCAAGGAAATAGCGTTTGCAGATGTCTACGTATCGTAGCACTAGCTTTCTAATGCTTCTTAAAACGCGATATCGCATCTCATTTCTATGTTTCATGGTAAGATATAATATGATTTGCGAAGTGTCATGTATTCCTCGTCTACACTTCAAATGAATGTAAATGTGACACTTCCTTGCAAAGAAATAGCGTTTGCAGATGTCTACGTATCGTAGAAGTAGATATCTAATGCTCCTTAAAACGCGATATCGCATCTCATTTCTATGTTTCATGGTAAGATATAATATGATTTGCGAAGTGTCATGTATTCCTTGTCTATACTTCAAACGAATGTAAATGCGACACTTCCTAGCAAGGAAATAGCGTTTGCAGATGTCTACGTATCGAAGCAATAGAGTTCAAATGCTTCTTAAAACGAGATATCGCATCTCATTTCCATGTTTCATGATAGGATGTAATACTCATTGCGAAGTGTTATGAATTCCTCGCCTACACTTCAAATGAATGTAAATGCGACACTTCCTTGCAAGGAAATAACGATTGCAGATGTCTACGTATCGTAGCAATAGAATTCATATGATTCCTAAAAGGCGATATCGCATCTCATTTCTATGTTTCATGGTAAGATATAATATGATTTGCGAAGTGTTATGTATTCCTCGTCTACACTTCAAATGAATGCGAATACAACACTTCCTCGCTAGGAAATAGCGTTTGCAGATGTCTACGTATCGTAGCAATAGATTTCTAATGCTTCTTAAAACGCGATATCGCATCTCATTTCAGTGTTTCATGGCAAGATATAATATGATTTGCGAAGTGTCATGTATTCCTTGTCTACACTTCAAATGAATGTAAATGCGACACTTCCTTGCTAGGAAATAGCGTCTGCAGATGTCTACGTATACTAGCGATAGGGTTCTAATGCTTCTTAAAACGCGATATCGCATCTCATTTCTATGTTTCATGGTAAGATATAATATGTTTTGCGAAGTGTCATGTATTCCTCGTCTACACTTCAAATGAATGTAAATGCGAAACTTCCTAGCAAGGTAATAGCGTTTGCAGATGTCTACGTATCGTAGCATTAGCTTTCTAATGCTTCTTAAAATTCGATATCGCATCTCATTTCTATGTTTCATGGTAAGATATAATATGATTTGCGAAGTGTCATGTATTCCTCGTCTACACTTCAAATGAATGTAAATGCGACACTTCCTTGCTCGGAAATAGCGTCTGCAGATGTCTAGGTATCGTAACATTAGAGTTCTAATGCTTCTTAAAACGCGATATCGCATCTCATTTCTATGTTTCATGGTAAGATATAATATGATTTGCGAAGTGTTATGTATTCCTCGTCTACACTTCAAATGAATGCGAATACAACACTTCCTCGCTAGGAAATAGCGTTTGCAGATGTCTACGTATCGTAGCAATAGATTTCTAATGCTTCTTAAAACGCGATATCGCATCTCATTTCAGTGTTTCATGGCAAGATATAATATGATTTGCGAAGTGTCATGTATTCCTCGTCTACACTTCAAATGAATGTAAATGCGGCACTTCCTTGCTAGGAAATAGCGTCTGCAGATGTCTACGTATACTAGCGATAGGGTTCTAATGCTTCTTAAAACGCGATATCGCATCTCATTTCTATGTTTCATGGTAAGATATAATATGTTTTGCGAAGTGTCATGTATTCCTCGTCTACACTTCAAATGAATGTAAATGCGAAACTTCCTAGCAAGGTAATAGCGTTTGCAGATGTCTACGTATCGTAGCATTAGCTTTCTAATGCTTCTTAAAATTCGATATCGCATCTCATTTCTATGTTTCATGGTAAGATATAATGTGATTTGCGAAGTGTCATGTATTCCTCGTCTACACTTCAAATGAATGTAAATGCGACACTTCCTTGCTCGGAAATAGCGTCTGCAGATGTCTAGGTATCGTAACATTAGAGTTCTAATGCTTCTTAAAACGCGATATCGCATCTCATTTCTATGTTTCATGGTAAGATATAATATGATTTGCGAAGTGTTATGTATTCCTCGTCTACACTTCAAATGAATGTGAATGCGATACTTCCTCGCTAGGAAATAGCGTTTGCAGATGTCTACGTATCGTAGCAATAGCTTTCTAATGCTTCTTAAAACGCGATATCGCATCTCATTTCTATGTTTCATGGTAAGATATAATATGATTTGCGAATTGTCATGTATTCCTCGTCTACACTTCAAATGAATGTAAATGCGACACTTCCTTGCTAGGAAATAGCGTCTGCAGATGTCTAGGTATCGTAACATTAGAGTTCTAATGCTTCTTAAAACGCGATATCGCATCTCATTTCTATGTTTCATGGTAAGATATAATATGATTTGCGAAGTGTTATGTATTCCTTGTCTATACTTCAAATGAATGTAAATGCGACACTTCCTAGCAAGGAAATAGCGTTTGCAGATGTCTACGTATCGTAGCACTAGCTTTCTAATGCTTCTTAAAACGCGATATCGCATCTCATTTCTATGTTTCATGGTAAGATATAATATGATTTGCGAAGTGTCTTCTATTCCTCGTCTACACTTCAAATGAATGTAAATGCGACACTTCCTAGCAAGGAAATAGCGTTTGCAGATGTCTACGTATCGAAGCAATAGAGTTCAAATGCTTCTTAAAACGAGATATCGCATCTCATTTCCATGTTTCATGATAGGATGTAATACTCATTGCGAAGTGTTATGAATTCCTCGCCTACACTTCAAATGAATGTAAATGCGACACTTCCTTGCAAGGAAATAACGATTGCAGATGTCTACGTATCGTAGCAATAGAATTCATATGATTCCTAAAACGCGATATCGCATCTCATTTCTATGTTTCATGCTAAGATATAATATGATTTGCGAAGTGTTATGTATTCCTCCACTACACTTCAAATGAATGTAAATGCGACACTTCCTTGCCAGGAAATAGCGTTTGCAAATGTCTACCTATAGAAGCAATAGTGTTCTAATGCTTCTTAAAACGCGATATCGCATCACATTTCTATGTTTCATGGTAGGATATAATATGATTTGCGAAGTGTCATGTATTCCTCGTCTACACTTCAAATGAATGTGACTGCGTCACTTCCTCGCTAGGAAATAGCGTTTGCAGATGTCTACGTATCGTAGCAATAGAGTTCATATGATCCTTAAAACGCGATATCGCACCTCATTTCTATGTTTCATGGGAAGATATAATATGATTTGCGAAGTGTTATGTATTCCTCGTCTACACTTCAAATGAATGTAAATGTGACACTTCCTTGCTAGGAAATAGCGTCTGCAGATGTCTACGTATCGTAGCGATAGAGTTCTAATGCTTCTTAAAACGCGATATCGCATCTCATTTCTATGTTTCATGGTAAGATATAATATGATTAGTGAAGTGTCATGTATTCCTCGTCTACACTTCAAATGAATGTAAATGCGAAACTTCCTTGCTAGGAAATAGCGTCTGCAGATGTCTAGGTATCGTAGCAATAGAGTTCTAATGCTTCTTAAACGCGATATCGCATCTCATTTCTATGTTTCATGGTAAGATGTAATATGATTTGCGAAGTGTTATGTATTCCTCCTCTACACTTCAAGTGAATGTAAATGCGACACCTCCTTGCCAGGAAATAGCGTTTGCAAATGTCTACCTATCGTAGCAATAGTTTTCTAATGCTTCTTAAAACGCGATATCGCATCTCATTTCTATGTTTCATAGTAAGATATAATATGATTTGCGAAGTGTTATGTATTCTTCGTCTACACTACAAATGAATGTAAATGCGACACTTCCTTGCAAAGAAATAGCGTTTGCAGATGCCTACGTATCGTAGCAGTAGATATCTAATGCTTCTTAAAACGCGATATCGCATCCCATTTCTATGTTTCATGGTAAGATATAATATGATTTGCGAAGTGTCACGTATTCCTCGTCTACACTTCAAATGAATGTAAATGCGAAACTTCCTTGCTAGGAAATAGCGTCTGCAGATGTCTACGTATTGTAGCAATAGCTTTCTAATGCTTCTTAAAACGCGATATCGCAACTCATTCCTATGTTTCATGGTAAGATATAATATGATTTGCGAAGTGTCATGTATTCCTCGTCTACACTTCAAATGAATGTAAATGCGACACTTCCTTGCAAAGAAATAGCGTTTGCAGATGTCTACGTATCGTAGAAGTAGATATCTAATGCTCCTTAAAACGCGATATCGCATCTCATTTCTATGTTTCAAGGTAAGATATAATATGATTTGCGAAGTGTCATGTATTCCTTGTCTATACTTCAAATGAATGTAAATGCGACACTACCTAGCAAGGAAATAGAGTTTGCAGATGTCTACGTATCGTAGCACTAGCTTTCTAATGTTTCTTAAAACGCGATATCGCATCTCATTTCTATGTTTCATGGTAAGATATAATATGATTTGCGAAGTGTCATGTATTCCTCGTCTACACTTCAAATGAATGTAAATGCGACACTTCCTTGCTAGGAAATAGCGTCTGCAGATGTCTACGTATGGTAGCGATAAAGTTCTAATGCTTCTTAAAACGCGATATCGCATCTCATTTCTATGTTTCATGGTAAGATATAATATGATTTGCGAAGTGTCATGTATTCCTCGTCTACACTTCAAATGAATGTAAATGTGACACTTCCTTGCAAAGAAATAGCGTTTGCAGATGTCTACGTATCGTAGAAGTAGATATCTAATGCTCCTTAAAACGCGATATCGCATCTCATTTCTATGTTTCATGGTAAGATATAATATGATTTGCGAAGTGTCATGTATTCCTTGTCTATACTTCAAATGAATGTAAATGCGACACTTCCTAGCAAGGAAATAGCGTTTGCAGATGTCTACGTATCGAAGCAATAGAGTTCAAATGCTTCTTAAAACGAGATATCGCATCTCATTTCCATGTTTCATGATAGGATGTAATACTCATTGCGGAGTGTTATGAATTCCTCGCCTACACTTCAAATGAATGTAAATGCGACACTTCCTTGCAAGGAAATAACGATTGCAGATGTCTACGTATCGTAGCAATAGAATTCATATGATTCCTAAAAGGCGATATCGCATCTCATTTCTATGTTTCATGGTAAGATATAATATGATTTGCGAAGTGTCATGTATTCCTTGTCTATACTTCAAATGAATGTAAATGCGACACTACCTAGCAAGGAAATAGAGTTTGCAGATGTCTACGTATCGTAGCACTAGCTTTCTAATGCTTCTTAAAACTCGATATCGCATCTCATTTCTATGTTTCATGGTAAGATATAATATGATTTGCGAAGTGTCATGTATTCCTCGTCTACACTTCAAATGAATGTAAATGCGACACTTCCTTGCAAGGAAATAGCGTCTGCAGATGTCTACGTATGGTAGCGATAAAGTTCCAATGCTTCTTAAAACGCGATATCGCATCTCATTTCTATGTTTCATGGTAAGATATAATATGATTTGCGAAGTGTCATGTATTCCTCCTCTACACTTCAAATGAATGTAAATGTGACACTTCCTTGCAAAGAAATAGCGTTTGCAGATGTCTACGTATCGTAGAAGTAGATATCTAATGCTCCTTAAAACGCGATATCGCATCTCATTTCTATGTTTCATGGTAAGATATAATATGATTTGCGAAGTGTCATGTATTCCTTGTCTACACTTCAAATGAATGTGAATGCGAAACTTCCTAGCAAGGAAATAGCGTTTGCAAATGTCTACCTATAGTAGCAATAGTGTTCTAATGCTTCTTAAAACGCGATATCGCATCTCATTTCTATGTTTCATGGTAGGATATAATATGATTTGCGAAGTGTCATGTATTCCTCGTCTACACTTCAAATGAATGTGAATGCGATACTTCCTCGCTCGGAAATACCGTTTGCAGATGTCTAGGTATCGTAGCAATAGCTTTCTAATGCTTCTTAAAACGCGATATCGCATCTCATTTCTATGTTTCATGGTAAGATGTAATATGATTTGCGAAGTGTCATGTATTCTTCGTCTACACTTCAAATGAATGTGAATGCGATACTTCCTCGGTAGGAAATAGCGTTCGTAGATGTCGACGTATCGTAGCAATAGAGTTCATATGATTCTTAAAACGCGACATCGTATCTCATTTCTATGTTTCATGGTAAGATATAACATGATTTGCGAAGTGTTATGAATTCCTCGTCTACACTTCAAATGAATGTGAATGCGATACTTCCTCGCTAGGAAATAGCGTTTGCAGATGTCTACGTATCGTAGCATTAGCTTTTCAATGCTTCTTAAAACGCGATATCGCATCTCATATTTATGTCTCATGGTAAGATATAATATGATTTGCGAAGTGTTATGTATTCCTCGTCTACACTTCAGATGAATGTAAATGCGACACTTCCTTGCTAGGAAATAGCGTCTGCAGATGTCTACGTATACTAGCGATAGAGTTCTAATGCTTCTTAAAACGCGATAACGCAACCCATTTCTATGGTTCATGGTAAGCTATAATATGATTTGCGAAGTGTCATGTATTCCTCGTCTACACGTCAAATTAATGTAAATACGACACTTCCTCGCTTGGAAATAGCGTTTGCAGATGTCTACGTATCGTAGCAATAGAGTTCATATGATTCTTAAAACGCGATATCGCATCTCATTTCTATGTTTCATGGTAAGATATAATATGATTTCCGAAGTGTCATGTATTCCTCGTCTACACTTCAAATGAATGTAAATGCGACACTTCCTTGCTAGGAAATAGCGTCTGCAGATGTCTAGGTAGCGTAGCAATAGAGTTCTAATGCTTCTTAAAACCCGATATCGCATATCAATTCTATGTTTCATGGTAAGATGTAATATGATTTGCGAAGTGTTATGTTTTCCTCGTCTACACTTCAAATGAATGTAAATGCCACACTTCCTTGGAAGGAAATAGCGTTTTCAGATGTCTACGTATCGAAGCAATAGAGTTCTAATTCTTCTTAAAACGCGATATCGCATCTCATTTCTATGTTTCATGGTAAGATGTAATATTATTTGCGAAGTGTTATGTATTCCACCTCTACACTTCAGATGAATGTAAATGCGACACTTCCTTGCCAGGAAATATCGTTTGCAAATGTCTACCTATCGTAGCAATAGTGTTTTAATGCTTCTTAAAACGCGATATCGCATCTCATTACTATGTTTCATGGTAAGATATAACATGATTTGCGAAGTGTTATGTATTCCTCGTCTACACTTCAATTGAATGTGAATGCGATACTTCCTCGCTAGGAAATAGCGTTTGCAGATGTCTACGTATCGTAGCAATAGCTTTCTAATGCTTCTTAAAACGCGAAGTCGCATCACATTTCTATGTTTCATGGTAAGATATAATATGATTTGCGAAGTGTCATGTATTCCTCGTCTACGATTCAAATGAATGTAAATGCGACACTCCCTTGCAAGGAAATAGCGTTTGAAGATGTCTACGGATCGTAGCAATAGATTTCTAATGCTTCTTAAAACGAGATATTGCATCTCATATCTATGTTTCATGATAAGATATAATATTCATTGCGAAGTGTTATGTATTCCACCTCTACACTTCAGATGAATGTAAATGCGACACTTCCTTGCAAGGAAATAGCGTTTGTAGATGTATACCTATCGTAGCAATAGAGTTCTAATGCTTCTTAAAACGCGCTATCGCATCTCAATTCTACGTTTCATGGTAAGATATAATATGATTTGCGAAGTGTTATGTATTCCTCGTCTACACTTCAAATGAATGTGAATGCGACACTTCTTCTCTAGGAAATAGCGTTTGTAGATGTCTAGGTATCGTAGCAATAGAGTTCTTATGATTCTTAAAACGCGATATCGCATCTCATTTCTATGATTCATGGTAAGATATAATATGATTTGCGATGTGTCATGTATTCCTCGTCTACACTTCAAATGAATGTAAACGCGACACTTCCTTGCTAGGAAATAGCGTCTGTAGATGTCTAGGTATCGTAGCAATAGAGTTCTAATGCTTCTTAAAACGCGAAATCGCATCTCATTTATATGTTTCATGGTAAGATATAATATGATTTGCGAAGTGTTATGTATTCCTCGTCTGCACTTCAAATGAATGTAAATGCGACACTTCCTTGCAAGGAAATTGCGTTTGCAGATGTCTACGTATCGTAGCAATAGAGTTCTTATGATTCTTAAAACGCGATATCGCATCTCATTTCTATGTTTCATGGTAAGATATAATATGATTTAAGAAGTGTTATGTATTCCTCGCCTACACTTCAAATTAATGTAAATGCGACACTTCCTGGCTTGGAAATAGCGTTTGCAGATGTCTACGTATCGTAGCAATAGAGTTCATATGATTCTTAAAACGCGATATCGCATCTCATTTCTATGTTTCATGGTAAGATATAACATGATTTGCGAAGTGTTATGTATTCCTCGTCTGCACTTCAAATGAATGTAAATGCGACACTTCCTTGCAAGGAAATAGCGTTTGCAGATGTCTACGTATCGTAGCAATAGAGTTCATATGATTCTTAAAACGCGATATCGCATCTCATTTCTATGTTTCATGGTAAGATATAACATGATTTGCGAAGTGTTATGTATTCCTCGTCTACACTTCAAATGAATGTGAATGCGATACTTCCTCGCTAGGAAATAGCGTTTGCAGATGTCTACGTATCGTAGCAATAGCTTTCTAATGCTTCTTAGAACGCGAAGTCGCATCACATTTCTATATTTCATGGTAAGATATAACATGATTTGCGAAGTGTTATGTATTCCTCGTCTGCACTTCAAATGAATGTAAATGCGACACTTCCTTGCAAGGAAATAGCGTTTGCAGATGTCTACGTATCGTAGCAATAGAGTTCATATGATTCTTAAAACGCGATATCGCATCTCATTTCTATATTTCATGGTAAGATATAACATGATTTGCGAAGTGTTATGTATTCCTCGTCTACACTTCAAATGAATGTAAATGCGACACTTCCTTGCAAGGAAATAGCGTTTGCAGATGTCTACGTATCGTAGCAATAGAGTTCATATGATTCTTAAAACGCGATATCGCATCTCATTTCTATGTTTCATGGTAAGATATAATATGATTTGCGAAGTGTTATGTATTCCTTGTCTGCACTTCAAATGAATGTAAATGCGACACTTCCTTGCAAGGAAATAGCGTTTGCAAATGTCTACGTATCGTAGCAATAGAGTTCTTATGATTCTTAAAACGCGATATCGCATCTCATTTCTATGTTTCATGGTAAGATATAATATGATTTGCGAAGTGTTATGTATTCCTCGTCTACACTTCAAATTAATGTAAATGCGACACTTCCTGGCTTGGAAATAGCGTTTGCAGATGTCTACGTATCGTAGCAATAGAGTTCATATGATACTTAAAACGCGATATCGCATCTCATTTCTATGTTTCATGGTAAGATATAACATGATTTGCGAAGTGTTATGTATTCCTCGTCTGCACTTCAAATGAATGTAAATGCGACACTTCCTTGCAAGGAAATAGCGTTTGCAGATGTCTACGTATCGTAGCAATAGAGTTCATATGATTCTTAAAACGCGATATCGCATTTCATTTCTATGTTTCATGGTAAGATATAACATGATTTGCGAAGTGTTATGTATTCCTCGTCTACACTTCAAATGATTGTGAATACGATACTTCCTCGCTAGGAAATAGCGTTTGCAGATGTCTACGTATCGTAGCAATAGCTTTCTAATGCTTCTTAAAACGCGAAATCGCATCTCATTTCTATGTTTCATGGTAAGATATAATATGATTTGCGAAGTGTTATGTATTCCTCGTCTACACTTCAAATGAATGTGAATGCGACACTTCCTCGCTAGGAAATAGCGTTTGCAGATGTCTACGTATCGTACCAATAGATTTCTAATGCTTCTTAAAACGAGATATTGCATCTCATATCTATGTTTCATGATAAGATATAATATTCATTGCGAAGTGCTATGCATTCCTCGTCTACGATTCAAATGAATGTAAATGCGACACTTCCTTGCAAGGAAATAGCGTTTGCAGATGTCTACGTATCGTAGCAATAGTGTTCATATGATTCTTAAAACGCGATATCGCATCTCATTTCTATGTTTCATGGTGAGATATAATATTCATTGCGATGGGTCATGTTTACCTCGTATTCAATCCAAAAGAACGTATTTGCGACACTTTCATGCTACGAAATAGCGTTCGCAGGTATCTACGTATCGTAGCAATAGAGTTCTAATGCTTCTTAAACCGCGATATCGCATCTAATTTCTATGTTTCGTGATAAGGTATAATATTCATCGTGGAGTGTTATGTATATCTCGGATACACTTCAAATGAATGTAAATGCGACACTTCCTTGCTAGGAAGTAGCGTTTGCAGATGCCTACGTATCGAAGCAATAGAGTTCTAATGCTTCTTAAATCGCCATACAGAATCTCATTTCTATGTTTCATGATAAGATATAATATTCATTGTGGAGTGTTATGTATACGTCGTATTCACTTCAGATGAATGTATATGCGACACTTCCTTGCTAGGAAATAGCATTTCTAGATGTCTACGTATCGAAGCAAAAGAGTTGTAATGCTTCTTCATACGTGATATCTGATCTCAGTTCTATGTTTCATGCTAAGATATAATAGGCATTGCGAAGTGTTGTATATACCTCGTCTACACTTCAAAATAATGTAAATGCCACACATCCTTGGTAGGGATAGCGTTTCCAGATGTCTACGTATCGAAGCTATAAGGTTCTGATGCTTCTTAACACGCGACATCGCACATCAGTTATATGTTTCATGATGAGATATAATATTCACTGAAAAGTGTAATGAATACCTCGTCAACACTTCAAAGGGATGTAAATGCCACACTTCCTTGCTAGGGAATGCGTTTCTAGATGTATACGTATCGAAGCAATAGGGTACTAATACTTCTTAAAACGCGATATAGTATCTCATTTCTATGTTTCATGATAAGATACAATATTCATTGTGAACTGTTAGGTATACCTCGTCTACACTTCAAAGGAATGTAAATGCCGCACTTCCTTCCAAGGAAATACCGTTTCCAGATGTCTACGTATCGAAGCTATGATGATCTAACGCTTCTTAAAGCGCGATATCGCATCTCATTTCTATGTTTCATGATATGATATGATATTCATTGCGAAGTGTTATGTATACATCGTCTACACTTCTCAAGAATGTAAATGCCACACTTCCTTGCTAGGAAATAGCGTTTGCAGATGGCTACGTATCGAAGCAATAGAGTCCAAATGCTTCTTAAATCGCGATATCGCATCTCATTTCTTTGTTTCATGATAAGATATAATATTCATTGCGAAGTGTCTTGTCTACCTCGCATACACTTCAAATGAATGTAAATGCGACACTTCCTTGCTAGGAAATAACGTTGGCAGATGTCTACGTATCGAAGCAATAGAGATCTACTGCTTCTTAAATCGTCATATCGCACCTCATTTCTATGTTTCATGATAATATATAATAATCATTGCGAAGTGTAATGTATACCTCGCATACACTTCAAATGAATGTAAATGCGACACTCCCTTGCTAGGAAATAGCGTTTGCAGATGTCTAGGTATCGAAGTAATAGAGTTCTAATGCTGCTTATATCGTGATATAGCATCTCATTTCTATGATTCATGATAAGATATAATATTCATTGTGCAGTGTTATGTATACCTCGTATTCACTTCAAAAGAATGATAATGCGTCACTTCCTTGCTAGGAAGTAGCGTTTGCAGATGTCTATGTATCGTAGCAATAGAGTTCTAATTCTCCTTAAAACGCGATATCGCATCTCATTTCTATGTTTCATGATAAGATACAATATTCATTGCGAAGTGTCATGTATACCTAGTATTCACTTCAAAACAGTGTGAATGCGTCACTTCCTTGCTAGGTAATAGCGTTTGCAGATGTCTACGTATCGTAGCATTAGGGTTCTAATGCTTCCTAAATCGCCATATCGCATCTCATTTCTATGTTTCATGATAAGATATAATATTCATTGTGGAGTGTTATGCATACCTCCTATTCACTTCAAAAGAATGTAAATGCGACACTTCCTTGCTAGGAAATAGCGTCTGCAGATATCTACGTACCGTAGCAATAGAGTTCTAATGCTGCTTAAAACGCGATATCGCATCTCATTTCTATGTTTCATGATAAGATATAATATTCAATGTGCAGTGCTATGTATACCTCGTATTCCTTTCAAAAAAAATGTAAATGCGACACTTCCATGCTAGGAAGTAGCGTTTGCAGATGTTTACGTATCGAGCAATAGGGTTCTAATGCTTCTGAAATCGCAATATCGCATCTCATTTCTACGTTTCATGATAAGATATAATATACATCGTGCAGTGTTATGTATACCTCCTATACACTTCAAATGAATGTAAATGCAACACTTCCTTGCTAGGAAATAGCGTTTGCAGATGTCTACGTACCGTAGCATTAGAGTTCTAATGCTTCTCATAACGCGGTATCGCACTTCATTTGTATGTTTCATGGTAAGATTTAATACACACTGCGAAGTGTCTTGTATATCTCGCATACACCTCAAATGAATTTAAATGCGACACTTCATTGCTAGGAATTAGCGTTTGCAGATGTCTATGTGTCGAAGCAATAGAGTTCTAATGCTACTTAAAACTCGATATCGCACCTCATTTCTATGCTTCGTGATAAGATATAATATTCATTGTGGAGTGTTATGCCTACTTCGTATTCACCTCAAAAGAATGTAAATGCAACACTTCCTTCCTAGGAAATAGCGTTGTCAGATGTCTACGTATCGAAGCAGTAGAGATCTACTGCTTCTTAAATAGCGATATCGCATCTCATTTCTATGTTTTATGATAGGATATAATATTCATTGCGAAGTGCCGTGTATTCCTCGAATTGACATCAAAAGAATGTAAATACGACACTTCCTTGCTAGGAAGTAGCGTTTGCACATGTCTAAGTATCGCAGCAATAGAGTCCTAATTCATCTTAAAACACGATATCGCATCTCATTCCTATGTCTCATGATATGATATAATATTCATTATGGAGTGTTATGTATACCTCGTACTCACCTCAAAAGAATGTAAATGCGACACTTCCTTGCTAGGAATTAGCGTTTGCAGATGTGTACGTATCGAAGCAGTAGATTTCTAATACTTCTTAAAACGCGATATCGCATCTCATTTCTATGTCTCATGATAAGATTCCTCGTCTACACTTCAAGTGAATGTAAATGCGACACTTCCTTTCTAGGAAATAGCGTTTGCAGATGTCTAGGTATCGAAGCAAAAGAGATCTACTGCTTCTTAAATCGCCATATAGCATCTCATTCCTATGTTTCATCATAAGATATAATATTCATTGCGAAGTGTCTTGTATACCTCGCATACACGTCAAATGAATGTAAATGCGACACTTCCTTGCTAGGAAATAGCGTTGTCAGATGTCTACGTATCGAAGCAGTAGAGATCTACTGCTTCTTAAATAGCGATATCGCATCTCATTTCTATGTTTTATGATAGGATATAATATTCATTGCGAAGTGTCTTGTATACCTCGCATACACTTCAAATGGATATAATTGCGACACTTCCTTGCTAGGTAATAGCGTTGGCAGATGTCTACGTATCGATGCAAAAGGTATCTACTGCTTCTTAAATCGCCATATAGCATCTCATTCCTATGTTTCATCATAAGATATAATATTCATTGCGAAGTGTCTTGTATACCTCGCATACACTTCAAATGAATGTAAATGCGACACTTCCTTGCTAGGAAGTAGCGTTTGCACATGTCTAAGTATCGAAGCAATAGAGTTCTAAAGCTTCTTAAAACGCGATATCGCATCTCATTTCTATGTGTCATGATAAGATATAATATCCATTACGAAGTGCTATGTATTCCTCTTCTACACTTCAAAAGCATGTAAATGCGACACTTCCTTGCTAGGAAATAGCGTCTGTATATATCTACGTATCCAAGCAATAGAGTTCTAATGCTTCTTAAAACGCCATGTCGCATCTCATTTCTATGATATATGATAAGACATAATATTCATTGCGGAGTATCATGTGTAACTCGTATTCACTTCAAAGGAATGTAAATGCGACACTACCTTGCTAGGAAATAGCGTCTGCAGATATCTACGTATCGAAGCAGTAGAGTTCTAATGCTTCTTAAAGCGCGATATCGCATCACATTCCTATGTTTCATGATAGGATATAATATTCACTGCGAAAAGCCATTTATACCTCGCATACCCTTCAAATGAATGTAAATGCGACACTTCATTGGTAGGAAATAGCGTTGGCAGATATCTACGTATCGAAGCTACAGAGTTCTAATGCTTCTGAAAACGCGATATCGCATCTCATTTCTATGTTTCATGATAAGATATAATATTCATTGCGAATTGTCATGTATACCTCGTATTCACTTCAAAAGAATGTAAAAGCGACACTTCCTTGCTAGGAAATAGCGTTTGCAGAAGTCTACGTATAATAGCAATAGTGTTCTAATGCTTCACAAAACGCGATATCGCATCTCATTTCTATGTTTCATGATCAGATATAATATTCATTGCGAAGATACATGTATACCTCGTATTCACTTCAAAAGCATGTAAATACGACACTTCCTTGCCAGGAAATTGCGTTTGCAGATGTCTCCGTATCGCCGAAACAGTGTTCTAATGCTTCTTTAAACGCGAGATCGCATCTCATTTCTATGATTCATGATGTGATATAATATACATTACGAAGTGTCGTGTATACCTTGTATTCACTTCAAAAGAAAGTAAATGCGACACATACTTGCTAGGAAATAGCGTTTACAGTTGTCTAGGTATCGAAACAATAGAGTTCTAATGCTTCTTAAAACGAGATGTCGCATCTCATTTCTATGTTTCATGATAAGGTATAATATTCATTGCGAAGTGCCATGCATATCTCGTATTCACTTCAAATGAATGTAAATGCGACACTTCCTTGCTAGGAAAAAGCGTTTAAAAGATGTCTACGTATCGAAGCAATAGAGTTCTACTGCTTCTTAAAACGGGATAACGCACCTCATTTCTATGTATCATGATAAGATATAATATTCATTGCGAAGTGTTACGTATACCTCGTCTACTCTTCAAAAGAATGTAAGTGCCACAATTTCTTGCTAGGAAATAGCGTTTCCATATGTCTACGTATCGAGGTAATATAGTTCTAATGCTTCTTAAAACGCCATATCGCATCTCAGTTTTATGTTTCATGGTAAGATATAATTTTCATGCGACGTGTTATGTATGCCTCGTCTACACTTCAAAAGAATGTAAATGCCACACATCCTTTCTAGAGAATGCGTTTCCAGGTGTCTACATATCGAAGCAATGAAGTTCTATTGTTCCTTAGGACGCGATATCGCATCTCATTCCTATGTACCATGATAAGATATAATATTCATTGCGAAGTGTCATGTATACCTCGCATACACTTCAAATGAATGTAAATGCGGCACTTCCTTGCTAGGAAATAGCGTTTGCAGAAGTCTACGTATAATAGCAATAGTGTTCTAATGCTTCACAAAACGCGATATCGCATCTCATTTCTATGTTTCATGATCAGATATAATATTCATTGCGAAGATACATGTATACCTCGTATTCACTTCAAAAGCATGTAAATACGACACTTCCTTGCCAGGAAATTGCGTTTGCAGATGTCTCCGTATCGCCGAAACAGTGTTCTAATGCTTCTTTAAACGCGAGATCGCATCTCATTTCTATGATTCATGATGTGATATAATATACATTACGAAGTGTCGTGTATACCTTGTATTCACTTCAAAAGAAAGTAAATGCGACACATACTTGCTAGGAAATAGCGTTTACAGTTGTCTAGGTATCGAAACAATAGAGTTCTAATGCTTCTTAAAACGAGATGTCGCATCTCATTTCTATGTTTCATGATAAGGTATAATATTCATTGCGAAGTGCCATGCATATCTCGTATTCACTTCAAATGAATGTAAATGCGACACTTCCTTGCTAGGAAAAAGCGTTTAAAAGATGTCTACGTATCGAAGCAATAGAGTTCTACTGCTTCTTAAAACGGGATAACGCACCTCATTTCTATGTATCATGATAAGATATAATATTCATTGCGAAGTGTTACGTATACCTCGTCTACTCTTCAAAAGAATGTAAGTGCCACAATTTCTTGCTAGGAAATAGCGTTTCCATATGTCTACGTATCGAGGTAATATAGTTCTAATGCTTCTTAAAACGCCATATCGCATCTCAGTTTTATGTTTCATGGTAAGATATAATTTTCATGCGACGTGTTATGTATGCCTCGTCTACACTTCAAAAGAATGTAAATGCCACACATCCTTTCTAGAGAATGCGTTTCCAGGTGTCTACATATCGAAGCAATGAAGTTCTATTGTTCCTTAGGACGCGATATCGCATCTCATTCCTATGTACCATGATAAGATATAATATTCATTGCGAAGTGTCATGTATACCTCGCATACACTTCAAATGAATGTAAATGCGGCACTTCCTTGCTAGGAAATAGCGCTTGCATATGTCTGCGTATCGTAGCATTAGAGTTCTAATGCTTCTCAAAACGCGATATCGCATCTCATTTCTATGTTTCATGATAAGATATAATTTTCATTGCGATGTGTCATGTATACCTCGCATACACTTCAAGTGAATGTAAATGTGACACTTTCTTGCTAGGAAATAGCGTTTGCAGATGTCTACGTATCGTAGCATTAGAGCTCTAATGCTTCTCAAAACGCGATATCGCATCTTATTTCTATGTTTCATGATAAGGTACAATATTCATTGCGAAGTGTCATGTATACCTCGTATACACTTCAAATGAATGTAAATGCGACACTTCCTTGCTAGGATATAGCGTTTGCAGATGTGTACTTATCGAGGCAATAGAGTTCTAATGCTTCTTAACACATTGAGGTCGGGGCGCTGCGCGTTCAACACGCCCTCACGGATCGCAGATTTTCGAACGCTCCAAAAACATGCTTGGCATGTGACAGGAAGTGGATACGCATTTTACTTAATTTGCATTTAGTATCTATAAATAATTGTATACATATAGTTCATATATCTGTATATCTGTTTTCATTACATCTATGCGTCATTTCGCTGCTTTTATAGAGGGCTAATTCATAAAATAAATTTTTGTTATCAAGTATCAGTAACAGGTTGATTGAAAATATAGATAGTACTCAAAAAACTGTTACCTTCCAATTTTAAATCACGAGGTTTGAAATTCTAAAATGCAGATCAATGGAACACTTTATAAGATACGATACGTACGACGATCCGCACAGATCAGCCGGCAGTGGCTATTGTCACGTCACGGGTCGTGAAAACTTATCGTTTACCGGGAGCGACACGCAGCCTCGAACGGTTCGGCTCGCGGAATTGCGACGAAGACCGGGTTCTTTCTGGCTCGCTAAACACGTATCAAAGGGCACGAACGCGGATAAGAAAATATGACCTTACCTTTGATGTCTTGACAGCTGCTAATATTTAGTACCCTTGTTGCAGGTATCGTCGTCGGCACGGATCGCCCTCAGGTATAATCCCTGCGTACGGTCGGTGAGGCGTGATTGTCAGCGGCACGAGTACCCAGGTGGGCTGACCTCGGGGATGGATCGGCTCGGTCAAGCGGATCGGCGATGGATGCGGCTGTGCGGGACGGCTGTCCGATCGGCGTACGGCGGAAGATGAGACGTTGCAGTGGTATATGCACACGGCTGTACCAACGTATCCGCGCACAAATGAACGCAAGAAGTTCTTCCTTCCCGCGCGACGAGTTCGTTTAGTTGTACCGGAATGACGCATTCGAGTCGGTTTCCAAAAGTCCAGATACGGGTCGGTCCGCTCTAGTTTACCGGTCCAGAAATATGGAAAATTGACGAGTGTCCTTGCTCTAGCCTCGCTGTGGGTCGATGCAGCTAAGCGGCGGTCGGCTATAACTGATCGATTACCAAGTTTGACTAAAGTTCGGAGCTTGTGAATGTTCTTGAAGACGCGTGAACTCGTGGAAGACTTCGCAATGAATGAATTTATAATAATAATAAGGCAAGGAATATTTAGAATGATGAGAATTGTAGTACTGGTAAAAATAAAGTATATTCTAAATAAAACTAAGCTTACACTGATACTTCCCTATGCTAAAGTTGACTAAGTACTAGGATACGATAATTAGAGTTTAGAATAAGGACTTGAATTGAATTAGAGTTTAAGTTGAAATAGTAAGATTGGATTATGATAAAGGAGTGCTCGCTTGGAGCGAATGGCTCGAACTAGAGATTGGATTTGAGGGAGGTACGCTCGCTTGGAGCGGATGACTCGTATTGACTATCAGCTCGCGGGCCCGCGACCTCCTCGGATCGCGGGGCGCGCGAGTCGCAGGTCCCCAGAGTGGGGCGGACGCTCGGCCCACGGAGTGGGGTGGACGGTCGTGGTAGGGCGCGCGCGTTCGGCGTGAGCCGCGCGCGTCGGGCGCTTCGCATA
Organism: Xylocopa sonorina; assembly: GCF_050948175.1. Lineage (NCBI taxonomy): Eukaryota > Metazoa > Arthropoda > Insecta > Hymenoptera > Apidae > Xylocopa > Xylocopa sonorina. The sequence continues at coordinate 627,862 of NW_027490262.1, read as the reverse complement.
CTTCTTATTACGATTAATTATGATCTTAAAAATTAGAATAACACATGAAACGCCTTATGCTAGGTTGTGTGTGTTGTATCGTGTGCGTACATGGAGTGTCGTGTGCTTAAGTTCTAGGATTCGCTTAATTATAATTATAATGGTATGCAAAGTATGGGTACGGGAGCGTAACGGCGGGCGACCCTTCCTGATATGTGGAATGGTCCTCGTGCGGAGGCTGTGGCTCGGTCGTGCTCCAGCTGTCTGGAATGCACGCGTCGTAGCGCGGTCGTGTGGCCCAACTCCTGGTTGCGGGGGTGGCTGCCTTAGCTCGGCGATCGTATACTCGGTAAGCTCGTCTTTGTGGTGGCGACAGGCGATGCGAGTGGCTCTGCCGGGCGGTGAAGGAGGTACCGCGAGGTTCGGCGGACGTTACACAATAATGACTGTTTTTTGTTAAATTTAAGGAATGATTCAGTTGTTTCGTTTTGGCTTCGGAATGCGAGAGACTTCGATACCATCGTAACGTAACAGAAACATTTGCAGCTCCTTGCTCAGTTGCCGACTGAATAAAAAAAACGAAAAAACGAGATATATCGTGACCCGTTCGCAACGTTTAGTTTTCTAAAAACGAGAAAACTCGTCACCCGTCCGCAATGTGTTAAAACGCGATATCGCATCTCATTTCTATGTTTCATGTTAAGATATAATATTCATTGCGTAGTGTCATGTATATCTCGCATACACTTCAAAAGAACGAAAATGAGACACTTCCTTGCTAGGAAGTAGTGTTTCCAGAAATCTACGTATCGAAGCAATAGTGTTCTAATGCTTCTTAGAACGCGATATCGCTATTCATTTCTATGTTTCATGATTAGATATAGTATTCATTGCGAAGTGTTATGTATACATCGTCTACACTTCACAAGAATATAAATGCCACACTTCCTTGCTAGGAAATGCGTTTCCACATGTCTAAGTATCGAAGCAATAGAGTCCTAGTGCTTCTTAAATCGCAGATATCGATTCTCTCCTCTATGTTTCATGATAAAATACAAATTTCATTGCGAAGTGTTATGTATACCTCGTCTGCACTTCAAAAGAATGTAAATGTCAGACTTCCTCGCTAAGAAATAGCGTTTCCAGATGTCTACGTATCGAAGGAATAGAGTTCTAATGCTTCTGAAAACGCGATAACGCATCACATTTCTATCTTTCCTGATAAGATATAATATTCGTTGCGAAGTGTTATGTATACCTTGTCTGCACGTCAAAGGAATGTAAATGTTACACTTGCTTGCTAGGAAATAGTGTTTCCAGATGTCTACGTATCGAAGCAATAGAGTTCTCATGCTTCATAAAACGGGATACAGCAACCCATTTCTATGTTTCATTATAAGATATAATATTCGTTGCGAAGTGTTATGTATACCTCGTCTACACTTCAAAAGAATGTAAATGACACCCTTCCTCGCTAGGAAATAGCGCGTTCAGATGTCTACGTATCGAAGCAAGAGAGTTCTAATGCTTCTTAAAACGCGATATCCCATCCTCTTTCTATGTTTTGTGACATGACATAATATTCATTGCGAAGCGTTATGTATACCTCGTCTGCAGTACAAAAGATTGTAAATACCACACTTCCTCGAATACCTCGTCTGCACTTAAAAAGATTGTAAATACCACACTTCCTTGCTAGGAAATAGCGTTTCCAGATTTCCACGTATCGAAGCAATAGAGTTCTAATGCCTCTTGAAACGCGATATCTAATCTCGTTTATATGTTTCATGATCGGATACAATATTCATTGCGAAGTGTTATGTATATCTCGTCTGCACGTCAAAGGAATGTAAATGTGACACTTCCTTGCTAGGAAATAGCGTTTGCACATGTCTACGTATCGTAGCAATAGAGTTCTGTTGCTTCTTAAATCGCAAAATAGCATCTCATTTCTATGGTTCATGATAAGATATAATATTCATTGTGGAGTGTTATTTGTACATCGTATTCACTTCAAATGAATGTAAGTGCGACACTTCCTTGCTGGGAAATAGCGTTTGCAGATGTCTACGTATCGTAGCAATAGAGTTTTAATGCTTCTTAAAACGCGATATAGCATCTCAATTCTGTGTTTCATGATAAGATATAATTTTCATTGCGAAGTGTCATGTATGCATCGCATACAGTTCAAATGAATGTAAATGAGACACTTCCTTGCTTGGAAATAGCGTTTGCAGATGTCTACGTATCGTAGCATTAGGTTTCTAGTGATTCACAAAACGGGATATCGCATCTCATTTCTATGTTTCATGACAAGATATAATATTCCTTGGGAAGTGTCACGTATACCTCGCATACACTTCAAATGAATGTAAATGCGACACTTCCTTGCTAGGAAGTAGCGTTTTCAGATGTCTACGTATCGAAGCAATAGAGTTCTAACGCTCCTTAAATCGCAATATCGCATCTCATTTGTATGTTTCATGATAAGATATAATATTCATTGCGAAATGTATTGTATTCCTGGCGTATACTTCAAATGAATGTAAATGCGACACTTCCTTGCTAGGAACTAGCGTTTGCAGATGTCTACGTATCGAAGCAATAGAGTTCTAATGCTTCTTGAATCGCGATATAGCATCTCATTTACGACGTTTCATGATAAGATATTATATTCATTGTGCAGTGTTATGTATATCTCGTCTACACTTCAGATGAATGTAAATGCGACACTTCCTTGCTAGGAACTAGCGTTTACAGATGTCTAGGTATCGAAGCTATAGAGTTCTGATGCTTCTTAAATTGCGATATCGCATCTCATTTCTATGTTTCGTGATAAGATATAATATTCATTGTGGAGTGTCATGTATACCACGTACTCACTTCAAAAGAATGTAAATGCGACACTTCCTTGCTAGGAAATAGCGTTTGCAGATGACTACGTATCGAAGCAATAGAGTTCTAATGCTTCTTAAAACGTGATATCGCATCACACTTCTATGTTTGATGATGAGATATAATATTCATTGCGAAGTGTTATGTATACCTCGTATTCACTTCAAAGGAATGTAAATGCGACACTTCCTTGCTAGGAAATAGCGTTTGCAGATGTCTGCGTATCATAGCAGTAGAGTTCTACTGCTTCTTAATACGCGATAGCGCATATCATTTCTATGTTTCATGATAAAATATAATATTCATTGCGAAGTGTTACGTACACCTCGTCTACACTTCATAATAATGTAACTGCCACACTTCCTGGCTAGAGAAGGCGTTTCCAGATGTCCACGTGTCGAAGCAACATAGTTCTATTCCTTCTTCAAACGCGATATCGCATCTCATTTGTAAGTTTCATGATATGATATAATATTCATTGCGAAGTGTCATGTATACCTCGTATTCACTTCAAATGAATGTGAGTGCGACACTTCCTTGCAAGGAAATAGTGTTTGCAGATGTCTACGTATCGAAGCAATAGAGTTCTAATGTTTCTTGAAACGCGTTATCGCATCACACATCTATGTTTCATGATAAGATATAATATTCATTGCGAAGTGTTACGCACACCTCGTATACACTTGAAATGAATGTAAATGCTACACTTCCTTGCTATTAAATAGCGACTGCAGATGTCTATATATCGAAGCAATAGAGTTCTAATGCTTCTCAAAACGCGATATCGCATCTCATTTCTATGTTTCATGATGAGATATAATATTCATTGCGAAGTGTCATGCATATCTCGGATACACATTAAATGAATGTAAGTGCGACACTCCCGTGCTAGGGAGTTGCGTTTGCAGATATCTACGTTTCGAAGCAATAGAGTTCTAATACTTCTTAAAACGTGATATCGCATCACACTTCTATGTTTGATGATGAGATATAATATTCATTGCGAAGTGTCATGTATACCTCGTATTCACTTCAAAGGAATGTAAATGCGACACTTCCTTGCTAGGAAATAGCGTTTGCAGATGTCTGCGTATCATAGCAGTAGAGTTCTACTGCTTCTTAAAACGCGATAGCGCATATCATTTCTATGTTTCACGATAAAATATAATATTCATTGTGGAGTGTTATGTATACCTCGTCTACACTTCCTAAGAATGTAAATGCGACACTTCCTTGCTAGGAAATAGCGTGTGCAGATGTCTACGAAACATAGCAATAGAGTTGTAATGCTTCTTAAAACGCCATATCGCACCTCAATTCTACGTTACGTGATAACATATAATATTCATTGTGTAGTGCTATGTATATCTCGTCTACACTTCAAATGAATGTAAATGCGACACTTCCTTGCTAGGAAATAGCGTTTGCAGATGTCTACGTATTGTAGCAAGAGAGTTCTAATACTTCTGAAAACGCGATATCGCATCTCATTTCTATGTTTCATGATAAGATATAATATTCATTGTGGAGTGTCACGTATACCTCGCATACACTTCAAATAAATGTAAATGCGACACTTCCTTGCTAGGAAGTAGCGTTTGCAGATGTCTACGTATCGAAGCAACAGAGTACTAAAGCTTCTTAAAACGAGATATCGCATCTCACTTCTATGTTTTATGATAAGATATAATATTCATTGCGGAGTGTTATATATACCTCGTATTCACTTCAAAAGAATGTAAACGCGACACTTCCTTGCTAGGAAATAGCGTTTGCAGATGTCTACGTCTCGCAGCATTAGAGTTCTAATGCATCTCAAAACGCGATATTGCAGCTCATTTCTATGTTTCATGATAAGATACAATATTCATTGCGAAGTGTCATGTGTACCTCGTATTCACTTGAAAACAATGTAAATGAGACACTTCCTAGCTAGGAAATAGCGTTTGCAGATGCCTACGTATCGAAGCAATTGATTTCTAATGCTTTTAAAATCGCGATTAGGCATCTCATTTCTATGTTTCATGGTAAGATATGATATTCATTGCGCAGTGTTATGTATACCTCGTACACACTTCAGGAGAATGTAAATGCGACACTTCCTTGCTAGGAAATAGCGTTGGCAGATGTCTACGTATTGAAGCAATAGAGATCTATTGCTTCTTAAATAGCGATATCGCATCTCATTTCTATGTTTCATGATAAGATATATTATACATTGCGGAGTGTCATGTATACCTCGTATTCACTTCAAAGGAATGTAGATGCGACACTTCCTTGCTAGGAAATCGCGTTTGCAGATGTCTACGTATCGAAGCAATAGAGATCTACTGCTTCCTAAATCGCCATGTCGCATCTCATTTCTATGTCTCATGATAAGATATAATATTCATTGTGGAGTATTATTATAACCTCGTATTCACTTCAAGAGAATGTAAATGCGTCACTTCCTTGCTAGGAAATGGCGTTTGCAGATGCCTGCGTATCGAAGCAGTAGAGCCCTAATGCATCTTAAATCGCGATAACGCATTTCATTTCTATGTTTCATGATAAGATATAATATTCATTGCGAAGTGTCTTGTATACCTCGCATACACTTCAAATGAATGTAAATGCGACACTTCCTTGCTAGGAAAAAGCGTTTGCAGATATCTAAGTATCGTAGCAATATAGGTCTAATGCTTCTTAAAACGCGATATCGCATCTCATTCCTATGTCTCATGATAAGATATAATATTCATTGCGAAGTGTTATGTAGTCACCGTCTGCACTTGAGATGTATGTAAATGCGACACTTCCTTTCAAGGGAATTACGTTTCGAGATGTCTACGTATCGAAGCAATAGATTTCTAATGCTTCTTATAACGCGACATCGCACCTCATTTCTATGTCTCATGATAAGATATAATATTCATCGCGAAGTGTTTTGAATTCATCGTCTACACTTGAAATGTATGTAAAGGCGACACTTCCTTGCTAGGTAATAACGTTTGCAGATGTCTACGTATCGAAGCAATAGATTTCCAATGCTTCTTAAAACGCGAAATCGCTCCCCATTTATATGCTTCATGAAAAGATATAATATTCGTTGTGGAGTGTTATGTATACCTCGTACTCACTTCAAAAGAATGTAAATGCGATACTCCCTTGCTAGGAAATAGCGTCTGCAGATGTCTACGTATCGTAGCAATAGATTTCTAATGCTTCTTAAAACGCGATATCGCATCACATTCGTATGTTTCATGATAAGATATGTTGTTCTTTGCGAAGAGTTTTGTATACCACGCATACACTTCAAACGAATGTAAATGCGACACTTCCTTGCTAGGAAACAGCGTTTGCAGATATCTACGTATCGTAGCAATATAGGTCTAATGCTTCTTAAAACGCGATATCGCATCACATTCTTATGTCTCATGATAAGATATAATATTCATTGCGAATTGTCATATATACCTCATATTCGCTGCAAAAGAATGTAAATTCGGTACTTCCTTACTAGGAAGTAGCGTTTGCAGATGTCTACGTATCGAAGCAATAGATTTCTAATGCTTCTTATAACGCGATTTCGCACCTCATTTCTATGTCTCATGATACGATATAATATTCATTGCGAAGTGTTATGTAGTCACCGTCTGCACTTGAGATGTATGTAAATGCGACACTTCCTATCAAGGCAATTACGTTTCGAGATGTCTACGTATCGAAGCAATAGATTTCTAATGCTTCTTATAACGCGACATCGCACCTCATTTCTATGTCTCATGATAAGATATAATATTCATCGCGAAGAGTTTTGAATTCAACGTCTACACTTGAAATGTATGTAAATGCGACACTTCCTTGCTAGGTAATAACGTTTGCAGATGTCTACGTATCGTAGCAAAAGTTCTAATCCTTCTTAAAACGTCAAAATGCATCTCACTTCTATATTTCATGATAAGAGATAGTATCCATTGCGAATTGTCATGTATACCTCGTATTCACTTCAAAAGAATGTAAATGCGACACTTCCCTGCTATTATATAGCGTTTGCAGATGTCTGCACACCGTAGCAATAGAGTTCTAAAGCTTCTTAAAACAGGAAATCGCACCTCATTTCCATGTTTCATGATAAGATATAATATTCATTGCGAAGTGTCATGAATACCTCGTTATCACTTCAAAAGACTGTAAATGCGACACTTCATTGCTAAGAAGTAGCGTTTGCAGATGTCTACTTATCGAAGCAATAGATTTCTAATGCTTCTTAAAACGAGATGTCGCATCTCATATCTATGCTTCATGATAAGATATATTATTCTTTGAGAAGTGTCATGTATTCCTCGTATTCACTTCAAAAGAATGTAATGCGACACTTCATTGCTAGGAAGTAGCGTTTGCAGATGTCTGCGTATCGTAGCAGTAGAGTTCTAATGCTTCTTAGAACGAGATATGGCATCTCATTTCTATGTTTCATGATAAGATATAATATTCATTGTGGAGTGTTATGTATACCTCGTATTCACTTTGAAGGAGTCTAAACGCGACACTTCCTTTCTAGGAAATAGCGTTTCCAGATGTCTACGTATCGAAGCAATAGTATTCTAATGTATCTTAAAACGCGATATCGCATCTCATTTCTATGTTTCATGATAAGATATAATATTTATTGTGCTGTGTTATGTATATCTCGTCTACACTGCAAATGAATGTAACTGAGACACTTCCTTTCTAGGAAATCACGTTTCCAGACTTCTACGTATCTAAGCAATAGAGTTCTAATGCTTCTTAAAACGCGATATCTCATCTCATTTCTCTGTTTCATGATAAGATATAATATTCATCGTGCAGTGTTATGTATACCTCGTATTCACATCAAAAGAATGTAAATGCGACAGTTCCTTCCTAGGGAATAGCGATGGCAGATGTCTACGTGTCAAAGCAATAGAGTTCTAATGCTTCTTAAAACGGGATATCGCTCCTCATTTCTATGTTTCGTGATAAGATATAATATCCATTGCAAACTGTTGTGTATACCTCGTATACACTTCAAATGAATGTCAGTGCGACACATCCTTGCTATTAAATAGCGTTTGCAGACGCCTACGTATCGTAGCAATAGATTACTAATGCTTCTTAAATCGCGATATCGCATCTCATTTCTATGTTTCATGATAAGATATAATATTCACTGTAGCGTGTTATGTATACCTCGTATTCACTTCAAAAGAATGTAAATGCGACACTTCCTTGCTAGGAAATAGCGTCTGCAGATGTCTACGTATCGTAGCAATAGGGTTCGAATGCTTCTTAAAACGAGATATAGCATCTCATTTCTATGTTTCATTATAAGATATAATATTCATTGCGGAGTGTCATGTATACTTCGTATTCACTTCAAATGAGTGTAAATGCGACAGTTCCTTGCTAGGAATTAGCGTTTGCAGATGTCTACGTATCGAAGCAATAGAGTTCTAATCCTTCTTAAATCGCGATATCGCAGCGCATTTCTATGTTTCATGATAAGATATAATATTCATTGTGGAGTGTTGTGTATACCTCGTATTCACTTCAAAAGAATGTAAATGCGACACTTCCTTGCTAGGAAATAGCGTTTGCAGATGTCCACGTATCGTAGCAATAGAGTTCTGGTGCTTCTTAAATCGCGATATCGCATCTCATTTCTATGTTTCACGATAGGATATAATTGTCATTGCGAAGTGTCATGCATACCTCGTATTCACTTCAAAAGAATGTGAGTGCGACACTTCCTTGCTAGGAGGTAGCGTTTGCAGATGTCTACGTATCGAAGCAATAGACTTCTAATGCTTCTTATAACGCGATATCGCACATCATTTCTATGTCTCATTATAAGATATAATATTCATTGCGAAGTGTTATGTATTCCTCGTCTACAATTCAAATGAATGTAAATGCAACACTCTCTTTCTAGGAATTTACGTTTCCAGATGTCTACGTATGGGAGCAATAGAGTTCTAATGCTTCTTAAAACGCGATATCGCATCTCATTTCCATGTCTCATTATAAGATACAACATTCATTGCGAAGTGTTATGTATTCTTCGCCTACACTTCAAATGTATGTAAATGCGACACTTCCTTTCTAGGAAATAGCGTTTCCAGAAGTCTACGTATCGAAGCAATGGAGTTCTTATGCTTCTTCAAACGGGATGTCGCATCTCATTTCTATGTTTCATGATCAGATACAATATTCATTGCGAAGTGCCATGTATACCTCGTATTCACTTAAAATGAATGCAAATGCGACACTTCCTTGTTGGGAAGTTACGTTTGCAGATGTCTACGTAGCGTATCATTAGAGTTATAATGCCTCTCTAAACGCCATATCGCATCTTAATTCTATGTTTCATGATAAGATATAATATTCATTGCGAAGTGTCATGTATACCTCGTATTCACTTCAAACGTACGTATATGTGACACTTCCTTGATAGGCAAAAGCGTCTGCAGATGTCTAGGAAATAGAGTCTCCAGATATCTACGTATCGAAGCAATAGAGTGCTAATTCTTCTTAAATAGCGATATCGCTTTTCATTCTATGTTTCTTGATAAGGTATAATATTCATTGTGGTGTGTTATGTATACCTCGTACTCACTTTAAAGGAATGTAAATGCGACACTTCCTTGCGATTAAATAGCGTTTGCAAATGTCTACGTAACGTAGCAACAGATTTCTAATGCTTCTCAAAACCCGATATCGCATTTCATTACTATGTTTCATGATAAGGTATAATATTCATTGTGGTGTGTTATGTATACCTCGTACTCACTTTAAAGGAATGTAAATGCGACACTTCCTTGCGATTAAATAGCGTTTGCAAATGTCTACGTAACGTAGCAATAGATTTCTAATGCTTTTTAAATCGCGATATCGCATCTCATTTCTATGTTTCATGATAAGATATAATATTCATTACGAAGTGTCGCATACACCTCGCATACATTTCAAATGAATGTAAATGCTACACTTCCTTGCTAGGAAACAACGTTTGCAGATATCTATGTATCGAAGCAATAGAGTTCTAATGCTTCTTAAAACGCGATACCGCATCTCATTTCTATGTTTCATGATAAGATATAACGTTAATTGCGAAGTGTCACGTATACCTCGCACACCCTACAAATGAATGTAAATTGCGACACTTCGTTGCTAGGAAATTACGTTTGCAGATGTCTACGTATCGAGGCAACTGAGTTCTCATGCTTCTTAGAACGCGATGTTGAATCACATTTCTATGTTTCATGATAAGATATAATATTCATTGCGAAGTGTCACGTATAGCTCGAATTCACTTGAAAACAATGTAAATGCGACGCTTCCTTGCTAGGAAATAGCGTTCGCAGATGTCTACGTATCGCAGCAACAGAGTTCTAATGCTTCTTATATCGAGATATCGCATCACATGTCTATGTTTTACGATAAGATATAATATTCATAGCGAAGTGTCACGTATACCTCGTATTCACTTCAAAAGAATGTAAATGCGACACTTCCTTGCTAGGAACTAGCGTTTGCAGATGTCTACGTATCGTAGCATTGGATTTCGAATGCTTCTTAAAACGCGATATCACATCACATTTCTATGTTTCATGATAAGATATAATATTCATTGCGAAGTTTCATGTATTCCTCGTATTCACTTCGAATGAATGTAAATGCGATACTTCCTTGCTAGGAAATAGCGTTTGCAGATGTCTACGTATCGAAGCAATAGAGTTCTAATGCTTCTTGAAACGGGATATCGCATCACATTTCTATGTTTCATGATAAGATATAATATTAATTGCGAAGTGTCATGTATACCTTGTATTCACTTCAGAAGAATGTAAATGCGACAGTTCCTTGCTAGGAAATAGCGTTTGCAGTTGCCTACGTATCGTAGCAATAGAGTTCTGATGCTTCTTAAAACGCGATATCGCATCTCATTTCTATGTTTCATGATAAGATATAATATTTAATGTGGAGTGTTATGTATACCTCGTATTGACTTCAAAAGAATGTAAATGCGACACTTCCTTGCTAGGATATAGCGATGGCAGACGTCTACGTATCGAAGCAACAGAGTTATAATGCTTCTTAAAACGAGGTATGGCATCTCATTTCTATGCTTTATGATAAGATATAATGTTCATTGTGCAGTGTTATGTATACCTCGCATACACTACAAATGAATATAAATGCGACACTTCCTTGCTAGGAAGTAGCGTCTGCAGATGTCTACGTATCGAAGCAATAGAGTTCTAATGCTTCTTAAATCGCCATGTCGCATCTCATTTCTATGTTTCATGATAAGTTATGATATTCATTGTGGAGTGTTATGTATACCTCGTATTCACTTCAAAAGAATGTAAATGCGACACTTCCTTCCTAGGATAGAGTATCTGCAGATATCTACGAATCGTAGCAATGGTGTTCTAATGTTTCTTAAAACGCGATATCGAATCTCATTTCAGTGTTTCAAGATAAGATATAATATTCATTGCGAAGTGTCTTGTATACCTCGCGTACACTTCAACTGAATGTAAATGCGACACTTCCTTGCTAGGAAATAGCGTTGGCAGATGTCTACGTATCGAAACAATAGATTTCTAATGCTGCTTATATCGCGATATCGCATCTCATTTCTATGTTTCATGATAAGAAATAATATTCATTGTGTAGTGTTATCTATACCTCGTATTCACTTCAAAAGAATTATAATGCGTCACATCCTTGCTAGGAAATAGCATTTGTAGATGTCTTCGTATGGAACCAATAGAATTATAATGCTTCTTAAATCGTCATATCGCATCTCATTTCTATGATTCATGATAAGATATCATATTCATTGCGAAGTGTCATGTATACCTCGTATTCCTTTCAATAGAATGTAATTGCTACACTTCCTTGCTAGGAAGTAGCGTTTGCAGATGTCTACCTATCGAAGCAATATATTTCTAATGCGCCTTAAATCGTCATATCAAATCTCATTTCTATGTTTCATGATAAGATACAATATTCATTGCGAAGTGTCATGTATACCTCGCATACACTTCAAATGAATGTAAATGCGACACTTCCTTGCTAAGAAACAGCGTTTACAGATGTCTACGTATCGTAGCATTAGAGTTCTAATCCTTCTTAGAACGCGAATCGATCCTCATTCCTATATTTCATGATTAGATATAATATTCATTGTGGAGTGTTATGTATACCTCGTATTCACTTCAAAAGATTGTAAATGCGTCTCTTCCTTGCTAGGAAATAGCGTCTGCAGATATCTACGTAGCAATAGAGTACTAATGCTTCTTAAAACGAGATGTCCCCTCTCATTTCTATGTTTCATGATAAGATATAATATTCATTTCGAAGTGGCTTGTATACCACGCATACACTTCAAACGAATTAAAAGGCGACACTTCATAGCCAGGAAATAGCGTTGGCAGATGTCTACGTATCGAAGCAATAGGATTCTAACGTTTCTTAAAACGAGATATCGCACCTCATTTCTGTTTTAGGATAAGATATAATATTCATTGCGAAGTGTCTAGTATACATCGTATTCACTTCAAAAGATTGTAAATGCGTCTCTTCCTTGCTAGGAAATGGCGTCTGCAGATATCTACGTAGCAATAGAGTACTAATGCTTCTTAAAACGAGATGTCCCCTCTCATTTCTATGTTTCATGATAAGATATAATATTCATTTCGAAGTGGCTTGTATACCTCGCATACACTTCAAAAGAATGTAAATGCGACACTTCCTTGCTAGGAAGTAGCGTTTGCAGATGTCTACGTATCGAAGCAATAGAGTACTAATGCTTCTTACAACGAGGTATCGCATCTCATTTCTATGTTTTAGGATAAGATATAATATTCATTGTGGAGTGTTATGTATACCTTGTATTCCCTTCAAAGGAATGTAAATGCGACACTTCCTTGCTAGGAAATTGCGTTTCCAGATGTCTACGTATCGAAACAATAGTGTTCTAGTGCTTCGTAAAACGCGACATCACATCTCATTTCTAGGTCCCATGATAGGATATAATATTCATTGTGCAGTGATATGTATACCTCGTACTTACTACAAAAGAATGTAAACGCGACCTTTCCTCGCTAGGAAATAGCGATTGCAGATGTCTCCGTATCGAAGCAATAGAGTTCTAATGCTTCTTAAAACGCGAAATCGCATATCATTTCTATGTCTCATGATAATATATAATATTCATTGCGAAGTGTTACGTATTCCTCGTCTAGACTTTAAATGAATGTAAATGCCACACTTCCTTCCTAGGACATAGCGTTTGCAGATATCTACGTCTCGAAGCAATAGAGTTCTAATGCTTCCTAAAACGCGACATCGCATCGCATTTCTATGTCTCATGATAATATATAATATTCATTGCGAAGTGTTATGTATTCCTCGTCCAACTTTAAATGAATGTAAATGCGACACTTCCTTTCTAGGAAATAACATTTCCAAATATCCACGTATCGAAGCAATAGAGTTCTAATGCTTCCTAACTCGCGATATCGCATCTGATTTCTATGTTTCATGATAAGATATAATATTCATTGCGATGTGTCATGTATACCTTGGATTCACTTCAAAAGAATGTAAATGCGGCACTTCCTTGCTAGGGAATAGCGTTTCCAGATGTCTAGGTATCGAAACAATAGAGTTCTAATGTTACTTAAAACGCGACATCGCATCTCATTTCTATGTCTCATGATAAGGTATAATATTCATTGTGCAGTGTTATGTATACATCGTATTCGCTTCTAAACAATGTCAATGCGACACTTCCTTGCTAGGAAATGGCGTTTACAGATGTCTACGTGTCGAAGAAATTGAGTTCTAATGCTTCTTAAATCGCGATATCGCATCTCATCTCTATGTTTCGTGATAAGATATAATATACATTGTGTGGTGTTATGTATACCTCGTATTCACTTCAAAAGAATGTAAATGCGACACTTCCTTGCAAGGAAATAGCGATTGCAGGTGTCCACGTATCGTAGCAATAGAGTTCTAATGCTTCTCAAAACGCGATATCGCATCTCATTTCTATGCTTCATGATAAGATATAATATTCATTGTAGTGTGTTATGTATACCTCGTTTTCACTTCAAAGGAATGTAAATGCGACACATGCTTGCTAGGAAATAGCGTTGGAAGATGTCTACGTATCGGAGCAATAGAGTTCTAATGTTTCCAAAACGCGATATCGCATCTCATTTCTATGTCTCACGATAAGATATAATATTCATAGCGAAGTGTTATGCATTCCTCGTATTCACTTCAATTGTATGTAAATGCGACGCTTCATTGCTAGGAAATATTGTTTGCAGATGCCTACGTATCGTAGCAATAGAGTTCTAATGCTTCTTAAAACGCGATATCGCAATTCATCTCTATGCTTCGTGATAAGATATAATATTCATTGCGAGGTGTCATGTATACCTCGTATTCACTTCAAAAGAATGTAAATGCGACACTTCCATTCTAGGAAACAGTGTTTGCAGATGTCTACGTATCGTAGCAATAGAGTTCTAATGCTTCTATGACGTTAGGCGCACCGCCTTCCACCCTCTGGTGCCAACCACCATCCGCAGCATTCACAACCGGGACACCGTTCTTCCGCCGGCACCGGTACCCGGATCCTCCATACACGGGCCGCACGACGATTCGACGCCCTAAGACGAGGAGACAACGCCACGGGGACGAGGAATACCTCTCCACGTACGAATCCCAATTACCTGCGATCACACAACCATACGCTTATTTCTCATACACGCGATTCTAGATTAAGCACTGTACACAAATCATGTACATACACAATCCAACACGCACCTAGATTTGAGCGAATATTTGTACAGTCATAATTTCTAAGACATATAGAATATAAGCTGCGAGGCGCGCCCGCGCGCACTCGACGCTCGCGGCTCACGCTGAACGCGAGCCGCACTCCACTCCGACCGGCTGCCCCACCGCGAGGGCCGAGCGGCCGCCCTATTACGACCGTACGCCCCACCGCGAGGTCCGAGCGGCCGCCCCACTGCGACCGTACGCCCCACTCGAAGGGCCCAGCGACGCGTGGGCCGCGCGACCCGAGGAGGTCGCGGACGCGCCACCGAGAGATCAATTCCATCGAGTCCCATCTCGGACACAGTTCTAATCTCAACTCCGAATCGAGCAATACTCTCCTCTGCTACGCGCTGTCAACTCTCATGCAGCCGACTGTATCGCATCTCCTTTAGCGGAGTCCGTATTGTAACTTAGTTCTATTTCTATTTCAGATTATATCTTTAGTTGATAACATAAACATAGTATAGTGTAGTAGGATAGTGATATTATAGAATATACTCTTCTTTTACCAAATCTAAGTCTCTTTATTCGATTACAAGTTCCTTAAATTCTATTCCACGTGTACGCTTGCGATTCTTATTCAATTCACACGATTCATCTGCGACAGTTCTGTACGCTGGACGGTCTTTGAGTGCTCCAATGCTCGACTGCTCTTGCTGCATTTCTATCGTATCCAGGGTATCTTGAACAAGGATCGACCTCGGTAAGCCAGAGAGCACCATCGCTTGGCCGAGCCGTACTCTGTCTTAGTGCAAGTGCCCTTGATATATTTCGAGCCACCGAAAAGGCGTAGACGACGCGCGGGGAGGAAAGAATATCTACGCCGCCTCATTCGTGAATACGCGAGTTGTACATCCGGACATCCATACGCCTGCAACGCCGTTTCCGTTCCTGCGAAGGAGGTATTCGCAGCCGTAAGTCCAAATCGAATCCACGATCGCCCGGTTCCAGCGCCAGTTTCCTCCAGCCGCAGCTCGCCTGCCTGGAGACTCATTCCCGTCGACGCTCCGCTGGTCCAGCAGTACGCCGCTGCTATTCCGGTCACGGATCCAAGGCGCCATAAACACCTGGAACGAGGTGCGAAACAGCATAAAGAAGACAACGAAAGGTAAGTTTTAAGGCGTAATTTTGGTTATATCGAGTTCCGACCGCCAACGTATCCGGCTCCGTCGCAATTCGCGTAGGTTTACGGGAAAGGATACGAATCGTGCCACCGGATCGAGCACAATCGCACCACGGGACGTGACACATGTATACATCGTATTCACTTCAAAAGAATCTAAATATGACAATTCCATGCTAGGAAATAGCGTTTGCAGATGTCTACGTATCGTAGCATTAGAGTTCCAATGCTTGTTAAAACGCGATATCGCATCTCACTTCTATGTTTCATGACAAGATATAATATTCATTGCGAAGTGTCATGTATACCTCGCATACACTTCAAATGAATGTAAATGAGACACTTCATTGCTAGGAATTAGCGTTTCCAGATGTCTCCGTATCGAAGCAATAGAGCTCTAATGCTTCTTATATCGCGATATCGCATCTCATTTCTATGTTTCGTGATGAGATATAATATTCCTTGTGGACTGTTATGTATACCTCGCATTCACGTCAAAAGAATGTAAATGCGACACTTACTTGCTAGGAAATAGCGTTTGCAGATGTCTACGTATCGCAGCAATAGGGTTCTAATGCTTCTTAAACCTCGATATCCCATCCCATTTCTATGTCTCATGACAAGATATAATATTCATTGCGAAGTGTCATGTGTACCTCGCATACACTTCAAATGAATGTAAATGCAACTATCCCCTTGCTAGGAAGTAGCGTTTGCAGATATCTACGAATCGGAGCAACAGTGTCCTAATGCTTCTTAAAACGCGATATCGCTCCTCATTTCTATAATTCATGGTAGGATGTTATATTCATTGCGAAATGTCTTGTATATCTCGCATACACTGCAAATGAATGTAAATTCAACACTTCCTTGCTGGGAAATAGCGTTGGCAGATATCTACGTATCGTAGCATTAGAGTTCTAGTGCTTCCCAAAACGCGATATTGCATCTCATTTCTATGTGTCATGATAAGATATAATATCCATTACGAAGTGTTATGTATTCCTCTTCTACACTTCAAATTAATGTAAATGCGACACTTCTCTCTAGAAAATTACGTTACCAGATGTCTACGTATCGAAGCAATAGAGTTCTAATGCTTCTTAAATCGCGAAATCGCATCTCAATTCTATGTTGCTTGATAAGATATCATTATCATTACGTAGTGTCATGTATCCCTCGCACACACTTCAAATGAATGTAAATGCGACACTTCCCTTCTACAAAATTACGTTACCAGATGTCTACGTATCGAAGCGATAGAGTTCTAATGCTTCTTAAAACGCGATATCGCATCTCATTTCTATGTTTCGTGATAAGATATAATATTCATCGCGAAGTGCCACTTATACCTCGCATGCGCTCCAAATGAATGTAAATGCGACACTTCCTTGCTAGGAAATAGCGTTTGGCAGATGTCTACGTATCGAAGCAATAAAGTTCTAATGCTTCTTAAATCGCCATAACGCATCTCATTTCTATGTTTCATGATAACATATAATATTCATTGTGAAGTGTTATTCATACCTCGCATACACTTCAAAAGAATGTAAATGTGACACTTCCTTGCTATGAAATAGCGTTTCCAGATGTCTACGTATCGAAACAATAGAGCTCTAATGCTTCTAGAACGAGATGTCGCATCTCATTTCTATCTTTCATGATAAGATATAATATTCATTGCGAAGTGTCATGTATACCTAGTATTGACTTCACAAGAATGTAAATGCGACACTTCCATGCTAGGAAATAGCGTTTGCAGATGTCTGCGTATCGAAACAATAGAGTTCTAATGCTTCTTAAAACGGGATGTCGCATCTCATTTCGATGTTTCATGATAAGATATAATATTCATTGCGAAGTGTCATGTATACCTAGTATTGACTTCATAAGAATGTAAATGCGACACTTCCTTGCTAGGAAATGGCGTCTGCAGATATCTACGTAGCAATAGAGTACTAATGCTTCTTAAAACGAGATGTCCCCTCTCATTTCTATGTTTCATGATAAGATATAATATTCATTTCGAAGTGGCTTGTATACCTCGCATACACTTCAAAAGAATGTAAATGCGACACTTCCTTGCTAGGAAGTAGCGTTTGCAGATGTCTACGTATCGAAGCAATAGAGTACTAATGCTTCTTACAACGAGGTATCGCATCTCATTTCTATGTTTTAGGATAAGATATAATATTCATTGTGGAGTGTTATGTATACCTTGTATTCCCTTCAAAGGAATGTAAATGCGACACTTCCTTGCTAGGAAATTGCGTTTCCAGATGTCTACGTATCGAAACAATAGTGTTCTAGTGCTTCGTAAAACGCGACATCACATCTCATTTCTAGGTCCCATGATAGGATATAATATTCATTGTGCAGTGATATGTATACCTCGTACTTACTACAAAAGAATGTAAACGCGACCTTTCCTCGCTAGGAAATAGCGATTGCAGATGTCTCCGTATCGAAGCAATAGAGTTCTAATGCTTCTTAATACGCGAAATCGCATATCATTTCTATGTCTCATGATAATATATAATATTCATTGCGAAGTGTTACGTATTCCTCGTCTAGACTTTAAATGAATGTAAATGCCACACTTCCTTCCTAGGACATAGCGTTTGCAGATATCTACGTCTCGAAGCAATAGAGTTCTAATGCTTCCTAAACCGCGACATCGCATCGCATTTCTATGTCTCATGATAATATATAATATTCATTGCGAAGTGTTATGTATTCCTCGTCCAACTTTAAATGAATGTAAATGCGACACTTCCTTTCTAGGAAATAACATTTCCAAATATCCACGTATCGAAGCAATAGAGTTCTAATGCTTCTCAAATCGCGATATCACATCTCATTTCTATGTTTCTTGATAAGATATAATATTCATAGCGAAGTATCATGTATACCTCGTATTCACTTCAAAAGAATGTAAATGCGACACTAGCTTGCAAGGAAGTAGAGTCTGCATATGTCTACGTATCTGTGCAATAGAGTTCTAATGTTCTCAAAACGCGATATCGCATCTCATTTCTATGTAACGTGATAAGATATAATATTCATTGCGAAGTGTCTTGTATACCTCCCATACACTTGAAATGAATGTAAATGCGACACTTCCTTCCTAGAAAATATCGTTGGCAGATGTCTACGTATCGTAGCAATAGTGTTCTAATGCTTCTTAATAAGCAATATAGCATCTCAATTCTATGTTTCATGATAAGATACAATATCGCGATCGTATTTCATTTCAATGTTTCGTGATAAGGTATAATATTCATTGTGGAGTGTTATGTATACCTCCTAGTCACTTTAGAATAATGTAAATGCGAATCTTCCTTGCGATTAAATAGCGTTTGCAGATGTCTACGTAACGTAGCAATAGATTCCTAATGCTTTTTAAATCGCGATATCGCATTTCATTTCTATGTTTCATGATAAGATATAATGTTAATTGCGAAGTGTCATTTATACCTCCCATACACTTCAAGTGAATGTAAATGCGACACTTCCTTGCTGGGAAGTAGCGTTTGCAGATGTCTCCGTAACGAAGCAATAGTGTTCTAATGCTTCTTAAATCTAGATATCGCATCTCATTTCTATCTTTCATGATAAGATATACTATTCATTATGGGGTGTTACGTATATCTCGTCTACACTTCAAATGAATGAAAATGCGACACTTCCTTGCTGGGAAATAGCGTTTGCAGACGTCTACATATCGAAGCAATAGAGTTCTAATGCTTCTTAAATCGCGATATCGCATCTCATCTCTATGTTTCATGATAAGATACAATATTCATTGCGGAGTGTCATGTATACTTCGTATTCGCTTCAAAAGAATGTAAATGCGACACTTCCTTGCTAGGAGATAGCGTTTGCAGATGTCTACGTATCGTAGCAATAGGGTTCTAATGCTTCTTAAAACGCGATGTCGCATCGCATTCCTATGTCTCACGATAAGATGTAATATTCATTGCGAAGTGTCACTTATACCTCGCATACACTCCAAGCGAATGTAAATGTGACATTTCCTTACTAGGAAGTAGCGTTTGCGGATGTCTCCGTATCGAAGGAATAGAGATCTAATGCTTCTTAAATCGCGATGCCGCATTTCATATCTATGTTTCATGATAAGATATAATATTCATTGAAAAGTGTCATGCATACCTCGTACTCACGTCAGAAGAATGTAAATGCGACACCTCATTGCTAGGAAATAGCGTTCGCAGACGTCTACGTATCGAAGCACCAGAGTTCTAATGCTTCCTAAACCGCGATATCGCATCGCATTTCTATGTTTCACGATAAGATATAATATTCATTGCGAATTGTCATGTACACCTCGTATTCACTTCAGAAGAATGTAATGCGACACTTCCTTGCTAGGAAATAGCATTTGCAGATGTCTACGTATCGTAGAAATAGAGTTCTAATGCTTCTTAAAACGCGATATCGCATCAGATTTCTATGTTTCATGATAAGATAAAATATTCATTGCGAAGTGTCATGTATACCTCGTATTCACATCAAAAGAATGTAATGCGACACTTCCTTGCTAGGAAATAGCATTTGCAGATGTCTACGTATCATAGCAATAGAGTTCTAATGCTTCTTAAAACGCGACATCGCATCACATTTCTATGTTTCATGATATGATATAATATTCATTGCGAAGTGCCACTTATGCATCGCATACACTTAAAATGAATGTAAATGCGACACTTCATTGCTAGGAAATAGCGTTTGCAGATGTCTACGTATCTAAGCAATAGTGTTCTAATGCTTCTTAAAACGGGATACCGCATCACATTTCTATGTATCATGATAAGATATAATATTCATTGCGAAGTGTCATGTGTACCTCGTATTCACTTCAAAAGAATGTAAATGCCACACTTCCTTCCTAGGTAATAGCGTTTGCAGATGTACACGTATCGAAGCAATAGAGTTCTAATGCTCCTTAAAACGGGATATCGCATCTCAATTCTATGTCTCATGATAAGATATAATGTTCGTTGTGGAGTGTCGTATATACCTCGTATTCACTTCAAAAGAATGTAAATGCGACACTTCCTTGCCATTAAGTAGCGATTGCAGATGTCTACGTATCGCAGGAATAGAGTTCTAAGGCTTCTTAAAACGCGAAATCGCATCTCATTCCTATGTCTCATGATAAGATATAATACAAATTGTGGAGTATTATGTGTACCTGGTATTCACTTCAAAAGAATGTAAATGCGACACTTTCTTGCTAGGAAATAGCGTTTGCAGATGTCTACGAATCGAAGCAATGGAGTTCTAATGCTTCTCAAAACGCAATATCGCATTCCATTTCTATGTTTCATGATAAGATATAATATTCATTGTGGAGTGTTATGTATACCTCGTATTCACTTCAAAAGGATGTAAATGCTACACTTCCTTGCTAGGAAAATGCGTTTGCAGTTGTATACGTATCATAGCAATAGAGTTCTGATGCTTCTTAAAACGCGCCTTCGCATCTCATTTCTATGTTTCATGATAAGATATAATATTCATTGTGAAGTGACATGCATACCTCGTATTCACGTCAAAAGAATGTAAATGCGACACTTTCCTGTTAGGAAGTAGCGTTTGCAAATGTCAAGGTATCGAAGCAGTAGCGTTGCAATGCTTCTTAAATCGAGACATCGCATCTCATTTCTATGTTTCATGATAAGATATAATTTTCATTGCGAAATGTCATGTATACCTCGTATTCACTTCAAAAGAATGTAAATGCGACACTTCCTTGCTAGGACGTTGCGTTTGCAGATGTCTACGTATCGATGCAGTAGAGTTCTAATGCTTCTTATACGCGCTTTTGCATCTCATTTCTACGATTCATGATAAGATATAATATTCATTGCGAAGTGACGTGCATACCTCGTATTCACTTCAAAAGAATGTAAATGCAACACTTCCTTGCCAGAAAGTAGCGTTTGCAGATGTCTAGGTATCGAATTAATAGAGTTCTAAAGCTTCTTAAACGCGCTTTCGCATCTCATTTCTATGTTTCATGATAAGATATAATATTCATTGCGAAGTGTCATGTATACCTCGGATACACTTCAAATGAATGTAAATGCGACACTTCCTTGCTAGGAAATAGCGTCTGCAGATGTCTACGTATCGAAGCAATAGCGTTCCAATGCTTCTTAAATCGAGATATCGCATCTCCTTTCTATGTTTCATGATAAGATATAATTTTCATTGCGAAGTGTCTCGTACTCACTTCAAAAGAATGTAAATGCGACACTTCCTTGCTAGGATGTTGCGTTTGCAGATGTCTACGTATCGATGCAGTAGAGTTCTAATGCTTCTTAAATCGCGATATCGCACCTCATTTCTATGTTTCATGATAAGATATAATATTCATTGCGAAGTGGCATGTATACCTCGCATACACATCAAATGAATGTAAATGCGACACTTCCGTGCTAGGAAGTAGTGTCACGTCGTGGCGAACAAATTATTCGTATCCCAGGAGGCTGAGTGACACAAGCATTTTTGTCGAGAATTCGGTCCGGTATAAAACGCGTATGACCGGGTTCGTCGATTCTGGCAAGACGCGGACATCGTAAACAATCGCGAACGCGTGTAAGGAAGGATTTTACTTACCTTTCGCTGATTTCCCTCTTCTCCTTTCAGATGTGGCGATCGTCGAGGGTCGTTCTCGGGGGAGGAGTCGGCGTACGGCTGGCTGAAGTCGGCGTTGTGACGGTGGAGCTGCGATGAATGTCGCCGTCCGTCGATGAACGAAGAATTCTGGCGTTTCACCAACGTATTCCGCACGAGATAATAGATTAAATTCTTCCTCTCGGCGCGAAGAGTTCGTTTATAAACACTCAAGTTGTTGCCAACTTGGAAGAATTTGTATTAAAATATAATTGGATTTAGAAATGGAGTTGGAATGAACTAGAACTTGATGTGGTAGAAAAATAATAAAGTATATTCTAAATCAAAGAGTACAAGAACAATTATTTCTAAGTATTAAGACTAGGTTAACTATGAATTAGGAATTAGAACAAAGACTTTAGAACTAGGAACCTCATCGATGCTGCGCGACGGCCCTAAGGCGCGACTTGTAAGAGACTTGGAATTGGAAGTGCCCGAAGGCGAGATAGAACTGTACCGTACTGCCGGTACTGACTGACTGTGTCTCCCAAGATGCGTCTGCGACCTCCTCGACTCTCGGAGCGCTTCGGTCGTGTGCGAGCGTAGGTGAGAGTATGTGGACGCCCGAGTGGGGTCTCGGCGTTGCGTGGTGGGGTTAGCGGCGCGTGCCGCTGAGGCGGTCGCGATCTCGCGCGTCGCGGGTTACTTAATTAGCGCAACTTATGAATATAGAGATACAAGTATGAAATTAGAAATTACGCCTTAAATGTAAAATGTGTGTTGTTTGTGTCGTTATAAAGTAGTGTCGTGTAAATTCTATGAGCTGGGAATACAGAGCTTAGAATGTAGGAGTATATATATATATAATGTTAATTAATAATCTTAGAAATAGTATTTTGGGCATGGCAGATCTGGGATGGTGAAATCGTAGAGTCCTTTGTACGGTGAGGGTTCCCGTCGTCGGATCTCGTAGAGGTTGATTCACCTGGTACGTCCCTGGAGTGAGCGAAAGGGCGAGTTTCCCTGCAGGTAAGAGTGAGACGGTGGATGGCACCTTGAGTGGGAGCGAGACAGCGCACATGGTCCTTGGTGCGAGCGAGATGACGCACGAGGTCCTTGGTGCGAGTGAGACAGAATGTGTTGCCCTTGGAGCGAGGGAGAAGGCGAACACCTCTGCGGGTGCGAGTGAGACGGAGGGTAGGTCCCTTGGAGTGAGAGAGACGGCGAGCACCTCTGCGGGTGCGAGAGAGACGGAGGGTATGTCCCCTGGAGTGAGAGAGACGGCGAGTTGCGCCTGGGTGTTGCAGGTGGTGCAGGCGCGTGAGGGTGATTGCAGTGGTGCGTTGAGAGGGTGGCAGGCGGCACGCCTGACGTCACAGTAGCGTTTGCAGATATCTACGTATCGAAACAGTAGAGTTCTAATGCTTCTCAAAACGCGATATCGCAACTCATTTCTATGTCTCATGATGAGATATAATATTCATTGCGAATTGCAATGAGTACCTCGGATACACATCAAATGAATGTAAATGCGACACTTCCGTACTAGGAAGATGCGTTTGCAGATATCTACGTATCGAAGCAATAGAGTTCTAATGCTTCCTAAATCGCGATATCGCATCTCATTTCTATGTTTCATGATATGATATAATATTCATTGCGAAGTGTTACGTATACCTCGCATTCACTTGTAATGAATGTAAATGCGACACTTCCTTGTTAGGAAATAACGTTTACAGATGTCTACGTATCGAGGCAATAGAGTTCTAATTCTCCTTAAAACGCGATATCGCATCTCATTTCTATGTTTCATGATAAGATATAATATTCATTGCGGAGTGTCATGTATACCTCGTATTCACTTCAAATGAATGTAAATGCGACAATTCCTTCCTAGGAAATAGCGTTTTCAGATGTCTACGTATCGAAGCAGTAGTGTTATAATGCTTCTTAAATCGCGATATCGCATCTCATTTCTATGTTCCATGATAAGATATAATATTCATTGCGAACTGTCTTGTGTACCACGCATACACTTCAAACGTATTAAAAGGCGACACTTCATTGCTAGGTAATAGCGTTTGCAGATGTCTACGTATCGAAGCAATAGATTTTCAATGCTTCTTAAAACGCGAAATCGCTCCCCATTTTTATGCTTCATGAAAAGATATAATATTAATTGCGAAGTGTCATGCATACCTTGTATTCACTTCAGAAAAATGCAAATGCGACACTTTCTTGCTAGGAAATAGCGTTTGCAGATGTCTACGTATCGTAGCAATAGTGTTCTAATGCTTCCTGAAACGCGATATCACATCACATTTCTATGTTTCATGATAAGATATAATATTCATTGAGAAGATTCATGTATTCCTCGTATTCACCTCAAAAGAATGTAAATGCGACACTTCCTTGCTAGGAAATAGCGTTGGCAGATGTCTACGTATCGAAGCAATAGAGATCTACTGCTTCTGAAATCGCAATATCGCATCTCATTTCTATGTTTCATGATAAGATATAATATTCATTACGAAGTGTCAAGTATACCTCGTATTACTTCCAAGAGAATGTAAATGCGACACTTCCTTGCTGGGAAGTTACGTTTGCAGATGTCTACGTATCGAAGCAATAGAGTTCTAATGCTTCTTAAATAGCCATATCGCATCTCATTCCTATGTTTCACGATAAGATATAATATTCGATGTGGAGTGTTATGTATACCTCGTATTCACTTCAAAAGAATATGAATGCGACGCTTCCTTTCTAGGAAATAGCGTTTGCAGATGTCTACGTATCGTAGCAGTAGCTTTCTAACGCTTCTTAAAAAGCAATATAGCATCTCATTTCTATGTTTCGTGATAAGAAATAATATTCATTGCGAAGTGTCACGTATGCCTCGTATTCGCTTCAAAACAATGTAAATGTTACACTTCCTTGCTAGGTAATAGCGTTTGCAGTTGTCTACGTATCGTAGCAACAGGGTTCTAATGCTTCTTAAAACGGGATATCGCATCTCATTTCTATGTTTCATAATAAGATATAATATTCAATGCGAATTGTCATGTATACCTCGCATACACTTCAACTGAAAGTAAGTGCGACACTTCCTTGCTAGGAAATAGCGTTGGCAGATGTCTACGTATCGAGGCAATAGAGATCTACTGCTTCTTTAATAGCGATGTCGCATCTCATTTCTATGTTTCAAGATAAGCTATAACATTCATTGTGGAGTGTTATGTAGACCTCGTATTCATTTCAAAAGGATGTAAATGCGACACTTCCTTGCTAGGAAATAGCGTTCGCAGATGTCTACGTATCGTAGCAATAGAGACCTAGTGCTTCTTAAAACGCGATATCGCGCCTCACGTCTATGTTTCATGATAAGATATAATATTTATTGCGAAGTGACACTTATACCTAGCATAAACTTCAAATGAATGTAAATGCGACACTTCGTTGCTAGGAAATATCGTTTGCAGATGTCTACGTATCGAAACAATAGAGTTCTAATGCTTCTTAAAACGGGACACCGCATGCCGTTTCTATGTTTCATGATAAGATATAATATTAATTGCGAAGTGTCATGGATACCTCGTATTCACTTCAAAACAATGTAAATGCGACACTTCCTTGCTAGGAAATAGCGTTTGCAGATGTCTCCGTATCGAATGGCGTTCTAACGCTCCTTAAAACGCAATTTCGCATCTCAATTCTATGCTTCATGATAATATATAATATTTATTGCGAAGTCTCATGTATACCTCGTATTCACATAAAAAGAATGTAAATGACCGACACCTCTTTGCGAGGAAATATCCGTTTGCAGATATCTACGTATCGTAGCAATAGAGTTCTAATGCTTCTTAAAACGCGATATCGCATCTCATTCCTATGTTTCATGATAAGATATAATATTCATTTTGAAGTGTCATGTATACCTCGCATACACTTCAAATGAATGTAAATGTGACACTTCCTTGCTAGGAAATAGCGTTTGCAGATGTCTACGTATTGAAGAAATAGAGTCCTAATGCTTCTTAAATCGCGATATCGCATCCCATTTGTATGTTTCATGATAAGATACAATATTCATTGCGAAGTGTCATGTATACCTCGTATTCACTTCAAAACAATGTAAATGCGACACTTTCTTGCTAGGAAATAGCGCTTGCAGATGTCTACGTATCGAAGCAACAGAATCCTAATGCATCTTAAATCGCGATATCGCATCTCATTTCTATGTTTCACGATAAGATATAATATTCATTGCGAAGTGTCTTGTATACCTCGCATACACTTCAAATGAATGTAAATGCGACACTTCCTTGCTAGGAAATAGCGCTCGCAGATGTCTACGTATCGTAGCCATAGAGATCTAGTGCTTCTTAAAACGCGATATCGCGCCTCACGTCTATGTTTCATGATGAGATATAATATTTATTGCGAAGTGACACTTATACCTAGCATAAACTTCAAATGAATGTAAATGCGACACTTCGTTGCTAGGAAATAGCGTTTGCAGATGTCTACGTATCGAAACAATAGAGTTCTAATGCTTCTTAAAACGGGACACCGCATGTCATTTCTATGTTTCATGATAAGATATAATATTAATTGCGAAGTGTCATGGATACCTCGTACTCACTTAAAAAGAATGTAAATGCGACACTTCCTTGCTAGGAAATAGCGTTTGCAGAAGTCTCCGTATCGAAGGAATGGGGTTCTAACGCTTCTAAAAACGCAATATCGCATCTCATTTGTATGTTTCATGATAAAATACAATATTCGTTGCGAACTGTCATGTATACCTCGTATTCACATCAAAACATTGTAAATGCGACACTTCCTTGCTAGGAAATAGCGTTTGCGGATGTCTACGTATCGAAGAAATAGAGATCTACTGCTTCTTAAATAGCCATATCGCATCTCATTTCTATGTTTCATGATAAGATATGATATTCATTGTGGAGTGTTATCATAACCTCGCATTCACTTCAAAAGAATGTAAATGCGACAATCCCTTGCTAGGAAATAGCGTTTGCAGATGCCTACGTATCGAAGCAATAGAGTCCTAATGCTTCTTAAATCGCGATATCGCATCCCATTTGTATGTTTCATGATAAGATACAATATTCATTGCGAAGTGTCTTGTATACCTCGCATACACTTCAAATGAATGTAAATGCGACACTTCCTTGCTAGGAAATAGCGCTCGCAGATGTCTACGTATCGTAGCCATAGAGATCTAGTGCTTCTTAAAACGCGATATCGCGCCTCACGTCTATGTTTCATGATGAGATATAATATTTATTGCGAAGTGACACTTATACCTAGCATAAACTTCAAATGAATGTAAATGCGACACTTCGTTGCTAGGAAATAGCGTTTGCAGATGTCTACGTATCGAAACAATAGAGTTCTAATGCTTCTTAAAACGGGACACCGCATGTCATTTCTATGTTTCATGATAAGATATAATATTAATTGCGAAGTGTCATGGATACCTCGTATTCACTTAAAAAGAATGTAAATGCGACACTTCCTTGCTAGGAAATAGCGTTTGCAGAAGTCTCCGTATCGAAGGAATGGGTTTCTAACGCTTCTAAAAACGCAATATCGCATCTCATTTGTATGTTTCATGATAAGATACAATATTCGTTGCGAACTGTCATGTATACCTCGTATTCACATCAAAACATTGTAAATGCGACACTTCCTTGCTAGGAAATAGCGTTTGCAGATGTCTACGTATCGAAGAAATAGAGATCTACTGCTTCTTAAATAGCCATATCGCATCTCATTTCTATGTTTCATGATAAGATATGATATTCATTGTGGAGTGTTATCATAACCTCGTATTCACTTCAAAAGAATATAAATACGACAATCCCTTGCTAGGAAATAGCGTTTGCAGATGCCTACGTATCGAAGCAATAGAATCCTAATGCTTCTTAAATCGCGATATCGCATCTCATTTCTATGTTTCATGATAAGATATATTATTCATTGCGAAGTGTCTTGTATACCTCGCATACACGTCAAATGAATGTAAATGCGACACTTCCTTGCTAGGAAATAGCGTTGGCAGATGTCTACGTATCGAG
Organism: Xylocopa sonorina; assembly: GCF_050948175.1. Lineage (NCBI taxonomy): Eukaryota > Metazoa > Arthropoda > Insecta > Hymenoptera > Apidae > Xylocopa > Xylocopa sonorina. The sequence goes on along the minus strand of NW_027490262.1, from coordinate 599,248 downwards.
GCAATAGAGATCTGCTGCTTCTTTAATAGCGATGTCGCATCCCATTTCTATGTTTCATGATAAGATATAATATTCATTGTGGAGTGTTATGTATACCTCGTACTCACTTCAGAAGAATGCTAATGCAACACTTCCTTGCTAGGAAATAGCATTTGCAGATGTCTATGTACTGTAGCAATAGAGTTCTAACTCTTCTTAAAACGCGACATCGCATCTCATTTGTATGTTTCATGATAAGATACAATATTCGTTGCGAACTGTCATGTATACCTCGTATTCACATCAAAACATTGTAAATGCGACACTTCCTTGCTAGGAAATAGTGTTGGCAGATGTCTACGTATCGATGCAATAGAGATCTACTGCTTCCTTACTCGCGATATCGCATCTCATTTCTATGTTTCATGATAAGATATAATATTCAATGCGAATTTTCATGTATACCTCGCATACACTTCAACTGAAAGTAAATGCGACACTTCCGTGCTAGGAAATAGCGATGGCAGATGTCTACGTATCGAAGCAATAGAGTTCTAAAACTTCTTAAAACGCGATATCACATCACACTTCTATGTTTCATGATAAGATATAATATTCATTGCGAAGTTTCACGTATTCCTCCTATTCACTTCAAATGAATGTAAATGCAGCACTTCCTTCCTAGGAAATAGCGTTTGCAGATGTCTACGTATTGTAGCAAGCGTGTTATAATCCTTCTTAAAACGGGACATCGCATCTCATTTCTATGTTTCATGATAACATATAATATTCATTGCGAAGTGTTATGTATACCTCGCATACACTTCAAATGAATGTAAATGCGACACTTCCTTGCTAGGAAATAGCGTTTGCAGACGTCTACGTATCGCAACAATAAAGTCCTAATGCTTCTTAAAACGCGATATCGCATCTCGTTTCTATGTTTCATGATAGGATATAATATTCATTGCGAAGTGCCACTTATACCTCGCAGGCACTTCAAATGAATGTAAATGCGGCACTTCATTGCTAGGAAATAGCGTTTGTAGATGTCTCCGCATCGAAGCAATATGGTTATAATGCTTCTTAAATCGCGATATCGCATTTCATCTCTAGGTTTCATGATAGGATATAATATTCATTGCGAAATGCCACTTATACCTCGCATACACTTCAAATGAATGTAAATGCGACACTTCCTTGCTAGGAAATTGCGTTTGCAGATGTCTACGTATCGTATCATTAGAGTTCTACAGCTTCTCAAAACGCGATATCGCATCTCATTTCTATGCCTCATGATAAGATATAATATTCATTGCGAAGTGTCTTGAATACCTCGCATACACTTCAACTGAATGTAAATGCGACACTTCCTTGCTAGGAAGTAGCGTTTGCAGATGCCTACGTATCGAAGCAAAAGAGTACTAATGCTTCTTAAAACGAGATAGCGCATCTCATTTCTATGTTTTATGATAAGATATAATATTCATTGTGCAGTGTTATGTATACCTCGTATTCACTGCAATAGAATGTAAATGCGACACTTCCTTGCTTGGAAATAACGTTTGCAGATATCTACGTTTCGTAGCATTAGATTTCTAATCCTTCTTAGAACGCGATATCGCATCTCATTTCTATGAATCATGATAAGATGTAATATTCATTGCGAAGTGTCTTGTATACCACCCATACACTTCAAATGAATGTAATTGCGACACTTCCTTGCTACGAAATAGCGATGTGAGATGTCTACGTATCGAAGCAACAGAGTTCTAATGCTTCCTAAAACGAGATATCGCATCCCATTTCTATGTTTTATGATAAGATATAATATTCATTGCGGAGTGTCATGTATACTTCGTAATCACTTCAAAAGAATGTAAATGCGATACTCACTTGCTAGGAAATAGCGTCTGCAGATGTCTACGTATCGAAGCAATAAAGTTCTAATGCTTCTTAAAACGCAAAATCGCTCGTTATTTCTACGTTTCATGATAGGATATAATATTCATTGTGGAGTGTCATGTATACCTCGCATACACTTCAAATGAATATAAGTGCGACACTTCCTTGTTAAGAAATAGCGTTGGCACATGTCTACGTATCGAAGCAATAGCTTTGCAATGCTTCTTAAACCGAGATATCGCATCTCATTTCTATGTTTCGAGATAGGAGATAATATTCATTGTGGCGTGGTATGTATACCTCGCATACAATTCAAGAGAATGTAAATGCGACACTTCGTTGCTAGGAAATAGCGTTTGCAGATGTCTGGGTATCGCAGCAATAGAGTACTAATGCTTCTTAAATCGCGATATCGCATCTCATACCTATGTTTCGTGATAAGGTATAATATTCATTGTGGAGTGTTATGTATACCCCGTATTCACTTCAAAAGAATGTAAATGCTACACTTCCTTGCTAGGAAATACAGTTTGCAATTGTCTCCGTATCGAAGCAATAGAGATCTAATGCTTCATAAATCGCGTTATGGCATCTTATTTCTATGTTTCGTGATGATATGATATTCATCGCGAAGTGGCATGTAAACCTCGTATTTACTTCAAAAGAATATAAATGCGACACTTCCTTGCTAGGAAATAGCGTTCCCAGATGTCTACGTATAGAAACAATAGGGTTCTAATGCTTCTTAAAACGAGACTTCGCATCTCATTTCTATGTTTCATGATGACATATCATATTCATTGCGAAGTGTCATGTACACCTCGTATTCACATCAAAGGAATGAAAATGCGACACTTCCTTGCTAGGAACTAGCGTTTGCAGATGTCTACTTATCGTAGCAAATAGAGTTCCAATGCTTCTTAAAACCCGATATCGCATCTCATTTCTATGTTTCACGATAAGATATAATATTCATTGCGAAGTGTCATGAATACCTCGCATACACTTCAAATGAATGTAAATGCGACACTTCCTTGTTAGGAAATAGCGTCTGCAGATGTGTACGTATCGTAGCAATAGAATTCTAATGCTTCTTAAAACGAGATATCGCAGCTCAATTCTATGTTGCCTGATAAGGTATAATTATCATTGCGTAGTGTCATGTATATCTCGTATTCACTTCAAAAGGATGTATATGCGACACTCCCTTGCTAGAAAGTAGCGTCTGCAGATGTCTACGAATAGTAGCAACAGTGTTCTAATGCTTCTTAAATCAAGATGTCGCATCTCATTTCTATGCATCATGATAAGATATAATATTCATTGTGCAGTGTTATGTATACCTCGTATTCACTTCAAAAGAATGTAAATGCGACACTTCCTTGCTAGGAAATGGCGTTTGCAGATATCTACGTATCGTAGCATTAGAGTACTAATGCTACTCAAAACGCGATATTGCATCTCATTTCTGTGTTTCATGATGACATATCATATTCATTGCGAAGTGTCATGTACACCTCGTATTCACATCAAAGGAATGAAAATGCGACACTTCCTTGCTAGGAACTAGCGTTTGCAGATGTCTACTTATCGTAGCAAATAGAGTTCCAATGCTTCTTAAAACCCGATATCGCATCTCATTTCTATGTTTCACGATAAGATATAATATTCATTGCGAAGTGTCATGAATACCTCGCATACACTTCAAATGAATGTAAATGCGACACTTCCTTGTTAGGAAATAGCGTCTGCAAATGTGTACGTATCGTAGCAATAGAATTCTAATGCTTCTTAAAACGAGATATCGCAGCTCAATTCTATTTTGCCTGATAAGGTATAATTATCATTGCGTAGTGTCATGTATATCTCGTATTCACTTCAAAAGGATGTATATGCGACACTCCCTTGCTAGAAAGTAGCGTCTGCAGATGTCTACGAATAGTAGCAACAGTGTTCTAATGCTTCTTAAATCAAGATGTCGCATCTCATTTCTATGCATCATGATAAGATATAATATTCATTGTGCAGTGTTATGTATACCTCGTATTCACTTCAAAAGAATGTAAATGCGACACTTCCTTGCTAGGAAATGGCGTTTGCAGATATCTACGTATCGTAGCATTAGAGTACTAATGCTACTCAAAACGCGATATTGCATCTCATTTCTATGTTTCATGGTAAGATGTAATATTCATTGCGAAATGTCTTGTATACCTCGCATATACTTCAAATGAATGTAAGTGCGACACTTCCTTGCTAAGAAATAGCGTTGGCAGATGTCTACGCATCGAAGCAATAGAGTTCTAATGCTTCTTAGAACGAGATATCGGATCTCATTCCTATGTTTCATGATATGATATAATATTCTTTGCGATTGGTTATGTATATCTCGTCTGCAGTTAAAAAGAATGTAAATGCGACTCTTCCTTCTAGGAAATAGCGTTTGCAGATGTCTAGGTATCGTAGCAATAGAGTTCTAATGCTTCTTAAAAAGCGATATCGCTCCTCATTTCTATAATTCGTGTTAAGATATAATATTCATTGTGAAGTGTTATGTATACCTCGAATTCACTTCAAAAGAATGTAAATGCTACACTTCCTTGCTAGTGTCTCGTCCGGCGTAAGAATTTTTCGTTTATCCGGAGGCTTCACGACAGGAGCCTATTTATACGGTTTTCGCTCCGCGGGAACGCGTTACGACCGGGTCCGATATTTTTGGCTTACGCGACGCGGTAAAAACACTCGCGATATGGTGGAAAAGCCTTACCTTTCGCTGGCTTCAGTCTCGATACGCAGGTGGAATGTGCGTCGGGGGTCGTTGGTAGGTATCGATACAGCGATCTGTCGGTTGATGTTGACGGTGACTTTGATTAACTTCCAGCATAACGGGAAACAGCGGTCTGGATGCAGAGTAGATTCAGCGGAGACTCTGGATATTGCAGAGACGTTGGCTGCAGAGGCAGGCAAATCGGCGTTGATCGGCGTTTCGGAAAACTGTGACTGAACCGGAATGATGACGACAGGTTGCTGCGGTACGAGGACTCGGGGTGTATCTCCCAGGTATTCTCGAGCAAGTGAACGAATAAAATTCTTACGACTCGCGCGTCGTGTTCTTCGCGAACCGGATCCACGTTTCATTCACCCAGTTTTTCTGTACTTTCAGGCAATGTTCAGAAGGATAAGCGGCGGTCCGCTCTATCGCAACGTCGCAAAGCTGAGTTCTATACTCCTTCAAGGTGAACAAACGCAACCCAATTGTTGGAAGGAGCACGTCGTAGAATTTGTAGTTTAAGAATAATGTTTTAACGTAAGAACTAGTATATTAAGTTTAAATTTAGTAATTATTGGAATAGGAACTAGTAGAACTGGTAAAAGAACTTGTAGATTGGATTTAGTAACTAAAGTAAAATATATTCTAAGCTAAAATGTACAAAAGTGAAATTATTCTAAGTTAGAACTAGTAAAATGGAAATAGCAACGAGTAGCCTAGACCCCACATTGAGGCGGCTTGAGATGGAAGATCGATGTTAACTCTAGAAGCCCGAGGACTCGAATGTGTCTCTCGAGGCGCGTCTGGGACCTCCTCGGTTCGCGAGGCGCTACGGTCGCAGGCGCTCGTGGTAGGGTGCGCGCGGTCCAGCGAGTGGGGACTCGCGGCGCGTGGTGGGGCTAGCGGCTCGTGCCGATAGCCTGGGCGCATCTAGCGTCTAATCTTAGGAATAAGAACTTAGAATTACATGTGTGTTGTGGTGTGTTACAATTCGTGTCGAGTACTTATATCTATGAGTATTATAGAATTATTCTAGATATAGTACGTAGGTTCAGGCAACGTAGATTCCCTGAACTGGAAAAGTCCCCTTTGCGGCGACGGACTGCGGCTTCTTCTCTCTGTTGGGCGGAATTCCTGATGAGAGGGCGATAGGGTTGCTCGTAGATGCGAGCGAGACAGCGGACCTTGCAGGTACGTCTGACTGCGTGCGGTCGTGCGCGCGCGAATCTGCTGATTGCCGATAATTCAGGCAAGTATTGCAGGTTGCCTGTGTCCAGGGGTCGATGCTGGAGGTTACGAGGATGCTGACGTATGTAATGGGTGGCAGGCGCTACGCCTGACGTCACACTAGGAAATAGCGCTGGCAGATGTCTACGTATCGAAGCATTAGAGTTTCAATGCATCTTAAATCGCGATATCGCATATCATTTCTATGTTTCATGATAAGATATAATATTCATTGTGCAGTGTTATGTATACCTCGTATTCACTTCAAAAGAATGTAAATGCGACACTTCCTTGCTAGGAAATATCGTTTGCAGATGTCTACGTATCGAAGCAATGGAGTTCTAATGCTTCTTAAAACGGGATACCGCATCTCATTTCTATGTTTCATGATAAGATATAATATTCGTTGCGAAGTGTTATGTATTCCCCGTCTACACTTCAAATGAATGTAAATGTGACACTTACTTTCCTGGAAGTAGCGTCTCCAGATGTCTACGTATCGAAACAATAGAGTTCTAATGCTTCTAAAACGAGATGCCGCATCTCATTTCTATGTTTCATGATAGGATATAATATTCATTGCGAAGTGTCATGTATACCTCGCATTAACGTCAAAGGTATGTGAATGCGACACTTCCATGCTAGGAAATAGCGTTCGCAGATGTCTACGTATCGTAGCAAAAGTGTTCTAGTGCTTCTTAAAACTCGATGCCGCATCTCATTCCTATGTTTCACGATAACATATGATATTCATTGTGGAGTGTTGTGTATACCTCGTATTCACATCAAAATGAAGTAAGTGCGGCACTTCCTTGCTAGGATGTAGAGTTTGCAGATGTCTACGTAACGAAGCAATGGAATTCTAATGCGTCTTAAATCGCGATATCGCATCTCATTTCTATGTTTCATGATAAGAGATAATATTCATAGTGCAATGTTACGTATACATCTCATTCACTTCAAAAGAATTTAAATGCGACATTTCCTTGCTAGGAAATGACGTTTGCAGATGTCTACGTATCGTAGCATTAGAGTTCTAATGCTTCTTAATACGAGATATCGCATCTCATTTCTATGTTTCATGATAAGATATAATATTTATAGCGAAGTGTCATGTATACCTCGTATTCACTTCAAAAGTGTTAAAATGCACCACTTCCATGCTAGGAAGTTGCGTTTGCAGATGTCTACGTATCGAAGCAATAGATTTCTAATGCTTCTGAAAACGCGATATCGCATCTCATTTCTATGTTTCATGATAAGAGATAATATTCATTGTGGAGTGGTATGTATACCTCGCATTCACTTCAAAAGAATGTAAATGCGAAACTCCATTGCTAGGAAATAGTGTTTGCAGATGTCTACGTATCGAAGCAATGGAGTTCTAATGCTTCTTAAAACGGGATACCGCATCTCATTTCTATGTTTCATGATAAGATATAATATTCGTTGCGAAGTGTTATGTATTCCCCGTCTACACTTCAAATGAATGTAAATGTGACACTTACTTTCCTGGAAGTAGCGTCTCCAGATGTCTACGTATCGAAACAATAGAGTTCTAATGCTTCTAAAACGAGATGCCGCATCTCATTTCTATGTTTCATGATAGGATATAATATTCATTGCGAAGTGTCATGTATACCTCGCATTAACGTCAAAGGTATGTAAATGCGACACTTCCATGCTAGGAAATAGCGTTCGCAGATGTCTACGTATCGTAGCAAAAGTGTTCTAGTGCTTCTTAAAACTCGATGCCGCATCTCATTCCTATGTTTCACGATAACATATGATATTCATTGTGGAGTGTTATGTATACCTCGTATTCACATCAAAATGAAGTAAGTGCGGCACTTCCTTGCTAGGATGTAGAGTTTGCAGATGTCTACGTATCGAAGCAATGGAATTCTAATGCGTCTTAAATCGCGATATCGCATCTCATTTCTATGTTTCATGATAAGAGATAATATTCATAGTGCAATGTTACGTATACATCTCATTCACTTCAAAAGAATTTAAATGCGACATTTCCTTGCTAGGAAATGGCGTTTGCAGATGTCTACGTATCGTAGCATTAGATTTCTAATGCCTCTTAATACGAGATATCGCATCTCATTTCTATGTTTCATGATAAGGTATAATATTTATAGCGAAGTGTCATGTATACCTCGTATTCACTTCAAGAGTGTTAAAATGCACCACTTCCATGCTAGGAAGTTGCGTTTGCAGATGTCTACGTATCGAAGCAATAGATTTCTAATGCTTCTGAAAACGCGATATCGCATCTCATTTCTATGTTTCATGATAAGAGATAATATTCATTGTGGAGTGGTATGTATACCTCGCATTCACTTCAAAAGAATGTAAATGCGAAACTCCATTGCTAGGAAATAGTGTTTGCAGATGTCTACGTATCGAAGCAATGGAGTTCTAATGCTTCTTAAAACGGGATACCGCATCTCATTTCTATGTTTCATGATAAGATATAATATTCGTTGCGAAGTGTTATGTATTCCCCGTCTACACTTCAAATGAATGTAAATGTGACACTTACTTTCCTGGAAGTAGCGTCTCCAGATGTCTACGTATCGAAACAATAGAGTTCTAATGCTTCTAAAACGAGATGCCGCATCTCATTTCTATGTTTCATGATAGGATATAATATTCATTGCGAAGTGTCATGTATACCTCGCATTAACGTCAAAGGTATGTAAATGCGACACTTCTATGCTAGGAAATAGCGTTCGCAGATGTCTACGTATCGTAGCAAAAGTGTTCTAGTGCTTCTTAAAACTCGATGCCGCATCTCATTCCTATGTTTCACGATAACATATGATATTCATTGTGGAGTGTTATGTATACCTCGTATTCACATCAAAATGAAGTAAGTGCGGCACTTCCTTGCTAGGATGTAGAGTTTGCAGATGTCTACGTATCGAAGCAATGGAATTCTAATGCGTCTTAAATCGCGATATCGCATCTCATTTCTATGTTTCATGATAAGAGATAATATTCATAGTGCAATGTTACGTATACATCTCATTCACTTCAAAAGAATTTAAATGCGACATTTCCTTGCTAGGAAATGGCGTTTGCAGATGTCTACGTATCGTAGCATTAGATTTCTAATGCCTCTTAATACGAGATATCGCATCTCATTTCTATGTTTCATGATAAGGTATAATATTTATAGCGAAGTGTCATGTATACCTCGTATTCACTTCAAAAGTGTTAAAATGCACCACTTCCATGCTAGGAAGTTGCGTTTGCAGATGTCTACGTATCGAAGCAATAGATTTCTAATGCTTCTGAAAACGCGATATCGCATCTCATTTCTATGTTTCATGATAAGAGATAATATTCATTGTGGAGTGGTATGTATACCTCGCATTCACTTCAAAAGAATGTAAATGCGAAACTCCATTGCTAGGAAATAGTGTTTGCAGATGTCTACGTATCGAAGCAATGGAGTTCTAATGCTTCTTAAAACGGGATACCGCATCTCATTTCTATGTTTCATGATAAGATATAATATTCGTTGCGAAGTGTTATGTATTCCCCGTCTACACTTCAAATGAATGTAAATGTGACACTTACTTTCCTGGAAGTAGCGTCTCCAGATGTCTACGTATCGAAACAATAGAGTTCTAATGCTTCTAAAACGAGATGCCGCATCTCATTTCTATGTTTCATGATAGGATATAATATTCATTGCGAAGTGTCATGTATACCTCGCATTAACGTCAAAGGTATGTAAATGCGACACTTCCATGCTAGGAAATAGCGTTCGCAGATGTCTACGTATCGTAGCAAAAGTGTTCTAGTGCTTCTTAAAACTCGATGCCGCATCTCATTCCTATGTTTCACGACAACATATGATATTCATTGTGGAGTGTTATGTATACCTCGTATTCACATCAAAATGAAGTAAGTGCGGCACTTCCTTGCTAGGATGTAGAGTTTGCAGATGTCTACGTATCGAAGCAATGGAATTCTAATGCGTCTTAAATCGCGATATCGCATCTCATTTCTATGTTTCATGATAAGAGATAATATTCATAGTGCAATGTTATGTATACATCTCATTCACTTCAAAAGAAATTAAATGCGACATTTCCTTGCTAGGAAATGGCGTTTGCAGATGTCTACGTATCGTAGCATTAGATTTCTAATGCCTCTTAATACGAGATATCGCATCTCATTTCTATGTTTCATGATAAGGTATAATATTTATAGCGAAGTGTCATGTATACCTCGTATTCACTTCAAAAGTGTTAAAATGCACCACTTCCATGCTAGGAAGTTGCGTTTGCAATGTCTACGTATCGAAGCAATAGATTTCTAATGCTTCTGAAAACGCGATATCGCATCTCATTTCTATGTTTCATGATAAGAGATAATATTCATTGTGGAGTGGTATGTATACCTCGCATTCACTTCAAAAGAATGTAAATGCGAAACTCCATTGCTAGGAAATAGTGTTTGCAGATGTCTACGTATCGAAGCAATGGAGTTCTAATGCTTCTTAAACGGGATACCGCATCTCATTTCTATGTTTCATGATAAGATATAATTTTCGTTGCGAAGTGTTATGTATTCCCCGTCTACACTTCAAATGAATGTAAATCTGACACTTACTTTCCTGGAAGTAGCGTCTCCAGATGTCTACGTATCGAAACAATAGAGTTCTAATGCTTCTAAAACGAGATGCCGCATCTCATTTCTATGTTTCATGATAGGATATAATATTCATTGCGAAATGTCATGTATACCTCGCATTAACGTCAAAAGTATGTAAATGCGACACTTCCATGCTAGGAAATAGCGTTCGCAGATGTCTACGTATCGTAGCAAAAGTGTTCTAGTGCTTCTTAAAACTCGATGCCGCATCTCATTCCTATGTTTCACGATAACATATGATATTCATTGTGGAGTGTTATGTATACCTCGTATTCACATCAAAATGAAGTAAGTGCGGCACTTCCTTGCTAGGATGTAGAGTTTGCAGATGTCTACGTATCGAAGCAATGGAATTCTAATGCGTCTTAAATCGCGATATCGCATCTCATTTCTATGTTTCATGATAAGAGATAATATTCATAGTGCAATGTTATGTATACATCTCATTCACTTCAAAAGAATTTAAATGCGACATTTCCTTGCTAGGAAATGACGTTTGCAGATGTCTACGTATCGTAGCATTAGAGTTCTAATGCTTCTTAATACGAGATATCGCATCTCATTTCTATGTTTCATGATAAGATATAATATTTATAGCGAAGTGTCATGTATACCTCGTATTCACTTCAAAAGTGTTAAAATGCACCACTTCCATGCTAGGAAGTTGCGTTTGCAGATGTCTACGTATCGAAGCAATAGATTTCTAATGCTTCTGAAAACGCGATATCGCATCTCATTTCTATGTTTCATGATAAGAGATAATATTCATTGTGGAGTGGTATGTATACCTCGCATTCACTTCAAAAGAATGTAAATGCGAAACTCCATTGCTAGGAAATAGTGTTTGCAGATGTCTACGTATCGAAGCAATGGAGTTCTAATGCTTCTTAAAACGGGATACCGCATCTCATTTCTATGTTTCATGATAAGATATAATATTCGTTGCGAAGTGTTATGTATTCCCCGTCTACACTTCAAATGAATGTAAATGTGACACTTACTTTCCTGGAAGTAGCGTCTCCAGATGTCTACGTATCGAAACAATAGAGTTCTAATGCTTCTAAAACGAGATGCCGCATCTCATTTCTATGTTTCATGATAGGATATAATATTCATTGCGAAGTGTCATGTATACCTCGCATTAACGTCAAAGGTATGTAAATGCGACACTTCCATGCTAGGAAATAGCGTTCGCAGATGTCTACGTATCGTAGCAAAAGTGTTCTAGTGCTTCTTAAAACTCGATGCCGCATCTCATTCCTATGTTTCACGATAACATATGATATTCATTGTGGAGTGTTATGTATACCTCGTATTCACATCAAAATGAAGTAAGTGCGGCACTTCCTTGCTAGGATGTAGAGTTTGCAGATGTCTACGTATCGAAGCAATGGAATTCTAATGCGTCTTAAATCGCGATATCGCATCTCATTTCTATGTTTCATGATAAGAGATAATATTCATAGTGCAATGTTACGTATACATCTCATTCACTTCAAAAGAATTTAAATGCGACATTTCCTTGCTAGGAAATGGCGTTTGCAGATGTCTACGTATCGTAGCATTAGATTTCTAATGCCTCTTAATACGAGATATCGCATCTCATTTCTATGTTTCATGATAAGGTATAATATTTATAGCGAAGTGTCATGTATACCTCGTATTCACTTCAAGAGTGTTAAAATGCACCACTTCCATGCTAGGAAGTTGCGTTTGCAGATGTCTACGTATCGAAGCAATAGATTTCTAATGCTTCTGAAAACGCGATATCGCATCTCATTTCTATGTTTCATGATAAGAGATAATATTCATTGTGGAGTGGTATGTATACCTCGCATTCACTTCAAAAGAATGTAAATGCGAAACTCCATTGCTAGGAAATAGTGTTTGCAGATGTCTACGTATCGAAGCAATGGAGTTCTAATGCTTCTTAAAACGGGATACCGCATCTCATTTCTATGTTTCATGATAAGATATAATATTCGTTGCGAAGTGTTATGTATTCCCCGTCTACACTTCAAATGAATGTAAATGTGACACTTACTTTCCTGGAAGTAGCGTCTCCAGATGTCTACGTATCGAAACAATAGAGTTCTAATGCTTCTAAAACGAGATGCCGCATCTCATTTCTATGTTTCATGATAGGATATAATATTCATTGCGAAGTGTCATGTATACCTCGCATTAACGTCAAAGGTATGTAAATGCGACACTTCCGTGCTAGGAAATAGCGTTCGCAGATGTCTACGTATCGTAGCAAAAGTGTTCTAGTGCTTCTTAAAACTCGATGCCGCATCTCATTCCTATGTTTCACGATAACATATGATATTCATTGTGGAGTGTTATGTATACCTCGTATTCACATCAAAATGAAGTAAGTGCGGCACTTCCTTGCTAGGATGTAGAGTTTGCAGATGTCTACGTATCGAAGCAATGGAATTCTAATGCGTCTTAAATCGCGATATCGCATCTCATTTCTATGTTTCATGATAAGAGATAATATTCATAGTGCAATGTTATGTATACATCTCATTCACTTCAAAAGAATTTAAATGCGACATTTCCTTGCTAGGAAATGGCGTTTGCAGATGTCTACGTATCGTAGCATTAGATTTCTAATGCCTCTTAATACGAGATATCGCATCTCATTTCTATGTTTCATGATAAGGTATAATATTTATAGCGAAGTGTCATGTATACCTCGTATTCACTTCAAAAGTGTTAAAATGCACCACTTCCATGCTAGGAAGTTGCGTTTGCAGATGTCTACGTATCGAAGCAATAGATTTCTAATGCTTCTGAAAACGCGATATCGCATCTCATTTCTATGTTTCATGATAAGAGATAATATTCATTGTGGAGTGGTATGTATACCTCGCATTCACTTCAAAAGAATGTAAATGCGAAACTCCATTGCTAGGAAATAGTGTTTGCAGATGTCTACGTATCGAAGCAATGGAGTTCTAATGCTTCTTAAAACGGGATACCGCATCTCATTTCTATGTTTCATGATAAGATATAATATTCGTTGCGAAGTGTTATGTATTCCCCGTCTACACTTCAAATGAATGTAAATGTGACACTTACTTTCCTGGAAGTAGCGTCTCCAGATGTCTACGTATCGAAACAATAGAGTTCTAATGCTTCTAAAACGAGATGCCGCATCTCATTTCTATGTTTCATGATAGGATATAATATTCATTGCGAAGTGTCATGTATACCTCGCATTAACGTCAAAGGTATGTAAATGCGACACTTCCATGCTAGGAAATAGCGTTCGCAGATGTCTACGTATCGTAGCAAAAGTGTTCTAGTGCTTCTTAAAACTCGATGCCGCATCTCATTCCTATGTTTCACGATAACATATGATATTCATTGTGGAGTGTTATGTATACCTCGTATTCACATCAAAATGAAGTAAGTGCGGCACTTCCTTGCTAGGATGTAGAGTTTGCAGATGTCTACGTATCGAAGCAATGGAATTCTAATGCGTCTTAAATCGCGATATCGCATCTCATTTCTATGTTTCATGATAAGAGATAATATTCATAGTGCAATGTTATGTATACATCTCATTCACTTCAAATGAATTTAAATGCGACATTTCCTTGCTAGGAAATGGCGTTTGCAGATGTCTACGTATCGTAGCATTAGATTTCTAATGCCTCTTAATACGAGATATCGCATCTCATTTCTATGTTTCATGATAAGGTATAATATTTATAGCGAAGTGTCATGTATACCTCGTATTCACTTCAAAAGTGTTAAAATGCACCACTTCCATGCTAGGAAGTTGCGTTTGCAATGTCTACGTATCGAAGCAATAGATTTCTAATGCTTCTGAAAACGCGATATCGCATCTCATTTCTATGTTTCATGATAAGAGATAATATTCATTGTGGAGTGGTATGTATACCTCGCATTCACTTCAAAAGAATGTAAATTCGAAACTCCATTGCTAGGAAATAGTGTTTGCAGATGTCTACGTATCGAAGCAATGGAGTTCTAATGCTTCTTAAACGGGATACCGCATCTCATTTCTATGTTTCATGATAAGATATAATATTCGTTGCGAAGTGTTATGTATTCCCCGTCTACACTTCAAATGAATGTAAATCTGACACTTACTTTCCTGGAAGTAGCGTCTCCAGATGTCTACGTATCGAAACAATAGAGTTCTAATGCTTCTAAAACGAGATGCCGCATCTCATTTCTATGTTTCATGATAGGATATAATATTCATTGCGAAGTGTCACGTATACCTCGCATTAACGTCAAAGGTATGTAAATGCGACACTTCCATGCTAGGAAATAGCGTTCGCAGATGTCTACGTATCGTAGCAAAAGTGTTCTAGTGCTTCTTAAAACTCGATGCCACTTCTCATTCCTATGTTTCACGATAACATATGATATTCATTGTGGAGTGTTATGTATACCTCGTATTCACATCAAAATGAAGTAAGTGCGGCACTTCCTTGCTAGGATGTAGAGTTTGCAGATGTCTACGTATCGAAGCAATGGAATTCTAATGCGTCTTAAACCGCGATATCGCATCTCATTTCTATGTTTCATGATAAGAGATAATATTCATAGTGCAATGTTATGTATACATCTCATTCACTTCAAAAGAATTTAAATGCGACATTTCCTTGCTAGGAAATGGCGTTTGCAGATGTCTACGTATCGTAGCATTAGATTTCTAATGCCTCTTAATACGAGATATCGCATCTCATTTCTATGTTTCATGATAAGGTATAATATTTATAGCGAAGTGTCATGTATACCTCGTATTCACTTCAAAAGTGTTAAAATGCACCACTTTCATGCTAGGAAGTTGCGTTTGCAGATGTCTACGTATCGAAGCAATAGATTTCTAATGCTCCTGAAAACGCGATATCGCATCTCATTTCTATGTTTCATGATAAGAGATAATATTCATTGTGGAGTGGTATGTATACCTCGCATTCACTTCAAAAGAATGTAAATGCGAAACTCCATTGCTAGGAAATAGTGTTTGCAGATGTCTACGTATCGAAGCAATGGAGTTCTAATGCTTCTTAAAACGGGATACCGCATCTCATTTCTATGTTTCATGATAAGATATAATATTCGTTGCGAAGTGTTATGTATTCCCCGTCTACACTTCAAATGAATGTAAATGTGACACTTACTTTCCTGGAAGTAGCGTCTCCAGATGTCTACGTATCGAAACAATAGAGTTCTAATGCTTCTAAAACGAGATGCCGCATCTCATTTCTATGTTTCATGATAGGATATAATATTCATTGCGAAGTGTCATGTATACCTCGCATTAACGTCAAAAGTATGTAAATGCGACACTTCCATGCTAGGAAATAGCGTTCGCAGATGTCTACGTATCGTAGCAAAAGTGTTCTAGTGCTTCTTAAAACTCGATGCCGCATCTCATTCCTATGTTTCACGATAACATATGATATACATTGTGGAATGTTATGTATACCTCGTATTCACATCAAAATGAAGTAAGTGCGGCACTTCCTTGCTAGGATGTAGAGTTTGCAGATGTCTACGTATCGAAGCAATGGAATTCTAATGCGTCTTAAATCGCGATATCGCATCTCATTTCTATGTTTCATGATAAGAGATAATATTCATAGTGCAATGTTATGTATACATCTCATTCACTTCAAAAGAATTTAAATGCGACATTTCCTTGCTAGGAAATGACGTTTGCAGATGTCTACGTATCGTAGCATTAGAGTTCTAATGCTTCTTAATACGAGATATCGCATCTCATTTCTATGTTTCATGATAAGGTATAATATTTATAGCGAAGTGTCATGTATACCTCGTATTCACTTCAAAAGTGTTAAAATGCACCACTTCCATGCTAGGAAGTTGCGTTTGCAGATGTCTACGTATCGAAGCAATAGATTTCTAATGCTTCTGAAAACGCGATATCGCATCTCATTTCTATGTTTCATGATAAGAGATAATATTCATTGTGGAGTGGTATGTATACCTCGCATTCACTTCAAAAGAATGTAAATGCGAAACTCCATTGCTAGGAAATAGTGTTTGCAAATGTCTACATATCGAAGCAATGGAGTTCTAATGCTTCTTAAAACGGGATACCGCATTTCATTTCTATGTTTCATGATAAGATATAATATTCGTTGCGAAGTGTTATGTATTCCCCGTCTACACTTCAAATGAATGTAAATGTGACACTTACTTTCCTGGAAGTAGCGTCTCCAGATGTCTACGTATCGAAACAATAGAGTTCTAATGCTTCTAATACGAGATGCCGCATCTCATTTCTATGTTTCATGATATGATATAATATTCATTGCGAAGTGTCGTGTATACCTGGTTCTCACTTCAAAAGAATGTAAATGCGACACTTCCTTGATAGGAAATAGCGTTAGCAGATGTCTACGTATCCTAGCAATAGTGTTCTAATGCGTCTTAAAACGCGATATCGCATCACATTTCTATGTTTCATGATAGGATGTAATATTCATTGCGAAGTGCCACTTATGCCTCGCATACACTTCAAGTGAATGTAAATGCGACACTTCATTGCTAGGAAATAGCGTTTGCAGTTGTCTACGTATCGAAGCAATAGAGTTCAAATGCATCTTAAATGGCGATATCGCATCTCATTTCTGTGTTTCATGATAAGATATAATATTCATTGCGGAGTGTTATGTATACCTCGCATACAATTCAAAAGAATGTAAATGAGACTCTTCCGTGCTAGGAAATAGCGTTTGCAGATGTCTGAGTATCGAAGAAATAGAGTTCTAATGCTTCCTAAAACGCGATATCGCATCGCATTTCTATGTCGCATGATAAGATATAATATCCATTACGAAGTGTTATGTATTCCTCGTCTACACTTCAAATGAATGTAAATGCGACACTACCTTTCTAGGAAATTACGTTTCCAGATGTTTACGTATCGAAGCAATAGAGTTCTAATGCTTCTTAAATTGTCATATCGCATTTCATTTCTATGTTTCATGATAAGATATAATACTCATTGTGCAGTGTTATGTATACCTCGTATTCACTTCAATTAAATGTAAAGCGACACTTCCCTGCTAGGAAATAGCGTTTCCAGATGTCTACGCATCGAAGCAGGAGAGTTCTAATGCTTCTTGAAACGCGATATCGCATCTCATTTCTATGTTTCATGATAAGATATAGTATTCATTGCGAAGTGGCATGTATACCTCGCATAAACTTCAAATGAATGTAAATGCGCACTTCCTGTCTAGGAAATAGCGTTTGCAGATGTCTACGTATCGAAGCCATAGAGTTCTAATGCTTCTTAAACCGCGATATCGCATCTCATTTCTGTGTTTCATGATAGGATATAATATTCATTGTGCATTGTTATGTATACCTCGTATTCAATTCAATTGAATGTAAATGCGACACTTCCTTGCTAGGAAGTAGCGTCTACAGATGTCTACGTATCGAAGCAATAGAGTTCTAGTTCTTCTTAAAACGAGATATCGCAACTCATTTCTATATTTCATGATAAGATATAATATTCATTGCGAAGTGTCATGCATACCTCGTAATCACTTCAAATGAATGTAAATGCGACACTTCCTAGCTAGGAAATAGTATTTGCAGATGTCTACGTATCGTAGCAATAGTGTTCTAATGCCTCTTAAATCGCGATATTGCGTCTCACTTCTATGTATCGTGATAAGATATGATATTCACTGTGGAGTGTTACGTATCCCTCGTATTCACTTCAAAAGAATGAAAATGCGACACTTCCGTGCTAGGAAATAGCTTTTGCAGATGTCTACGTATCGATGCGATAGAGTACTAATGCTTCTTAAATCCCGATATCGCATCTCATTCTTATGTTTCATGATGAGATATAATATTCATTGCGAAGGTTTATGTATACCTCGTATTCACTTCAATTGAGTGTAAATGCGACACTTCCCTGTTAGGAAATAGCGTTTCCAGATGTCTACGCATCAAAGCAATAGAGTTCTAATGCTTCTTGAAACGCGATATCGCATCTCATTTCTATGTTTCATGACAAGATGTAATACTCATTGCGAAGTGTTGCGCATTCCTCGTATCAACTTCAAATGAATGTAAGTGCGACACTTCCTTGTTAGGATGTAGCGTTTGCAGTTGTCTGCGTATCGTAGTAATGCAGTTCTAATGCTTCTTAAATCGAGATGTCGCAGCGTATTTCTATGTTTCATGATAAGATATAATATTCATTGCGAAGTGTCACTAATACCTCGTATTCACTTCGAATGAATGTAAATGCTACACTTCCTTTCTAGGAAGTAGCGTTTGCAGATGTCTACACATCGAGGCAATAGAGTTCTAATGCTTCTTAAAACGCGTTATCGCATCTCATTTCTATGTTTCATGATGAGATACAATATTCATTGCGAAGTGTCATGTGTACTTGGCATACACTTCAATTGAATGTAAATGCGACACCTCTTTTCTAGGAAATAGCGGTTGCAGATATCTACGTATCGAAGCAGTAGAGTTCTCGTGCTTCTTAAGTCGCGATATCGCATCTCATTTCTGTGTTTCATGATAAGATATAATATTCACTGTGCAGTGTTATGTATACCTCGTATTCACTTCAATTGAGTGTAAATGCGACACTTCCCTGCTAGGAAATAGCGTTTCCAGATGTCTACGCATCAAAGCAATAGAGTTCTAATGCTTCTTGAAACGCGATATCGCATCTCATTTCTATGTTTCATGACAAGATGTAATACTCATTGCGAAGTGTTGCGCATTCCTCGTATAAACTTCAAATGAATGTAAGTGCGACACTTCCTTGTTAGGATGTAGCGTTTGCAGTTGTCTGCGTATCGTAGTAATGCAGTTCTAATGCTTCTTAAATCAAGATGTCGCAGCGTATTTCTATGTTTCATGATAAGATATAATATTCATTGCGAAGTGTCACTAATACCTCGTATTCACTTCGAATGAATGTAAATGCTACACTTCCTTTCTAGGAAGTAGCGTTTGCAGATGTCTACACATCGAGGCAATAGAGTTCTAATGCTTCTTAAAACGCGTTATCGCATCTCATTTCTATGTTTCATGATGAGATACAATATTCATTGCGAAGTGTCATGTGTACTTGGCATACACTTCAATTGAATGTAAATGCGACACCTCTTTTCTAGGAAATAGCGGTTGCAGATATCTACGTATCGTAGCAATAGAGTTTTAATGCTTCTTAAACCCGATATCGCATCTCATTTCTATGTTTCGTGATAAGATATAATATTCATTACGAAGTGTAATATATTCCTTGTCTACACTTCGAATGAATGTAAATGCGGCACTTTCTTGCTAGGAAATAGAGTCTCCAGATGTCTACGTATCGATGCAATGGATTTCTAATGTATAATATTCATTACGATGTGTAATATATTCCTCGTCTACACTTCGAATGAATGTAAATGCGGCACTTTCTTGCTAGGAAATAGAGTCTCCAGATGTCTACGTATCGAAGCAATAGTGTTCTAGTGCTACTTAAAACGGGATATCGCATATCATTTCTATGCTTCATGATAAGATATAATATTCATTGCGAAGTATTATGTATTCCTCGTTTATACTTCAAATGAATGTAAATGCGACACTTCCTTGCTAGGAAATAGCGTTTGCAGATGTCTACATATCGAGGCAATAGAGTTCTAACGCTTCCTAAAACGCGTTATCGCATCTCATTTCTATGTTTCATGATAAGATATAATATTCATTGTGCAGTGTCATGTATATCTCATCTACACTTCACATGAATGTAAATGCGACACGTCCCTGCTAGGAAATAGCGATGGCAGATGTCTACGTATCGAAGCAACAGATTTCTAATGCTTCTTATAACGAGATATCGCATCTCACTTCTATGTTTTATGATAAGAGGTAATATTCATAGCGAAGTGTCATGTATACCGCGTATTCACTTTAAAACAACATAAATGCGGTACTTGTATGCTAGGAAATAGCGTTTGCAGATGTCTACGTATCGTAGCAAGAGTTCTAATGCTTCTTAAAACGTGACAACGCATCTCACTTCTATGTTTCATGATAAGAGATAATATTCATTGCGAAGTGTCATGTATACCTCGTATTCACTTTAAAAGAATATAAATGCGATACTTGCATGCTAGGAAATATCGTTTGCAGATGTCTACGTATCGTAGCAAGTGTTCTAACGCTTCTTAAGACGTGATAACGAATCTCACTCCTATGTTTCATGATAAGAGATAATATCCATTGCGAAGTGACATGTATATCTCGTATTCACTTCAAAAGAATGTAAATGCGAAACTTCCTGGCCAGGAAATAGCGTTTGCAGATGTCTGCGTATCGAAGCAATAGTGTTCCAATGCTTCTAAAAACGGGTTACCGCATTTCATTTCTATGTTTCATGATAAGATATAATATTCATTGCGAAGTGTCATGTATACCTCGCATACACTTCAAGTGATTGTAAATGCGACACATCCTAGCTAGGAAATAGCGCGTGCAGATATCTACGTATCGTAGCATTAAAGTTCTAACGCTTCTCAAAACGCGATATCGCATCTTACTTCTATGTGTCATGATAATGTATAATATTCGTAGTGCAGTGTTATGTATATCTCGTCTACACTTCAAATGAATGTAAATGCGACACTTCCATGCTAGGAAATAGCGTTTGCAGATGTCTACGTATCGTAGCAATAGGGTTCTATTGCTTCTTAAAACGCAATATCGCATCACATTTCTATGTTTCACGATAAAAGATAATATTTATTGTGGTGTGTTATGTATACCTCATATTCACTTCAAAAGAATGTAAGTGCGTCACTTCCTTCCTAGGAAATAGCGTTTCCAGATGTCTACGTATCGAAGGAATAGAATTCCAATGCATCTTAAATCGCGATATCGCAATTTCACTTCTGCGTTTCATGATAAGATATAATATTCATTGTTCAGTGTTATGTATATCTCGTCTACACTTCAAGTGAATGTAAATGCGACACTTCCTTGCTAGGAAGTTACGTTTACAGATGTCTACGTATCGAGGCAATGGAGTTCTAATGCTTCTTATATCGCCATAGCGCATCTCATTTCTATGTTTCAGTATAAGATATAATATAAGTTGTGGAGTGTTATGTATACCTCGCATTCGCTTCAAAAGAATGTAAATGCGACACTTCCTTGCTAGGAAATAGCGTTGGCACATTTCTCCGCATCGAAGCAATAAATTTCTAATGCTTCTTAAATCGCCATATCGCATTTCATTTCTATGTTTCATAATAAGATATAATATTCATTGTGGAGTGTTATGTATACCTCGTATTCACTTCAAAAGAATGTAAATGCAACACTTCCTTGCTAGGAAATAGCATCTGCAGATGTCTACGTAACGTACCAATAGAGATCTAATGCTTCTTAAAACAAGATATCGCATCTCATTTCTATGATTCATGATAAGATATAATGTTCATTGCGAAGTGTCATGTATACCTCGTATTCACTTCAAGAGAATGTAAATACGACACTTCCTTGCTGGGAAGTAGCGTTTCTAGATATCTACGTATCGAAGCAATAGGTTTCTGATTCTTCTAAAATCGCGATATCGCATCTCATTTCTATGTTTCGTGATAAGATATAATATTCATTTCGAAGTGTCTTGTATACCTTGCATACACTTCAAATGAATGTAAATGCGACACTTCCTTGCTAGGAAATAGCGTTGGTAGATGTCTACGTATCGAAGCAATAGAGATCTACTGCTTGTTGAATCGCCATATCGCCTCTCATTTCTATGTCTCATGATAAGATATAGTATTCGTTGGGGAGTGTTATGTTTACCTCGTACTCGCTTCAAAAGAATGTAAATGCGACACTTCCCTGTTAGGAAATAGCGATGGCAGATGTCTACGTATCGAAGCAACAGATTTCTAATGCTTCTTAAAACGAGATATCGCATATCATTTCTATGTTTTACGATAAGATATAATATTCATTGTGTAGTGTTATATATACCTCGTATTCACTTCAAAAGAATGTAAACGCGACACTTCCTTGCTAGGAAATAGCGTTTGCAGATGTCTACGTCTCGCAGCATTAGAGTTCTAATGCATCTCAAAACGCGATATTGCAGCTCATTTCTATGTTTCATGGTAAGATATAATATTCATTGTGCAGTGTTATGTATATCGCGTCTATACCTCAAATGAATTTAAATGCGACACTTCCTTGCTATTAAATAGCGTCTGCAGATGTCTACGTACCGTAGCAATAGATTTCTAATGCTTTTTAAATCCCGATATCGCATCTCATTTCTATGTTTCATGCGAAGATATAACATTCATTGTGGAGTGTTATCTATACCTCGTATTCACTTCAAATGAATGAAAATGCGACACATCGTTCCTAGGAAATAGCGTTTGTAGACGTCTCCGTATCGTAGCAATACATTTCTAATCCTTCTTAGAACGCGATATCGCACCTTATTACTATGTTTCATTTTAAGATACAATATTCATTGCGAAGTGTCATGTATATCTCGCATGCACTTCAAATGAATGTAAATGTGATACTTCCTCGCTAGGAAATAGCAATGCCAGATGTCTATGTATCGAAGCAATAGAGTTCTAATGCTTCTTAAACCGCGATGTGGCATTTCATTTCTATGTTTCGTGATAAGGTACAACAATCATCGTGGAGTGTTATGTATACCCCGTATTCACATCAAAAGAATGTAAATGCGACACTTCCTTGCTAGGAAATTGCGTTTGCAGATGTCTATGTATCGAAGCAATAGTGTTATAATGCTTCTTAAATCGCGATATCGCATCTCATTTCTATATTTCGTGATAAGATATAATATTCATTGTGGATTGCTATGTGTACCTCGTATTCGCTTCAAAGAAATGTAAATGCGACACTTCCTTGCTACGAAATAGCGTTTGCAGATGTCTACGTATTGTACCAAAGGAGTTCTAATGCTTCTTAAACCGCGATATCGCTCCCCATTTCTATGGTTCATGATGAGATATAATATGCATTGTGGAGTGTCATGTATACCTCGTATTCACTTCAAAAGATTGTAAATGCGACACTTCCTTTCTAGGAAATAGCGTTTCAAGATGTCTACGTATCGTAGCAATAGAGATCTAATGCTTCCTCGACCGCGATATCGCATCTCTTTTCTATGTTTGATGATAAGATGAAATGTCACTGCGAAGTGTCATGTATACCTCGTATTCACTTCAAAAGAATGTAAATGCGACACTTCCTTGCTAGGAAGTAGCGTTTGCAGATGTCTACGTATCGAAGCAATAGGGTTCTAGTGCATCTTATATCGCGATATCGCATCTCATTTCTATGTTTCATGATAAGTTATAATATTCGTTGTGGAGTGTTATTTATACATCGTATTCACTTCAAAAGATTGTAAATGCGACACTTCCTTTCTTGGAAATATCGTTTCAAGATGTCTACGTATCGAAACAATAGAATTTTAATGCTTCTTAAAACGGGACACCGCATCTCATTTCTATGTTTCATGACAAGATATAATATTCATTGCGAACTGTCCTGTATACCTCGTATTCACTTAAAGAGAATGTAAATGCGACACTTCCTTGCTAGGAAATAGCGTTTGCAGATTTCTCCGTATCGAAGGAATAGGGTTCCAATGCTTCGTAAATCGCGATATCGCATTTCATTTCTATGTTTCGTGATAAGATATAATATTCAGTGTGGAGTGTTATGTATACCTCGTATTCACATTAAAAGAATGTAAATGCGACACTTCCATGATAGGAAATAGCCTTTGCAGATGTCTACGTATCGAAGCAATAGAGTTCTAATGCTTCTTAAAACGTCATATCGCATGTCATTTCTATGTTTCATGATAAGATATAATATTCATTGCGAAGTGTTATGTATACCTCGTATTCACTTCAAAAGAATGTAAATGCGACATTTCCTTGCTAGGAAGTAGCGTTCGCAGATGTCTACGTATCTAAGCAATAGTGTTCTATTGCTTCTTAAATCGCGATATCGCATCTCATTTCTATGTTTCATGATAAGATATAATATTCATTGCGAAGTGTTATGTGTACCTCGTATTCCTTTCACAAGAATGCAAATGCAACCCTTCCTTGCTAGGAAATAGCGTTTGCAGGTGTCTACGTATCGTAGCATTAGAGTTCTTATGGTTCTCAAAACGCGATATCGCATCTCCTTCCTATGTCTCATGAGAAGATATAATATTCACTGCGAAGTGTTGTGTATTCCTCCTCTACACTTCAAATGAATGTAAATGCGACACTTCCTTGCTAGGAAGTAGCGTTTGCAGATGTCTACGTATCGTAGCAATAGAGTTCTAATGCTTCTCAAAACGCAATATCGCATCTCATTTCTATGTTTCGTGATAAGAGGTAATATTCATAGCGAAGTGTCATGTATACCGCGTATTCACTTTAAAACAACATAAATGCGGTACTTGTATGCTAGGAAATAGCGTTTGCAGATGTCTACGTATCGTAGCAAGAGTTCTAATGCTTCTTAAAACGTGACAACGCATCTCACTTCTATGTTTCATGATAAGAGATAATATTCATTGCGAAGTGTCATGTATACCTCGTATTCACTTTAAAAGAATATAAATGCGATACTTGCATGCTAGGAAATATCGTTTGCAGATGTCTACGTATCGTAGCAAGTGTTCTAACGCTTCTTAAGACGTGATAACGCATCTCACTCCTATGTTTCATGATAAGAGATAATATCCATTGCGAAGTGACATGTATATCTCGTATTCACTTCAAAAGAATGTAAATGCGAAACTTCCTGGCCAGGAAATAGCGTTTGCAGATGTCTGCGTATCGAAGCAATAGTGTTCCAATGCTTCTAAAAACGGGTTACCGCATTTCATTTCTATGTTTCATGATAAGATATAATATTCATTGCGAAGTGTCATGTATACCTCGCATACACTTCAAGTGATTGTAAATGCGACACATCCTAGCTAGGAAATAGCGCGTGCAGATATCTACGTATCGTAGCATTAAAGTTCTAACGCTTCTCAAAACGCGATATCGCATCTTACTTCTATGTGTCATGATAATGTATAATATTCGTAGTGCAGTGTTATGTATATCTCGTCTACACTTCAAATAAATGTAAATGCGACACTTCCATGCTAGGAAATAGCGTTTGCAGATGTCTACGTATCGTAGCAATAGGGTTCTATTGCTTCTTAAAACGCAATATCGCATCACATTTCTATGTTTCACGATAAAAGATAATATTTATTGTGGTGTGTTATGTATACCTCATATTCACTTCAAAAGAATGTAAGTGCGTCACTTCCTTCCTAGGAAATAGCGTTTCCAGATGTCTACGTATCGAAGGAATAGAATTCCAATGCATCTTAAATCGCGATATCGCAATTTCACTTCTGCGTTTCATGATAAGATATAATATTCATTGTTCAGTGTTATGTATATCTCGTCTACACTTCAAGTGAATGTAAATGCGACACTTCCTTGCTAGGAAGTTACGTTTACAGATGTCTACGTATCGAGGCAATGGAGTTCTAATGCTTCTTATATCGCCATAGCGCATCTCATTTCTATGTTTCAGTATAAGATATAATATAAGTTGTGGAGTGTTATGTATACCTCGCATTCGCTTCAAAAGAATGTAAATGCGACACTTCCTTGCTAGGAAATAGCGTTGGCACATTTCTCCGCATCGAAGCAATAAATTTCTGATGCTTCTTAAATCGCCATATCGCATTTCATTTCTATGTTTCATAATAAGATATAATATTCATTGTGGTGTGTTATGTATACCTCGTATTCACTTGAAAAGAATGTAAATGCAACACTTCCTTGCTAGGAAATAGCGTCTGCAGATGTCTACGTAACGTACCAATAGAGATCTAATGCTTCTTAAAACAAGATATCGCATCTCATTTCTATGATTCATGATAAGATATAATGTTCATTGCGAAGTGTCATGTATACCTCGTATTCACTTCAAGAGAATGTAAATACGACACTTCCTTGCTGGGATGTAGCGTTTCTAGATATCTACGTATCGAAGCAATAGGTTTCTGATTCTTCTAAAATCGCGATATCGCATCTCATTTCTATGTTTCGTGATAAGATATAATATTCATTTCGAAGTGTCTTGTATACCTCGCATACACTTCAAATGAATGTAAATGCGACACTTCCTTGCTAGGAAATAGCGTTGGTAGATGTCTACGTATCGAAGCAATAGAGATCTACTGCTTGTTGAATCGCCATATCGCCTCTCATTTCTATGTTTCATGATAAGATATAGTATTCGTTGGGGAGTGTTATGTTTACCTCGTACTCGCTTCAAAAGAATGTAAATGCGACACTTCCCTGTTAGGATATAGCGATGGCAGATGTCTACGTATCGAAGCAACAGATTTCTAATGCTTCTTAAAACGAGATATCGCATATCATTTCTATGTTTTACGATAAGATATAATATTCATTGCGGAGTGTTATATATACCTCGTATTCACTTCAAAAGAATGTAAACGCGACACTTCCTTGCTAGGAAATAGCGTTTGCAGATGTCTACGTCTCGCAGCATTAGAGTTCTAATGCATCTCAAAACGCGATATTGCAGCTCATTTCTATGTTTCATGGTAAGATATAATATTCATTGTGCAGTGTTATGTATATCTCGTCTATACCTCAAATGAATTTAAATGCGACACTTCCTTGCTAGGAAATAGCGTTTGCAGATGTAAACGTATCGTAGCAATAGAGTTCTAATGTTTCTTAATTCGGGATAGCGCATCTCATTTCTATGTTTCATGATAAGATATAATATTCATTGGGGGTGTCATGTATACCTCGTATTCACTTCAAAAGAATGTAAATGCGACGCTTCCTTGCTAGGAAATAGCGTTTGCAGGTGTCTACTTATCCTATCATTTGAGTTGTAATGCTTCTCAAAACGCGATATCACATCTCATTTCTATGTTTCATGATAAGATATAATATTCCCTGCGAAGTGTCATGTATAGCTCGCATACACTTCAAATGAATTTAAATGCGACACTTCCTTGCTAGCAAATAGCGTTTGCAGACGTCTACGTAACGTAGCATTAGGATTCTAATGCTTCCAAGACGCGATATCGCATCTCATTTCTATGTGTCGTGATAATATGTAATATTCATTGCGAAGAGTCATTTATACCTCGCATACACTTCTAATGAATGTAAATGCAACACTTCCTCGCTAGGAAATAGCGTTGGCAGATGTCTACGTATCGAAGCAATTGAGCTCTAATGCTTCCTAAAACGAGATATCGAATCTCATTTCAATGTTTCATGATAAGATATAAAATTCAATGTGCAGTGTTATGTATACCTCGTATTCATTACAAATGAATGTAAATGCGACACTTCCTCTCTTGAAAATAGCGTTTGCAGATGTCTACGTATCGAAGCAATATAGTTGTAATGCTTCTTAAACCGCGATATCGCATCTCATTCATATGTTTCGATATAAGATATAATATTCATTGTGTAGTGTTATGTATACCTCTCATACAATTCAAAGAATGTAACTGCGACACTTCCTTGCTAGGAAATGGCGTTTGCAGATGTCTACGTATCGTAGCAATAGTGTTCTGATGCTTCCTAAAACGCGATATCGCATCTCATTTCTATGTTTCATGATAAGATATGATATTCATTGCCAAGTGGCATGTATACCTCGCATACACTTCAAATGAATGTAAATGCGACACTTCCTTGCTAGGAAATAGCGTTTGCAGTTGTCTACGTGTCGAAGCAATAGAGTTCTAATGCTTCTTAAAACGCGTCTTCGCATCTCACTTCTATGTTTCATGATAAGGTATAATATTCATTGTGAAGTGACATGCATACCTCGTATTCTCTTCAAAAGAATGTAAGTACGACACTTCCTTCCTAGTAAATAGGGTTTTCAGATGTCTACGTATCGTAGCAATAGAGTTCTAATGCTTCTCGAAACGCGATATCGCATCACATTTCTATGTTTCATGATCAGTTATAATATTCATTGTGGAGTGTTATGTATACCTTGTATTCACTTCAACAGATTGTAAATGCGACACTTCCTTCCTAGGTAATAGCGTCTGCAGATGTTTACGTATCGGAGCAATAGAGTTCTAATGCTTCTTAAATCGTCATATCGCATCTCATTTCTATGTTTCATGATAAGATATAGTAATCATTGTGCAGTGTTATGTATACCCCGTAATCACATCAAATGAATGTAAATACGACCCTTCCTTGCAAGGAATTAGCGTTTGCAGATGTCTACGTATCTTAGCAATAGAGTTCTAATGCCTCTTAAAACGCGATACCGCTTCAAATTTATGTGCTTCATGATAAGATATAATATTCATTGTGGAGTGTTGTGCATACCTCGTATTCACTTCAAAAGAATGTAAATGCGACACTTCCTTGCTAGGTAATAACGTCTGCAGATGTTTACGTATCGAAGCAATAGAGCTCTAATGCTTCTTAAAACGCGAAATCGCTCCTCATTTCTATGCTTCATGATAAGATATAATATTCATTGTGGAGTGTTATGTATACCTCGTCTACACTTCCTAAGAATGTAAATGCGACACTTCCTTGCTTGGAAATAGCGTTTGCAGATGTCTGCGTATCGAAGCAATAGAGTCCTAATGCTTCTTAAATCGTCATATCGCATCTCATTTCAATGTATCATGATAAGATATAATACTCATTTTGGAGTGTTATGTATACCTCGTATTCGCTTCAAAAGAATGTAAGTGCGAAACTTCCTTGCTAGGAAATAATGAATGCAAATGTCTCAGTATCGGAGAAATAGGGCTCTAAAGCTTCTTAAATCGCGATATCGCATCCCATTCCTATGTTTCGTAACAAGATATAATATTCATTGCGAAGTGTCATGTATACCTCGCATACACTTCAAATGAATGTAAATGCGACACATCCTTGCTAGGAAATAGCGTTTCCAGATGTCTACGTATCGAAGCAATAGAGTTCTAATGCTACTTAAATCGCGATATCGCATCTCATTTCCATGATTCGTGATAAGATATAATATTCATTATGGAGTGTCATGTATACCTCGCATACACTTCAAATGAATGTAAATGCGACACTTCCTTGCTAGGAAATAGCGAATGCAGATATCTACGTATCGTAGCAATAGTGTTCTAATGCTTCTCAAAACGCGATATCGCATCTCTCTTCTATGTTTCATGATAAGATATAACATTCATTGTGGATTGTTATGTATACACCGTATTCACATCAAAAGAATGTAAATACGACACTTCCTTGCTAGGAATTAGCGTTTGCAGATGTCTACGTATCGTAGCAATAGAGTTCTAATGCTTGTTAAAAAGCGAAGCCGCTTCTCATTTATATGCTTCATGATAAGATATAATATTCATTGTAGAGAGTTACGTATACCTCGTACTCACTTCAAAAGAATGTAAATGCGACACTTCCTTGCTAGGAAATAGCGTCTGCAGATGTCTACGTATCGTAGCAATAGAGTTCTAATGCTTCATAAAACGCGAAATCGCTGCTCATTTATATGCTTCATGATAAGATATAATATTCATTGTGGAGTGTTATGTATACCTCGTATTCACTTCAAAAGAATGTAAATGCGAAACTTCCTTGCTAGGAAATAGCGTCTGCAGATGTCTACGTATCGTAGCAATAGATTTATAATGCTTCTTAAAACGCGATATCGCATCTCATTTCTATGTTTCATTATAAGATATAATATTCATTGCGAAGTGTCATGTATACCTCGCATACACTTAAAATGAATGTAAATGCGACACTACCTTGCTTGGAAATAGCGTTTGCAGATGTCTACGTATCGAAGCAATATAATACATATATAATGTATTATTAGCAAGCAATATATACATATATAATGCTTCTTAAATCGTCATATCGCATCTCATTTCTGTGTTTCATGATAAGATATAATATTCATTATGGATTGTTATGTATACCTCGTATTCGCTTCAAAAGATTGAAAATGCTACACTTCCTTGCTAGGAATTAGCGTTTGCAGATGTCCACGTATCGTAGCAATAGGGTTCTAATGCTTCCTAAAACGCGAAATCGCTCCTCATTTATATGCTTTATGATAAGATGTAATATACAATGTGGAGTGTTATGTATACCTCGTATTCACTTCAAAAGAATGTAAAAGCGACACTTCCTTACTAGGAAATAGTGTCTGCAGGTGTCTACGTATCGTTGCAATAGAGTTCTAATGCTTCTGAAAACGCCATATCGCATCTCATTTCTATGTTTCATGATAAGATATAATATTCATTCTGGAGTGTTATGTATACCTCGTATTCACTTCAACAGACTGTAAATGCGACACTTCCTTCCTAGGTAATAGAGACTGCTGATGTTTACGTATCGAAGCAATAGAGTTCTAATGCTTCTTAAAACGCGATACCGCTTCCCAGTTATATGCTTCATGATAAGATATAATATTCATTGTAGAGAGTTACGTATACCTCGTACTCACTTCAAAAGGATGTAAATGCGACACTTCCTTGCTAGGAAATAGCGTCTGCAGATGTCTACGTATCGTAGTAATAGAGTTCTAATGCTTCTTAGAACGCGAAATCGCTCCTCATTTCTATGCTTCATGATAAGATATAATGTTCATTGTGGAGTGTTGTGTATACCTCGTATTCACTCCAAAAGAATGTAAATGCGACACTTCCTTGCTAGGAAATAGGGTCTGCAGATGTCTACGTATCGTAGCAATAGCGTTCTAATGCTTCTTAAAACGCGAATCGATCCTCAATTCTATGTTTCATGATAAGATATAATATTCATTGTGGAGTGTTATGTATACCTCGTCTACACTTCCCAAGAATGTAAATGCGACACTTCCTTGCTTGGAAATAGCGTTTGCAGATGTCTACGTATCGAAGCAATAGAGTTCTAATGCTTCTTAAAACGCGATATTGCATTTCATTTCTATGTTTCATTATAAGATATAGTATTCATAGCGAAGTGTCATGTATACCACGATACACTTCAAATGAATGTAAATGCGACACTTCCTTGCTAGAGGTAGCGTTTGCAGGTTTCTACGTATGGAAGCATTAGAGTTCTAATGCTTTTTACATGGCCATATCGCATCTCATTTCTATATTTCACGATAAGGTGTAATATTCATTGTGTAGTGTTATGTATACCTCGTATTGACTTCAAAAGATTGAAAATGCGACACTTCCTTGCTAGGAAATAGCGTCTGTAGATGTCTACGTCTCGAAGCAATAGTGTTCTCTTGCTTCTTAAAACGCGATATCGCATCTCATTTCTATGTTTCATGATAAGATATAATATTCATTGTGGAGTGTTATGTATACCTCGTATTCACTTCAAAAGATTGTAAATGCGACACTTCCTTGCTAGGAATTAGCGTCTGTAGATGTCTACGTATCGAAGCAATAGCGTTCTAATGCTTCTTAAAACGCGAAATCGCTCCTCATTTCTATGTTTCATGATGATATATAACATTCATTGTGAAGTGTTATGTATACATCGTATTCACTTCAAAAGAATGTAAATGCGACACTTCCTTCCTTGGAAATATCGTTTGCAGATGTCTCCGTATCGAAGCAATAGTTTTCTAATGCTTCTTATATCGTGATATCGCATCTCATTCCTATATTTCATGACATGATATAATATTCAATTTGGTGTGTTATGTATACCTCGTATTCACTTCAAAAGAATGTTAACGCGACACTTCCTTGCTATTAAATAGCGATTGCAGACGTCTACGTATCGAAGCAATAGGTTTCCAGTGCTACTTAAATCGCGATATCGCATCACATTTCTGTATTTCATGATAAGATATAATATTCATTGTGGACTGTTATGTATACCTCGTAATCACTTCAAAAGAGTGTAAGTGCAACACTTCCTTGATATGAAATAGCGTTTGCAGATGTCTACGTATCGAAGCGACAGAGTTATAATGCTTCTTAAAACGCGATATCGCATCTCATTTGTATGATTCATTATAAGATATAATATTCATTGCGTAGTGTCATGTATACTTCGTATTCAC
Source organism: Xylocopa sonorina (assembly GCF_050948175.1). Classification (NCBI taxonomy): domain Eukaryota; kingdom Metazoa; phylum Arthropoda; class Insecta; order Hymenoptera; family Apidae; genus Xylocopa; species Xylocopa sonorina. The sequence goes on along the minus strand of NW_027490262.1, from coordinate 566,523 downwards.
TTCAAAAGAATGTAAATGAGACACATCCTTGCAAGGAAGTAGCGTTGGCAGATGTCTACGTATCGAAGCAATAGTATTCCAATGCTTCTTAAATCGCGATATCGCACCTCAATTCTACGTTACATGATAAAATATAATGTTCATTGTGGATTGTTATGTATACCTCGTATTCACTTCAGCAGATTGTAAATGCGACACTTCCTTCCGAGGTAATAGCGTCTGCAGATGTTTACGTATCGAAGCATTAGTGTTCTAATGCTTCTTAAAACGCGATACCGCTTCTCAGATATATGCTTCATGATAAGATATCATATTCATTGTGGAGTGTTATGTATACCTCGTATTCACTTCAAAAGTATGTAAATGCGACTCTTCCTTGCTAGCAAATAGCGTTTGCAGATGTCTACGTATCGCAGCAATAGAGATCTAATGCTTCTCAAAACGCAATATCGCATCTCATATATATGTTTCATGATAAGATGTGATATTCACTGCGAAGTTACATGTATACCTCGTATTCACTTCAAAAGAATGTAAATGCGACACTTCCTTGCTAGGAAATAGCGCTTGCAAATGTCTACGTACCGTAGCAACAGTGTTCTAACGATTGATAATTCGCTATGTCGCATCTCATTTCTATGCTTCATGATAAGGTATAATATACATTGCGAAGTGTCATGTATACCTCGTATTCACTTCAAAAGAATGTAAATGCGACACTTCCTTGCTAGGAAATAGCGTTTGCAGGAGTTTACGTATCGTAGCAATAGAGATCTAATGCTTCTCAAAACGTCATACGCATATCATTTCTATGTTTCATGATAAGATATAATATTCATTGCGAAGTGTCATGTATACCACGTATTCACTTCAAAAGAGTGTAAATGCGATACTTCCTTGGTAGGAAATAGCGTTTCAAGATGTCTACGTATCGAAACAATACAGTTCTAATGCTTCGTAAGACGAGATATCACATCACATTTCTATGTTTCATGATAGGACATAATATTCATTGCGAAGTTTCACGTATTCCTCGTATTCACTTCACATGGATGTAAATGCGGCACTTCCTTCCTAGGAAATAGCGTTTGCAGATGTCTACGTATTGTAGCAAGCGTGTTATAATGCTTCTTAAAACGAGACATCGCATCTCATTTCTATGTTTCAAGGTAACATATAATATTCATTGCGAAGTGTTATGTATACCTCGCATACACATCAAATGAATGTAAATGCGACACTTCCTTGCTAGGAAATAGTGATTGCAGATGTCTACGTATCGAAGCAATAGAGTAGTTCTAATGCTTCTTGAAACGGGATATCGAATCTCATTTCTATGTTTCATGATAAGATACAATATTCATTGCGAAGTTTCATGTATTCCTCGTATTCACTTCAAATGAATGTAAATGCGACACTTCCTTGCAAGGAAATAGCGTTTCCAGATGTCTACTCATCGTACCAATACAGTACTAATGCTTCTTAATTCGCGATATCGCATCTCATTTCTATGTATCGTGATGATATAGTATTCATTGCGAAGTGTCATGTAAACCTCGTATTCACTTCAAAAGAGTGTAAATGCGACACTTCCTTGCTAGGAAATAGAGTTTGCAGATGTCTACGTATCGAAGCAATATAGTTCTAATGCTTCTTAAATCGCGATATCGCATCTCATTTCTATGTTTCATGATAAGATCTAATATTCATTGCGAATTGTCATGTATACCTCGTATTCACTTCAAATGAATATATATGCGACACTTCCTTCCTACGAAGTAGCGTTTGCAGATGTCTACGTATCGAAGCAATAGGGTTCTAGTGCTTCTTAAAAAGTGATATCGTATCTCATTTCTATGTTTCATGATGAGATATAATATTCATTGTGCAGTGTTATGTATACCTCGTATTCACATCAAAGGAATGTATATGCGACACTTCCTTTCCTGGAAACTACTTTTCCAGATGTCTACGTTTCGAAGCAATAGAGATCTAATGCTTCTTAGAACGCGATATCGCATCTAATTTCTATGTTTAATAATAAGATATAATAGTCATTGCGAAGTGTCATGTATTCCTCGTATTCACTTCAAATGAATATAAATGCGACACTTCCTTGCTAGGAAATAGAGTTTGCAGATGTCTACGTATCGAAGCAATAAAGTTCTAATGCATCTTACAACGCGATATCGCATCTCATTTCTATGTTTCATGATAATATATAATATTCATTGTGCAATGTTATTTATACCTCGCATTCACTTCAAAAGCATGTAAATGCGACACTTCCTTGCTAGGAAATAGCGATTGCAGATGTCTACGTATCGAAGCAATAGAGTTCTAATGCTTCTTGAAACGGGATATCGAATCTCATTACTGTGTTTCATGATAAGATATAATATTCATTGCGAAGTTTCATGTATTCCTCGTATTCACTTCAAATGAATGTAAATGCGACACTTCCTTGCTAGGAAATGGCGTTTGCAGATGTCTACGTATCGAAGCAATAAAGTTCTAATGCATCTGATATCGCGATATTGCATCTCATTTCTATGTTTCATGATAATATATAATATTCATTGTGCAATGTCATGTATACCTCGCATTCACTTCAAAAGTATATAAATGCGACACTTCCTTGCTAGGAAATAGCATTTGCAGATGTCAACGTATCGTAGCAATAGAGTTCTAATGCTTCTTAAAACGAAATATCGCATCTCATTCCTATGTTTCATGATGAGATATAATATTCATTGCGAATTGTCATGAGTACCTCGGATACACATCAAATGAATGTAAATGCGACACTTCCGTACTAGGAAGATGCGTTTGCAGATATCTACGTATCGAAGCAATAGAGTTCTAATGCTTCCTAAATCGCGATATCGCATCTCATTTCTATGTTTCATGATAAGATATAATATTCATAGCGAAGTGTCATGTATACCTCGCACACACTTCAAATGAATGTAAATCCGACACTTCCTTCCTAGGGAAAAGCGTTTTCTGATGTCTATGTATCGTAGCAATAGAGTTCTCTTGCTTTTTAAATCGCGATATCGCATCTCATTTCTATGTCTCGTGATATGATATAATATTCTTTGCGATTGGCTATGTATATCTCGTCTGCAGTTAAAAAGAATGTAAATGCGACTCTTCCTTCTAGGAAATAGCGTTTGCAGATGTCTAGGTATCGTAGCAATAGAGTTCTAATGCTTCTTAAAAAGCGATATCGCTCCTCATTTCTATAATTCATGGTAAGATATAATATTCATTGTGCAGTGTTATGTATACCTCGTATTCACTTCAAAAGAATGTAAATGCGACACTTCCTTGCTAGTGTCACGTCCGGCGAAAGAATTTTTCGTTTATCCGGAGGCTTCACGACAGGAGCCTATTTATACTGTTTTCGCTCCGCGGGAACGCGTTACGACCGGGTCCGATATTTTTGGCTTACGCGACGCGGTAAAAACACTCGCGATATGATGGAAAAGCCTTACCTTTCGCTGGCTTCAGTCTCGATACGCAGGTAGAATGTGCGTCGGGGGTCGTTGGTAGGTATCGATACAGCGATCTGTCGGTTGATGTTGACGGTGACTTTGATTAACTTCCAGCATAACGGGAAACAGCGGTCTGGATGCAGAGTAGATTCAGCGGAGACTGTGGATATTGCAGAGACGTTGGCTGCAGAGGCAGGCAAATCGGCGTTGATCGGCGTTTCGAAAAACTGTGACTGAACCGGAATGATGACGACAGGTTGCTGCGGTAGGAGGACTCGGGGTGTATCTCCCAGGTATTCTCGAGCAAGTGAACGAATAAAATTCTTACGACCCGCGCGTCGTGTTCTTCGCGAACCGGATCCACGTTTCATTCACCCAGTTTTTCTGTACTTTCAGGCAATGTTCAGAAGGATAAGCGGCGGTCCGCTCTATCGCAACGTCGCAAAGCTGAGTTCTATACTCCTTCAAGGTGAACAAACGCAACCCAATTGTTGGAAGGAACACGTCGTAGAATTTGTAGTTTAAGAATAATGTTTTAACGTAAGAACTAGTATATTAAGTTTAAATTTAGTAATTATTGGAATAGAAACTAGTAGAACTGGTAAAAGAACTTGTAGATTGGATTTAGTAACTAAAGTAAAATATATTCTAAGCTAAAATGTACAAAAGTGAAATTATTCTAAGTTAGAACTAGTAAAATGGAAATAGCAACGAGTAGCCTAGACCCCACATTGAGGCGGCTTGAGATGGAAGATCGATGTTAACTCTAGAAGCCCGAGGACTCGAATGTGTCTCTCGAGGCGCGTCTGGGACCTCCTCGGTTCGCGAGGCGCTACGGTCGTAGGCGCTCGTGGTAGGGTGCGCGCGGTCCAGCGAGTGGGGACTCGCGGCGCGTGGTGGGGCTAGCGGCTCGTGCCGATAGCCTGGGCGCATCTAGCGTCTAATCTTAGGAATAAGAACTTAGAATTACATGTGTGTTGTGGTGTGTTACAATTCGTGTCGAGTACTTATATCTATGAGTATTATAGACTTATTCTAGAAATAGTACGTAGGTTCAGGCAACGTAGATTCCCTGAACTGGAAAAGTCCCCTTTGCGGCGACGGACTGCGGCTTCTTCTCTCTGTTGGGCGGAATTCCTGATGAGAGGGCGATAGGGTTGCTCGTAGATGCGAGCGAGACAGCGGACCTTGCAGGTACGTCTGAGTGCGTGCGGTCGTGCGCGCGCGAATCTGCTGATTGCCGATAATTCAGGCAAGTATTGCAGGTTGCCTGTGTCCAGGGGTCGATGCTGGAGGTTACGAGGATGCTGACGTATGTAATGGGTGGCAGGCGCTACGCCTGACGTCACACTAGGAAATAGCGCTGGCAGATGTCTACGTATCGAAGCATTAGAGTTTTAATGCATCTTAAATCGTGATATCGCATATCATTTCTATGTTTCATGATAAGATATAATATTCATTGTGCAGTGTTATGTATACCTCGTATTCACTTCAAAAGAATGTAAATGCGACACTTCCTTGCTAGGAAATAGCGTTCGCAGATGTCTACGTATCGTAGCAAAAGTGTTCTAGAGCTTCTTAAAACTCGATGCCGCATCTCATTTCTATGTTTCACGATAACATATGATATTCATTGTGGAGTGTTACGTATACCTCGTATTCACATCAAAATGAAGTAAGTGCGACACTTCCTTGCTAGGAATTAGAGTTTGCAGATGTCTACGTGTCGAAGCAATGGAATTCTAATGCGTCTTTAATCGCGATATCGCATCTCATTTCTATGTTTCATGATAAGAGATAATATTCATAGTGCAATGTTATGTATACATCTCATTCACTTCAAAAGAATTTAAATGCGACATTTCCTTGCTAGGAAATGGCGTTTGCAGATGTCTACGTATCGCAGCATTAGAGTTCTAATGCTTCTTAATACGAGATATCGCATCACATTTCTATGTTTCATGATAAGGTATAATATTTATAGCGAAGTGTCATGTATACCTCGTATTCACTTCAAAAGTGTCAAAATGCACCACTTCCATGCTAGGAAGTTGCGTTTGCAGATGCCTACGTATCGAAGCAATAGATTTCTAATGCTTCTTAAATCGCGATATCGCATCTCATTTCTATGTCTCATGATGAGATATAATATTCATTGCGAAGTGGCATGTATACCTCGCGTACACTTCAAATGGATGTAAATGCGACACTACCTTTCTAGGAAATAGAGTTTGCAGATGTCAACGTATCGAAGCAATAGAATTGTAATGCTTCTTAAATCGCGATATCGCATCTCATTCCTATGTTTCGAGATAAGATATAATAATCATTGTGCAGTGTTATGTAAAGCTCGTATTCACTTCAATGGAATATAAATGCGACACTTCCTAGCTAGGAAGTTGCGTTTGCAGATGTCTACGTATCGAAGCAATAGAGTTCAAATGTTTCTCAAAACGCGATATCGCATCTCATTTCTATGTTTCATGATAAGATATAATATTCACTTCGAAATGTCATGTATACCTCGCGTACACTTCAAATGAATGTAAGTGCGACACTGCCTTGTTAGGTGGTAGCGTTTGCAGTTGTCTGCGTATCGTAGTAATGGAGTTCTAATGCTTCTTAAAACGAGATGTCGCATTTCAATTCTATGTTTCGCGATAAGATATAGTATTCATTGTGCAGTGCTATGTATACCTCGCATACACTTCAAATGAATGTAAATGCGACACTTCCTTGCTAGGAAATGGCGATGGCAGATGTCTACGTATCGAAGCAACAGAGTTTTAATGCTTCTTAAAACGAGATATCGCATCTCATTTCTATGTTTTATGATAAGATATAATATTCATTGCGGAGTGTCATGTATACCTCGTATTCACTTCAATAGAATGTAAATGCGACACTTCCTTGCTAGGAAATAGCGTCTGCAGATTTCTACGTATCGTAGCAATAGAGTTCTAGTGCTTTTTAAATCGCGACATCGCATCTCATTTCTAAGTTTCATGATAAGATATAATATTCATTGTGGATTGTTATGTATACCTCGTATTCACCTCAACAGATTGTAAATGCGACACTTCACTGGGAAGTAGCGTTTGCAGATGTCTACGTATCGAAGCAATGGAGATCTAATGCTTCTTAAATCGCGATATCGCATCTTATTTCTATGTTTCATGATAAGGTACAATATTCATTGCGAAGTGGCATGAATACCTCGTATTCTCTTCAAAAGAATGTAAATGCGACACATCCTTGATAGGAAATAGCGTTTCCAGATATCTACGTATCGTAGCAATAGAGTTCTAATGCTTCTCAAAACGCGATACCGCATCTCATTTCTATGTTTCACGATAAGATATAATATTCATTGCGTAGTGTCATGTATACCCTGTATTCAATTCAAAAGAATGTAAATGCGACACATCCTTGCTATTAAATAGCTTTTGCAGATGTCTACGTATCTTAGCAATAGAGCTCCAATCCTTTTTAAATCGCGATATCGCATCTCATTTCTATGTTTCATGATAAGATATAATACTCATTGTGGAGTGTTATGTATACCCTTCAAAGTATACCCTTGTATTCCCTTCAAAGGAATGTAAATGCGACACTTCCTTGCTAGGAAATTGCGATTCCAGATGTCTACGTATCGAAACAATAGTGTTCTAATGCTTCGTAAAACGCGATATCACATCTCATTTCTAGGTCTCATGATAAGATATAATATTCATTGTGCAGTGATATGTATACCTCGTACTCACTACAAAATAATGTAAATGCGACCTTTCCTCGCTAGGAAATGGCGATTGCAGATGTCTCCGTATCGAAGCAATAGAGTTCTAATGCTTCTTAAAACGCGAAATCGCATATCATTTCTATGTCTCATGATAATATATAATATTCATTGCGAAGTGTTACGTATTCCTAGTCTAGACTTTAAATGAATGTAAATGCCACACTTCCTTCACTTGGAAGTAGCGTTTGCAGATGTCTACGTGTCGAAGCAATGGAGATCTAATGCTTCTTAAATCGCGATATCGAATCTCATTTCTATGTTTCATGATAATATATACTTTTCATTGCGATGTGGCATGTATACCTCGTATTCTCTTCAAAAGAATGTAACTGCGACACATCCTTGATAGGAAATAGCGTTTCCAGATGTCTACGTATCGTAGCAATAGAGTTCTAATGCTTCTCAAAACGCGATACCGCATCTCATTTCTATGTTTCACGATAAGATATAATATTCATTGCGTAGTGTCATGTATACCCTGTATTCAATTCAAAAGAATGTAAATGCGACACATCCTTGCTATTAAATAGCTTTTGCAGATGTCTACGTATCTTAGCAATAGAGTTCCAATCCTTTTTAAATCGCGATATCGCATCTTATTTCTATGTTTCATGATAAGGTACAATATTCATTGCGAAGTGGCATGAATACCTCGTATTCTCTTCAAAAGAATGTAAATGCGACACATCCTTGATAGGAAATAGCGTTTCCAGATATCTACGTATCGTAGCAATAGAGTTCTAATGCTTCTCAAAACGCGATACCGCATCTCATTTCTATGTTTCACGATAAGATATAATATTCATTGCGTAGTGTCATGTATACCCTGTATTCAATTCAAAAGAATGTAAATGCGACACATCCTTGCTATTAAATAGCTTTTGCAGATGTCTACGTATCTTAGCAATAGAGTTCCAATCCTTTTTAAATCGCGATATCGCATCTCATTTCTATGTTTCATGATAAGATATAATACTCATTGTGGAGTGTTATGTATACCCTTCAAAGTATACCCTTGTATTCCCTTCAATGGAATGTAAATGCGACACTTCCTTGCTAGGAAATTGCGATTCCAGATGTCTACGTATCGAAACAATAGTGTTCTAATGCTTCGTAAAACGCGATATCACGTCTCATTTCTAGGTCTCATGATAAGATATAATATTCATTGTGCAGTGATATGTATACCTCGTACTCACTACAAAATAATGTAAAGGCGACCTTTCCTCGCTAGGAAATAGTGATTGCAGATGTCTCCGTATCGAAGCAATAGAGTTCTAATGCTTCTTAAAACGCGAAATCGCATCTTATTTCTATGTTTCATGATAAGGTACAATATTCATTGCGAAGTGTCATGTATACCTCGTATACACTTCAAATGAATGTAAATGCGACACTTCCTTGCTAGGATATAGCGTTTACAGATGTGTACTTATCGAGGCAATAGAGTTCTAATGCTTCTTAACACATTGAGGACGGGGCGCTGCGCGTTCAACACGCCCTCACGGATCGCAGATTTTCGAACGCTCCAAAAACATGCTTGGCATGTGACAGGAAGTGGATACGCATTTTACTTAATTTGCATTTAGTATTTTTAAATAATAGTATACATATAGTTCATATATGTGTATATCTGTTTTCATTACATCTATGCGTCATTTCGCTGCTTTTATAGAGGGCTAATTCATAAAATAAATTTTTGTTATCAATTATCAGTAACAGGTTGATTGAAAATATAGATAGTACTCAAAAAACTGTTACCTTCCAATTTTAAAACACGAAGTTTGAAATTCTAAAATGCAGATTAATGAAACACTTTATAAGATGCGATACGTACGACGATCCGCACAGATCAGCCGGCAATGGCTATTGTCACGTCACGGGTCGCGAAAACTTATCATTTACCGGGAGCGACACGCTGCCTCGAACGGTTCGGCTCGCGGAATTGCAACGAAGACCGGGTTCTTTCTGGCTCGCGAAACACGTATCAAAAGGCACGAACGCGGATAAGAAAATATGACCTTACCTTTGATGTCTTGACAGCTGCTAATTTTTAGTACCCTTGTTGCAGGTATCGTCGTCGGCACGGATCGCCCTCAGGTATAATCCCTGCGTACGGTCGGTGAGGCGTGATTGTCAGCGGGAGGAGTACCCAGGTGGGCTGACCTCGGGAATGGATCGGCTCGGTCAAGCGGATCGGCGATGGATGCGGCGGTGCGGGACGGCTGTCCGATCGGCGTGCGGCGGAAGATGAGACGTTGCAGTGGTATATGCACACGGCTGTACCAACGTATCCGCGCACAAGTGAACGCAAGAAGTTCTTCCTTCCCGCGCGACGAGTTTGTTTAGTTGTACCGGAATGACGCATTCAAGTCGGTTTCCAAAAGTCCAGATACGGGTCCACTAAGCGTCGGTCCGCTCTAGTTTACCGGTCCAGAAATATGGAAAATCGACGAGTGTCCTTGCTCTAGCCTCGCTGTGGGTCGATGCAGCTAAGCGGCGGTCGGCTATAACTGATCGATTACCAAGTTTGACTAAAGTTCGGAGCTTGTGAATGTTCTTGAAGACGCGTGAACTCGTGGAAGACTTCGCAATGAATGAATTTATAATAATAATGAGGCAAGGAATATTTAGAATGATGAGAATTGTAGTACTGGTAAACATAAAGTATATTCTAAATAAAACTAAGCTTACACTGATACTTCCCTATGCTAAAGTTGACTAAGTACTAGGATACGATAATTAGAGTTTAGAATAAGGACTTGAATTGAATTAGAGTTTAAGTTGAAATAGTAAGATTGGATTATGATAAAGGAGTGCTCGCTTGGAGCGGATGACTCGTACTGACTATCAGCTCGCGGGCCCGCGACCTCCTCGGATCGCGGGGCGCGCGAGTCGCAGGTCCACAGAGTGGGGCAGACGCTCGGCCCACGGAGTGGGGTGGACGGTCGTGGTAGTGCGCGCGCGTTCGGCGTGAGCCGCGCGCGTCGGGCGCTGCGCTTACTTCTTATTACGATTAATTATGATCTTAAAAATTAGAATAACACATGAAACGCCTTATGCTAGGTTGTGTGTGCTGTGTCGTGTGCGTACATGGAATGCCGTGTGCTTAAGTTCTAGGATTCGCTTAATTATAATTATAATGGTATGCGAAGTATGGGTACGGGTGCGTAACGGCGGGCGACTCTTCCTAATACGTAGAATGGTCCTCGTGCGGAGGCTGTGCCTCGGTCGTGCTCCAGCTGTCTGGAAGGCACGCGTCGTAGCGCGGTCGTGTGGCCCAACTCCTGGTTGCGGGGGTGGCTGCCTTAGCTCGGCGATCGTATACTCGGTAAGCTCGACTTTGTGGTGGCGACAGGCGATGCGTGTGGCTCTGCCGGGGGATGAAGGAGGTACCGCGATGTTCGGCGGACGTTACACAATAATGACTGCTTTTTCTTAAATCTAAGGAATGATTCAGTTGTTTCGCCTTGATTTCGGAATGCGAGAGACTTCGATACCATCGTAACGTAACAGAAACATTTGCAGCTCCTTGCTCAGTTGCCGACTGAATAAAAAAAACGTGAAAACGAGATATATCGTGACCCGTTCGCAACGTTTAGTTTTCTAAAAACGAGATACCTCGTCACCCGTCCGCAATGTGTTAAAACGCGATATCGCATCTCATTTCTATGTTTCATGTTAAGATATAATATTCATTGCGTAGTGTCATGTATATCTCGCATACACTTCAAAAGAACGAAAATGAGACACTTCCTTGCTAGGAAGTAGCGTTTGCAGATGTCTACGTATCGAAGCAATAGAGTTCTGATGCTTCTTAAAACGCGATATCACATCACATTTCTATGTTTCATGATAAGATATAATATTCATTGCGAAGTTTCATGTATTCCTTGTATTCACTTCAAATGAAAGTAACTGCGACAATTCCTTGCTAGAAAATAGAGTTTCCAGATTTCTTCGTACCGTAGCAATAGTGTTCTATTGCTTCTTAAAACGCGATACCGCATCTCATTTCTATGTTTCATGATAAGATATAATATTCGTTCTGAAGTGTCACTTTTACCTCGCATACACTTCAAATGAATGTAAATGCGACACTTCCTTGCTAGGAAATAGCGTTCGCAGATGTCTACGTATCGTAGCAATAGACTTCTAATGCTTCTTAAAACGAGATATCGCAGCTCATTTCTATGTTTCATGATAAGATATAATATTCATTGCGAAGTGTCACCAATACCTCGTATTCATTTCGAATGAATGTAAATGCTACACTTCCTTGCTAGGAAATAGCGTTTGCAGATGTCTACACATCGAGGCAATAGAATTCTAATGCTTCTTAAAACGCGTTATCGCATCTCATTTCTATGTTTCATGATAAGATACAATATACATTGCGAAGTGTCATGTGTACTTGGCATACACTTCAATTGAATGTAAATGCGACACTTCTTTTCTAGGAAATAGCGGTTGCACATATCTACGTATCGTAGCAATAGAGTTCTAATGCTTCTTAAACCCGATATCGCATCTCATTTCTATGTTTCATGATAAGATATAATATTCATTTCGAAGTGTCATGTATACCTCGCATACACTTGAAATTAATGTAAATGCGACACTTCCTTGCCAGGAAGTATGCTTTTGCAGATGTTTACGTATCGAAGCAATAGATTTCTAATTCTTCTTAAATCGCGATATCGCATCTCACTTCCACGTTTCATGATAAGATATAATATTCATTGCGAAGTGTCATGTATACCTCGCATTCACTTCAAATGAATGTAAATGCGACACTTCCTTGCTAGGATACAGCGATGGCAGATGTCTACGTATCGAAGCAACAGTGTTCTAATGCATCTTAAAACGAGATATCGCATCTCATTTCTATGTTTCATAACAAGATATAATATTCGTTGCGAATTGTCATGCATTCCTCGTATACACATCAAATGAATGTAAATGCGACACGTCCTTGCTAGGAAATAGCGTTTGCAGATCTCTACGTATCGTAGCAATAGAGTTCTAATGCTTCTTAGAACGCGATATCGCATCTCATTTCTATGTTTCATGACAAGATATAATATTCATTGCGAAGTGTCATGTATACCTCGCATACACTTCAAATGAATGTAAATGCGACATTTCCTTGCTAGGAAATAGCGTTTCCTGATCTCTACGTATCGAAGCAATAGAGTTCTAATGCATCTTAAATCGCCATGTCGCATCTCATTTCTATGTTTCATGATAAGATATAACATTCTTTGCGAAGTGTCATGTATACCACGTATTCCTTTCAAAAGAATGTAAATGCGACACTTCCTTTCTAGGAAATAACGTTTCCAGATATCTACGTATCGAAGCAATAGGGTTCCAAAGTTTCTTAAAACGCGAAATCGCATCTCATTTCTATGTTTCATGATAAGATATAATATTCATTGTGCAGTGTTATGTCTACTTCGTATTCACCTCAAAAGAATGTAAGTGCGACACTTCCTTCCTGGGAAATAGCGTTTGCAGATGTCTACGTATCGTAGCAATAGAGTTCTAATGCTTCTTAATACGCGATATTGCATCTCATTAATATGTCTCGTGATAAAATATAATATTCATGCGAAGTGTACACTTCAAATGAATGCAAGAGCCACCCTTTCTTGCCAGGAAATAGTGTTTTCAGATATCTACAAATCGAAGCAATAGAGTTCTAAAGCTTCTTAAATCGAGATATCGCATCTCATTTCTATGCTTCATGATAAGATATAATATTAATTGCAAAGTGTCATGTATACCCCGTATTCACATCAAAAGAATGTAAATTGCGAGACCTCCTTGCTAGGAAGGAGCGTTTGCAGATGTCTACGTATCGAAGCAATAGAATTCTAATGCTTCTTAAATCGCGGTATCGCATCTCATTTCAACGTTTCATGATAAGATATAATACTCATTGCGTAGTGTCAAGTATACCTCGCATACACTTCAATTGAATGTAAATGCGACACTCCCATTCAAGGGAATTACGTTTCCAGATGTCTACGTATCGAAGGAATAGAGTTCTAATGCTTGTTAAATCGCGATATCGCATCTCATTTCTATGTTTCATGATAAGATATAATATTCACTGCTAAGGTTCATGTATACCTCGTATTCAGTTCAAAAGAATTCAATTGCGACAATTCCCTGCTAGGAAGTAGGGTTTCCAGATATCTACGTATCGTAGCAATAGAGCTCTAATGCTACTTAAAACGAGATGTCGCATCTCATTTCTATGTTTCATTATAGGATATAGTATTCATTGCGAAGTGTCATGTATACTTCGCATACACTACAAATGAATGTAAATGAGACACTTCCTTGCTAGGAAATAGCGTTTGCAGATGTATACGTATCCAAGCAATAGAGTTCCACGCTTCTTAAAACGTGAAATCGCATATCCTTTCTATGTTTCGTGATAAGATATAATATACATTGTGCAGTGTCATGTATACCTCGTATTCACCTCAAAAGAATGTAAATGCGACACTTCCTTGCTTTTAAATTGCGTTTGCAGATGTCTACGTATCGCACCAATAGAGTTCTAATGCTTTTTAAATTGCGATATCGCATCTCATTTCTATGAATCATGATAAGATATAACATTCTTTGCGAAGTGTCATGTATACCACGTATTCCTTTCAAAAGAATGTAAATGCGACACTTCCTTTCTAGGAAATAAAGTTTCCAGATATCTACGTATCGAAGCAATAGAGTTCCAATGTTACTTAAAACGCGAAATCGCATCTCATTTCTATGTTTCATGATAGGATATAATATTCATTGTGCAGTGTTATGTCTACTTCGTATTCACCTCAGATGAATGTAAGTGCGACACTTCCTTGCTGGGAAATAGCGTTTGCAGATGTCTACGTACCGAAGCAATAGAATTTTAATACTTCTTAAATCGCGATATTGCATCTCATTAATATGTCTCGTGATAAGATATAATATTCATGCGAAGTGTTATGTGTATCTTGTCTACACTTCAAATGAATGCAAGAGCCACCCTTTCTTGCCAGAAAATAGCGTTTCCAAATATCTACATATCGAAGCAATAGAGTTCTAAAGCTTCTTAAATCGAGATATCGCATCTCATTTCTATGCTTCATGATAAGATATGATGTTCATTGCGATGTGTCATGTATACCTCGTACTCAATTCAAAAGAATGTATTTGCGACACTTCCATGCTTCGAAACAGCGTTTGCAGGTGTCTACGTATCGTAGCAACTGAGTTCTAATGCTTCTTAAAACGCGATATGGCATCACATTCCTATGTTTCATGATAGGATATAATATTCACTGCAAAAAGCCACTTATACCTCGCATACACATCAAATGAATGTAAATGCGACACTTCATTGCTAGGAAATAGAGCTCGCAGATGTCTCCGTATCGAAGCAACAGATTTCTAATGCTGTTTAAATCGCCATATCGCATCTCATTTCTATGTTTCATGATAAGATATATTATTCATTGCGATGTGTCATGTTTACCTCGTATTCAATTCAAAAGAATGTATTTGCGACACTTCCATGCTACGAAATAGCGTTTGCAGGTGTCTACGTATCGTAGCAACTGAGCTCTAATGCTTCTTAAATCGCGATATCCCATCTCATTCCTATGTTTCATGATAAGATACAATATTCATTGTGCAGTGTTATGTATACCTCGTATTCGCTTCAAAAGAATGTAAGTGCGACACTTCCTTGCTTGGAAATAGCGTTGGCAGATGTATACGTATCGCAGCAACAGAATTCCAATGCTTCTTAAAACGCAATATCGCATGTCATTTCTATGTTCCATGATAAGATATAATATTCATTGCGAAATGCCATGAATACCTCACATACACTTCAAATGAATCTAAATGCGACACTTCCTTGCTAGGAAATAGCGTTGGCAGATGTCTACGTGCCGTAGCAATAGAGTTCTAATGCTTCTTAAATCGCGATATCGCATCTCATTTCTATGTTTCGTGATAAGGTATAATAATTATTGCGAAGTGACATGTATACCTCGCATACATTTCAAATGAATGTAAATGTGACACTTCGTTGCTGGGAAATAGCGTCTGCAGATGTCTACGTATCGTAGAAATAGAGTTCTAATGCTTCTTAAATCGTCATATCGCATCACATTCCTATGTTTCATGATAAGATACAATATTCATTGTGCAGTGTTATGTATACCTCGTATTCGCTTCAAAAGAATGTAAGTGCGACACTTCCTTGCTTGGAAATAGCGTTGGCAGATGTATACGTATCGTAGCAACAGAATTCCAATGCTTCTTAAAACGCAATATCGCATGTCATTTCTATGTTCCATGATAAGATATAATATTCATTGCGAAATGCCATGAATACCTCGCATACACTTCAAATGAAGCTAAATGCGACACTTCCTTGCTAGGAAATAGCGTTTGCAGGTGTCTCCGTATAGAAGCAATAGAGTTCTAATGCTTCTTAAAACGGGATATAGCATCTCATTTCTATGTCTCATGATAAGATATAATATTCATTGCGAAGTTTTATGTATTTCTCGTGTACACTTCAAATGACTGTAAATGCGACACTTCCTTGCTATTAAATAGCGTTTGCAGATGTCTACGTATCACAGCAATAGGGTTCTAACGCTTTCTAAAACGGGATATCGCATCTCATTTCTATGTTTCATGATAAGATTTTATATTCATTGTGGAGTGTTATGTATACCTCGTATTCACCTCAAAAGAATGTAAATGCGACACTTCCTTGCTAGGAAATAGCGTCGGCTGATGTCTACGTATCGTAGCAATTGAGTTCTAACGCTCCTTAAACCGCGATATCGCTCCTCATTTCTATGTTTCATGATAAGATATAATATTCATTGCGAAGTGTTATGAATACCACGCATTCACTTCCAAAGAATGTAAATGCGACACTTCCTCTCTAGGAAGTAGCGTTTGCAGTTGTCTGCATATCGAAGCAAGAGAGTTCTAATGCTCCTTAAATCGCGATATCGCATCTCATTTCTATGTTTCATGATAAGGTATAGTATTCATTGTGGTGTGTTATGTATACCAAGTATTCACTTCAAAGGATTGTTAATCTGACACTTCCTTGCTACGAAATAGCGTTTGCATATATCTACGTACCGGTGCAATAGAGTTCTAATGCTTCCTAAAACGCGATATAGCATCTCATTTCTATGTTTCACGATAAGATACAATATTAATTGCCAAGTGTCATGTATACCTCGTATTCACTTCAAAGGAATGTAAATGCTACACTTCCTTGCTAGGAAATAGCGTTAGCAGATGTCTACGTATCGAAGCAATAGGGTTCTAATGCTTCTCAAGACGCGATATCGCATCTCATTTCTATGTTTCATGATAAGATATAACATTCATCGCGAAGTGTCATGTATACCTCGTATTCACTTCAAAAGAAAGTAAACGCGTGACTTCCTTGCTAGGAAACAGCGTTAGCAGATGTCTACGTATCGTAGGAATAGTGTTCTAGTGCTTCTCAAAACGCGATATCGCATCCCATTTCTATGTTTCATGTTAAGATATAATATTCATTGCGAATTGCCATGTATACCTCGCATTCACTTCAGAAGAATGTAAATGCGACACTTCCTTGCTAGGAAATAGCGCTTGCAGATGGCTAGGTATCGTAGGAATAGATTTCTAATGCTTTTTAAATCGCGATGTCGCATCTCATTTCTATGTTCCATGATAAGATGTAATATTCATTGTGGAGTGTCATGTATACTTCGTATTCACTTCAGAAGAACGTAAATGCGACACTTCCTTGCTAGGAAGTAGCGTTTGCAGATGTCTACGTATCGAAGCAATACGGTTCTAATGCATCTTGAATCGCGTTATTGCATCTCATTTTTATGTTTCATGATAAGATATAATATTGATTGCGAAGTGTCATGTATACCTCGCATTACTTTCAAAAGAGTGTAAATGCGACACTTCCTTGCTAGCAAGTAGCGTTTGCAGATGTCAACGTATCGTAGCAATGGAGTTCTAATGCATCTTAAATCGCGATATCGCATTTCATTTCTATGTTTCATGATAAGATATAATATTCATTGCGAAGTGTTATGTATTCCTCGTCTACGCTACAAATAAGTGTAAATGCGGCACCTCCTTGCTGGGAAATAGCGTTTGCAGATGTCTACGTATCGTAGCATTAGAGTTCTAATGCTTCTTAAATCGCGATATCGCATCTCATTTCTATGTTTCATTATAAGATATAATATTCATTGCGAAATGTTATGTATACCTCGACTACACTTCAAACGAACGTAAATGCGACACTTCCTTGGTAGGAAATTGCGTTTGCAGATGTCTACGTATCGAAGCAGTACAGTTCTAAAGCTTCTTAAATCGCGATATCGCAACACATTTCCATGTTGCATGATAAGATATAATATTCATTGTGCAGTGTTATGTATACCTCGTATTCACTTCAAAAGAATGTAAATGCGACACTTCCTTGCTAGGAAGTAGCGTATGCAGATGTCTACGTATCGAAGCAATAGTGTTCCAATGCTTCTTAAAACGCGATATCGCATCTCATTTCTATGCTTCATGATAAGATATAGTATTCATTGCGGAGTGTCATGTATACTTCGTACGCACTTCAAAAGAATGTAAATGCGTCACTTCCTTGCTAGGAAATGGCGTTTGCAGATGCCTACGTATCGAAGCAATAGAGCCCTAATGCTTCTTAAATCGCGATATCGCATTTCATTTCTATGTTTCATGATAAGATATAATATTCAATGCGAAGTGTCTTGTACACCTCGCATACACTTCAAACGAATGTAAATGCGACACTTCCTTGCTAGAAAATAGCGTTGGCAGATGTTTACGTATCGAGCAATAGAGTTCTAAGGCTTCTTAAATCGCCATATCGCATCTCATTTCTATGTTTCATAATAAGATATAACATTCGATGTGGAGTGATATGTATACCTCGTATTCACTTCAAAAGAATATGAATGCGATGCTTCCTTGCTAGGAAATAGCTTTTCCAGATATCTACGTATCGTAGCAATATAGGTCTAATGCTTCTTAAACCGCGATATCGCATCTCATTCCTATGTCTCATGATAAGATATAATATTCATCGCGAAGTGTTTTGAATTCATCGTCTACACTTGAAATGTGTGTAAATGCGACACTTCCTTGCTTGGATGTAGCGTTTTCAGATGTCTACGTATCGATGCAATAGAATTCTAATCCTTCTTAAATCGCGATATCGCATCTCATTTCTATATTTTATGATAAGATATAATATTCATTGCGAAGTGTCATGTATACCTCGCATACACTTCAAAAGAATGTAAATGCTACACTTCCTTGCTGGGAAATAGCGTTTGCAGATGTCTACGTATCGTAGCATTAGAGTTCTAATGCTTCTTAAATCGCGATATCGCATCTCATTTCTATGTTTCATTATAAGATATAATATTCATTGCGAAGTGTCATGTATACCTCGTATTCACTTCAAGAGAATGTAAATGCGTCACTTCCTTGCTAGGAAATGGCGTTTGCAGATGCCTACGTATCGAAGCAATAGAGCCCTAATGCTTCTTAAATCGCGATATCGCATTTCATTTCTATGTTTCATGATAAGATATAATATTCTTTGCGAAGTGTCTTGTACACCTCGCATACACTTCAAATGAATGTAAATGCGAAACTTCCTTGCTAGGATATGGCGATGGCAGATGTCTACGTATCGAAGCCACAGATTTCTAATGCTTCTTAAAACGAGATATCGCACTCATTTCTATGTCTCATGATAAGATATAATATTCATCGCGAAGTGTTTTGAATTCATCGTCTACACTTGAAATGTATGTAAATGCGACACTTCCTTGCTTGGAAGTAGCGCTTTCAGATGTCTACGTATCGAAGCAATAGAATTCTAATCCTTCTTAAATCGCGATATCGCATCTCATTTCTATGTTTTATGATAAGATATAATATTCATTGCGAAGTGTCATGTATACCTCGCATACACTTCAAATGAATGTAAATGCGACACATCCTTGCTAGGATATAGCGATGGCAGATGTCTACGTATCGAAGCAATAGAGTTCTAATGCATCTTAAATCGCCATGTCGCATCTCATTTCTATGTTTCATGATAAGATATAACATTCTTTGCGAAGTGTCATGTATACCACGTATTCCTTTCAAAAGAATGTAAATGCGACACTTCCTTTCTAGGAAATAACGTTTCCAGATATCTACGTATCGAAGCAATAGGGTTCCAAAGTTTCTTAAAACGCGAAATCGCATCTCATTTCTATGTTTCATGATAAGATATAATATTCATTGTGCAGTGTTATGTCTACTTCGTATTCACCTCAAAAGAATGTAAGTGCGACACTTCCTTCCTGGGAAATAGCGTTTGCAGATGTCTACGTATCGTAGCAATAGAGTTCCAATGCTTCTTAATACGCGACATTGCATCTCATTAATATGTCTCGTGATAAAATATAATATTCATGCGAAGTGTACACTTCAAATGAATGCAAGAGCCACCCTTTCTTGCCAGGAAATAGTGTTTTCAGATATCTACAAATCGAAGCAATAGAGTTCTAAAGCTTCTTAAATCGAGATATCGCATCTCATTTCTATGCTTCATGATAAGATATAATATTAATTGCAAAGTGTCATGTATACCCCGTATTCACATCAAAAGAATGTAAATTGCGAGACCTCCTTGCTAGGAAGGAGCGTTTGCAGATGTCTACGTATCGAAGCAATAGAATTCTAATGCTTCTTAAATCGCGGTATCGCATCTCATTTCAACGTTTCATGATAAGATATAATACTCATTGCGTAGTGTCAAGTATACCTCGCATACACTTCAATTGAATGTAAATGCGACACTCCCATTCAAGGGAATTACGTTTCCAGATGTCTACGTATCGAAGGAATAGAGTTCTAATGCTTGTTAAATCGCGATATCGCATCTCATTTCTATGTTTCATGATAAGATATAATATTCACTGCTAAGGTTCATGTATACCTCGTATTCAGTTCAAAAGAATTCAATTGCGACAATTCCCTGCTAGGAAGTAGGGTTTCCAGATATCTACGTATCGTAGCAATAGAGCTCTAATGCTACTTAAAACGAGATGTCGCATCTCATTTCTATGTTTCATTATAGGATATAGTATTCATTGCGAAGTGTCATGTATACTTCGCATACACTACAAATGAATGTAAATGAGACACTTCCTTGCTAGGAAATAGCGTTTGCAGATGTATACGTATCCAAGCAATAGAGTTCCACGCTTCTTAAAACGTGAAATCGCATATCCTTTCTATGTTTCGTGATAAGATATAATATACATTGTGCAGTGTCATGTATACCTCGTATTCACCTCAAAAGAATGTAAATGCGACA
This sequence comes from Xylocopa sonorina, assembly GCF_050948175.1. Taxonomy (NCBI): domain Eukaryota; kingdom Metazoa; phylum Arthropoda; class Insecta; order Hymenoptera; family Apidae; genus Xylocopa; species Xylocopa sonorina. The sequence continues at coordinate 545,762 of NW_027490262.1, read as the reverse complement.
CTTCCTTGCTTTTAAATTGCGTTTGCAGATGTCTACGTATCGCACCAATAGAGTTCTAATGCTTTTTAAATTGCGATATCGCATCTCATTTCTATGAATCATGATAAGATATAACATTCTTTGCGAAGTGTCATGTATACCACGTATTCCTTTCAAAAGAATGTAAATGCGACACTTCCTTTCTAGGAAATAAAGTTTCCAGATATCTACGTATCGAAGCAATAGAGTTCCAATGTTACTTAAAACGCGAAATCGCATCTCATTTCTATGTTTCATGATAGGATATAATATTCATTGTGCAGTGTTATGTCTACTTCGTATTCACCTCAGATGAATGTAAGTGCGACACTTCCTTGCTGGGAAATAGCGTTTGCAGATGTCTACGTACCGAAGCAATAGAATTTTAATACTTCTTAAATCGCGATATTGCATCTCATTAATATGTCTCGTGATAAGATATAATATTCATGCGAAGTGTTATGTGTATCTTGTCTACACTTCAAATGAATGCAAGAGCCACCCTTTCTTGCCAGAAAATAGCGTTTCCAAATATCTACATATCGAAGCAATAGAGTTCTAAAGCTTCTTAAATCGAGATATCGCATCTCATTTCTATGCTTCATGATAAGATATGATGTTCATTGCGATGTGTCATGTATACCTCGTACTCAATTCAAAAGAATGTATTTGCGACACTTCCATGCTTCGAAATAGCGTTTGCAGGTGTCTACGTATCGTAGCAACTGAGTTCTAATGCTTCTTAAAACGCGATATCGCATCTCATTTCTATGTTTCATGATAAGATATAGTATTCATTGCGAAGTGTCATGTATACCTCGTATTCACTTCAAAAGAATGTAATGCGACGCTTCCGAGCTAGGAAATAGCATTTGCAGATGTCTACGTATCGTAGCAATAGAGTTCTAATGCTTCTTAAAACGCGATATGGCATCACATTCCTATGTTTCATGATAGGATATAATATTCACTGCAAAAAGCCACTTATACCTCGCATACACATCAAATGAATGTAAATGCGACACTTCATTGCTAGGAAATAGAGCTCGCAGATGTCTCCGTATCGAAGCAACAGATTTCTAATGCTGTTTAAATCGCCATATCGCATCTCATTTCTATGTTTCATGATAAGATATATTATTCATTGCGATGTGTCATGTTTACCTCGTATTCAATTCAAAAGAATGTATTTGCGACACTTCCATGCTACGAAATAGCGTTTGCAGGTGTCTACGTATCGTAGCAACTGAGCTCTAATGCTTCTTAAATCGCGATATCCCATCTCATTCCTATGTTTCATGATAAGATACAATATTCATTGTGCGGTGTTATGTATACCTCGTATTCGCTTCAAAAGAATGTAGGTGCGACACTTCCTTGCTTGGAAATAGCGTTGGCAGATGTATACGTATCGCAGCAACAGAATTCCAATGCTTCTTAAAACGCAATATCGCATGTCATTTCTATGTTCCATGATAAGATATAATATTCATTGCGAAATGCCATGAATACCTCGCATACACTTCAAATGAAGCTAAATGCGACACTTCCTTGCTAGGAAATAGCGTTTGCAGGTGTCTCCGTATAGAAGCAATAGAGTTCTAATGCTTCTTAAAACGGGATATAGCATCTCATTTCTATGTCTCATGATAAGATATAATATTCATTGCGAAGTTTTATGTATTTCTCGTGTACACTTCAAATGACTGTAAATGCGACACTTCCTTGCTATTAAATAGCGTTTGCAGATGTCTACGTATCACAGCAATAGGGTTCTAACGCTTTCTAAAACGGGATATCGCATCTCATTTCTATGTTTCATGATAAGATTTTATATTCATTGTGGAGTGTTATGTATACCTCGTATTCACCTCAAAAGAATGTAAATGCGACACTTCCTTGCTAGGAAATAGCGTCGGCTGATGTCTACGTATCGTAGCAATTGAGTTCTAACGCTCCTTAAACCGCGATATCGCTCCTCATTTCTATGTTTCATGATAAGATATAATATTCATTGCGAAGTGTTATGAATACCACGCATTCACTTCCAAAGAATGTAAATGCGACACTTCCTCTCTAGGAAGTAGCGTTTGCAGTTGTCTGCATATCGAAGCAAGAGAGTTCTAATGCTCCTTAAATCGCGATATCGCATCTCATTTCTATGTTTCATGATAAGGTATAGTATTCATTGTGGTGTGTTATGTATACCAAGTATTCACTTCAAAGGATTGTTAATCTGACACTTCCTTGCTACGAAATAGCGTTTGCATATATCTACGTACCGGTGCAATAGAGTTCTAATGCTTCCTAAAACGCGATATAGCATCTCATTTCTATGTTTCACGATAAGATACAATATTAATTGCCAAGTGTCATGTATACCTCGTATTCACTTCAAAGGAATGTAAATGCTACACTTCCTTGCTAGGAAATAGCGTTAGCAGATGTCTACGTATCGAAGCAATAGGGTTCTAATGCTTCTCAAGACGCGATATCGCATCTCATTTCTATGTTTCATGATAAGATATAACATTCATCGCGAAGTGTCATGTATACCTCGTATTCACTTCAAAAGAAAGTAAACGCGTGACTTCCTTGCTAGGAAACAGCGTTAGCAGATGTCTACGTATCGTAGGAATAGTGTTCTAGTGCTTCTCAAAACGCGATATCGCATCCCATTTCTATGTTTCATGTTAAGATATAATATTCATTGCGAATTGCCATGTATACCTCGCATTCACTTCAGAAGAATGTAAATGCGACACTTCCTTGCTAGGAAATAGCGCTTGCAGATGGCTAGGTATCGTAGGAATAGATTTCTAATGCTTTTTAAATCGCGATATCGCATCTCATTTCTATGTTCCATGATAAGATGTAATATTCATTGTGGAGTGTCATGTATACTTCGTATTCACTTCAGAAGAACGTAAATGCGACACTTCCTTGCTAGGAAGTAGCGTTTGCAGATGTCTACGTATCGAAGCAATACGGTTCTAATGCATCTTGAATCGCGTTATTGCATCTCATTTTTATGTTTCATGATAAGATATAATATTGATTGCGAAGTGTCATGTATACCTCGCATTACTTTCAAAAGAGTGTAAATGCGACACTTCCTTGCTAGCAAGTAGCGTTTGCAGATGTCAACGTATCGTAGCAATGGAGTTCTAATGCATCTTAAATCGCGATATCGCATTTCATTTCTATGTTTCATGATAAGATATAATATTCATTGCGAAGTGTTATGTATTCCTCGTCTACGCTACAAATAAGTGTAAATGCGGCACCTCCTTGCTGGGAAATAGCGTTTGCAGATGTCAACGTATCGTAGCATTAGAGTTCTAATGCTTCTTAAATCGCGATATCGCATCTCATTTCTATGTTTCATTATAAGATATAATATTCAATGCGAAATGTTATGTATACCTCGACTACACTTCAAACGAACGTAAATGCGACACTTCCTTGGTAGGAAATTGCGTTTGCAGATGTCTACGTATCGAAGCAGTACAGTTCTAAAGCTTCTTAAATCGCGATATCGCAACACATTTCCATGTTGCATGATAAGATATAATATTCATTGTGCAGTGTTATGTATACCTCGTATTCACTTCAAAAGAATGTAAATGCGACACTTCCTTGCTAGGAAGTAGCGTATGCAGATGTCTACGTATCGAAGCAATAGTGTTCCAATGCTTCTTAAAACGCGATATCGCATCTCATTTCTATGCTTCATGATAAGATATAGTATTCATTGCGGAGTGTCATGTATACTTCGTACGCACTTCAAAAGAATGTAAATGCGTCACTTCCTTGCTAGGAAATGGCGTTTGCAGATGCCTACGTATCGAAGCAATAGAGCCCTAATGCTTCTTAAATCGCGATATCGCATTTCATTTCTATGTTTCATGATAAGATATAATATTCAATGTGAAGTGTCTTGTACACCTCGCATACACTTCAAACGAATGTAAATGCGACACTTCCTTGCTAGAAAATAGCGTTGGCAGATGTTTACGTATCGAGCAATAGAGTTCTAAGGCTTCTTAAATCGCCATATCGCATCTCATTTCTATGTTTCATAATAAGATATAACATTCGATGTGGAGTGATATGTATACCTCGTATTCACTTCAAAAGAATATGAATGCGACGCTTCCTTGCTAGGAAATAGCTTTTCCAGATATCTACGTATCGTAGCAATATAGGTCTAATGCTTCTTAAACCGCGATATCGCATCTCATTCCTATGTCTCATGATAAGATATAATATTCATCGCGAAGTGTTTTGAATTCATCGTCTACACTTGAAATGTGTGTAAATGCGACACTTCCTTGCTTGGATGTAGCGTTTTCAGATGTCTACGTATCGATGCAATAGAATTCTAATCCTTCTTAAATCGCGATATCGCATCTCATTTCTATATTTTATGATAAGATATAATATTCATTGCGAAGTGTCATGTATACCTCGCATACACTTCAAAAGAATGTAAATGCTACACTTCCTTGCTGGGAAATAGCGTTTGCAGATGTCTACGTATCGTAGCATTAGAGTTCTAATGCTTCTTAAATCGCGATATCGCATCTCATTTCTATGTTTCATTATAAGATATAATATTCATTGCGAAGTGTCATGTATACCTCGTATTCACTTCAAGAGAATGTAAATGCGTCACTTCCTTGCTAGGAAATGGCGTTTGCAGATGCCTACGTATCGAAGCAATAGAGCCCTAATGCTTCTTAAATCGCGATATCGCATTTCATTTCTATGTTTCATGATAAGATATAATATTCTTTGCGAAGTGTCTTGTACACCTCGCATACACTTCAAATGAATGTAAATGCGACACTTCCTTGCTAGGATATGGCGATGGCAGATGTCTACGTATCGAAGCCACAGATTTCTAATGCTTCTTAAAACGAGATATCGCACTCATTTCTATGTCTCATGATAAGATATAATATTCATCGCGAAGTGTTTTGAATTCATCGTCTACACTTGAAATGTATGTAAATGCGACACTTCCTTGCTTGGAAGTAGCGCTTTCAGATGTCTACGTATCGAAGCAATAGAATTCTAATCCTTCTTAAATCGCGATATCGCATCTCATTTCTATGTTTTATGATAAGATATAATATTCATTGCGAAGTGTCATGTATACCTCGCATACACTTCAAATGAATGTAAATGCGACACATCCTTGCTAGGATATAGCGATGGCAGATGTCTACGTATCGAAGCCACAGATTTCTAATGCTTCTTAAAACGAGATATCGCACTCATTTCTATGTTCCATGATAAGATATAATATTCATTGCGAAGTGTCTTGTATACCACGCATACACTTCAACCGTATTAAAAGGCGACACTTCATTGCTAGGTAATAGCGTTGGCAGATGTCTACGTATCGAAGCAAAGGAGTTCTAATGCTTCTTAAAACGAGATATCGCATCTCATTTCTATGTTTCATGATAAGATATAATATTCATTGTGGAGTGTCATGTATACCTCGTATTCACTTCAAAAGAATGTAAATGCAACACTTAGTTGCTAGGACATAGCGATGGCAGTTGTCTGCGGATCGAAGAAACAGAGTTCTAATGCTTCTTAAAACGAGGTACCGCATCTCATTTCTATGTTTTACGGTAAGATATAATATTCATTGTGCTGTGTCATGTATACCTTGTATTCCTTTCAAAAGAATGTAAATGCGACACTTCCTTGCTAGGAAGTAGCGTTTTCAGATGGCTACGTGTCGAAGCAATAGAGTATTTATGCTCCTTAAATCGCAATATCGCATTTCGTTTGTATGTTCCATGATAAGATATAATTTTCATTGCGCAGTGTCTTGTATTCCTCGCATATACTTCAAATGAATGTAAATGCGACACTTCCTTGCTAGGAACTAGCGTTTGCAGGTGTCTACGTATCGAAGTTATAGAGATCTAATGCTACTTAAAACGCGATATCGCACCTCATAACTATGTTTCATGATAAGATATAATATTCATTGTGGAGTGTTATGTATACCTCGAATTCACTTCAAAAGAATGTAAATGCGACACTTCCTTGCTAGGAAATAGCGTCTGCAGATGTCTACGTATCGTAGCAATAGAGTTCTAATGCTTCTTAAAACGCGAAATCGCTCCTCATTTATATGCTTCATGATAAGATATAATATTCATTGTGGAGTGTTATGTATACCTCGTATTCACTTCAAATGAATGTAAATGCGACTCTTCCTTGCTAGGAAATAGCGTTGGCAGATGTCTACGTATCGAAGCAAAGGAGTTCTAATGCTTCTTAAAACGAGATATCGCATCTCATTTCTATGTTTCATGATAAGAAATAATATTCATTGTGGAGTGTCATGTATACCTCGTATTCACTTCAACAGAATGTAAATGCGACACTTCCTTGCTATTAAATAGCGTTTGCAGATGTCTACGTATCGTAGCAATAGTGTTCTAATGCTTTTTAAATCGCGATATCGAATCCCATTTCCATGATTCATGATCAGATATAATATTCATTGCGAAGTGTCATGCATACCTCGTATTCACTTCAAAAGCATGTAAATACGACACTTCCTTGCTAGGAAATAGCGTTTGCAGATGTCTACGTATTGTAGCAATAGAGTTCTAGTGCTTCTTAAATCGCGATATCGCCTTTCATTTCTATGTTTCGTGATAAGGTATAATATTCATTGCGGAGTGTTATGTATACCTCGTATTCACTTTAAAAGAATGTAAATGCGACACATCCATGCCAGGAAATAGCGTTTGCAGATGTCTACGTATCGTAGCAATAAAGTTCTAATGCTTCTTTAAACAGGATACCGCAACTCATTTCTATGTTTCATGATTAGATATAATATTCATTGTGGAGTGTTATGTATACCTCGTATTCACTACAAGAGAATGTAAATGCGACACTTCCTTGCTAGGAAATAGCGTCTGCAGATGTCTATGTATCGTAGCAATAGAGTTCTAATGCTTCTTAAAACGCGAATCGATCCTCATTTCAATGTTTCACTATAAAATATAATATACAGTGTGGAGTGTTATGTATACCTCGTCTACACTTCCTAAGAATGTAAATGCGACACTTCCCTGCTAGGAAATAGCGTCTGCAAATGTCTACGTATCGTAGAAATAGAGTTCTAATGCTTCTTAAAACGCGATATCGCATCTCATTTCTATATTTCATGATAAGATATAATATTCATTGCGAATTGTATTGTATACCACGCATACACTTCAAACGAATTAAAAGACGACACTTCATTGCTAGGAAATAGCGTTGGCAGATGTCTACGTATCGAAGCAATAGGATTCTAACGTTTCTTAAAACGAGATATCGCACCTCATTTCTGTTTTATGATAAGATATAATATTCATTGCGAAGTGTCTTGTATACCTCGTATTGACTTCAAAAGATTGTAAATGCGTCACTTCCTTGCTAGGAAATAGCGTCTGCAGTTATCTGCGTAGCAATAGAGTACTAATGCTTCTTAAAACGAGATGTCCCATCTCATTTCTATGTTTCATGATAAAATATAATATTCATTGCGAAGTGTCATGTATACCTCGAATTGACTTCAAAAGAATGTGAATGCGACACTTCCTTGCTAGGAAATTGCGTTTGCAGATGTCTACGTATCGTAGCAATACAGTTCTAATGCTTCTTAAAACGGGATGTCGCATCTCGCTTCTATGTTTCATGATAGGATATAATATTCATTGCGATGTGTTATGTATCCCTCGCATTCACATCAAAAGTATGTAATTGCGACTCTTCCTTGCTAGGAAATAGAGTTTCCAGATGTCTACGTATCACAGCAATAGAATTCTAATTCTCCTTAAATCGCGATACCGCATCTCACTTCTATGTTTCAAGATAAGATATAATATACATTGCGAAGTGTTATGTATTCCTCGCCTACACTTCAAATGTATGTAAATGCGACACTTCCTTTCTAGGAAATAGCGTTTCCAGATGTCTACGTATCGAAGCAATAGAGTTCTAATGCTTCTTATAACGCGATATCGCCCCTCATTTATATGTCTCATCCTAAGATATAATATTCATTGTGCAGTGTTATGTATACCTGTTCTACACTTCAAAGGAATGTAAACACCACACTTCTTTGCTAGGAAATAGCGTTTCCAGGTGTCTACGTATCGAAGCAGTAGAGTTCTAATGCTTCTTAGAACGCGATATAGCATCTCATTTCTATGTTTCATGATAAGATATAGTATTCATTGCGATGTTTTATTTATACCTCGGCTACACATCAAAAGAATGTAAATGTCAGACGTACTTGCTGGGAAATAGCGTTTCCAGATGTCTACGTATAGAAGCAACAGTATTCGAATGCTTCTTAAAACGCGATATCGCATCTCATTTCAATGTCTCATGATAAAATATAATATTCATTGCGAAGTGTTATGTATACCTCGTCTACACTTCAAAAGAATGCAAATGCCACACACCCTTGCTAGGAAATAGCGTTTCCAGATGTCTACGTATCAAAGCAATAGAGTTCTAATACCTCTTACAACGCGACATCGCATCTCATTTCTATGTCTCATGTTAAGATATAAAATCCATTGCGAAGTGTTTTTATACCTCGTCTACACTTCCAATGAATGCAAATGTCACACGTACTTGCTACGAAATGCGTTTCCAGATGTTTACGTATCGAAGCAGAAGAATTCTAATGATTCTTAAAACGCGATATCGCATCTCATTTCTATATTTCATGATATGATATAATATTCATTGCGAAGTGTTATGTATACCTGTTCTACACTTCAAAGGAATGTAAACACCACACTTCCTTGCTAGGAAATAGCGTTTCCAGATGTCTACGTATCGAAGCAGTAGAGTTCTAATGCTTCTTAGAACGCGATATAGCATCTCATTTCTATGTTTCATGATAAGATATAGTATTCATTACGAAGTGTCATGTATTCCTCGTATTCACTACAATTGAATGCAAATGCGACACTTCCTTGCTAGCGTCTGCAGATGTTTACGTATCGTAGCAATAGATTTCTAACGCTTCTTAAAACGCGATATTGCATCTCATTCCTATGTGTCATGATGAGATATAATATTCATTGCGAAGTGTCATGTATACCTCGTATTCACTTGAAAAGAATGTAAATGCGACACTTCCTTGCTAGGAAATAACGTTTGCAGATGTTTACGTATCGTAGCAATAGAGTTCTAATGCTTCTTAAAACGCAATATAGCCGCACATTTCTATGTTTCATGATACGATATAATATTCATTGCCAAGTGTCGCTTGTACCTCGCATAAACTTCAAATGGATGTAAATGCGACTCTTCCTTGCTAGGAAATAGCGTTTGCAGATGTCTACGTACCGAAGCAATAGGGTCCTAATGCTTCTTAAGTCGTCATATCGCATCTCATTTCTATGTTTCATGAGAACATATAATATTCATTGCGAAGTATTATGTATACCTTGCATACACTTCAAATGAATGTAAATGCGACACTTCCTTTCTAGGATATAGCGTTTCCAGATGTCTACGCATAGTAGCAATAGAGTTCTAATCCTATTTATATCGCGATATCGCATCTCATTTCTAAGTTTCATAATTATATATAATACTCATTGTGGAGTTTCATGTATATATCGTATTCACATCAAAAGAATGTAAATGCGACACTTCCTTGCTAGGAAATAGCGTTTGCAGATATCTACGTACCGTCGCAATAGGGTTCTAGCGCTTCTTAAAACGCGATATCGCATATCATTTCTATGTGCCATGATGAGATATAATTTTCATTGCGAAGTGTCATGTATACCTCGTATTCACTTCAAAAGAATGTAAGTGCGACACTTCCTTGCTAGGAAATAGCGTTTGCAGATGTCTACTTATCGTAGTAATAGAGTTCTAATGATTCTTAAGACGCGATATCGCATCTCAGTTTCATGTTTCATGACAAGATATAATATTCATGCGAAGTGTTATGTATACCTCGTCTACACTTCAAAAGAATGTAAATGCCACACATCCTTTCTAGAGAATGCGTTTCCAGATGTCTACATATCGAAGCAATGAAGTTCTAATGCTCCTTAGGACGCGATGTCGCATCTCATTCCTATGTTTCATGATAAGATATAATATTCATGCGAAGTGTAATGTATACCTTGTCTACACTTCAAATGAATGCAAGAGACACCCTTTCTTGCCAGGAAATAGCGTTTGCAGACGTCTACGTATCGAAGCAATAGAGTTCTAATGCTTCTTAAAACGCGATATCGCATCCCATTTCTATGTTTCATGATAAGATATAATATTCATTGAGGAGGGTTATGTATACCTCGTCTACGCTTCAAATGAATGTGGATGCGACACTTCGTTGCTAGGAAATAGCGTTTCCAGAAGTCTACGTATCGAAGCAATTGAGTTCTAATCCTTTTTATATGGCGATATCGCATCTCACTTCTCTGTTTCGTGATACGATATAATATTAATTGTGGAGAGTTATGTATGCCTCGCATTCACTTCAAAAGAATGTAAATGCCACTCTTCCTTCCTAGGATATAGCATTTGCAGATGTCTACGTATCGTAGCATTAGAGTTCTATTGCTTCTTAAAACGTGATATCGCATCTCATTTCTATGTTTCATGATAAGATATAATATTCATTGCGAAGTGTCATGTATACCTCGTATTCACTTCAAAAGAGTGTAAATGCGACACTTCCTTGCTAGCAAATAGCATTTGCAGAAGTCAACGTATCGTAGCAATAGAGTTCTAATGCTTCTTAATTTGCGATATAGCATCTCATTCCTATGTTTCAGGATAAGATACAATATTCATTGCGAAGTGTCATGTATACCTTGTATTCCTTACAAAAGAATGTAAATGCGACACTTCCTTACTAGGAAGTAGCGTTTGCAGATGTCTACGTATCGAAGCAATAGGGTTCTAATGCTTCTTATAACGAGATATCGCATCTCAATACTATGTTTTATAATAAGATATAATATTCATTGCGAAGTGTCATGCATACCTCGTTTTCCTTTCAAAAGAATATAAATGCGACACCTCCTTGCTAGGATGTAGCGTTTGCAGTTGTCTACGTATCGAAGCATTAGAATTCCAATGCTTCTTAAATCGTGATATCGCATCTCATTCCTATGTTTCATGATAAGATATAATATTAATAGCAAAGTGCTATGCATTGCTCTTCTACACTTCAAATGAATGTAAATGCGACACCTCCTCGATATTAAATAGCGTTTGCAGATGTCTACGTATCGTAGCATTAGAGTTCTAATGCATCTCAGAGCGCGATATCGCATCTCATTTCTATGTTTCATGGTAAGATGTAATATTCGTTGCGAAATGTCTTGTATACATCGCATACACTTCAAGTGAATGTAAATGCGACACTTCCTTGCTAGGAGATAGCGTCTGCAGATGTCTACTTATCGAAGCAATAGACTTCTAATGCATCTTAAAACGTGATATCGCATCTCATATTTATGTCTCATGATAAGATATAATTTTCATTGCGAAGTGTCATGTATACCTCGTATTCACTTCAAAAGGATGTAAATGCGACACTACCTCGATATTAAATAGCGTTTGCAGATGTCTACGTATCGTAGCATTAGAGTTCTAATGCTTCTCAGAGCGCGATATCGCATCTCATTTCTATGTTTCATGGTAAGATGTAATATTCATTGCGAAATGTCTTGTATACATCGCATACACTTCAAGTGAATGTAAATGCGACACTTCCTTGCTAGGAGATAGCGTCTGCAGGTGTCTACTTATCGAAGCAATAGAGTTCTAATGCATCTTAAAACGTGATATCGCATCTCATATCTACGTCTCATGATAAGATATAATTTTCATTGCGAAGTGTTATGTATTCCTCGTCTACACTTCAAATGAATGTAAAAGCGACACTTCCTTTCTAGGAAAGAGCGTTTCCATATGTTTACGTATCGAAACAATATAGTTCTAATGCTTCTTAAAATGCGATATCGCACCTCATTCCTACGTTTCATGATAAGATATAATATTCATTGTGGAGTATTATGTATACCTCGTTTCACTTCAAAAGAATGTAAATGCGACACTTCCTTGCTAGGAAATGGCGTTTGCAGATGTCTACGTATCGTAGCAATGGGGTTCTAATGCATCTTAAATCTTGATATCGCACTTCATTTCAATGTCTCATGACAAGATATAATATTCATTGCGAAGTGTCATGTGTACCTCGCATACACTTCAAATGAATGTAAATGCGACACTTCCTTGCTAGGAAATAGCGTTGGCAGATATCTACGTATCGAAGCAACAGAGTTCTAATGCTTCTTAAATCGCCACATCGCACCTCATTTCTATGTTTCATGATAAGATATGGTATTCATTGTGGATTGTTATGTATACCACGTATCCACATCAAAAGAATGTAAATACGACACTTCCTTGCTAGGAATAGCGTTTGCAGATGTCTACGTATCGTAGCAATAGAGTTCTAATGCTTCTTAAAACGCGAAATCGCTCCTCATTTATATGCTTCATGATAAGATATAATATTCATTGCGGAGTGTCATGTATACTTCGTATTCACTTCAAAAGAAAGTAAATGCGACATTTGCTTGCTAGGAAGTAGTGTTTGCAGATGTCTACGTATCGAAGTAATAGAGTTCTAATGCTTCTTAAATCGTCATATCGCATCTCATTTCTATGTTTCATGATAAGATATAATTTTCATTGTGCTGTGTTATGTAGTCCCCGTATTCACAAAAAAACAATGTAAATACGACACTTCTTCGCTAGGAAATAGCGTAGGCAGATATCTACGTATCGTAGCAATAGTGTTCTAATGCTTCTTAAATCGCGATATCGCATCTCATTTCTATGTTTCATGATAACATATAATATTCATTGCGAAGTTTCTTGTATACCTCTCATACACTTCATATGATTGTAAATGCGACACTCCCTTGCTAGGAAATAGCGTTTGCAGTTATCTACGTATCGTAGTAATAGATTTCAAATGCTTCTTAAAACGCCATAGCGCATCACATTTCTATGTTTCATGATAAGATATAATATTCTTTGCGAAGTGCCATGTATACCTCGTATTCACTTCAAAAGAATGTAAATGCGACACTTTCTTGCTAGGAAATAGCGTCTGCAGATGTCTACGTATCGAAGCAACAGAGTTCTAATGCTTCTTAAAACGAGACATTATATCTCATTCCTATGTTTTATGATAAGATATAATATTCATCGCAAAGTGTCATGTATACCTCGCATTCACTTCAAAAGAATGTAAATGCGACACTTCCTTGCTAGGAAGTAGCGTTTGCAGACGTCTACGTATCGAAGCAATAGAGTTCTAATGCTTCATAAATAGCGATATCGCATCTGATTTCTATGTTTCATGATAATATATAATATTCATTGTGGATTGTTATGTATACCTCGTATTCGCTTCAAAAGATTGAAAATGCGACACTTCCTTCCTAGGAATTAGCGTTTGCAGATGTCTACGTATCGTAGCAATAGAGTTCTAATGCTTCTTAAAACGCGAAATCGCGCCTCATTTATATGCTTTATGATAAGATATAATACTCATTGCGAAGTGTCATGTATACCTGGCATACACTTTAAATGAATGTAAATACGACACTTCCCTGCTAGGAAATAGCGTTTCCAGATGTCTACGTATCGAAGCAATAGAGTTCTAATGCTTCTTAAAACGCGAAATCGCTCCTCATTTCTATGCTCCGTGATAAGATATAATATTCATTGCGGATTGTCATGTATACCTCGTATTCACTTCAAAAGACTGTAAATGCGACACTTCCTTGCTGGGAAATAGCGTTTGCAGATGTCTACGTATCGAAGCAATGGAGTTCTAATGCTTCTTAAAACGCGATATCGATTCACATTTCTATGTTTCATGATAAGATATAATATCCATTGCGAAGTTTCATGTATACCTCGTATTCACTTCAAAACTATGTAAATGCGACACTTTCTTGCTAAGAAGTAGCGTTTGCAGATGTCTGCGTATCGTAGCAATAGAGTTCTAATGCTTCTTAAATCGCCATATCGCATCTCATTTCTATATTTCATGATAAGGTATAATATTCAATGTGGAGTGTTATGTATACCTAGTATTCACTTTATAAGAATGTAAGTGCGACACTTCCTTGCAGAGAATTAGCGTTTGCAGATGTCTGGGTATCGAAGCAATAGAGTTCTAATGCTTCTTAAATCGCCATATCGCATCTCATTTTTGTGTTTCATGATAAGATATAATATTCATTGTGGAGTGTTATGTATACCTCGTATTCACTTCAAAAGATTGTAATTGCGACACTTCGTTGCTAGGAAAAAGGGTCTGCATATGTCTACGTATCGAAGCTATAGATTTCTAATGCTTCTTAAAACGCGATATCGATTCACATTTCTATGTCTCATGATAAGATATAATATCCATTGCGAAGTGTCATGTATACCTCGTATTCACTTCAAAACTATGTAAATGCGACACTTTCTTGCTAAGAAGTAGCGTTTGCAGATGTCTACGTATCGTAGCAATAGAGTTCTAATGCTTCTTAAATCGCCATATCTCATCTCATTTCTATGTTTCATGATAAGGTATAATATTCATTGTGGAGTGTTATGTATACCTAGTATACACTTTATAAGAATGTAAGTGCGACACTTCCTTGCTGGGAATTAACGTTTGCAGATATCTGGGTATCGAAGCAATAGAGTTCTAATGCTTCTTAAATCGCGATATTGCATCTCATTTCTATGTTTCGTCATAAGATATAATATTCATTGTGTAGTGTTATGTATACCTCGTATTCACTTCAATAGAATGTAAATACGGCACTTCCTTGCTAGGAAATAGCGTTTGCTGATGTCGCCGTATTGAAGCAATTGTGTTCTAATGCTTCTTAAATCGCGATATCGCATCTCATTCCTATATTTCATGACAAGATATAATATTCACTGTGGAGTGTTATGTACACCACGTATTCACATCAAAAGAATGTAAGTGCGACTCTTCCTTGCTATTAAATAGCTTTTGCAGATGTCTACGTATCGTAGCAACCGAGTTCTAATGCTTTTTAGATCGCTATATAGCACCTCATTTCTATGTTTCATGATAAGATATAATATTCAGTGTGGAGTGTTATGTATACCTCGCATTGACTTCAAATGAATGTAAATGCGACACTTCCTTGATAGGAAATAGCGTCTGCAGATGTCTACGTATCGTAGCAATAGGGATCTAATGCTTCTTAAAACACGATATCGCATCTCATTTCTATGTTTCGTCATAAGATATAATATTCATTGCGAAGTGTTATGAATACCTCGCATACACTTCAAATGAATGTAAATGCGACACTTCCTTGCTAGGAAATAGCGTTTACAGATGTCTACGTATCGTAGCAATAGAGTTATAGCATGCTTTTTAAAACGCGATATCGCATCTCATTTCTATGTTTCATGATAAGATATAATATTCATTCTGGAGTGTTATATACACCTCGTATTCACTTCAACAGATTGTAAATGCGACACTTCCATCCTAGGTAATAGCGTTTGCAGATGTCTACATGTCGTAGCAATAGAGTTCTATTGCTTCTAAAATCGTCATATCGCATCTCATTTCTATGGTTCATGATAAGATATTGTGCAGTGTTATGTATACCCCGTAATCACATCAAATGAAGGTAAGTACGACCCTTCCTTGCTAGGAATTAGCGTTTGCAGATGTCTACGTATCGTGGCAATAGAGTTCTAATGCTTCTTAAAACGCGATACCGCTTCTCATTTATGTGCTTCATGATAAGATATAATATTCATTGTGGAGTGTTGTGCATACCTCGTATTCACTTCAAAAGAATGTAAATGCGACACTTCCTTGCTAGGTAATAACGTCTGCAGATGTTTACGTATCGAAGCAATAGAGTTCTAATGCTTCTTAAAACGCGAAATCGCTCCTCATTTCTATGCTTCATGATAAGATATAATATTCACTGTGGAGTGTTATGTATACCTCGTCTACACTTCCTAAGAATGTAAATGCGACACTTCCTTGCTTGGAAATAGCGTTTCCAGATGTCTACGTATCGAAGCAATAGAGTTCTAATGCTTCTTAAAACGCGATATCGCATCTCATTCCTATGTTTCATGATAAGATATAATATTCATTGCGATGTGTCATGTATACCTCGTATTCACTTCAAAAGAATGTAAATGCGACACTTCCTTGCTAGGAAATAGCGTTTGCAGATGCTTACGTATTGTAGCAATACAGTCCTAATGTTTCTTAAAACCCGATAACGCATCCCATTTCTATGTTTCATGATAAGATATAATATTCATTGCGAAGTGTTATGTATACCTCGTATTCACTTCAAAAGAATGTAAATGCGAAACTTCCTTGCTAGGAAATAGCGAATGCAAATGTCTCAGTATCAAAGCAGTAGAGTTCTAATGCTTCTTAAAACGAGAGGTCGCACCTCATTTCTATGTTTCATGATGAGATATAATATTCATTGCGAAGTGTCATGTATACCTCGTATTTACTTCAAAAGAACGTAAATGCGACAATTCCTTGCTAGGCAATAGCGATTGCAGATATCTACGTATCGTATTAATGGGGTTCTAATGCTTCTCAAATCGCGATATAGCATCTCATTTCGAAATCTCACTATAAGATATAATATTCATTGTGCGGTGTTATGTATACCTCGTATTCACTTCAAATGAAAGTAAATGCGACTCTGCCTTGCTAGGAAATAGCGTTGGCAGATGTCTACGTATCGAAGCAAAGGAGTTCTAATGCTTCTTAAAACGAGATATCGCATCTCATTTCTATGTTTTATGATAAGATATAATAACCATTGTGGAGTATCATGTATACCTCGTATTCACTTCAAAAGAATGTAAATGCAACACTTCCTTGCTAGGACATAGCGATGGCAGTTGTCTGCGGATCGCAGAATCAGAGTTCTAATGCTTCTTAAAACGAGGTATCGCATCACATTTCTATGTTTGACGATAAGATATAATATTCATTGTGCAGTGTCATGTATACCTTGTATTCCTTTCAAAAGAATGTAAATGCGACACTTCTTTGCTAGGAAGTAGCGTTTTCAGATGGCTACGTGTCGAAGCAATAGAGTTCTTATGCTCCTTAAATCGCAATATCGCATTTCGTTTGTATGTTCCATGATAAGATATAATATTCATTGCGCAGTGTCTTGTATTCCTCGCATATACTTCAAATGAATGTAAATGCAACACTTCCTTGCTAGGAACTAGCGTTTGCAGATGTCTACGAATCGAAGCAATAGAGATCTAATGCTTCTTGAATCGCCATATCGCACCTCATTTCTATGTTTTACGATAAGATATACTATTCATTGCGGAGTGTCATGTGTACCTCGTATTCTCTTCAAAAGAATGTAAATACGACACTTCCTTGCTAGTAAATAGCGTTTGCAGATGTCTACGTATCGTAGCAATAGAGTTCTAATGCTTCTCGAAACGCGATATCGCATCACATTTCTATGTTTCATGATCAGTTATCATATTCATTGTGGAGTGTTATGTATACCTTGTATTCACATCAAAAGAATGTAAATGCGACACTTCCTTGCTAGGAAATAGCGTCAGCAGATATCTACGTATCGTAGCAATACAGTTCTAATGCTTCTTAAAACGCGAAACCGCTTCTCATTTATATGCCTCATAATAAGGTATAATATTCATTGTGGAGTGTTATGTATACCTCGTATTCACTTCTAAAGATTGAAAATGCGACATTTCCTTGCTAGGAATTAGCGTTTGCAGATGTCTACGTATCGTAGCAATAGAGTTCTAATGCTTCTTAAAACGCGAAATCGATCCTCATTTATATGCTTCATGATAAGATATAATTTTCATTGTGGATTGTTATGTATACCTCGTATTCACTTCAAAAGATAGTAAATGCGACACTTCCTTGCTAGGTAATAGCGTCTGCAGATGTCTACGTATCGAAGCAATAGATTTCCAATGCTTCTGAAGACGCGAAATCGCTCCACATTTATATGTTTCATGATAAGATATAATATTCATTGTGGAGTGCTATGTATACCTCGTATTCACTTCAAAATAATGTAAATACGACACTTCCTTGCTAGTAAATAGCGTTTGCAGATGTCTACGTATCGTAGCAATAGAGTTCTAATGCTTCTCGAAACGCGATATCGCATCACATTTCTATGCTTCATGATCAGTTATCATATTCATTGTGGAGTGTTATGTATACCTTGTATTCACTTCAAAAGAATGTAAATGCGACACTTCCTTGCTAGGAAATAGCGTCAGCAGATATCTACGTATCGTAGCAATACAGTTCTAATGCTTCTTAAAACGCGAAACCGCTTCTCATTTATATGCTTCATAATAAGGTATAATATTCATTGTGGAGTGTTATGTATACCTCGTATTCACTTCTAAAGATTGAAAATGCGACATTTCCTTGCTAGGAATTAGCGTTTGCAGATGTCTACGTATCGTAGCAATAGAGTTCTAATGCTTCTTAAAACGCGAAATCGATCCTCATTTATATGCTTCATGATAAGATATAATTTTCATTGTGGATTGTTATGTATACCTCGTATTCACTTCAAAAGATAGTAAATGCGACACTTCCTTGCTAGGGAATAGCGTTTGCAAATGTCTACGTATCGTAGCAACAGAGTTCTAACGATTCTTAATTCGCTATATCGCATCTCATTTCTATGTTTCATGATAAGATATAATATTCATTGCGAAGTGTCATGTATACCACGTATTCACTTCAAAAGAATGTAAATGCGACACTTCATTGCTAGGAAGTAGCGTTTGCAGATGTCTACTTATCGGAGCAATAGAGTTCTTATGCTTCTTGAAACGCGATATCGCATCACATTTCTATGCTTCATGATAGGGTATAATATTCATTGCGAAGTGTCATGTATACCTCGTATTCACTTCAAAAGAATGTAAATGCGACACTTCCTTGCTAGGAAATAGCGTTTGCAGGAGTTTACGTATCGTAGCAATAGAGATCTAATGCTTCTCAAAACGTCATACGCATATCATTTCTATGTTTCATGATAAGATATAATATTCATTGTGCAGTGTTATGTATACCACGTATTGACATCAAAAGAATGTAAATGCGACAGTTCCTTCCTAGGGAATAGCGATGGCAGATGTCTACGTGTCGAAGCAATAGAGTTCTTGAGCTTCTTAAAACGAGATATCGCTCCTCATTTCTATGTTTTATGACAAGATATAATATTCATTGCGAAGTGTCGTGTATTACTCAAATTGACATCAAAAGAATGAAAATACGACACTTCCTTGCTAGGAAGTAGCGTTTGCACATGTCTACGTATTGAAGCAATAGAGTTCCAATGCTTCTTATATCGCGAAATCGCATCACATTTCTATGTTTCATGATAAAATATAATATTCATTGTGCAGTGTTATGTATACCTCGTATTGACTTCAAAAGAATGTAAATGCGACACTTCCTTGCTAGGAGATAGTATTGGCAGGTGTCTACGTATCGTAGCAATAGAGTTCTAATGCTGCTTAAATCGCGATATCGCATTCCATTTCTATGTTTCATGATAAGATATAATATTCATTGTTCAGTGTTATGTATACCTCGTATTCGCTTCAAAAGAATTTAAATGCGACACTTCCTTGCTAGGAAATAGCGTTTGCAGATGTCTATGTATCGTAGCAATAGTGTTCTAATTCTTCTTAAAACGCAATATGGCATCTCATTTCTATGTTTCATGATAAGATACAATATTCATTGTGCAGTGTAATGTATTCCTCGTCTACACTTCGAATGAATGTAAATGCGACACTTCCTTGCTAGGAAATAGCGTTGACAGATGTCTACGTATCGAAGCAATAGCGTTCTAATGCTGCTTAAATCGCGATATCGCATCTCATTTCTATGTATCATGATAAGATATAATATTCATTGCGAAGTGTTATGTATTCCTCGTCTACGCTACAAATAAGTGTAAATGCGGCACCTCCTTGCTAGGAAATAGCGTTTGCAGATGTCTACGTATCGTAACAATAGAAATCTAATTCTTCTTAAAACGCGATATCGCATCTCATTTCTATGTTTCATGACAGGATATAATATTCATTGTGCAGTGTTATGTATACACCGTATTCACGTCAAAGGAATGTAAATGCTACACTTCCTTGCTAGGAAATAGCGTTTGCTGATGTCTACGTATCGAAGCAATAAATTTCAAATGCATCTTAAATCGCGATATCGCATCTCATGACTATGTTTCATGATAAGATATAATATTCAGTGCGAAGTGTCATGTATACCTCGTTTTTACTTCAAGAGAATGTAAATGCTACACTTCCTTGCTAGGAAATAGCGTTTGCAGATGTCTACGTATCGAAGCAATAGAGATCTAATGCTTCTTAAATCGCGATATCGCATCTCATTTCTATGTTTCATGAAAAGATATAATATTCATTGTGCAGTGTTATGTATACCTCGTATTCACTTCAAAAGAATGATATTGCGCCACTTCCTTGCTAGGAAATAGCGTTTGCAGATGTCTATGTATCGTAGCAATAGTGTTCTAATTCTTCTTAAAACGCAATATGGCATCTCATTTCTATGTTTCATGATAAGATACAATATTCATTGTGCAGTGTTATGTATACCTCGTATTGACTTCAAAAGAATGTAAATGCGACACTTCCTTGCTAGGAGATAGTATTGGCAGGTGTCTACGTATCGTAGCAATAGAGTTCTAATGCTGCTTAAATCGCGATATCGCATTGCATTTCTATGTTTCATGATAAGATATAATATTCATTGTTCAGTGTTATGTATACCTCGTATTCGCTTCAAAAGAATTTAAATGCGACACTTCCTTGCTAGGAAATAGCGTTTGCAGATGTCTATGTATCGTAGCAATAGTGTTCTAATTCTTCTTAAAACGCAATATGGCATCTCATTTCTATGTTTCATGATAAGATACAATATTCATTGTGCAGTGATATGTATATCTCGTCTACACTTCAAAAGAATGTAAATGCGACACTTCCTTGCTAGGTAATAGAGTCTGCTGATGTCTACGTATCGAAGCAATAGCCTTCTAATGCACCTTAATTCGCGATATCGCATCTCATTTCTATGTTTCGTGATAAGATATAATATTCATTACGAAGTGTAATGTATTCCTCGTCTACACTTCGAATGAATGTAAATGCGACACTTCCTTGCTAGGAAATAGCGTTGACAGATGTCTACGTATCGAAGCAATAGCGTTCTAATGCTGCTTAAATCGCGATATCGCATCTCATTTCTATGCATCATGATAAGATATAATATTCATTGCGAAGTGTTATGTATTCCTCGTCTACGCTACAAATAAGTGTAAATGCGGCACCTCCTTGCTAGGAAATAGCGTTTGCAGATGTCTACGTATCGTAACAATAGAAATCTAATTCTTCTTAAAACGCGATATCGCATCTCATTTCTATGTTTCATGACAGGATATAATATTCATTGTGCAGTGTTATGTATACACCGTATTCACGTCAAAGGAATGTAAATGCTACACTTCCTTGCTAGGAAATAGCGTTTGCTGATGTCTACGTATCGAAGCAATAAATTTCAAATGCATCTTAAATCGCGATATCGCATCTCATGACTATGTTTCATGATGATATAATATTCAGTGCGAAGTGTCATGTATACCTCGTTTTCACTTCAAGAGAATGTAAATGCTACACTTCCTTGCTAGGAAATAGCGTTTGCAG
Source organism: Xylocopa sonorina (assembly GCF_050948175.1). NCBI lineage: Eukaryota > Metazoa > Arthropoda > Insecta > Hymenoptera > Apidae > Xylocopa > Xylocopa sonorina. Next base: position 523,847 of record NW_027490262.1, on the reverse strand, counting down.
ATGTCTACGTATCGAAGCAATAGAGATCTAATGCTTCTTAAATCGCGATATCGCATCTCATTTCTATGTTTCATGAAAAGATATAATATTCATTGTGCAGTGTTATGTATACCTCGTATTCACTTCAAAAGAATGATATTGCGCCACTTCCTTGCTAGGAAATAGCGTTTGCAGATGTCTATGTATCGTAGCAATAGGGTTCTAATTCTTCTTAAATCGCGATATTGCATCTCATTTCTATGTTTCGTGATAAGATATAATATTCATTGTGTAGTGTTATGTATACCTCGCATTCACTTCAATAGAATGTAAATACGGCACTTCCTTGCTAGGAAATAGCGTTTGCTGATGTCGCCGTATCGAAGCAATTGTGTTCTAATGCTTCTTAAATCGCGGTATCGCATCGCATTCCTATATTTCATGACAAGATATAATATTCACTGTGGAGTGTTATGTATACCTCGTATTCACATCAAAAGAATGTAAGTGCGACTCTTCCTTGCTATTATATAGCTTTTGCAGATGTCTACGTATCGTAGCAAACAGAGTTCTAATGCTTTTTAGATCGCTTTATAGCATCTCCTTTCTATGTTTCATGATAAGATATAATATTCGGTGTGGAGTGTTATGTATACCTCGCATTCACTTCAAATGAATGCAAATGCGACACTTCCTTGATAGGAAATAGCGTTTGCAGGTGTCTACGTAACGCAGCAAAAGTGTTCTAAAGCTTCTTAAATCGCCATATCGCATCTCATTTTTGTGTTTCATGATGAGATATAATATTCATTGTGTAGTGTTATGTATACCTCGTATTCACATCAATAGAATGTAAATACGGCACTTCCTTGCTAGGAAATAGCGTTTGCTGATGTCGCCGTATTGAAGCAAATGTGTTCTAATGCTTCTTAAATCGCGATAGCGCATCTCATTCCTATATTTCATGACAAGATATAATATTCACTGTGGAGTGTTATGTATACCTCGTATTCACTTCAAAAGAAAGTAAATGCGACATTTGCTTGCTAGGAAATAGCGTTTGCAGATGTCAATGTATTGTAGCAATAGAGTTCTAATGCTTCTTAAAACGCGAATCGATCCACATTCTATGTTTCACGATAAAATATAATATTCATTGTGGAGTGTTATATATATACCTCGTATTCGCTTCAAAAGAATGTAAATGCGACACTTCCTTCCTAGGTAATAGCGTCTGCAGATGTTTACGTATCAAAGCAATAGAGTTCTAATGCTTCTTAAAACGTGAAATCGCTCCTCATTTCCATGCTTCATGATAAGATATAATATTCATTGTGGAGTGTTGTGTATACCTCGTATTCACTTCAAAAGAACGTAAATGCGACACTTCCTTGCTAGGAAATAGCGTCTGCAGATGTCTACGTATCGTAGCAATAGAGTACCTAATGCTTCTTAAAACGCGATACCGCTTCTCAGTTATATGCTTCATGATAAGGTATAATAGTCATTGTGGAGTGTTATGTATACCTCGTATTCACTTCAAAAGACTGTAAATGCGACACTTCCTTGCTAGGAAATAGCATCTGCAGATGTCTACGTATCGTAGCAATAGTGTTCTAATGCTTCTTAAAACGCCATATCGCATCTCATTTCTATGTTTCATGATAAGATGTAATATTCATTGTGCAGTGTTATGTATACCTCGTATTCTCTTCAGAAGAATGTAAATACGACACTTCCTTGCTAGTAAATAGCGTTTGCAGATGTCTACGTATCGTAGCAATAGAGTTCTAATGCTTCTCGAAACGCGATATCGCATCTCATTCCTATGTTTCATGATAAGTTATAATATTCATTGTGGAGTGTTATGTATACCTTGTATTCAATTCAAAAGAATGTAAATGCGACACTTTCTTGCTAGGAAATAGCGTCAGCAGATATCTACGTATCGTAGCAATAGGGTTCTAATGCTTCTTAAAACGCGAAACCGCTTCTCATTTATATGCTTCATGATAAGATATAATATTCATTGTGGAGTGTTATGTATACCTCGCATTCACTTCAAAGGAATGTAAATGCGACACTTCCTTGAGAGGAAATAGCGTCTGCAGATAGCTACGTAGCAATACAGTTCTAATGCTTCTTAAAGCGCGATATCGCACCTCATTTCCATGTTTCATGATAAGATATAATATTCATTGTGGAGTGTCATGTATACCTCGCATACACTTCAAATGAATGTAAATACGACACTTCCTTGCTAGGAAGTAGCGTTTGCAGATATCTACGTATCGAAGCAATAGAGTTCTAATGCTTCTTAAAACGAGATATCGCATTTCATTTCTATGTTTTAAGATAAGTTATAATATTCATTGCGGAGTGTCATGTATACTTCGTATTCACTTCAGAAGAAAGCAAATGCGACATTTGCTTGCTAGGAAATAGCGTTTGCAGATGTCTACGTAACGAAGCACTAGATTTCTTGTGCTTCTTAAATCGTCATATAGCATCTCATTTCTATGTTTCATGATAAGATATAATATTCATTGTGGAGTGTTATGTATACCTCGTATTCACTTCAAAAGACTGTAATTGCGACACTTCCTTGCTAGGAAATAGCGTTTGGAGATGTCTACGTATCATAGCAATAGAATTCTGATGCTTCTTAAAACGCGATGTCGCTCCCCATTTCTATGCTTCATGATAAGATATAATATTCAATGCGAAGTGACATGCATGCCTCGTATTCACTTCAAAAGAATGTAAATGCGACGCTTCCTTGCTAGGAAATAGCGTTTGCAGATGTCTACGTATCGAGGCAATAGAATTCTAGTGGTTCTTAAATCGTCATATCGCATCACATTTCTATGTTTCATGATAAGATATAATATTCATTGCGAAGTGTCATGTATACTTCGCATACGCTTCAAATGAATGTAAATGCGACACTTCCTTGCTAGGAAATAGCGTTTGCAGATGTCTAGGTATCGAAGCAATAGAGTTCTAATGATTCTTAAATCGCGATATCGCATCTCATTCCTATGATTCATGATAATATATAATAATCATTGTAAAGTGTAATGTTTACCTCGTATTCATTTAAAGAGAATGTAAATGCGAAACTTCCTTGCTAGGAAATAGCGTTTGCAGATGTCTACGTATCGAAGCAATAGAGTTCTAATGCTTCTTAATTCGGGATATCGCATCTCGTTTCTATGCTTCATGAGAAGATATAATATTCATTGCGGAGTGTCATGTATACCTCGTATTCTCTGCAAAAGAAAGTAAATGCGACACTTCTTTGCCAGGAATTAGCGTTTGCAGATGTCTACGTATCGAAGCAATAGAGTTCTAATGCTTCTTAATTCGGGATATCGCATCTCATTTCTATGTTTCATGATAAGATATAATATTCATTGCGAAGTTTCATGTGTTCCTCGTATTCACTTATAAAGAATGTAAATGCGACACTTCCTTGCTAGGAAATAACGTTTGCAGATGTCTACGTATCGAAGCAATAGAGTTCTAGTACTTCTTAAAACGCGATATCGCATCTCATTTCTATGTTTCATGACAAGATATAATATTCGTTGCGAATTGTCATGCATTCCTCGTATACACATCAAATGAATGTAAATGCGACACTTCCTTGCTAGGAAATAGCGTTTGTAGATCTCTACGTATCGAAGCAATAGAGTTCTAGTAATTCTTAATACGGGATATCGCATCTCATTTCTTTGTTTCATGATAAGATATAATATTCATTTGCGAAGTGTCATGTATACCTCGTATTTACCTCAAAAGAATATAAATGCGACACTTTCAAGCAAGGAGGAAACGTTTGCAGATGTCTACGTATCGTAGCAATAGAGTTCTAATGCTTCTTAAAACGCGGTATCGCATTCCCTTCCTATCTTTCATGATAAGATATAATATTCATTACCAAGTGTCACTTATACCTCGCATGCACTTCAAATGAATGTAAATGAGACACTTCCTTGCCGGGAAAAAGCGTTTGCAGATCTCAATGTATCGAAGCAATAGAGGTCTAATAATTCTTAAAACGGGATATCGCATCTCATTTCTATGTTTCATGATAAGATATAATATTCATTGCGAAGTGTTATGTATACCTCGCATTCACTTGAAATGAATGTAAACGCGACACTTCCGTGCTAGGAAATAGCGTCTGCCGATATCTACGTATCGTAGCAATTGAGTTCTAGTGCTTCTTAATACGAGATGTCGCATCTCATTCCTATGTATCATGATAGGATATAATATTCATTGCGAAGTGTCATGTATACCTCGTATTCACATCAAAAGTATGTAAATGCCACTCTTCCTTGCTGGGAAATAGCGTTTGCTGATGTCTACGTATCGAAGCAATAGTGTTCTAATGCGTCTTAAAACCGGATATCGCATATCATTTCGATGTTTCATGATAAGATATAATATTCTTTATGGAGTGTTATGTATACCTCGTGTTCACTCCAAAAGAATGTAAATGCGACATTTCCATGCTAAGAAGAAGCGTTTGCAGATGACTACGTATCGTAGCAATAAAGTTCTAATGCTTCCTAAAACAAGATATCGCGACTCATTTCTATGTTTCATGAGAAGATATAATATTCATTGCGAAGTGTCATGTACACCTCGTGTTCACGTCAAAGGAATGTAAATGCGACACTTCCTTACTAGGAAATAGCGTTTACAGATGTCTACGTATCGTAGCAAAAGAGTTCTAATGCTTCTTATAACGGGATACCGCATCTCATTTCTATGTTTAATGATAAGATATAATATTCGTTGCGAAGTGTCATGTGTACCTCGTATTCACTTCAAAAGAATGTAATGCGACACTTCCTTGGTAGAAAATAGCGTTTGCAGATGTCTATGTATCGAAGCAATAGGGTCCTAATGCTTCTTAAATCGTCATATCGCATCTCATTACTATGTTTCACGATAAGATATAATATTCATTATCGGGAGTTATGTACACCTCGTATTCACATCAAAAGATTGTAAATGCGTCACTTCCATTCTAGGAAATAGCGTTTGCAGATGTCTCCGTATCGAAGCAACAGTGTTCTAATGCTTCTTGAAACGCGATATCGCATCTCATTTCGATGTTTCATGATAAGATATAATACTCATTGCGAAGTGTTACGCATACCTCGTATACACTTCAAATGAATGAAAGTGCGAGACTCCTTGCTAGGAAGTAGCGCTTCAGCTGTCTACGTCTCGAAGCAATAGAGTTCTGGTGCATCTTAAAACGCGGTATCGCATTTCATTTCTATGTTTCGTGATAAGGTATAATATTCATTGTGGAGTGTTATGTATACCTCGTATTCACTTTAAAAGAATGAGAATGCGACACTTCTTTGAGTTCAAATAGTGTTGGCAGATGTCTACGTATCGAAGCAATGGAGATCTAATGCTTCTTAAATCGTCATATCGCATCTCATTTTTATGTTTCATGATAAGATATAATATTCATTGCGAAGTGTCATGTATAACTCGCATACACTTCAAATGAATGTAAATGCGACACTTCCTTGCTAGGAAGTAGCGTTTGCAGTTGCCTACGTATCGAAGCAATAGAGTTCTAGTGCTTCTTAAAACGCGAAATCTCTCCTCATTTATATGCTTCTTGATAAGATATAATATTCATTGCAGAGTGTCATGTATACTTCGTATTCACTTCAAAAGAAAGTAAATGCAACATTTGCTTGCTGGGAAGTAGTGTTTGCAGATGTCTACGTATCGAAGTAATAGAGTTCTAATGCTTCTTAAATCGTCATATCGCATCTCATTTCTATGTTTCATGATAAGATATAATTTTCATTGTGCTGTGTTATGTACTCCCCGCATTCACAAAAAAAGAATGTAAATATGACACTTCTTCTCTAGGAAATAGCGTCTGCAGATATCTACGTATCGTAGCAATAGAGTTCTAATGCTTCTTAAAACGCGATATCGCATCTCATTTCTATGTTTCATGATAACATATAATATTCATTGCGAAGTTTCTTGTATACCTCTCATACACTTCATATGATTGTAAATGCGACACTCCCTTGCTAGGAAATAGCGTTTGCAGTTATCCACGTATCGTAGCAATAGATTTCAAATGCTTCTTAAAACGCCATAGCGCATCACATTTCTATGTTTCATGATAAGATATAATATTCTTTGCGAAGTGCCATGTATACCTCGTATTCACTTGAAAAGAATGTAAATGCGACACTTCCTTGCTAGGAAGTAGCGTTTGCAGATGTCTACGTATCGAAGCAATAGAGTTCTAATGCTTCTTAATTCGCGATATCGCATGTCATTTCTATGCTTCATGATAAGATATAATATTGATTGCCAAGTGTCATGTATACCTCGTTTACACTTCAAATGAATGCAAATACAACACTTCCTTGCTAGGAAATGGCGTTTGCAGATGTCTACGTATCGAGGCAATAGAATTCTAGTGCTTCTTAAATCGTCATATCGCATCACATTTCTATGTTTCATGATAAGATATAATATTCATTGCGAAGTGTCATGTATACTTCGCATACGCTTCAAATGAATGTAAATGCGACACTTCCTTGCTAGGAAATAGCGTTTGCAGATGTCTAGGTATCGAAGCAATAGAGTTCTAATGATTCTTATATCGCGATATCGCATCTCATTTCTATGATTCATGATAATATATAATAATCATTGTAAAGTGTTATGTTTACCTCGTATTCATTTCAAGAGAATGTAAATGCGAAACTTCCTTGCTAGGAAATAGCGTTTGCAGATGTCTACGTATCGAAGCAATAGAGTTCTAATGCTTCTTAATTCGGGATATCGCATCTCGTTTCTATGCTTCATGAGAAGATATAATATTCATTGCGGAGTGTCATGTATACCTCGTATTCTCTGCAAAAGAAAGTAAATGCGACACTTCTTTGCCAGGAATTAGCGTTTGCAGATGTGTACGTACCGTAGCAATTGATTTCTAATGCTTGTTAATACGCGATATCGCATCTCATTTCTATGGATCATGATAAGATAAAATATTCGTTGCGAAGTGTCATGTATACCACGAATTCACTTCAAAAGAATGTAAATGCGACTCTTCCTTGCTAGAAAATAGCGTTTCCATATATCTACGTATCGCAACAATAGAGTTCTAATGCTTGTTAATACGCGATATCGCATCTCACACCTATGTTTCATGATAACATATAATATTCATTGCGAAGTGTTATGTATACCTCGCATACACTTCAAATGAATGTAAATGCGACACTCCCTTGCTAGGAAATAGCGTTTGCAGATGTCTTCGTATCGTAGCATTAGAGTTCTAATGCATCTCAAAGCGGGATATCGCATCTCATTTCTATGTTTCATGATAAGATGTAATATTCATTGTGCAGTGTTATGTATATCTCGTCTACACTTCAAATGAATGTCAATGCGACAACTCCTTGCTAGGAAATAGCGTCTGCCGATATCTACGTATCGTAGCAATAGCGTTCTAATGCTTTTTAAAACGCGATATCGCATCTCATTTCTACGTTTCATGATAAGATATAATATTCATTGCGAAGTTTCATGTGTTCCTCGTATTCACTTATAAAGAATGTAAATGCGACACTTCCTTGCTAGGAAATAACGTTTGCAGATGTCTACGTATCGAAGCAATAGAGTTCTAGTACTTCTTAAAACGCGATATCGCATCTCATTTCTATGTTTCATGACACGATATAATATTCGTTGCGAATTGTCATGCATTCCTCGTATACACAACAAATGAATGTAAATGCGACACTTCCTTGCTAGGAAATAGCGTTTGTAGATCTCTACGTATCGAAGCAATAGAGTTCTAGTAATTCTTAATACGGGATATCGCATGTCATTTCTTTGTTTCATGATAAGATATAATATTCATTTGCGAAGTGTCATGTATACATCGTATTTACCTCAAAAGAATATAAATGTGACACTTTCAAGCAAGGAAGAAACGTTTGCAGATGTCTACGTATCGTAGCAATAGAGTTCTAATGCTTCTTAAAACGCGGTATCGCATTCCCTTCCTATCTTTCATGATAAGATATAATATTCATTACCAAGTGTCACTTATACCTCGCATGCACTTCAAATGAATGTAAATGAGACACTTCCTTGCCAGGAAAGAGCGTTTGCAGATCTCAATGTATCGAAGCAATAGAGTTCTAATAATTCTTAAAACGGGATATCGCATCTCATTTCTATGTTTCATGATAAGATATAATATTCATTGCGAAGTGTTATGCATACCTCGCATTCACTTGAAATGAATGTAAACGCGACACTTCCTTGTTAGGAACTAACGTTTGCAGATGTCTACGTATCGAGGCAATAGAGTTCTAATACCCCTTAAAACGCGATATAACATCTCATTTCTATGTTTCATGACAAGATATAATATTCATTGCGAATTGTCATGCATACCTAGCATTCACTTCAAAAGAATGAAAATGCGACATTTCCTTGCTAGGAAATATCGTTTGCAGGTGTCTACGTATCGTAGCAATAGATTTCTAATGCTTCTTAGAACGCGATATCGCATCCCATTTCTATGTTTCATGACAAGATATAATATTCATTGCGAAGTGTTGTGTACACCTCGTCGCCACTTGAAAAGAATGTAAATGCGACACTTCCGTGCTAGGAAATAGCGTCTGCCGATATCTACGTATCGTAGCAATAGCGTTCTAATGCTTTTTAAAACGCGATATCGCATCTCATTTCTATGTTTCATGATAAGATATAATATTCATTGCGAAGTGTCATGTATACCTCGTATTAACTTCAAAAGAATGTAAATGCGACACTTTCTTCCTAGGAAATAGTGTTTTCAGATGTCTACGTATCGAAGCAATAGAGTTTTAGTGCTCCTTATATCGCGATATCGCATCCCATTTCTTTGTTTCATGATTAGATATAATATTCATTGTGAATTGTCATGTATATCTCGTATTCACTTCAAAAGAATGCAAATGCGACACTTCCTTGCTAGGAAATAGCGTTTGCAGATGTTTACGTATCGATGCAATAGAGTTCTAATGCTTCTTAAAAGGCGATATCGCATCTCATTTCTATGTTTCATGATAAGATATAATACTCATTGCGAAGTGTTACGCATACCTCGTATACACTTCAAATGAATGAAAGTGCGAGACTTCCTTGCTAGGAAGTAGCGCTTCAGCTGTCTACGTCTCGAAGCAATAGAGTTCTGGTGCATCTTAAAACGCGGTATCGCATTTCATTTCTATGTTTCGTGATAAGGTATAATATTCATTGTGGAGTGTCAAGTATACCTCGTTTACACTTCAAATGAATGCAAATACAACACTTCCTTGCTAGGATATGGCGTTTGCAGATGTCTACGTACCGAGGCAATAGAATTCTAGTGCTTCTTAAATCGTCATATCGCATCACATTTCTATGTTTCATGATAAGATATAATATTCATTGCGAAGTGTCATGTATACTTCGCATACGCTTCAAATGAATGTAAATGCGACACTTCCTTGCTAGGAAATAGCGTTTGCAGTTGTCTAGGTATCGAAGCAATAGAGTTCTAATGATTCTTAAATCGCGATATCGCATCTCATTTCTATGATTCATGATAATATATAATAATCATTGTAAAGTGTTATGTTTACCTCGTATTCATTTCAAGAGAATGTAAATGCGAAACTTCCTTGCTAGGAAATAGCGTTTGCAGATGTCTACGTATCGAAGCAATAGAGTTCTAATGCTTCTTAATTCGGGATATCGCATCTCGTTTCTATGCTTCATGAGAAGATATAATATTCATTGCGGAGTGTCATGTATACCTCGTATTCTCTGCAAAAGAAAGTAAATGCGACACTTCTTTGCCAGGAATTAGCGTTTGCAGATGTGTACGTACCGTAGCAATTGATTTCTAATGCTTGTTAATACGCGATATCGCATCTCATTTCTATGGATCATGATAAGATAAAATATTCGTTGCGAAGTGTCATGTATACCACGAATTCACTTCAAAAGAATGTAAATGCGACTCTTCCTTGCTAGAAAATAGCGTTTCCATATATCTGCGTATCGCAGCAATAGAGTTCTAATGCTTCTTAAAACGCCATATCGCATCTCATTTCTATGTTTCATAATAAGATATAATATTCATTGCGAAGTGTCATGTATACCTCGTGTTTACTTAAAATAAATGTAAATGCGACGTTTCCTTGCTAGGAAATAGCCATTGCAAATGTCTCCGTATCGTAGCAATATAGTTCTAATGCTTCATAAAACGAAGTGTCGCATCTCACTACTATGTTTAATGATAATATATAATATTCATTGTGAAGTGTCAAGTATACCTCGTATTCAATTCAAAAGAATGTAAATGCGACACTTCCTTGCTAGGAAATAACGTTTGCAGATGTCTAGGTATCGAATCAATAGAGTTCTAATGATTCTTAAATCGCGATATCGCATCTCATTTCTGTGATTCATGATAATATATAATAATCATTGTGCAGTGTTATGTTTACCTCGTACTCATTTCAAGAGAATGTAAATGCGAAACTTCCTTGCTAGGAAATAGCGTTTGCAGATGTCTACGTATCGAAGCAATAGAGTACTAATGCTTCTTAATTCGCGATATCGCATCTCATTTCTATTTTTCATGAGAAGATATATTATTCATTGCGGAGTGTCATGTATACCTCGTATTCTCTGCAAAAGAATGTAAATGCGACACATCCTTGCTAGGAAATACAGTTTGCAGATGTCTACGTATCGTAGCAATTGATTTCTAATGCTTATTAATACGCGATATCGCATCTCACATCTATGTTTCATGACAAGATATAATATTCATTGCGACGTGTCTTGTATACCTCGCATACAATTCACATAAATGTAAACGCGACACTTCCTTGCTAGGAAATAGCGTTGGCAGATGTCTACGTATCGGAGCAATAGAGATCTAATGCTTCTTAAATGAAATATCGCATCTCATTTCTATGTTTCATGACTAGACATGATATTCATTGCGAAGTGTCTTGTATACCTCGCATACACTTCAAGTGAATGTAAATGCAACACTTCCTTGCTAGGAAATGGCGTTTGCAGATGTCTACGTATCGTAGCAATAGAGATCTAATGCTTCTGAAAACGCGATAACGCATCTCATTTCTATGTTTCATGATAAGATATAATATTTATTGCGAAGTGTCACTTATACCTCGTATTCACTTCAAATGTATGTAAATACGACACTTCCTTGCTAGGAAATAGCGTTTGCAGATGTCTACGTATCGTAGCAATAGAGATCTAATGCTTCTTAAAACGCGATATCGCGTCTCACATCTATGTTTCATGATAAGATATAATATTTATTGCGAAGTGTCACTTATACCTCCCATAAACTTCAAATGAATGTAAATGCGACACTTCCTTGCTATTAAATAGCGTTTGCAAATGTCTACGTATCGTCCCAATAGATTTATAATGACTTTTATATCGCGATATCGCATCTCATTTCTACGTTTTATGATAAGATATAATATTCACTGCCAAGTGTCATGTATACCTCGTATTCACTTCAGACGAACGTAATTGCGGCACTTCCTTGCTAGGAAATAGCGTTGGCAGATGTCTACGTATCGAAGCAATAGAGTTCTAATGCTTCTTATATCGCCAAATCGCATCTCATTTCTATGTTTCATTATAAGATATAATATTCATTGTGAATTGTTATGTATACCTCGCATACACTTCAAATCAATGTAAATGCGACACTTCCTTGCTATTAAATAGCGTTTGCAAATGTCTACGTATCGTCCCAATAGATTTATAATGCCTTTTAAATCGCGATATCGCATCTCATTTCTATGTTTCGTGATAAGATATAATATTCATTGTGTAGTGTTATGTATACCTCGCATTCACTTCAATAGTATGTAAATACGGCACTTCCTTGCTAGGAAATAGCGTTTGCTGATGTCGCCGTATCGAAGCAATTGTGTTCTAATGCTTCTTAAATCGCCATATCGCATCTTATTTCTGTGTTTCATGATAAGATATAATATTCATTGTGGAGTGTTATGTATACCTCATATTCACTACAAAAGAATGTAAATGCGACACTTCCTTGCTGGGAAATAGCGTTTGCAGATGTCTACGTATCGAAGCAATAGATTTCTAATGCTTCTTAAAACGCCATAGCGCATCTCATTTATATGTTTCATGATAGGATATAATATTCATTGCGAAGTGTTACTTGTACCTCGTATACACTTCAAAAGCATGTAAGTGCGAGGCTTCCTTGCGACGAAATAGCGTCTGCACAAGTCTCCGTATCGAAGCAATACAGTATCGAGGCAATAGGGTTCTAATGTATCTTAAATCGCGATATCGCATCTCATTTCTGTGTTTCGTGATACGATGTAATATTCATTGCGATATCTCATGTATACCTCATACTCACTACAAAAGAATGTAAGTGCGAGGCTTCCATGCCATGAAATAGCGTTTGCAGAAGTCTCCGTATCGAAGCAATACAGTTCTAATTCTACTTAAATCGCGATATCGCATCTCACTTCTATGTTTCGTGATAAGGTATAATTTTCATTGTGGAGTGTTATGTATACCTCGTATTCACTTTAAAAGAATGTAAATGCGACACTTCCCTGCTATTAAATAGCGCTTGCAGATGTTTACGCACCGTAGCAATAGAGTTCTAAAGCTTCATAAAACAAGATATCGCATCTCATTTCTATGTTTCATGATAAGATATAATATTCATTGCGAAGAGTCATGAATACCTCGTATTCACTACAAAAGAATGTAAATGCGACACTTCTTTGCTAGGAAATATCGTTTCCATATGTCTACGTATCGAAACAATAGAGCTCTAATCCTTCTTTAAACGCGATATCGCATCTCATTTCTATGTTTCATGATAAGATACTATATTCATTGCGAAGTATCATGTATACCCCGCATACACTTTAATTAAATGTAAATGCGATACTTCCTTGCCAGCAAATAGCGTTTGTAGATGTCTACATATCGAAGCGATAGAGTTCTAATGCTTCTTAAAACGGGATATCGCATCTGATCCCCATGTTTCACGATAAGATATAATATTCATTGCGGAGTGTCATGCATACCTCGTATTCACTTCAAAAGAATGTAAACGCGACACTTCGTTGCTAGGAAATAGCGTTTGCAGATGTCTACGTATCGTAGCATTGGAGATCCAATGCTTCTTAGAACGCGATATCGCATATTATTTCTATGTTACATGATAAAATATAATAATCATTGCGAGGGGCTATGGTGCACACTTCAAAGGAATGTAAATGCGCTCCTTCCTTGCTAGGAAATAGCGATTCCCGATATCTACGCATCGAAGCAATAGAGTTCTAAAGCATCTTAAATCGCGATATCGCATCCCATTACTATGTTTCATTATAAGATATAATATTCATTGTGCAGTGTTATCTCTACATCCTGTTCACCCCAAAAGAATGATAATGCGCCACTTCCTTGCTAGGAAATAGCGCTTTCAGATGTCTATGTAACGTAGCAATAGGGTTCTAATTCTTCTTAAAACGCGATATGGCATCTCATTTCTATGTTTCATGATAAGATACTATATTCATTGCGAAGTATCATGTATACCTCGTATTCACTTCAAAACGATGTAAATGCGACACTTCCTTGCTAGGAAATCGCTTTTCCATATGTCTGCGTATCGAAGCAATAGATTTCTAATGCTTCTTAAAACGCGATATCGCATCTCAATACTATGTTTCATGATAAGGTAAATTATGCATTGCGAAGTGTTACGTATACCTCGTCTACACTTCAAACGAATGTAAATGCGACACTTCCTTCCTAGGAAATAGCGTCTGCAGATATCTACGTATCGTAGCAATAGAGTTCTAATGCTTCTTAATTCGCGATATCGCTTCTCATTTCTATGTTTCACGATAAGAAATACTATTCATTGTGAAGTGTTATGTATATCTCGTCTACACTTCAAAAGAATGTAAATGCGACACTTCGTTGCTAGGAAATAGCGTCTGCAGGTGTCTACGTATCGTAGAAATAGAGTTCTAATTCTTCTTAAAACGCGATGTCGCATCTCATTTGTATGTTTCATGATAAGATACAATATTAATTGCCAAGTGTCATGTATACCTCGCATTCACTTCAAAACAATGTAAATGCTACACTTCCTTGCTAGGAAATAGCGTTTGCAGATGCCTACGTATCGTAGAAATAGAGTTCTAATTCTTCTTAAAACGCGATATAGCATCTCATTTCTATGTTTCATGATAACATATAATATTCATTGCGAAGTGTTATGTATACCTCGCATACACTTCAAATGAATGTAAATGCGACACTTGCTTGCTAGGAAATAGTGTTTGCAGATGTCTACGTATCGTAGCAATAGAGTTCTAATGCTCCTTATATTGCGAGATCGCATCTCATATCTATGTTTCACGATAAGATACAATATTCATTGCGAAGTGTTATGTATACCTCGCATTCACTTCAAATGAATGTAAATGCGACACTTCCTTGCTGGGAAATAGCGATTGCAAATGTCTACGTATCGAAGCAATAGAGTTCTAATACTTCTTGAAACGCGATATCACATCACATTTCTATGTTTCATGATAAGATATAATATTCATTGCGAAGTTTCATGTATACCTTGTATTCACTTCAGTGGAATGTAAATGCGACTCTTCCCTGCTAGGAAATAGCGTTTGCAGATGTCTACGTATCGTAGCAATAGAGTTCTAATGCTTCTTGAAACGCGATATCACATCACATTTCTATGTTTCATGATAAGATATAATATTCATTGCGAAGTTTCATGTATACCTTGTATTCACTTCAGAGGAATGTAAATGTTACACTTCCCTGAAAGGAAATAGCGTTTGCAGATGTCTACGTATCGTAGCAAGCGTGTAATAATGATTCTTAAAACGAGATGTCGCATCTCATTCCTATGTTTCATGATAACATATAATATTCATTGCGAAGTGTTATGTATACCTCGCATACACTTCAAATGAATGTAAATGCGACACTTGCTTGCTAGGAAATAGCGTTTGCAGATATCTACTTATTGTAGCAATAGAGTTCTGATGCTTCTTAAATCGCGATATCGCATCTCATTTCTTTGTTTCATGATAAGATATAATATTCATTGCGAAGTGTCATGTTTACCTCGTATTCAATCCAAAAGAATGTATTTGCTACACATCCATCCTACGAAATAGCGTTTGCATGTGTCTACGTATCGTAGCAATAGGGTCCTAATGCTTCTTAAAACGCAATATCGCATCTCATTTTTATGTTTCGTTATAAGATATAATATTCATTGCGAAGTTTTATGTATACCTCGCATACACTTCAATTGAATGTAAATGCGACACATCGTTGCTAGGATATAGCGATGGCAAATGTCTACGTATCGTAGCAACAAAGTACTAATGCTTCTTAAAACGAGATCTCGCATTTCATTTCTATGTTTTATGATAAGATATAATATTCATTGTGCAATGTTATGCATACCTCGTATTCACTTCAATAGAATGTAAATGCGATACTTCCTTGCTGGGAAATAGAGTTTGCAGATGTCTACGTATCGTAGTATTAGAGTTCTATTCCTTCTTAGAACGCGATATCGCAACTCATTTCTCATTTCTCTCATGTTTCATGATTAGATATAATATTCATTGCGAAGTGTCACGTATGCCTCGTATTCACTTCAAAAGAATGTAATTGCGACACTTCCTTGCTAGGAAATAGCGTTTGCAGATGCCTACGTATCGTAGAAATAGAGTTCTAATTCTTCTTAAAACGCGATATAGCATCTCATTTCTATGCTTCATGATAAGATATAATATTCATTGCGAAGTGTCGTGTATACCTTCCATACACTTCAAATGAATGTAAATGCGACACTTCCTTGCTAGGAAATGGCGATGGCAGATGTCTACGTATCGAAGCAATAGCGTTCAAATGCTTCTTAACACGCGATATAGAATCTCATTTCTATGTCTCATGATATAATATAATATTCATTGCGAAGTGTCATGAATACCACGCATTCACTTCAAATGAATGTAAATGTGACACTTCCTGGCTAGGAAATAGCGTTTGCAGATGTCTACGTATCGTAGCAATAGAGTTCTAATGCTTCTTAAAACGGGATACGGCATTTCATTTCTATGTTTCATGGTATGATAAAATAATCATTGCGAAGTGTCACTTATACCTCGCCTGCACTTCAAATGAATGTAAATGCGACAATTCATTGCTAGGCAATAGCGTTTGCAGATGTCTACGTATCGTAGCAATAGAGTTCTAATGCTTCTTAAAACGTGATGTCGCATCTCATTCCTATGTTTCATGATAAGATATAATATTCATTCTGGAGTGTTATGCATACATCGTTTTCACTTCAAATGAATGTAAATGCGATACTTCCTTGCTATTAAATAGCGTTTGCAGATGTCTCCGTATCGAAGCAATAGAGTTCTAATACTTCTTAGAACGCGATATCGCACCTCATTTCTATGTTTCATGACAAGATATAATATTCATTCTGGAGTGTTATGTATACCTCGAATTCACTTCAAATGAATGTAAATGCGACACTTCCTAGCTAGGAAATTGCGATTGCAGATATCTACGTATCGAAGCAATAAAGTTCTAATGCTTCTTGGAACGGGATATCGCATCTCATTTCTGTGTTTCATGATAGGATATAATATTAATTGCGAAGTGTTATGTGTACCTCGTCTATACTTCACAAGAATGTAAATGCCGCACTTCCTTTCAAGGAAATAGCGTTTCCAGATACCTACTTATCTAAGCAATAGAATTCTAATGCTTCTTAAATCGCAATATCGCATCCCATTTCTATGTTTCATGATAAGAAATAATATTCACTGTGGATTGTCATGTATACCAGGTACTCACATCTAAGAATGTAAATGCGACACTTCCTTGCTAGGAAATAGAGTTTGCAGATGTCTACGTATCGAAGCGATAGGGTTCTAGAGCTTCTTAAAACGCGATATCGCATCACATATCTATGTTTCTTGATAAGATATAATATTCATTGCGATGTGTCATGTATACCTCGCATACACTTCAAAAGAATGTAAATGCGACACTTCCTTGCTGGGAAATAGCGTTTGCAGATGTCTACGTATCGTAGCATTAGAGTTCTAATGCTTCTCAAAACGCTATATCGCATCTCATTTCTATGTTTCATGATAACATATAATATTCATTGCGAAGTGTCTTGTATACTTCGCATACACTTCAACTGAGTGTAAATGCGACACTTCCTTCCTAGGAAATAGTTTCTGCAGATATCTACGTTTCGTAGCAATAGAGCTCTAATGTTTCTTAAAACGAGATATCGCATCTCATTTCTATGTTTCATGATAATATATAATAATCCTTGCGAAGTGTCATGTATATTTCGCATTCACTTCAAATGAATGTAAATGCGACACTGCCTTGCTAGGAAATAGCGTCTGTAGACGTCTACCTGTATATGCAATAAAGTTATAATGCCTCTTAAATCGCGATATAGCATCTCATTTCTATGTTTTAGGATAAGATATAACATTCATTGCGAAGTGTCATGTATACCTCGCATACACTTCAAATGAATGTAAATGCGACACTTCCTTGCTAGGAAATAGCGTTTGCAGACGTCTACGTATCCTAGCATTAGAGTTCTAATGCTTCTTAAATCGCGATATCGCATCTCATTTCTATGTTTCATGATAAGATATAATATTCATTACGAAGTGTCATGATTACCTCGTATTACTTTCAAGAGAATGTAAATGTGACACTTCCTTGCTGGGAAGTTACGTTTGCAGATGTCTACGTATCGAAGCAATAGAGTTCTAATGCTTCTTAAATAGCCATATCGCATCTCATTTCTGTGTTTCATGATAAGATATAATATTCGATGTGGAGTGTTATGTATACCTCGTATTCACTTCAAAAGAATATGAATGCGACGCTTCCTTTCTAGGAAATAGCGTTTGCAGATGTCTACGTATCGTAGCACTAGAGTTCGAATTCTTCTTAAAACGCGATATCGCATCTCATTTCCATGTTTCATGTTAAGATACAATATTAATTGCCAAGTGTCATGTATACCTCGTATTCACTGCAGAAGAATGTAAATGCTACACTTCCTGGCTAGGAAATAGCGTTTGCAGATGTCTACGTATCGAAGCAATAGTGTTCTAATGCTGCTTAAATCGCCATATCGCATTTCATTTCTATGTTTCATGATAAGATATAATATTCATTGTGAAGTGATATGTATACCTCGTATTCACTTCAAAAGAATGTTAATGCGACACATCCTTGCTAGGAAATAATGTTTGCAGATGTCTACGTACCGTAGCAATTGAGTTCTAATGCTTCTTAAATCCCGATATCGCATCTCATTTCTATGTTTCACATTAAGATATATTATTTATTGTGGAGTGCTATTTATACCTTATATTCACCTTAGAAGAATGTAAGTGCGACACTTCCTTGCTAGGAAATAGCGTTTCCAGATGTCTACGTATCAAAGCAATAGTGTTCGAATGCTTCTTAAATCGCGATATCGCATCTCATTTCTATGTTTCATGATAAGATGCAGTATTCATTGCGAAGTGTCACGTATACCTCGCATACACTTGAAATGAATGTAAATGCGATACTTCCATGCTGGGAAATAGCGTTTGCAGATATCTACGTATCGAAGCAATAGAGTTCTAATGCTTCTCAATACGCGATATCGCAACTCACTCCTACGTTTCATGATAAGATAAAATATTCATTGTGCAGTGTTATGTAAATCTCGTCTACACTTCAAATGAATATAAATGAGACTCTTCCTTGCTACGAAATAGCGTCTGCAGATATCTACGTATCGTAGCAATAGAGTTCTAATGCTTCTTGAATCGCCATATCGCATCTCATTTCTATGTTTTATGATAAGATATACTATTCATTGCGGAGTTTCATGTATACCTCGTATTCTCTTCAGAAGAATGTAAATACGACACTTCCTTGCTAGGAAATAGCGTTTGCCGATGTCTACGTATCGTAGCAATTGAGTTCTAATGCTTCTCAAAACGCGATTTAGCATCTAATTTCTATGAATCATGATAAGATGTAATATTCATTGCGAAGTTTCTTGTATAACTCGCCTACACTTCAAATTAATGTAAACGCGAAGCTTCCTTGCTAGGAAATAGCGATGTCAGATGTCTACGTATCGAAGCAACAGAGTTCTATTGCCTCTTAAATCGCCATATCGCATCTCATTTCTATGTTTCATGATAAGATATAATATTCGTTCTGGAGTGTTATGTATATCTCGTATTCACTTCTAAACATTGAAAATGCGACATTTCCCTGCTAGGAATTAGCGTCTGCAGATGTCTACGTATCGTAGCAATTGAGTTCTAACGCTTACCTTAAAACGCGAAATCGCTCCTCATTTATATGCTTCCTGATAAGATATACTATTCATTGTGGAGTGTTATGTATACCTCGTATTCACTTCAAAAGAATGTAAATGCGACACTTCCTTGCTAGGAAGTAGCGATGGCATATGTCTACGTATCGTAGCAACAGAGTACTAACGCTTCTTAAAACGCGATATCGCATCCCATTTCTGTGTTTCATGATAAGACATAATATTCAATGCGAAGTGTCACTTATACCTCGCATACACTTCAAATGAATGTAAATGCGACACTTCCTTCCTAGGAAATAGCGTTTTCAGATGTCTACGTAATGTAGCAGTAGACTTCTAACGCTTCTTCAAACGTGATATCGCATCTCATATCTATGTTTCATGATAAGATATAATATTCATTGCGAAGTGTCATGTGCACCTCGTATTCACTTCAAACGAACGTAATTGCGGCACTTCCTGGCTAGGAAAGCACTAGAATTCTAATGCTTCTTATATCGCCATATCGCATCTCATTTCTATGTTTCATGATAAGATATAATATTCATTGTGCAGTGTTATGTATACCTCGTATTGGCTTCAAAAGTATGTAAATGCGACACTTTCTTCCTAGGAGATAGTATTGTCAGGTATCTACGTATCGAAGCAGTAGAGTTCTAATGCTGCTTAAATCGCGATATCGCATCTCATTTCTATGTTTCATGATGAGATATAATATTCATTGTGCTGTGTTACGTGTACCTCGTATTCGCTTCAAAAGAATGTAAATGCGACACTTTCTTGCTGGGAAATAGCGTTTGCAGATGTCTACGTATCGTAGCAATAGGTATCTAATGCTGTTTAAATCGCGGTATCGCATCTCACTTCTATGTATCATGATGAGATATAACATTCATTGTGCAGTGTTATGTATACCTCGTATTCGCTTCAAAAAAATGTAAATGCGACACTTTCTTGCTGGGAAATAGCGCTTGCAGGTGTCTACGTATCGTAGCAATAGGTTTCTAATGCTGTTTAAATCGCGGTACCGCATCTCATTTCTATGTATCATGATAAGATATAATATTCATTATGCAGTGTTATATATACCTCCTATTGGCTTCAAAAGTATGTAAATGCGACACTTTCTTCCTAGGAGATAGTATTGTCAGGTATCTACGTATCGAAGCAGTAGAGTTCTAGTGCTGCTTAAGTCGCGATATCGCATCTCATTTCTATGTTTCATGATGAGATATAATATTTACTGTGCAGTGTTATGTGTACCTCGTATTCGCTTCAGAAGAATGTAAATGCGACACTTTCTTGCTGGGAAATAGCGTTTGCAGATGTCTACGTATCGTAGCAATAGATTTCTAATGCTGTTTAAATCGCGGTATCGCATCTCATTTCTATGTATCATGATAAGATACAATATTCATTGCGAAGTGTCATGTATACATCGTATTCACTTCAAAAAAATGTAAATGCGACACTTCCTTGCTAGGAAATAGCGTTTGTAGATGTGTACGTATCGAAGAAATAGATTTCTAATGCTTCTTAAATCGCGATATCGCATCTCATTTCTATTTTTCATGATAAGATATAATATTTATTGTGCAGTGTTATGTATATCTCGTCTACACTTGAAAAGAATGTAAATGCGACACTTCCTTGCTAGGAAATAGCGTCTGCAGATGTCTACGTGTCGTAGCAATAGTGTTCTAATGCTTCTGAGAACGCAATATCGCATCTCATTTCTATGTTTCATGATAGTATGTAATATTCATTGCGAAGTGTCATGTATACCTCGCATAGACTTCAATTGAATGTAAATGCGACACTTCCTTGCTAGGAAATAGCGTTTGCAGATATCTACGTATCTAAGCAATACAGTTCTATTGCTTCTTAAATCGCGATATCGCATCTCATTTCTATGTTTCATGATAAGATATAATATTCATTAGGAAGTGTCATGCATACCTCGCAAACACTTCAAATGAATATAAATGCGACACTTCCGAGCGAGGAAATAGCGTCTGCAGATGTCTACGTTCGAAGCAATAGAGTTCTAATGCTTCTTAAACCGCGATATCGCATCTCATTTCTATGTTTCATCATAAGATATAATATTCATTGCAAAGTGTCATGTATACCTCGTATTCACTTCAAATGAATATAAATGCGACTCTTCCTTGCTAGGAAATAGGATTTGCAGATGCCTGCGTATCGTAGCAGTAGAGATCTACTGCTTCTTAAAACGCCATATCGCATCTCATTTCTATGATTCATGATAAGATATAATATTTATTGCCAAGTGTCACGTATAACTCGCATACACTGCAAATAAGTGTAAATGTGACACTTCCTTCCTAGGAAATAGCGTTTGCAGATGTCTACCTATATATGCAATAAAGTTATAATGCCTCTTAAATCGCGATATCGCATCTCATTTCTATGTTTTAGGATAAGATATAACATTCATTGCGAAGTGTCATGTATACCTCGCATACACTTCAAATGAATGTAAATGCGACACTTCCTTGCTAGGATATAGCGATGGCAGATGTCTACGTATCGAAGCAACAGAGTTCTAATGCTTCTTAAAACGAGATATCGCATCTCATTTCTATGATTCATGATAAGATATAATATTCATTGCGGAGTGCTGTCATAACCTCGTATTCACTTCAAAAGAATGTAAATGCGACACTCCCTTGCTAGGAAATAGCATTTGCAGATGTCTACGTATCGTAGCATTAGTGTTCTATTGCTTATCAAAACGCGATATCGCATCTCATTTCTATGTTTCATGATAAGATATAATATTCATTGTGGAGTGTTATGTATACCTCGTATTCGCTTCAAAAGAATGCAAGTGCAACACTTCCTTGCTAGGAAATAGCGTTTGCAGACGTCTACGTATCCTAGCATTAGAGTTCTAATGCTTCTTAAATCGCGATATCGCATCTCATTTCTATGTTTCATGATAAGATATAATATTCATTACGAAGTGTCATGATTACCTCGTATTACTTTCAAGAGAATGTAAATGTGACACTTCCTTGCTGGGAAGTTACGTTTGCAGATCGCATCTCATTTCTGTGTTTCATGATAAGATATAATATTCGATGTGGAGTGTTATGTATACCTCGTATTCACTTCAAAAGAATATGAATGCGACGCTTCCTTTCTAGGAAATAGCGTTTGCAGATGTCTACGTATCGTAGCAGTAGCATTCTAACGCTTCTTAAAAAGCGATATCGCATCTCATTTCTATGTTTCGTGATAAGATATAATATTCATAGCGAAGTGTCACGTATGCCTCGTATTCACTTCAAAAGAATGTAAATGCGACACTTCCTTGCTAGGTAATAGCGTTTGCAGATGTCTACGTATCGTAGCATTAGAGTTCTAATGCTTCTTAAATCGCCATATCGCATCTCATTTCTATGTTTCATGATAAGATATAATATTAATTGTGGAGTGTTATGTATACCTCGTATTCACTGTAAAGGAATGTAAATGCGACACTTCCTTGCTAGGGAATATCGTTTGCAGATTTCTATATATCGTAGCACTATTGTTCTAATGCTTCTTAAAACGCGGTATCGCATCTCATTTCTATGTTTCATGATAAGACGTAATATTCATTGTGCAGTGTTACGTATACCTCGTATTCAATTCAAAAGAATGTAAATGCGACACTTCCTTGCTAGGAAAAAGCGTTTGCAGACGCCTATGTATCATAGCAATAGAGTTATAATGCTTATCAAAACGCGATATCGCATCTCATTTCTATGTTTCATGTTAAGATAAAAAATTCAGTGCGAATTGTCATGCATACCTCGTATTCACTTCAGAAGAATGTAGATGCGACACTTCCTTGCTAGGAAGTAGCGTTTGCAGATATTTACGTATCGAAGCAATAGAGTTCTGATGCTTCTTGAAACGGGATATCGCATCTCATTTTTATGCTTCATGAAAAGATATAATATTCATTGTGGATTGTTATGTATACCTCGTACTCACTTCAAGAGAATGTAAATGCTGCACTTCCTTGCTAGGAAATAGCGTTTGCAGATGTCTACGTATCGTAGCATTAGAGTACTAATGCTTCTCAAAACGCGATATCGCATCTCATTTCTATGTTTCATGATAAGATATAATATTCATTGCGAACTGTCTTGTATACCTCGCATGCACTTCAGAAGAATGTAAATGCGACACTTCCTTGCTAGGTAATAGCGTTTGCAGATGTCTACGTATCGTAGCAATAGAGTTCTAATGCTTCTTAAAACGGGATACGGCATTTCATTTCTATGTTTCATGGTATGATAAAATAATCATTGCGAAGTGTCACTTATACCTCGCATGCACTTCAAATGAATGTAAATGCGACAATTCATTGCTAGGGAATAGCGTTTGCAGATGTCTACGTATCGTAGCAATAGAGTTCTAATCCTTCTCAAAACGCGATATCGCATCTCATTTCTATGTTTCATGATAAGTTATAATATTCATTGCGAAGTGTCATGTTTACCTCGTATTCAATCCAAAAGAATGTATTTGCGACACTTCCATGCTACGAAATAGCGTTTGCAGGTGTCTACGTATCGTAGCAATAGAGTTCTAATGCTTCTTAAATCGCGATATCGCATCTAATTTCTATGTTTCCTGATAAGGTATAATATTCATCGTGGAGTGTTATGCATATCTCGCATACACTTCAAATGAATGTAAATGCGACACTTGCTTGCTAGGAAATAGCGTTTGCAGATATCTACTTATTGTAGCAATAGAGTTCTGATGCTTCTTAAATCGCGATATCGCATCTCATTTCTTTGTTTCATGATAAGATATAATATTCATTGCGAAGTGTCATGTTTACCTCGTATTCAATCCAAAAGAATGTATTTGCTACACATACATCCTACGAAATAGCGTTTGCATGTGTCTACGTATCGTAGCAATAGGGTCCTAATGCTTCTTAAAACGCAATATCGCATCTCATTTTTATGTTTCGTTATAAGATATAATATTCATTGCGAAGTTTTATGAATACCTCGCATACACCTCAATTGAATGTAAATGCGACACATCGTTGCTAGGATATAGCGATGGCAAATGTCTACGTATCGTAGCAACAAAGTACTAATGCTTCTTAAAACGAGATCTCGCATTTCATTTCTATGTTTTATGATAAGATATAATATTCATTGTGCAGTGTTATGCATACCTCGTATTCACTTCAATAGAATGTAAATGCGATACTTCCTTGCTGGGAAATAGAGTTTGCAGATGTCTACGTATCGTAGTATTAGAGTTCTATTCCTTCTTAGAACGCGATATCGCAACTCATTTCTATGTTTCATGATTAGATATAATATTCATTGCGAAGTGTCACGTATGCCTCGTATTCACTTCAAAAGAATGTAATTGCGACACTACCTTGCTAGGAAATAGCGTTTGCAGATGCCTACGTATCGTAGAAATAGAGTTCTAATTCTTCTTAAAACGCGATATAGCATCTCATTTCTATACTTCATGATAAGATATAATATTCATTGCGAAGTGTCGTGTATACCTTCCATACACTTCAAATGAATGTAAATGCGACACTTCCTTGCTAGGAAATGGCGATGGCAGATGTCTACGTATCGAAGCAATAGCGATCAAATGCTTCTTAACACGCGATATAGAATCTCATTTCTATGTCTCATGATATAATATAATATTCATTGCGAAGTGTCATGAATACCACGCATTCACTTCAAATGAATGTAAATGTGACACTTCCTGGCTAGGAAATAGCGTTTGCAGATGTCTACGTATCGTAGCAATAGAGTTCTAATGCTTCTTAAAACGGGATACGGCATTTCATTTCTATGTTTCATGGTATGATAAAATAATCATTGCGAAGTGTCACTTATACCTCGCATGCACTTCAAATGAATGTAAATGCGACAATTCATTGCTAGGGAATAGCGTTTGCAGATGTCTACGTATCGTAGCAATAGAGTTCTAATCCTTCTCAAAACGCGATATCGCATCTCATTTCTATGTTTCATGATAAGTTATAATATTCATTGCGAAGTGTCATGTTTACCTCGTATTCAATCCAAAAGAATGTATTTGCGACACTTCCATGCTACGAAATAGCGTTTGCAGGTGTCTACGTATCGTAGCAATAGAGTTCTAATGCTTCTTAAATCGCGATATCGCATCTAATTTCTATGTTTCGTGATAAGGTATAATATTCATCGTGGAGTGTTATGTATATCTCGCATACACTTCAAATGAATGTAAATGCGACACTTGCTTGCTAGGAAATAGCGTTTGCAGATATCTACTTATTGTAGCAATAGAGTTCTGATGCTTCTTAAATCGCGATATCGCATCTCATTTCTTTGTTTCATGATAAGATATAATATTCATTGCGAAGTGTCATGTTTACCTCGTATTCAATCCAAAAGAATGTATTTGCTACACATCCATCCTACGAAATAGCGTTTGCATGTGTCTACGTATCGTAGCAATAGGGTCCTAATGCTTCTTAAAACGCAATATCGCATCTCATTTTTATGTTTCGTTATAAGATATAATATTCATTGCGAAGTTTTATGTATACCTCGCATACACTTCAATTGAATGTAAATGCGACACATCGTTGCTAGGATATAGCGATGGCAAATGTCTACGTATCGTAGCAACAAAGTACTAATGCTTCTTAAAACGAGATCTCGCATTTCATTTCTATGTTTTATGATAAGATATAATATTCATTGTGCAATGTTATGCATACCTCGTATTCACTTCAATAGAATGTAAATGCGATACTTCCTTGCTGGGAAATAGAGTTTGCAGATGTCTACGTATCGTAGTATTAGAGTTCTATTCCTTCTTAGAACGCGATATCGCAACTCATTTCTCATTTCTCTCATGTTTCATGATTAGATATAATATTCATTGCGAAGTGTCACGTATGCCTCGTATTCACTTCAAAAGAATGTAATTGCGACACTTCCTTGCTAGGAAATAGCGTTTGCAGATGCCTACGTATCGTAGAAATAGAGTTCTAATTCTTCTTAAAACGCGATATAGCATCTCATTTCTATGCTTCATGATAAGATATAATATTCATTGCGAAGTGTCGTGTATACCTTCCATACACTTCAAATGAATGTAAATGCGACACTTCCTTGCTAGGAAATGGCGATGGCAGATGTCTACGTATCGAAGCAATAGCGTTCAAATGCTTCTTAACACGCGATATAGAATCTCATTTCTATGTCTCATGATATAATATAATATTCATTGCGAAGTGTCATGAATACCACGCATTCACTTCAAATGAATGTAAATGTGACACTTCCTGGCTAGGAAATAGCGTTTGCAGATGTCTACGTATCGTAGCAATAGAGTTCTAATGCTTCTTAAAACGGGATACGGCATTTCATTTCTATGTTTCATGGTATGATAAAATAATCATTGCGAAGTGTCACTTATACCTCGCCTGCACTTCAAATGAATGTAAATGCGACAATTCATTGCTAGGCAATAGCGTTTGCAGATATCTACGTATCGAAGCAATAAAGTTCTAATGCTTCTTGGAACGGGATATCGCATCTCATTTCTGTGTTTCATGATAGGATATAATATTAATTGCGAAGTGTTATGTGTACCTCGTCTATACTTCACAAGAATGTAAATGCCGCACTTCCTTTCAAGGAAATAGCGTTTCCAGATACCTACTTATCTAAGCAATAGAATTCTAATGCTTCTTAAATCGCAATATCGCATCCCATTTCTATGTTTCATGATAAGAAATAATATTCACTGTGGATTGTCATGTATACCAGGTACTCACATCTAAGAATGTAAATGCGACACTTCCTTGCTAGGAAATAGAGTTTGCAGATGTCTACGTATCGAAGCGATAGGGTTCTAGAGCTTCTTAAAACGCGATATCGCATCACATATCTATGTTTCTTGATAAGATATAATATTCATTGCGATGTGTCATGTATACCTCGCATACACTTCAAAAGAATGTAAATGCGACACTTCCTTGCTGGGAAATAGCGTTTGCAGATGTCTACGTATCGTAGCATTAGAGTTCTAATGCTTCTCAAAACGCTATATCGCATCTCATTTCTATGTTTCATGATAACATATAATATTCATTGCGAAGTGTCTTGTATACTTCGCATACACTTCAACTGAGTGTAAATGCGACACTTCCTTCCTAGGAAATAGTTTCTGCAGATATCTACGTTTCGTAGCAATAGAGCTCTAATGTTTCTTAAAACGAGATATCGCATCTCATTTCTATGTTTCATGATAATATATAATAATCCTTGCGAAGTGTCATGTATATTTCGCATTCACTTCAAATGAATGTAAATGCGACACTGCCTTGCTAGGAAATAGCGTCTGTAGACGTCTACCTGTATATGCAATAAAGTTATAATGCCTCTTAAATCGCGATATAGCATCTCATTTCTATGTTTTAGGATAAGATATAACATTCATTGCGAAGTGTCATGTATACCTCGCATACACTTCAAATGAATGTAAATGCGACACTTCCTTGCTAGGAAATAGCGTTTGCAGACGTCTACGTATCCTAGCATTAGAGTTCTAATGCTTCTTAAATCGCGATATCGCATCTCATTTCTATGTTTCATGATAAGATATAATATTCATTACGAAGTGTCATGATTACCTCGTATTACTTTCAAGAGAATGTAAATGTGACACTTCCTTGCTGGGAAGTTACGTTTGCAGATGTCTACGTATCGAAGCAATAGAGTTCTAATGCTTCTTAAATAGCCATATCGCATCTCATTTCTGTGTTTCATGATAAGATATAATATTCGATGTGGAGTGTTATGTATACCTCGTATTCACTTCAAAAGAATATGAATGCGACGCTTCCTTTCTAGGAAATAGCGTTTGCAGATGTCTACGTATCGTAGCACTAGAGTTCGAATTCTTCTTAAAACGCGATATCGCATCTCATTTCCATGTTTCATGTTAAGATACAATATTAATTGCCAAGTGTCATGTATACCTCGTATTCACTGCAGAAGAATGTAAATGCTACACTTCCTGGCTAGGAAATAGCGTTTGCAGATGTCTACGTATCGAAGCAATAGTGTTCTAATGCTGCTTAAATCGCCATATCGCATTTCATTTCTATGTTTCATGATAAGATATAATATTCATTGTGAAGTGATATGTATACCTCGTATTCACTTCAAAAGAATGTTAATGCGACACATCCTTGCTAGGAAATAATGTTTGCAGATGTCTACGTACCGTAGCAATTGAGTTCTAATGCTTCTTAAATCCCGATATCGCATCTCATTTCTATGTTTCACATTAAGATATATTATTTATTGTGGAGTGCTATTTATACCTTATATTCACCTTAGAAGAATGTAAGTGCGACACTTCCTTGCTAGGAAATAGCGTTTCCAGATGTCTACGTATCAAAGCAATAGTGTTCGAATGCTTCTTAAATCGCGATATCGCATCTCATTTCTATGTTTCATGATAAGATGCAGTATTCATTGCGAAGTGTCACGTATACCTCGCATACACTTGAAATGAATGTAAATGCGATACTTCCATGCTGGGAAATAGCGTTTGCAGATATCTACGTATCGAAGCAATAGAGTTCTAATGCTTCTCAATACGCGATATCGCAACTCACTCCTACGTTTCATGATAAGATAAAATATTCATTGTGCAGTGTTATGTAAATCTCGTCTACACTTCAAATGAATATAAATGAGACTCTTCCTTGCTACGAAATAGCGTCTGCAGATATCTACGTATCGTAGCAATAGAGTTCTAATGCTTCTTGAATCGCCATATCGCATCTCATTTCTATGTTTTATGATAAGATATACTATTCATTGCGGAGTTTCATGTATACCTCGTATTCTCTTCAGAAGAATGTAAATACGACACTTCCTTGCTAGGAAATAGCGTTTGCCGATGTCTACGTATCGTAGCAATTGAGTTCTAATGCTTCTCAAAACGCGATTTAGCATCTAATTTCTATGAATCATGATAAGATGTAATATTCATTGCGAAGTTTCTTGTATAACTCGCCTACACTTCAAATTAATGTAAACGCGAAGCTTCCTTGCTAGGAAATAGCGATGTCAGATGTCTACGTATCGAAGCAACAGAGTTCTATTGCCTCTTAAATCGCCATATCGCATCTCATTTCTATGTTTCATGATAAGATATAATATTCGTTCTGGAGTGTTATGTATATCTCGTATTCACTTCTAAACATTGAAAATGCGACATTTCCCTGCTAGGAATTAGCGTCTGCAGATGTCTACGTATCGTAGCAATTGAGTTCTAACGCTTACCTTAAAACGCGAAATCGCTCCTCATTTATATGCTTCCTGATAAGATATACTATTCATTGTGGAGTGTTATGTATACCTCGTATTCACTTCAAAAGAATGTAAATGCGACACTTCCTTGCTAGGAAGTAGCGATGGCATATGTCTACGTATCGTAGCAACAGAGTACTAACGCTTCTTAAAACGCGATATCGCATCCCATTTCTGTGTTTCATGATAAGACATAATATTCAATGCGAAGTGTCACTTATACCTCGCATACACTTCAAATGAATGTAAATGCGACACTTCCTTCCTAGGAAATAGCGTTTTCAGATGTCTACGTAATGTAGCAGTAGACTTCTAACGCTTCTTCAAACGTGATATCGCATCTCATATCTATGTTTCATGATAAGATATAATATTCATTGCGAAGTGTCATGTGCACCTCGTATTCACTTCAAACGAACGTAATTGCGGCACTTCCTGGCTAGGAAAGCACTAGAATTCTAATGCTTCTTATATCGCCATATCGCATCTCATTTCTATGTTTCATGATAAGATATAATATTCATTGTGCAGTGTTATGTATACCTCGTATTGGCTTCAAAAGTATGTAAATGCGACACTTTCTTCCTAGGAGATAGTATTGTCAGGTATCTACGTATCGAAGCAGTAGAGTTCTAATGCTGCTTAAATCGCGATATCGCATCTCATTTCTATGTTTCATGATGAGATATAATATTCATTGTGCTGTGTTACGTGTACCTCGTATTCGCTTCAAAAGAATGTAAATGCGACACTTTCTTGCTGGGAAATAGCGTTTGCAGATGTCTACGTATCGTAGCAATAGGTATCTAATGCTGTTTAAATCGCGGTATCGCATCTCACTTCTATGTATCATGATGAGATATAACATTCATTGTGCAGTGTTATGTATACCTCGTATTCGCTTCAAAAAAATGTAAATGCGACACTTTCTTGCTGGGAAATAGCGCTTGCAGGTGTCTACGTATCGTAGCAATAGGTTTCTAATGCTGTTTAAATCGCGGTACCGCATCTCATTTCTATGTATCATGATAAGATATAATATTCATTATGCAGTGTTATATATACCTCCTATTGGCTTCAAAAGTATGTAAATGCGACACTTTCTTCCTAGGAGATAGTATTGTCAGGTATCTACGTATCGAAGCAGTAGAGTTCTAGTGCTGCTTAAGTCGCGATATCGCATCTCATTTCTATGTTTCATGATGAGATATAATATTTACTGTGCAGTGTTATGTGTACCTCGTATTCGCTTCAGAAGAATGTAAATGCGACACTTTCTTGCTGGGAAATAGCGTTTGCAGATGTCTACGTATCGTAGCAATAGATTTCTAATGCTGTTTAAATCGCGGTATCGCATCTCATTTCTATGTATCATGATAAGATACAATATTCATTGCGAAGTGTCATGTATACATCGTATTCACTTCAAAAAAATGTAAATGCGACACTTCCTTGCTAGGAAATAGCGTTTGTAGATGTGTACGTATCGAAGAAATAGATTTCTAATGCTTCTTAAATCGCGATATCGCATCTCATTTCTATTTTTCATGATAAGATATAATATTTATTGTGCAGTGTTATGTATATCTCGTCTACACTTGAAAAGAATGTAAATGCGACACTTCCTTGCTAGGAAATAGCGTCTGCAGATGTCTACGTGTCGTAGCAATAGTGTTCTAATGCTTCTGAGAACGCAATATCGCATCTCATTTCTATGTTTCATGATAGTATGTAATATTCATTGCGAAGTGTCATGTATACCTCGCATAGACTTCAATTGAATGTAAATGCGACACTTCCTTGCTAGGAAATAGCGTTTGCAGATATCTACGTATCTAAGCAATACAGTTCTATTGCTTCTTAAATCGCGATATCGCATCTCATTTCTATGTTTCATGATAAGATATAATATTCATTAGGAAGTGTCATGCATACCTCGCAAACACTTCAAATGAATATAAATGCGACACTTCCGAGCGAGGAAATAGCGTCTGCAGATGTCTACGTTCGAAGCAATAGAGTTCTAATGCTTCTTAAACCGCGATATCGCATCTCATTTCTATGTTTCATCATAAGATATAATATTCATTGCAAAGTGTCATGTATACCTCGTATTCACTTCAAATGAATATAAATGCGACTCTTCCTTGCTAGGAAATAGGATTTGCAGATGCCTGCGTATCGTAGCAGTAGAGATCTACTGCTTCTTAAAACGCCATATCGCATCTCATTTCTATGATTCATGATAAGATATAATATTTATTGCCAAGTGTCACGTATAACTCGCATACACTGCAAATAAGTGTAAATGTGACACTTCCTTCCTAGGAAATAGCGTTTGCAGATGTCTACCTATATATGCAATAAAGTTATAATGCCTCTTAAATCGCGATATCGCATCTCATTTCTATGTTTTAGGATAAGATATAACATTCATTGCGAAGTGTCATGTATACCTCGCATACACTTCAAATGAATGTAAATGCGACACTTCCTTGCTAGGATATAGCGATGGCAGATGTCTACGTATCGAAGCAACAGAGTTCTAATGCTTCTTAAAACGAGATATCGCATCTCATTTCTATGATTCATGATAAGATATAATATTCATTGCGGAGTGCTGTCATAACCTCGTATTCACTTCAAAAGAATGTAAATGCGACACTCCCTTGCTAGGAAATAGCATTTGCAGATGTCTACGTATCGTAGCATTAGTGTTCTATTGCTTATCAAAACGCGATATCGCATCTCATTTCTATGTTTCATGATAAGATATAATATTCATTGTGGAGTGTTATGTATACCTCGTATTCGCTTCAAAAGAATGCAAGTGCAACACTTCCTTGCTAGGAAATAGCGTTTGCAGACGTCTACGTATCCTAGCATTAGAGTTCTAATGCTTCTTAAATCGCGATATCGCATCTCATTTCTATGTTTCATGATAAGATATAATATTCATTACGAAGTGTCATGATTACCTCGTATTACTTTCAAGAGAATGTAAATGTGACACTTCCTTGCTGGGAAGTTACGTTTGCAGATCGCATCTCATTTCTGTGTTTCATGATAAGATATAATATTCGATGTGGAGTGTTATGTATACCTCGTATTCACTTCAAAAGAATATGAATGCGACGCTTCCTTTCTAGGAAATAGCGTTTGCAGATGTCTACGTATCGTAGCAGTAGCATTCTAACGCTTCTTAAAAAGCGATATCGCATCTCATTTCTATGTTTCGTGATAAGATATAATATTCATAGCGAAGTGTCACGTATGCCTCGTATTCACTTCAAAAGAATGTAAATGCGACACTTCCTTGCTAGGTAATAGCGTTTGCAGATGTCTACGTATCGTAGCATTAGAGTTCTAATGCTTCTTAAATCGCCATATCGCATCTCATTTCTATGTTTCATGATAAGATATAATATTAATTGTGGAGTGTTATGTATACCTCGTATTCACTGTAAAGGAATGTAAATGCGACACTTCCTTGCTAGGGAATATCGTTTGCAGATTTCTATATATCGTAGCACTATTGTTCTAATGCTTCTTAAAACGCGGTATCGCATCTCATTTCTATGTTTCATGATAAGACGTAATATTCATTGTGCAGTGTTACGTATACCTCGTATTCAATTCAAAAGAATGTAAATGCGACACTTCCTTGCTAGGAAAAAGCGTTTGCAGACGCCTATGTATCATAGCAATAGAGTTATAATGCTTATCAAAACGCGATATCGCATCTCATTTCTATGTTTCATGTTAAGATAAAAAATTCAGTGCGAATTGTCATGCATACCTCGTATTCACTTCAGAAGAATGTAGATGCGACACTTCCTTGCTAGGAAGTAGCGTTTGCAGATATTTACGTATCGAAGCAATAGAGTTCTGATGCTTCTTGAAACGGGATATCGCATCTCATTTTTATGCTTCATGAAAAGATATAATATTCATTGTGGATTGTTATGTATACCTCGTACTCACTTCAAGAGAATGTAAATGCTGCACTTCCTTGCTAGGAAATAG
This sequence comes from Xylocopa sonorina, assembly GCF_050948175.1. Lineage (NCBI taxonomy): Eukaryota > Metazoa > Arthropoda > Insecta > Hymenoptera > Apidae > Xylocopa > Xylocopa sonorina. The sequence continues at coordinate 489,884 of NW_027490262.1, read as the reverse complement.
CGTTTGCAGATGTCTACGTATCGTAGCATTAGAGTACTAATGCTTCTCAAAACGCGATATCGCATCTCATTTCTATGTTTCATGATAAGATATAATATTCATTGCGAACTGTCTTGTATACCTCGCATGCACTTCAGAAGAATGTAAATGCGACACTTCCTTGCTAGGTAATAGCGTTTGCAGATGTCTACGTATCGTAGCAATAGAGTTCTAATGCTTCTTAAAACGGGATACGGCATTTCATTTCTATGTTTCATGGTATGATAAAATAATCATTGCGAAGTGTCACTTATACCTCGCATGCACTTCAAATGAATGTAAATGCGACAATTCATTGCTAGGGAATAGCGTTTGCAGATGTCTACGTATCGTAGCAATAGAGTTCTAATCCTTCTCAAAACGCGATATCGCATCTCATTTCTATGTTTCATGATAAGTTATAATATTCATTGCGAAGTGTCATGTTTACCTCGTATTCAATCCAAAAGAATGTATTTGCGACACTTCCATGCTACGAAATAGCGTTTGCAGGTGTCTACGTATCGTAGCAATAGAGTTCTAATGCTTCTTAAATCGCGATATCGCATCTAATTTCTATGTTTCCTGATAAGGTATAATATTCATCGTGGAGTGTTATGCATATCTCGCATACACTTCAAATGAATGTAAATGCGACACTTGCTTGCTAGGAAATAGCGTTTGCAGATATCTACTTATTGTAGCAATAGAGTTCTGATGCTTCTTAAATCGCGATATCGCATCTCATTTCTTTGTTTCATGATAAGATATAATATTCATTGCGAAGTGTCATGTTTACCTCGTATTCAATCCAAAAGAATGTATTTGCTACACATACATCCTACGAAATAGCGTTTGCATGTGTCTACGTATCGTAGCAATAGGGTCCTAATGCTTCTTAAAACGCAATATCGCATCTCATTTTTATGTTTCGTTATAAGATATAATATTCATTGCGAAGTTTTATGAATACCTCGCATACACCTCAATTGAATGTAAATGCGACACATCGTTGCTAGGATATAGCGATGGCAAATGTCTACGTATCGTAGCAACAAAGTACTAATGCTTCTTAAAACGAGATCTCGCATTTCATTTCTATGTTTTATGATAAGATATAATATTCATTGTGCAGTGTTATGCATACCTCGTATTCACTTCAATAGAATGTAAATGCGATACTTCCTTGCTGGGAAATAGAGTTTGCAGATGTCTACGTATCGTAGTATTAGAGTTCTATTCCTTCTTAGAACGCGATATCGCAACTCATTTCTATGTTTCATGATTAGATATAATATTCATTGCGAAGTGTCACGTATGCCTCGTATTCACTTCAAAAGAATGTAATTGCGACACTACCTTGCTAGGAAATAGCGTTTGCAGATGCCTACGTATCGTAGAAATAGAGTTCTAATTCTTCTTAAAACGCGATATAGCATCTCATTTCTATACTTCATGATAAGATATAATATTCATTGCGAAGTGTCGTGTATACCTTCCATACACTTCAAATGAATGTAAATGCGACACTTCCTTGCTAGGAAATGGCGATGGCAGATGTCTACGTATCGAAGCAATAGCGATCAAATGCTTCTTAACACGCGATATAGAATCTCATTTCTATGTCTCATGATATAATATAATATTCATTGCGAAGTGTCATGAATACCACGCATTCACTTCAAATGAATGTAAATGTGACACTTCCTGGCTAGGAAATAGCGTTTGCAGATGTCTACGTATCGTAGCAATAGAGTTCTAATGCTTCTTAAAACGGGATACGGCATTTCATTTCTATGTTTCATGGTATGATAAAATAATCATTGCGAAGTGTCACTTATACCTCGCATGCACTTCAAATGAATGTAAATGCGACAATTCATTGCTAGGGAATAGCGTTTGCAGATGTCTACGTATCGTAGCAATAGAGTTCTAATCCTTCTCAAAACGCGATATCGCATCTCATTTCTATGTTTCATGATAAGTTATAATATTCATTGCGAAGTGTCATGTTTACCTCGTATTCAATCCAAAAGAATGTATTTGCGACACTTCCATGCTACGAAATAGCGTTTGCAGGTGTCTACGTATCGTAGCAATAGAGTTCTAATGCTTCTTAAATCGCGATATCGCATCTAATTTCTATGTTTCGTGATAAGGTATAATATTCATCGTGGAGTGTTATGTATATCTCGCATACACTTCAAATGAATGTAAATGCGACACTTGCTTGCTAGGAAATAGCGTTTGCAGATATCTACTTATTGTAGCAATAGAGTTCTGATGCTTCTTAAATCGCGATATCGCATCTCATTTCTTTGTTTCATGATAAGATATAATATTCATTGCGAAGTGTCATGTTTACCTCGTATTCAATCCAAAAGAATGTATTTGCTACACATCCATCCTACGAAATAGCGTTTGCATGTGTCTACGTATCGTAGCAATAGGGTCCTAATGCTTCTTAAAACGCAATATCGCATCTCATTTTTATGTTTCGTTATAAGATATAATATTCATTGCGAAGTTTTATGTATACCTCGCATACACTTCAATTGAATGTAAATGCGACACATCGTTGCTAGGATATAGCGATGGCAAATGTCTACGTATCGTAGCAACAAAGTACTAATGCTTCTTAAAACGAGATCTCGCATTTCATTTCTATGTTTTATGATAAGATATAATATTCATTGTGCAGTGTTATGCATACCTCGTATTCACTTCAATAGAATGTAAATGCGATACTTCCTTGCTGGGAAATAGAGTTTGCAGATGTCTACGTATCGTAGTATTAGAGTTCTATTCCTTCTTAGAACGCGATATCGCAACTCATTTCTATGTTTCATGATTAGATATAATATTCATTGCGAAGTGTCACGTATGCCTCGTATTCACTTCAAAAGAATGTAATTGCGACACTTCCTTGCTAGGAAATAGCGTTTGCAGATGCCTACGTATCGTAGAAATAGAGTTCTAATTCTTCTTAAAACGCGATATAGCATCTCATTTCTATGCTTCATGATAAGATATAATATTCATTGCGAAGTGTCGTGTATACCTTCCATACACTTGAAATGAATGTAAATGCGACACTTCCTTCCTAGGAAATGGCGATGTCAGATGTCTACGTATCGAAGCAATAGCGTTCAAATGCTTCTTAACACGCGATATAGAATCTCATTTCTATGTCTCATGATATAATATAATATTCATTGCGAAGTGTCATGAATACCACGCATTCACTTCAAATGAATGTAAATGTGACACTTCCTGGCTAGGAAATAGCGTTTGCAGATGTCTACGTATCGTAGCAATAGAGTTCTAATGCTTCTTAAAACGGGATACGGCATTTCATTTCTATGTTTCATGGTATGATAAAATAATCATTGCGAAGTGTCACTTATACCTCGCATGCACTTCAAATGAATGTAAATGCGACAATTCATTGCTAGGCAATAGCGTTTGCAGATGTCTACGTATCGTAGCAATAGAGTTCTAATGCTTCTTAAAACGTGATGTCGCATCTCATTCCTATGTTTCATGATAAGATATAATATTCATTCTGGAGTGTTATGCATACCTCGTTTTCACTTCAAATGAATGTAAATGCGATACTTCCTTGCTATTAAATAGCGTTTGCAGATGTCTCCGTATCGAAGCAATAGAGTTCTAATGCTTCTTAAATCGCGATACCGCATTCCATTTCTATGTTTCGATATAAGTTATAATATTCATGGTGAATTGTTATGAATACCTCGTATTCACTTCAAAGGACTGTAAATGCGAAAATTCCTTGCTAGGAAATAGCGTTTGCAGAAGTTAACGTATCGTAGCAATAGAGTTCTAATGCTTTTTAAATCGCGATATCGCATCTCCTGTCTATGTTTCATTATAAGATGTAATATTCATTGCGAAGTGTCAAGTATACCTCGTATTCACTTCAAAAGAATGTAAATGCGACACTTCCTTGCCAGGAAATAGCGTTTGTAGATGTCTACTTATCATAGCAATAGAGTTCTAATGCTTCTTAAAACGCGATATCGCATCTCATTTCTATGTTTCATTATAAGATATATTATTCATAGCGAAGTGTTATGTATACCTTGCATACGCTTCAAATGAATGTAAATGCGACACTTCCTTGCTAGGAAATAGCGTTTGCAGCTGTCTACGTATCATAGCAATAGAGTTCTAATACTTCTTAGAACGCGATATCGCATCTCATTTCTATGTTTCATGACAAGATATAATATTCATTCTGGAGTGTTATGTATACCTCGAATTCACTTCAAAAGAATGTAAATGCGACACTTCCTTGCTAGGACATAGCGTTTGCAGATGTTTACGTATCGCAGCAATAGAGCTCAAATGCTTCTAAAAACGAGATATGGCATCCCATTTCTGTTTCATGATAAGATATAATATTCATTGCGATGTGTCATGTATACCTTGTATTCACTGCAAAAGAATGTAAGTGCGACACTTCCTTGCTAGGAAATAGCGTTTCCAGATGACTAGGAATCGAAACAATAGAGTTCTAATGCTTCTTAAAACGAGATGTCGCTTCTCATTTCTATGTTTCATGATAAGATATAATATTCATTGAGAAGTATCACTTATACCTCTCATGCTCTTCGAATGAATGTAAACGCGGCACTTCCTTGCTATAGGAAATAGCGTTTGCGGATGTCTGCGTATCGTAGCAATAGAGTTCTAATGCTTCTTGAATCGCCATATCGCATCTCATTTCTGAGTTTCATTGTAAGATATAATATTCATTATGTAGTGTTAGGTATACCTCGCCTACACTTCAAATGAATGTAAATGCCACACCTCCTTGCTAGTGAATAACGTTTCCAGATGTCTACGTATCCGAGCAATAGAGTTCTAATGCTTCTTAGAACACGATATATCATCTCATTTCTATGTTTCATTATAACATACAATATTCAATGCGTAGTGTTATGTGTACCTCGTCTACACTTCGAATGAATGTAAATGTCACACTTCCTTCCTTGGAAGTATTTCATCCAGATGTCTACGTATCGAAGCAATAGAGTTCTAATGCTTCTTTTAACGTGGTATCGCATCTCGATACTATGTTCATGATAAGATATAATATTCATAGCGAAGTGTTATTGACACATCGTCTACACTTTAGAAGAATGTAAATGCCACACATCCTTGCTAGGAAATGCGTTTCCAGATGTTTACGTATCGAAGCAATAGAGTTCTAATGCTTCTCAAAACGCGATATCGCATCTCATTTCTATGCTTCATGATAAGATACAATATTCATTGCGAAGTGTCATGTATACCTCGTATTCACTTCAAAACAATGTAAATGCAACACTTCCTTGCTAGGACGTAGCGTTTGCAGATGTCTACGTATCGTAGCAATAGAATTCTGATGCTTCATAAATCGCGATATCGCATCTCACTTCTACGTTTCAGGATAAGATATAATATTCTTTGTGCAGTGTTATGTATATCTCGTATTCACTTCAATAGAATGCAAATGCGACAGTTCCTTGCTAGGAAACAGCGTCTGCAGATATCGACGTATCGTAGCAATAGAGTTCTAATGCTACTTAAAACGCGATATCGCATCTCATTTCTATGTTTCATTATAAGATATAATATTCGCTGCGCTTGTGTCATGTATACCTTGCATTCACTTCAAAAGAATGTAAATGCGACACTTCCTTGCTAGGAAATAGCGTTTCCAGATGTCTAGGTATCGAAACAATGGAGTTCTAATGCTTCTTAAAGGAAGATGTCGCATCTCAATTCTATGTTTCATGATGAGATATAGTATTCATTGCGAAGTGTCATGTATTTCTCGCATGCACTTCAAATGAATGTAAATGCGACAATTCCTTGGTAGGAAATAGCGTTGGCAGATGTCTACATATCGAAGCAATTGAGTTCTAATGCTTCTTAGAACGAGATTTCGTATCTCATTTTTATATTTCATGATAAGATATAGTATCCATTGTGGAGTGTAATGTATATCTCGCCTACACTTCAAAAGAATGTAAATGCGACACTTCCTTGCTAGGAAATAGCGTTTGCAGATGTCTACGTATCGTAGCAATTGAGTTCTAATGCTTCTCAAAACGCGATATCGCATCTCATTTCTATGAATCATGATAAGATGTAATATTCATTGCGAAGTGTCTTGAATACCTCGCATACACTTCAAATGAATGTAAATGCGACACTTCCTTGCTTGGAAATAGCGTTTGCAGATGTCTACGTGTCGTGGCAATAGAGTTCTAGTGCTTCTTTAAACAGGATACCGCAACTCATTTCTATGTTCCATGACAAGATATGATATTCATAGTGGAGTGTTATGTATACCCCGTATTCACTTCAAAAGAATTTAAATGCGACACTTCCTTGCTAGGAAATAGCGTCTGCAGATGTCTACGTATCGTAGAAATAGAGTTCTAATGCTTCTTAAAACGCGATATCGCATCTCATTTCTATGTTTTAGGATAAGATATAATATTCATTGAGTAGTGTCGTGTATACTTCGTATTCACTTCAAAAGAATGTAAATGCGACACTTCCTTGCTAGGATGTAGCGTTTGCAGATGTCTACGTATCGTAGCAATAGAATTCTAATGCTTCATAAATCGCGATATCGCATCTCACTTCTACGTTTCAAGATAAGATATAATATTCTTTGTGCAGTGTTATGTATATCTCGTATTCACTTCAATAGAATGCAAATGCGACAGTTCCTTCCTAGGAAACAGCGTCTGCAGATGTCGACGTATCGTAGCAATAGAGTTCTAATGCTACTTAAAACGCGATATCGCATCTCATTTCTATGTTTCATTATAAGATATAATATTCATTGCGGAGTGTCATGTATACCTTGTATTCTCTTCAAAAGAATGTAAATGCGACAGTTCCTTGCTAGGAAATAGCGTCTGCAGATATCTACGTATCGTAGCAATTGAGTTCTAATGCTTCTCAAAACGCGATATCGCATCTCATTTCTATGAATCATGATAAGATGTAATATTCATTGCGAAGTTTCTTGTATACCTCGCATACACTTCAAATGAATGTAAGTGTGACATTTCCTTGCTTGGAAATAGCGTTTGCTGATGTCTACGTATCGAAGCAATATAATACATATATAATGTACTATTAGCAAGCAATATATACATATATAATGCTTCTTAAATCGTCATATCGCATCCCATTTCTATGTTTCATTATAAGATATAATATTCATTGTGAAGTGTTGTGTATACCTCGTATTCACTTCAAATGAATGTGAATGCGACACTTACTTGCTAGGAAGTAGCGTCTCCAGATATCTACGTATCGTAGCAATAGAGTTCTAATGCTTCTTAAATCGCCATATCGCATATCATTTCTATGTTTTATGATAAGATATAATATTCATTGTGCAGTGTTATGTATACCACGTACTCACATCAAAAGAATGTAAATGCGACACATCCTTGCAAGGAAGTAACGATTGCAGATGTCTACGTATTGTAGCAGTAGCGTTCTAATGCTTCTCAAAACGCGATATCGCATCTCATTTCTATGTTTCATGATAAGAAATAATATTCATTGTGGCGTGTTATGTATACCTCGTATTCACTTCAAAAGTATGTAAATGCGACACATCCTTGGAAGGAAGTAGCGTTGGCAGATGTCTACGTATCGAAGCAATAGTATTCCAATGCTTCTTAAATCGCGATATCGCACCTCAATTCTACGTTATATGATAAGATATAATATTCATTGTGGATTGTTATGTATACCTCGTGTTCACTTCAAAAGATTGAAAATGCGACACTTGCTTGCTAGGAATTAGCATTTGCAGATGTCTACGAATCGTAGCAATAGAGTCCTAATGCTTCTTAAAACTCGAAATCGATCCTCATTTATATGCTTCATGATAAGATATAATTCTCATTGTGGATTGTTATGTATACCTCGTATTCACTTCAAAAGATAGTAAATGCGACACTTCCTTGCTACGTAATAGCGGCTGCAGATGTCTACGTATCGAAGCAATAGATTTCTAATGCTTCTTAAGACGCGAAATCGGTCCACATTTCTATGTTTCATGATAAGGTATAATATTCATTGTGGAGTGCTATGTATACCTCGTATTCACTTCAAAAGAACGTAAATGTGACAATTCCTTGCTAGGAACTAGCGATTGCAGATGTCTACGTATCGTAGTAATGGGGTTCTAGTGCTTCCCAAAACGCGATATGGCATCTCATTTCGATGTCTCACTATAAGATATAATATTCATTGCGCGGTGTTATGTATACCTCGTATTCACTTCAAAAGAATGTAAATGCGACACTTCCTTGCTAGGATATAGCGATGGCAGATGTCTGCGTATCGAAGAAACAGAGGTCCACTGCTTCTTAAAACGAGGTTTCGCATCACATTTCTATGTTTTACGATAAGATATAATATTCATTGTGGAGTGTCATGTATACCTTGTATTCCTTTCAAAAGAATGTAAATGCGACACATCCTTGCATAGAAGTAGCATCCGCAGATGTCTACGCATCGTAGAAATAGTGTTCTATTGCTTCTTAAAACGCGATATCGTATCTCATTTCTATGTTTCATGGTAAGATATAATATTCATTGCGAAGTGTCATGTATACCTCGCATACACTTCAACTGAATGTAAATGCGTCACTTCCTTGCTAGAAAGTAGCGTCTGCTGATGTCTACGTATCGTAGCAATAGGGTTCTAATGCTTCTTAAAACGCGATAACGCATCTCTTTTCTATGTTTCATGATAAGATTTAATATTCATTGTGGAGTGTTATGTATACCTCGTCTACACTTCAAATGAAGGTAAATGCGACACTTCTTTACTAGGAAGTAGCGTTTGCAGATGCCTACGTATCGAAGCAATAGAGTTCTAATGCTTCCTAAAACGCGACATCGCATCTCTTTTCTATGTCTCATGATAAGATTTAATATTCATAGTGGAATGTTATGTATATCTCGCATACACTTCAAATGAATGTAAATGCGACACTTCTTTACTAGGAAGTAGCGTTTGCAGATGCCTACGTATCGGAGCAATAGAGCTCTAATGCTTCTTAAAACGAGATGTCGCATCTCATTTCTATGATTCACGATAAGATATAATATTCATGGCGAAGTGTCATGTATACCTCGAATTCACTTCAAAAGAATGTAAACGCGACATATCCTTGCAAGGAAATAGCGTTTGCAGATGTCTACGTATCGGAGCAATAGAGTTCTAATGCTTCTTAAAACGCGATATCGCATCTCATTTCTGTGTTTCATGATAAGATATAACATTCATTGTGGAGTGTTATGTATACCTCGTATTCACTTCCAAAGATTGTAAATGCGACACTTCCTTGCTAGGAAGTAGCGTTTGCAGATGGTTACGTATCGAAGCAATAGAGCTCTAATGCTTCTTTAATCGCCATATCGCAACTCATTTCTGTGTTTCATGATAAGATATAATATTCATTGCGAAGTGTTATGTATACCTCGCATACACTTCAAATGAATGTAACTGCGACACTTCTTTGCTAGGATATAGCGATGGCGGATGTCTACGTATCGAAGCAATAGAGTTCTAATGCTTATCAAAACGCAATATGGCATCTCATTCCTATGTATCACGATAAGATAAAAAATTCATTACGAAGTATCATATATACCTCATATTCACTTCAAAAGAATATAAATGCGACACTTCCTTGCTAGGAAATTGCGTTTGCAGATGTCTCCGTATCGAAGCAACAGATTTCTAATGCTTCTTAAATGGAGATATCGCATCTCATTTCTATGTTTCATGATAAGATATAACATTCTTTGTGCAGTGTTATGTATTCCTCGTATTTACTTCAAAAGAATGTAAATGCGACTCTTCCCTGCTAGGAAATAGCGTTGGCAGATGTCTACGTATCGAAGTATTAGAGTTCTAATGCATCTTAAATCGCGATATCGCATCTCATTTCTATCCTTCATGACAAGATATAATATTCATTGTGCAGTGTTATGTATATCTCGTCTTCACTTCAAATGAATGTAAATGCGACACTTCTATGCTAGGAAATAGCGTTTGCAGATATCTGCTTATCGAATTAATAGAGTTCTAATGCTTCTTAAAACGCGGTATCGCATATCATTTCTATGTCTTGTGACGTGGTGGCGTCACAAGGCTCGCACACCCCTCTCCTGCTTCGGTTAGACTAGCTCACAGATCACCACTCATGCGAGAAATGTGAAATACGCGATCATAGAACCTTTCCCCCCTTCCCCTCCCCGTTCTTTTCTCTCTCTCCGTTCTACGAATAAGACTGGCGAGCTAAAGAAGAAGCAACCCAGAAGACGCCCCTTCGGCGAGTACGAAGACCGCAGGTTTGCGGACGGGCTATGCGCCGAGGTAGAGTGACGAGCTCGACGGTGGAGGAGTCGGGAAGCGAACCAGAAGAAACCCTGAAGCCCGAAGGATAAGATCCAGAACCCTGCACCTATAAGACCGCTGCCATAGTCCATGGAGACGGACAGGAAAGACCTCGGGTGTGAGAAGGACCTCCACCCCTCCCCTGAGCCCATGGAGATGGAAACTCAAGATGAGCAGCGGAGCTGCAGGTGAGCCGAGGAAGTGCGGCGCGCGACACGCGCCGCAGTTCAAATAATCCAGAGGACCCTCGCTGGACACACCAGAGGGGGCGATCAGGGAAGATCGCCGAAATCCACCGATCGATGCCCCGAACAATCCCCACGCGAATAGCCCTACTCCACCAAGGAACCCTAGGAAGGATCCAAGGGGATCCGAGGACCCCCAGCAAACCTATATAAGTGCTAGCCAGCAGAAAGACATCCTCTTCTTCGCCTCTACTTCTTAGCGACTACTTAGCGACTACTCAGCGAGCAACCGAGCAAGCGATCATACGGAGCGATTCGGAGGAGAGAGAGAGAGATATATATAGACGGACTGAACGAGATCCAGACTTGCTGGAAGCGAGAACGTGAGTCCTTATATGCTAAAGCGTCCCAATTTGTTCCCTGCCGCATTTGTGATATTGCATATTGTAATTTTGTATTGTATAACGGGTGGTGATCCCCGGTCATTCGCGGCGTGTCGTATACCCTTTTGTTATACCGCGTCGAGACAATCTAGAAAGAAGCCGCAAGTTCAGTATCCCGCGACCCTATATTGCGCACTCGGCTAGAAGTAGTCGAGCGAGGGAGTATTTCGAGATTTCGAGGAGTATCATGCACCGGGTTTCCCCGGGTTGCGTGGTCTAATAGTTTTCGCTACTCCTTGAGTAGCTGGCGCCCAAAAAGTTCCCGCCTCGCAGTTACGAAATACTCACTGGATAGAAAATTCTCTGTTTTGTATTTGGCGTTGGCGAATTCATCGACGATAATACCACGTGGATATTTTGTACCCCGATATTCTGTACCCCGAATTAAACCTCCGTATACCCCTTCATTATTGTTTCGATCTCCCCCCTTTCTTGCGAATTGTAACGGGAAAACCCGTCACAGTCTCATGATAAGATATAGCATTCATTGTGAAGTGTTATATATACCTCGTATTCACTTCAAAAGAATGTAAATGCGACACTTCCTTGCTAGGAAGTAGCCTTTGCAGATGTCTACGTATCGAAGCAATAGAGTTCTAAAGCTTCTTAAATCGCGATATCGCATTTCATCTCTAGGTTTCATGATAGGATATAATATTCATTGCGAAGTGCCACTTATACCTCGCATACACTTCAAATGAATATAAATGCGACACTTCCTTGCTAGGAAATTGCGTTTGCAGATGTCTACGTATCGTATCATTAGAGTTCTACAGCTTCTCAAAACGCGATATCGCATCCCATTTCTATGCCCCATGATAAGATATAATATTCATTGCGAAGTGTCTTGTATACCTCGCATACACTTCAACTGAATGTAAATGCGACACTTCCTTGCTAGGAAATAGCGTTGGAAGATGTCTACGTATCGAAGCCATAGTGTTCTAATGCTTCCCAAATCGCCGTATCGCATCTTATTTCTATGTTTCATGACAAGATGTAATATTCATTGTGGAGTGTTTGTATACGTCGTATTCACCTCAACAGAATGTAAATGCGACACTTCCTTGCTAGGAAATTGCGTTTGCAGACGTCTACGTATCGTAGCATTAGGATTCTAATGCTTCCAAGACGCGATATTGCATCTCATTTCTATGTGTCATGATAAGATGTAATATTCATTGCGAAGAGTCATTTATACCTCGCATACACTTCTAATGAATGTAAATGCGACACTTCCTTGCTAGGAAATAGCGTTTGCAGATGTCTACGTATCGTAGCAATAGAGCTTTAACGCTTCTTAAAAGGCGATATTGCATCTCATTTCTATGTTTCATCATAAGATGTTATATTCATCGCGAAGTGTCTCGTATACCTCGCATACACTTCAACTGAATGTAAATGCGACACTTCCTTGCTAGGAAATAGCGTTGGAAGATGTCTACGTATCGAAGCCATAGTGTTCTAATGCTTCCCAAATCGCCGTATCGCATCTTATTTCTATGTTTCATGACAAGATATAGTATTCATTGCGAAGTGTCATGTATACCTCGCATACACATCAAATGAATATAAGTGCGGCACTACCTTGCTAGGAAATAGGGATCAGAGATGTCTACGTATCGAAGCAACAGAGTTCTAACGCTTCCTGAAACGAGATATCGCATCTCATTTCTATGTTTTATAATAAGATATAATATTCATTGCGGAGTGTCATGTATAATTCGTATTCACTTCAAAAGAATGTAAATGCGACACTCACTTGCTAGGAAATAGCGTTTGCAGATGCCTACGTATCGAAGCAATAGAGTTCTAATGCTTCTTAATACGAGATATCGCATCTCATTTCTATGTTTTATGATAAGGTATAATATTCATTGTGCAGTGTTATGTATACCTCGTATTCACTGCAATAGAATGTAAATGCGACACTTCCTTGCTTGGAAATAGCGTTTGCAGATATCTACGTTTCGTTGCATTAGAATTCTAATCCTTCTTAGAACGCGATATCGCACCTCATTTCTATGAATCATGATAAGATGTAATATTCATTGCAAAGTGTCTTGTATACCTCGCATACACTTCAGGTGAATGTAAGTGCGACACTTCCTTGCTAGGAAATAGCGTCTGCAGATGTCTACGTATCGAAGCAACAGAGTTCTAATGCTTCTTAAAACGAGATATCGCATCTCATTTCTATGTTCTATGATAAGATTTAATATTCATTGCGGAGTATCATGTATACTTCGTATTCACTTCAAAAGAATGTAAATACGACACTTCCTTGCTACGAAATAGCGTCTGCAGATGTCTACGTATAGAAACAATAGGGTTCTAATGCTTCTTAAAACGAGACTTCGCATCTCATTCCTATGTTTCATGATTAGATATAATACTCATTGTGGAGCTTCTTGTACACCTCGTATTCACATCAAAGGAATGACAATGCGACACTTCCTTGCTAGGAACTAGCGTCTGCAGATGTCTACTTATCGTAGCAAATAGAGTCCTAATGCTTCTTAAAACGCGATATCGCATCTCATTTCTATGTTTCACGATAAGATATAATATTCATTGCGAAGGTTCATGTATTCCTCGTATTCACTTCAGAAGAATGTAAATGCGACACTTCCTTGCTTGGAAATAGCGTTTGCAGATGTCTCCGTACCGAAGCAATAGTTTTCTAATGCTTCTTATATCGTGATATCGCATCTCATTCCTATATTTCATGACATGATATAATATTCATTCTGGAGTGTTATGGATATCTCGTAATCATTTCAAAAGAATGTAAGTGCGACTCTTCGTTCCTATTAAATAGCTTTTGCAGATGTCTAAGTGTCGTAGCAACAGAGTTCTAATGCTTTTTAGATCGCGATATAGCACCTCATTTCTATGTTTCATGATAAGATATATTATTCATTGTGCAGTGTTATGTATACTTCGTATTCACTTCAAAATAATGAAAATGTGACACTTCCTTGCTAGGAAATAGCGTTGGCAGATGTCTACGTATCGAAGCAATAGAGATATTATGCTTCTTGGAAGCGAGATATCGCATCCCATTTCTATGTTTCACAATAAGATATAATATTCACTGAGCAGCGTTATGTATACCTCGTAATCGCTTCAAAAGAATGTAAATGCGCTTCTTCTTTGGCAGGAAATAGCGTTTGCAGATGTCTACGTATCCTAGCAATAGAGTTCTAATGCTACTTAAAACTCGATGCCGCATCTCATTTCTATGTTTCACGATAACATATGATATTCATTGTGGAGTGTCATGTATACCTCGTATTCACTTCAAAAGTGTTAAAGTGCACCACTTCCATGCTAAGAAGTTGCGTTTGCAGATGTCTACGTATCGAAGCAATAGATTTCTAATGCTTCTGAAAACGCGATATCGCATCTCATTTCTATGTTTCATGATAAGAGATAATATTCATTGCGGAGTGATATGTATACCTCGCATTCACTTCAAAAGAATGTAAATGCGAAACTCCATTGCTAGGAAATAGCGTTTGCAGATGTCTACATATCGTAGCAATAGAGTTCTAATCCTTCTTAGAACGCGATATCGCACCTTATTACTATGTCTCATGATAAGATATAATATTCATTGCGAAGTGTCTTGTATACCTCGCATACACTTCAAATGAATGTAACTGAGACACTTCCTTGCTAGGATATAGCGATGGCAGATGTCTACGTTTGGAAGCAATAGCGTTCTAATGCTTCTAAAAACGCGATATCGCAACTCATTTCTATGTTTCATGATAAGATATAATATTCATTTCGAAGTGTCATGTATACCTCGCATACACTTCAAATGAATGTAAGTGCGACGCTTCCTTGCTAGGAAATAGCGTTGACAGATGTCTACTTATCGAAGCAGTAGAGTTTTAATTCTTCTTAAAACGAGATATCGCAACTCATTTCTATGTTTCGTGATAAGATATAATATTCATTGCGAAGTGTCATGTATACCTCGTAATCACTTCAAAAGAATGTAAATGGGACACTTCCATGCCAGGAAATAGCGTTTGCAGATGTCTACGTATCGTAGCAATGGAGTTCTAATGCTTCTTAAATCGCGATATTGCGTCTCTCTTCTATGTTTCGTGATAAGATATGATATTCATTGTGGAGTGTTATGTATCCCTCGTATTCACTTCAAAAGAATGAAAATGCGACACTTCCGTGCTAGGAAATAGCTTTTGCAGATGTCTACGTATCGATGCGATAGAGTTCTAATGCTTCTTAAATCCCGATATCGCCTCTCATTCTTATGTTTCATGATGAGATATAATATTCATTGCGAAGTGTCATGTATACCTCGGATACTCTTCAAATGAATGTAAATGCGACACTTCCTTGCTAGGAAATAGCGTTTGCAGATGTCTAAGTATCGAAGCAATAGAGTTCTCATGCTTCTTCAAACGCGATATCGTATCTCATTCATACGTTTCATGATAAGATATAATATACATTGTGCAGTATTATGTTTTCCTCGTATTCACTTCAATTGAATGTAAATGCGACACTTCCTAGCTAGGAAGTGGTGTTTGCAGATATCTATGTAACGAAGCAATAGATTTCTAATCCTTCACAAAACGCTGTATCGCAACACATTTCTATGTTTCATGATATGGTATAATATTCATTGCGGAGTGTCATGTATACCTCGCATACACTTCAAGTGATTGTAAATGCGACAGATCCTAGCTAGGAAATAGCGTTTGCAGATGTCTACGTATCGTAGCAATAGGGTTCTATTGCTTCTTAAATCGCAATATCGCATCACATTTCTATGTTTCACGATAAAATATAATATTTATTGTGGTGTGTTATGTATACCTCATATTCACTTCAAAAGAATGTAAGTGCGACACTTCCTTCCTAGGAAATAGCGTTTCCAGATGTCTACATATCGAAGGAATAGAATTCCAATGCATCTTAAATCGCGATATCGCATATCACTTCTACGTTTCATGATAAGATATAATAATCATTGTGCAGTGTTATGTATATCTCGTCTACACTTCAAGTGATTGTAAATGTGACACTTCCTTGCTTGGAAATTGCGTTTGCAGTTGTCTACGTATAGAAGCAATAGAGTTCTAATGCTTCTTAAATCGAGATATCGCATCTCATTTCTATGTTTTATGACAAGATATAATATTCATTGCGAAGTGTCATGCATACTTCGTATTCACATCAAGAGAATGTAAATGCGACACTTCCTTGCTTGGAAATAGAGTTTGCAGATGTCTACGTATCGAACCAATAGTGTTCTAATCCTGCTTAAATCGCGATATCGCATCTCATTTCTATGTTTCATGATAAGATATAATATTCATTACGAAGTGTCATGTATACCTCGTACTGCTTTGAAGGGAATGTAAATGCGACACTTCCTTGCTAGGAAGTTACGTTTACAGATGTCTACGTATCGAGGCAATGGAGTTCTAATGCTTCTTATATCGCCATAGCGCATCTCATTTCTATGTTTCAGGATAAGATATAATATAAGTTGTGGAGTGTTATGTATACCTCGCATTCGCTTCAAAAGAATGTAAATGCGACACTTCCTTGCTAGGAAATAGCGTTGGCACATGTCTCCGCATCGAAGCAATAAATTTCTAATGCTTCTTAAATCGCCATATCGCATTTCATTTCTATGTTTCATAATAAGATATAATATTCATTGTGGAGTGTTATGTATACCTCGTATTCACTTCAAAAGAATGTAAATGCAACACTTCCTTGCTAGGAAATAGCGTCCGCAGATGTCTACGTAACGTACCAATAGAGATCTAATGCTTCTTAAAACAAGATATCGTATCTCATTTCTATGATTCATGATAAGATATAATGTTCATTGCGAAGTATCATGTATACCTCGCATTCACTTCAAGAGAATGTAAATGGCACACTTCCTTGCTGGGAAGTAGCGATTCTAGATCTCTACGTATCGAAGCAATAGGTTTCTGATGCTTCTAAAATCGCGATATCGCATCTCATTTCTATGTTTCGTGATAAGATATAATATTCATTTCTAAGTGTCATGTATACCTCGCATACACTTCAAATGAATGTAAATGCGACACTTCCTTGCTAGGAAATAGCGTTGGTAGATGTCTACGTATCGAAGCAATGGAGATCTACTGCTTGTTGAATCGCCATATCGCCTCTCATTTCTATGTTTCATGATAAGATATAGTATTCGTTGGGGAGTGTTATGTATACCTCGTACTCGCTTCAAAAGAATGTAAATGCGACACTTCCCTGTTAGGAAATAGCGATGGCAGAAGTCTACGTATCGAAGCAACAGATTTCTAATGCTTCTTAAAACGAGATATCGCATCTCATTTCTATGTCTCGTGATAAGATATAATATTCATTGTGCAGTGATATGTATATCTCGTCTGCACTTCAAAAGAATGTAAATGCGACACTTCCTTGCTACGAAATAGCGTCTGCAGATGTCTGCGTATCGTAGAAATAGAGTTCTAATTCTTCTTCAAACGCGATATCGCATCTCATTTGTATGTATCATGATAAGATACAATATACATTGCGAAGTGCCATGTATACCTCGTATTCACTTCAAAACAATGTAAATGCGACACTTCCTTGCTAGGAAATAGCATTTGCAGATGTCTACGTATCGTAGCATTAGTTTTCTAATGCTTCTCAAAACGCGATATCGCATCTCATTTCTATGTTTCATGATAATATATAATAATCATTGCGAAGTGTCATGTATACCTCGCATACACTTCAAAAGAATGTAAATGCGACACTTCCTTGCTCGGAAATAGCGTTTCCAGATGTCTACGTATCGAAGCAATAGATTTCTAGTGCTTCTAAAATCGCGATATCGCATCTCATTTCTATGTTTCATGATAAGATATAATATTCATTGTGCAGTGTTATGTAAACCTCGTATTCGCTTCAAAAGAATGTAAATGCGACACTTCCTTGCTAGGAAATAGCGTTTGCAGATGTCTACGTAACGTAGCATTAGGGTTCTAATGCTTCTTAGATCGCGATATCGCATCCCATTTCTATGTTTCATGATAAGATATAATATTCATTGTGCAGTGATATGTATATCTCGTCTACGCTTCAAAAGAATGTAAATGCGACACTTCCTTGCTAGGAAATAGCGTCTGCAGATGCCTACGTATCGTAGAAATAGAGTTCTAATTCTCCTTAAAACGCGATATCGCATCTCATTTGTACGTTTCAAGATAAGATATAATATTCATTGTGGAGTGTTATGTATACCTCGCATTCACATCAAATGAATGTAAATGCGACTCTTCGTTTCTAGGTAATCGCGTTTCCAGAGGTCTGCGTATAGAAACAATAGAGTTCTAATGCTTCTTAAAACGAGATATCGCATCTCATTGCTATGTTTCATGATAAGATAAAATATTCATTGTGCAGTGTTATGTATACCTCGTATTCACATCAAAGAATGTAAATGCGGCAGTTCTTCCTGGGGAATAGCGATGGCAGATGTCTACGTGTCGAAGCAATAGAGTTCTAATGCTTCTTAAAACGAGATATCGCACCTAATTTCTATGTTTTATGATAAGATATAATATTCATTGCGAAGTGCCGTTCATTCCTCGAATTGACATAAAAAGAACGTAAATACGACACTTCCTCGCTAGGAAGTAGCGTTTGCAGATGTCTACGTATCGAGGCAATAGTGTTCTAATGCTTCTTAAAGCGCCATATCGCACCACATTTCTATGTTTCATGATAAGATATAATATTCATTGCCAAGTGTCATGCATACCTCGTATTCCTTTTGAAAAAAATGTAAGCGCGACACTTCCATGCTAGGAAGTAGCGTTTGCAGATGTCTGCGTATCGAGCAATAGGATTCTAATACTTCTTAGATCGCGATATCGCATATTATTTCTATGTTACATGATAAGATATAATAATCATTGCGAAGGGCTATGGTGCACACTTCAAAGGAATGTAAATGCGTCACTTCCTTGCCAGGAAATAGCGATTCCCGATATCTACGCATCGAAGCAATAGTATTCTAATGCTTCTGAAATCGCAATATCGCATCTCATTTCTATGTTTCATGATAAGATATAATAATCATTGTGCAGTGTTATGTATACCTCGTATTCACTTCAAAAGAATGTAAATGCGACACTTCCTTGCTAGGAAATAGCGTCTGCAGATGTCTATGTATCGTAGCAATAGAGTTCTAATGCTTCATAAAACGCGAGTCGATCCTCATTTCTATGTTTCACGATAAAATATAATATTCATTGTGGAGTGTTATGTATACCTCGTCTACACTTCCTAAGAATGTAAATGCGACACTTCCTTGCTAGGAAATAGCGTTTGCAGATGTCTACGAATCATAGCAATAGAGTTGTAATGCTTCTTAAAACGCCATATCGCACCTCAATTCTACGTTACGTGATAAGATATAATATACATTGTGTAGTGCTATGTATATCTCGTCTACACTTCAAATGAATGTAAATGCGACACTTCCTTGCTAGGAAATAGCGTTTGCAGATGTCTACGTATCGTAGCAAGAGAGTTCTAATACTTCTTAAAACGCGATATCGCATCTCATTTCTATGTTTCGTGATAAGATGTAATATTCATTGTGGAGTGTCACGTATACCTCGCATACACTTCAAATGAATGTAAATGCGACACTTCCTTGCTAGGGAGTAGCGTTTGCAGATGTATACGTATCGAAGCAATAGGGTTCCAATGCTTCTCAAAACGAGATATCGCATCTCATTTCTATGTCCCATGATAAGATATATTATTCATTGCTCAGTGTTTTGCATACCTCGCATACACTTCAAAAGAATGTAAATGCGGCACTTCCTTGATAGGAAATAGCGCTTCCAGTTGTCTACGTATCGTAGCATTAGACTTCTAATGCTTCTCAAAACGCCATATCGCATCTGAAATCTATGTTTCATGATAAGATATAATATTTATTGCCAAGTGTCATGTATACCTCGCATACACTTCAAATAAATGTAAATGTGACACTTCCTCGCTAGGGAATAGCGTTTGCAGATGTCTACGTATGGAATGAATAGATTTCCAATGCTTCTTAAGAGGGGCAATCGCATCTCATTTCTATGTTTCATGATAAGATATAATATTCATTGCGATGTGTCATGTATACCTCGTATTCACTTCAGAAGGATGTAAATGCGACACTTCCTTGCTAGGAAATAGCGTTTGCAGATGTCTACGTATCGAAACAATATAATTCTAATGCTTCTTAATACGAGATATCGCATCTCATTTCTATGTTTCATGATAAGATATTATATTCATTGCGAAGTGTCATGTATACCGCGTATTCACTCCAATTGAATTTAAATGCGACAATACCTTACTAGAAAATAGCGTCTGCAGATGTCTACGTATAGTAGCAATAGAGTTCTAATGCTTCTTAAAACGCGATATCGTATCTCATTTCTATGTTTTATGATTAGATGTAATATACATTGCGAACTGTTATGTATACCTCGTCTACGCTACAAATCAGTGTAAATGCGGCACCTCGTTGCTAGGAAATAGCGTTTGCAAATGTCTACGTATTGTAGCAATTGATTTCCACTGCTTCTCAAAACGCGATAGCGCATCCCATTTCTATGTTTCATGATAAGATATAATATTAATTGCAAGCGTCATGTATACCTCGTATTCATTTCAAATGAATGTAAATGCGACACTTCCTTCCTAGGAAGCAGCGTTTCCAGATATCTACGTAACGCAGCAATAGATTTCTAATGCTTCTTGACACGCGATATCGCATCTCATTTCTATGTTGCATGATAAGATATAATATTCATTGCGCAGTGATATGTATTCCTCGCATACACTACAACTGAATGTAAATGCGACACTTCGTTGCAAGGAAATAGCGTTTGCAGATGTCTACGTATCGAAGCAATAGGGTTCCAATGCTTCTTAAAACGCGAAATCGCATCTCATTTCTATGTTTTGTGATAAGATATAATATTCATTGCGAAGTGTTATGTACTCCACGTCTACATTTCAACTGAATATAAATGCGACACTTCCTTTCTTGGAATTCGCGTTTCCAGATGTCGACGTATCGAAGCAATATAGCTCTAATGCTTCTTAAATCGCGATATCGCATATGATTCCTATGTTCCGTGATAAGATATAATATTCATTGCGCAGTGATATGTATTCCCCGCATACACTATAAATGAGTGTAAACGCGACACTTCGTTGCTATGAAATAGCGTTTGCAGTTGTCCACGTATCGAAGCAATAGAATTCTAATGCTTCTCAAAACGCGATATCGCATCTCATTTCTATGTTTCGTGATAAGATATAATACTCATTGCGAAGTGTTACGCATACCTCGTATACACTTCAAATGAATGAAAGTGCGAGACTTCCTTGCTAGGAAGTAGCGTTTGCTGTTGTCTACGTATCGAACCAACAGAATTCTGATGCTTCTTAAAACGGGATATCGCACCTCATTTCTATGTTTCATGATGAGATATAATATTCATTACGAAGTGTTATGTATTCCTCGTCTACACTTCAAAAGAATGTAAATGCGACACTTCCCTGCTAGGAAATAGCGTTTCCAGGTGTCTACGTGTATAAATAATAGAGTTCCAATGCTTCTTAAAACGAGACTTCGCATCTCATTTCTATGTTTCATGATGAGATATAATATTCATTGCGAAGTGTCACGTATACCTCGTACTCACGTCAAAGGAATGTAAATGCGAAACTTCCTTGCTAGGAACTAGCGTTTGCAGATGTCTACGTATCGAAGGAATAGAGTTCTAATGCTTCTTAAAACGCGAAATCGCATCTCATTTCTATGTTTTGTGATAAGATATAATATTCATTGCGAAGTGTTATGTACTCCATGTCTACATGTCAACTGAATGTAAATGCGACGCTTCCTTTCTTGGAAATCGCGTTCCCAGATGTCGACGTATCGAGGCAATAGGGTTCTAATGCTTCTTAAAACGAGATATCGCCTCTTATTTCTATGTCTCATGATAAGATATATTATTCATTGCGAAGTGTTAAGTATACCTGGCATACACTTCCAATGAATGTAAATGAGACACATCCCTGCTAGGAAATAGCGTTTCCAGATGTCTACGTGTTGATGCAATGGATTTCTAATGCTCCTTAAAACGCGATATCGCATCTCATTTCTGTGTCTCGTGATAAGATATAACATTCATTGTGGAGTGTTATGTATACCTCGTATTCACTTCAGAAGAATGCAAAAGCAACACTTCCTTGCTATTAAATAGCGTTTGCAGTAGTCTACGTATCGTAGCAATGGGGTTCTAATGCTTTTTAAATCGCGATAGCGCATCTCATTTCTATACTTCATGATAAGATATAATATTCATTGCGATATGTTATGTATTCCTCGTATACACTTCAAATGAATGTTAATGCGACACATCCCTTTAGGAAATAGCGTTTCCAGATGTCTACGTATCGAAGCAATAGAGTTCTAATGCTTCTTAAACCGCAATATTGCATCTCATTTCTTTGTTTCATGACAAGATATAATATTCATTGTGGAGTGTTATGTATACCTCGCACGCGCTTCAAAGGAATGTAAATCCGACACTTCCTTTCTAGGAAGTAGCGTTTGCAGATGTCTACGTATCGAAGAAATAGTGTTCTAATGCTTCTTAAAACGCGATATCGCATCTCATTTCTATGCTTCATGATAAGATATAATATTCATTGCGGAGTGTCATGTATACTTCGTACGCACTTCAAAGGAGTGTAAGCGCGACACTTCCTTTCTAGGAAATAGCGTTTCCAGATGTCTACGTATCGAAGCAATAGTATTCTAATGTATCTTAAAACGCGATATCGCATCTCATTTCTATGTTTCATGATAAGATATAATATTCATTGTGCTGTGTTATGTATATCTCGTCTACACTTCAAATGAATGTAAATGAGACACTTCCTTTCTAGGAAATTACGTTTCCAGACTTCTACGTATCTAAGCAATAGAGTTCTAACGCTTCTTAAAACGCGATATCTCATCACATTTCTCTGTTTCATGATAGGATATAATATTCATCGTGCAGTGTTATGTATACCTTGTATTCACATCAAAAGAATGTAAATACGACAGTTCCTTCGTAGGGAATAGCGATGGCAGATGTCTACGTGTCAAAGCAATAGAGTTCTAATGCCTCTTAAAACGGGATATCGCTCCTCATTTCTAGGTTTCGTGATAAGATACAATTTTCATTGTGCAGTGTTATGTATACCTCGTATTCACTACAAAAGAATGTAAATGCGGCATATCCTTGCTAGGAAATAGCGTTTGTAGATGTCTACTTATCGAAGCAATAGAGTGTTTAATGCTTCTTAAATAGCGATATCGCATCTCATTTCTATGTTTCATGATAAGATATAATATTCATTGCTGAGTGTCATGTGTACTTCGTATTCACTTCAGAAGAATGTAAATGCGACACTTCCTTGCTAGGAAGTAGCGTTTGCAGATGTCTACGTATCGATGCAATAGAATTCTAATCCTTGTTAAATCGCGATATCGCATCTCATTTCAATGTTTCAAGATAAGATATAATATTCATTGCGAAGTGTCTTGTATACCTCGCGTACACTTCAACTGAATGTAAATGCGACACTTCCTTGCTAGGAAATAGCATTGGCAGATGTCTACGTATCGAAGCAATAGATTTCTAATGCTGCTTATATCGCGATATCGCATCTCATTTCTATGTTTCATGATAAGAAATAATATTCATTGTGTAGTGTTATCTATACCTCGTATTCCTTTCAATAGAATGTAATTGCTACACTTCCATGCTAGGAAGTAGCGTTTGCAGATGTCTACGTATCGAAGGAATAGATTTCTAATGCGCCTTAAATCGTCATATCAAATCTCATTTCTATGTTTCATGATAAGATACAATATTCATTGCGAAGTGCCATGTATACCTCGCATACACTTCAAATGAATGTAAATGCGACACTTCCTTGCTTGGAAATAGTGTTTGCAGATGTCTACGTATCGTAGCATTAAATTTCTAATGCTTCTCAAAACGCGATATCGCATCTCATTTCTATGTTTCATGATATGATATAATATTCATTGCGAAGTGTCTTGTATACCTCGCATACACTTCAACTGAATGTAAATGCGACACTTCCTTGCTAGGAAATAGCGTTGGCAGATGTCTACGTATCGAAGCAATAGTGTACTAATGCTTCTTAAATCGCCGTATCGCATCTCATTTCTATGTTTCATGATAAGATATAATATTCACTGTGGATTGTTATGTATACCTCGTATTCCCCTCAACAGAATGTAAATGCGACACTTCACTGGGAAGTAGCGTTTGCAGATGCCTACGTATCGAAGCAATAGAGATCCAATGCTTCTTAAATCGCGATATCTCATCTCATTTCTATGTTTCATGATAATATATAATATTCATTGCGATGTGGCATGTATACCTCGTATTCTCTGCAAAAGAATGTAAATGCGACACATCCTTGATAGGAAATAGCGTTTCCAGATGTCTCCGTATCGTAGCAATAGAGATCTAATGCTTCTCAAAACGCGATACCGCATCTCATTTCTATGTTTCATGATAGGATATAATATTCATTGCGATGTGTTATGTATTTCTCGCATACACTTCAAATGAATGTAAATGCGACACTTCCTTGGTAGGAAATAGCTTTGGCAGATGTCTACGTATCGAAGCAATTGCTTTCTAATGCTTCTTAAAACGAGATTTCGCATCTCATTTTTATGTTTCATGACAAGATGTAGTATTCATTGCGAAGTGTCATGAATATCTCGCATTCGCTTCAAAAGAATGTAAATGCGACACTTCCTTTCTAGGTAATTGCGTTTCCAGATTGTTAGGTATCGAAGCAATAGAGTTCTATTGCTTCATAAAAGAAGATGTCGCATCTCATTACTAAGTCTTTTGATAAGATATAATATTCATAGCGAAGTGTTATATATTCCTCGTCTACACTTTAAATGAATGTAAATGCGACACTTGCTTTCTAGGAAATATCGTTTCCAGAAGTCTACGTATCGAAGCAATAGAGTTTTAGTGCTTCTTAATTCGCGATATCGCAACTCTTTCTATGTTTCATGATAACATATAATATTCATTGCGAAGTGTTATGTATACCTCGCATACACTTCAAATGAATGTAAATGCGACACTTCCCTGCTAGGAAATAGCGTTTGCAGATGTCTACGTATCGTAGCAATAGAGTTGTAATGCTTCTTATATCGCGAGATCGCATCTCACTTCGATGTTTGATGATAACATATAATATTCATTGTGCAATGTTATGTATACCTCGCATTCACTTCAAAAGAATGTAAATGCGACACGTCCTTGCTGAAATAGCGTTTGTAGATGTCTACGTATCGTAGCATTAGAGTTCTAATGCTTCTCAAAACGCGATATTGCACCTCATTTCTATGTTCCATGATAAGATATAATATTCATTGCGAAGTGTTACGTATTCCTCGTCTAGACTTTAAATGAATGTAAATGCCACACTTCCTTCCTAGGAAATAGCGTTTGCAGATATCTACGTCTCGAAGCAATAGAATTCTAATGCTTCTTAAAACGGGATATCGCATCGCATTTCTATGTCTCATGATAATATATAATATTCATTACGAAGTGTTATGTATTCCTCGTCCAACTTTAAATGAATGTAAATGCGACACTTCCTTTCTAGGAAATAACATTTCCAAATATCCACGTATCGAAGCAATAGAGTTCTAATGCTTCCTAACTCGCGATATTGCATCTCATTTCTATGTTTCATGACAAGATATAATATTCATTGCGATGTGTCATGTATACCTTGGATTCACTTCAAAAGAATGTAAATGCGACACTTCCTTGCTAGGGAATAGCGTTTCCAAATGTCTAGGTATCGAAACAATAGAGTTCTAATGTTACTTAAAACGCGACATCGCATCTCATTTCTATGTCTCATGATAAGATATAATATTCATTGTGCAGTGTTATGTATACATCGTATTCGCTTCAAAACAATGTCAATCCGACACTTCCTTGCTAGGAAATGGCGTTTACAGATGTCTACCTATCGAAGAAATTGAGTTCTAATGCTTCTTAAATCGCGATATCGCATCTCATCTCTATGTTTCGTGATAAGATATAATATACATTGTGTGGTGTTATGTATACCTCGTATTCACTTCAAAAGAATGTAAATGCGACACTTCCTTGCAAGAAAATAGCGATTGCAGGTGTCCACGTATCGTAGCAATAGAGTTCTAATGCTTCTCAAAACGCGATATCGCATCTCATTTCTATGCTTCATGATAAGATACAATATTCATTGCGAAGTGTCATGTATACCTCGTATTCACTTCAAAACAATGTAAATGCAACACTTCCTTGCTAGGAAATAGCGTTTGCAGATGTCTACGTATCGAAGCAATAGAATCCTAATGCTGCTTAAATCGCGATATCGCATCTCATTTCTATGTTTCATTAAAAGATATAATATTCATTGCGGAGTGCTGTCATAACCTCGTATTCACTTCAAAAGAATGTAAATGCGACACTCCCTTGCTAGGAAATAGCGTTTGCAGATGTCTACGTATCGTAGCATTAGTGATCTATTGCTTCTCAATACGCGATATCGCATCTCATTTCTATGTTTCATGATAATATATAATATTCATTGCGAAGTGTCTTGTATACCTCGCATACACTTCAAAATGAATGTAAATGCGACACTTCCTTGCTAGGAAATAGCGTTGGCAGATGTCTACGTATCGAAGCAATAGAGACCTACTGCTTCTTAAATCGCAATATCGCATTGCATTTCTATGTTTCATGATAAGATATAATATTCATTACGAAGTGTCATGTATACCTCGTATTACATTCAAGAGAATGTAAATGCGACACTTCCTTGCTGGGAAGTTACGTTCGCAGATGTCTACGTATCGAAGCAATAGATTTCTAATGCTTCTTAAATAGCCATATCGCATCTCATTTCTATGTTTCATGATAAGATATAATATTCGATGTGGAGTGTTATGTATACCTCGTATTCACTTCAAATGAATGTAAATGCTACACTTCCTTGCTAGGAAGTAGCGTTTGCAATTGTCTACGTAAGAAGCAATAGAGTTCTAGTGCTTATCAAAACGCGATATCGCATCCCATTTCTATGGCACTTGATAAGATATAATATTCATTGCGAAGTGTCATGTATACCTCGTATTCATTTCAAAAGAATGTAAATTCGTACTTCCTTGATGGGAAGTAGCGTTTGCAGAAGTCTACGTATCGTAGCAATAGAGTTCTAATGCATCTTAAAACGCGATATGGCATTTCATATCTATGTTTCATGATAAGATATAATATTCATTGCGAAGTGTCATGTATACCTTGTATTTCTTTCAAAAGAATGTAAATGCGACACATCCTTCCTAGGAAGTGGCGTTTGCAGATGTCTACGAATCGAAACAATAGAGTTCTAATGCTTCATAAAACGGGACACCGCATGTCATTTCTATGTTTCATGATAAGATATAATATTATTTGCGAAGTGTCATGGATACCTCGTATTCACTTAAAACGAATGTAAATGCCGCACTTCCTTGCTAGGAAATAGCGTTTGCAGATGTCTCCGTATCGAAGGAATAGGGTTCTAACGCTTCTTAAAACGCAATATAGCATCTCAATTCTATGCTTCATGTTAATATATAATATTCATTGCGAAGTGTCATGTTTACCTCGTATTCACATAAAAAGAATGTAAATGACCGACGCTTCTTTTCTAGGAAATAACCGTTTGCAGATGTCTCCGTATCGTAGCAATAGTGTTCTAATGCTTTTTAAAACGCGATATCGCCTCTCATTTCTATGTTTCATTATAAGATATAATATGCACTGCGTAGTGTTATGTATACCTAGTCTACACTTCAAAAGAATGTAAGTGGCACACTTCCTTCCTAGGAAATAGCGTTGGCAGATGTCTACGTATCGATGCAAAAGAGATCTACTGCTTCTTAAATCGCCATATAGCATCTCATTCCTATGTTTCATGATAAGATATAATATTCATTGCGAAGTGTCTTGTATACCTCGCATACACTTCAAATGAATGTAAATACGACACTTCCTTGCGAGGAAATAGCGTTGTCAGATGTCTACGTATCGAAGCAGTAGAGATCTACTGCTTCTTAAATAGCGATATCGCATCTCATTCCTATGTTTTATGATAGGATATAATATTCATTGCGAAGTGCCGTGTATTCCTCGAATTGACATCAAAAGAATGTAAATACGGCACTTCCTTCCTAGGAAGTAGCGTTTGCACATGTCTAAGTATCGAAGCAATAGCTTTCCAATGCTTCTTAAATCGCGATATCGCATCTCATTTCTATGTTTCATGATAAGATATAATATTCATTGTGCAGTGTTATGTATACCAAGTATTGGCTTCAAGAGTATGTAAATGCGACACTTTCTTGCTAGGAGATAGTATTGGCAGGTGTCTACGTATCGAAGCAGTAGAGTTCAAATGCTGCTTAAATCGCGATATCGCATCTCATTTCTATGTTTCATGATGAGACATAATATTCATTGTGCAGTGTTATGTTTATATCGTCTACACTTCAAATGAACATAAATGCGGCAATTCCCTGCTAGGAAATAGCGTTTGCAGATGTCTAGATATCGTAGCAATAGAGTTCTAATGCTTCTCAAAACGCGATATCGCATCTCATTTCTATGCTTCATGATAAGATATAATATTCATTGCTAAGTGTCATGTATACCCCGTATTCACCTCAAAAGAATGTAAATGCGACACTTCCTTGCTAGGAAATAATGTTTCCAGATGTCTACGTATCGAAACAATAGATTTCTAATGCTTAAATCGCGATATCGCATCTCATTTCTATGTTTCATTATAAGATATAATATTCATTGTGCAGTGTTATTTATACCTCGTATTCGCTTAAAAAGAATGATAATGCGACACTTCCTTGCTAGGAAATAGCGATTGCAGATGTCTACGTATCATAGCATTAGAGTTCTAATGCTTCTTAAATCGCGATATCGCATCTAATTTCTATGTTTTATAATAAGATACAATATTCATTGTGCAGTGTTATGTATACCTCGTATTTACTTCAAAAGAGTGATAATGCGTCACTTCCCTGCTAGGAAATAGCGTTTGCAGATGTCTATGTATCGTAGCAATAGAGTTCTAATTCTTCTTAAAACGCGATATCGCATCTCATTTCTATGATTCATGATAAGACACAATATTCATTGTGAAATGTTATGTATACCTCGTATTCACTTCAAAAGAATGTAAATGCGACACTTCCTTTCTAGGAAATATCGTTTCCAGATGTCTGCGTATCGTAGCAATAGAATTCTAACGCTTCTTAAAGCGCGATATCGCATCTCATTTCTGTTTCGTGATAAGATATAATATTCAATGTGCAGTGTTATGTATACCTCGTATTCCTTTCAAAAGAATGTAAATGCGACACTTCCTTGCTAGGAAATAGCGTTTGCAGATGTCTACGTATCGAAGCAGTAGAGTTCTAATGCTTCTTAAAACGAGATATCGCATCGCATTTTTATGTTTCATGATAAGGTATAATATTCATTGCGGAGTGTCATATATACCTCGTATTCACTTCAAAAGAATGTAAATGCGACACTTCCTTGCTAGGAAATAGCGTTTGCAGATGTCTACGTATCGTAGCAATAGTGTTCTAATGCTTCTTAAAGCGCGATATCTCATCTCATTTCCATGTTTCATGATAAGATATAATATTCATTGCGAATTGTTATGTACTCCTCGTACTCACTTCAACTGAATGTAAATGCGACACTTCCTTGCTATAAAGTAGCGATTGCAGATGTCTACGTATCGAAGCAATAGATTTCTAATGCTTTTTAAATCGCCATATCGCATCTCATTTCTATATCTCATGATAAGATATAATATTCATTGCGAGGTGTCATGTATACCTCGTATTCACTTCAAAAGAATGTAAATGCGACACTTCCATTCTAGGAAACAGTGTTTGCAGATGTCTACGTATCGTAGCAATAGAGTTCTAATGCTTCTATGACGTTAGGCGCACCGCCTTCCACCCTCTGTTGCCAACCACCATCCGCAGCATCCACAACCGGGACACCGTTCTTCCGCCAGCACCGGTATCCGGATCCTCCATACACGGGCCGCACGACGATTCGACGCCCTAAGACGAGGAGACAACGCCACGGGGACGAGGAATACCTCTCCACGTACGAATCCCAATTACCTGCGATCACACAACCATACGCTTATTTCTCATACACGCGATTCTAGATTAAGCACTGTACACAAATCATGTACATACACAATCCAACACACACCTAGATTTGAGCGAATATTTGTACAGTCATAATTTCTAAGACATATAGAATATAAGCTGCGAGGCGCGCCCGCGCGCACTCGACGCTCGCGGCTCACGCTGAACGCGAGCCGCACCCCACTCCGACCGGCTGCCCCACCGCGAGGGCCGAGCGGCCGCCCTATTACGACCGTACGCCCCACCGCGAGGTCCGAGCGGCCGCCCTACTGCGACCGTACGCCCCACTCGAAGGGCCCAGCGACGCGTGGGCCGCGCGACCCGAGGAGGTCGCGGACGCGCCACCGAGAGATCAATTCCATCGAGTCCCATCTCGGACACAGTTCTAATCTCAACTCCGAATCGAGCAATACGCTCCTCTGCTACGCGCTGTCAGCTCTCATGCAGCCGACTGTATCGCATCTCCTTTAGCGGAGTCCGTATTGTAACTTAGTTCTATTTCTATTTCAAATTATATCTTTAGTTGATAACTTAAACATAGTATAGTGTAGTAGGATAGTGATATTATAGAATATACTCTTCTTTTACCAAATCTAAGTCTCTTTATTCGATTACAAGTTCCTTAAATTCTATTCCACGTGTACGCTTGCGATTCTTATTCAATTCACACGATTCATCTGCGACAGTTCTGTACGCTGGACGGTCTTTGAGTGCTCCAATGCTCGACTGCTCTTGCTGCATTTCTATCGTATCCAGGGTATCTTGAACAAGGATCGACCTCGGTAAGCCAGAGAGCACCATCGCTTGGCCGAGCCGTACTCTGTCCTAGTGCAAGTGCCCTTGATAAATTTCGAGCCACCGAAAAGGCGTAGACGACGCGCGGGGAGGAAAGAATATCTACGCCGCCTCATTCGTGAATACGCGAGTTGTACATCCGGACATCCATACGCCTGCAACGCCGTTTCCGTTCCTGCGAAGGAGGTATTCGCAACCGTAAGTCCAAATCGAATCCACGATCGCCCGGTTCCAGCGCCAGTTTCCTCCAGCCGCAGCTCGCCTGCCTGGAGACTCATTCCAGTCGACGCTCCGCTGGTCCAGCAGTACGCCGCTGCTATTCCGGTCACGGATCCAAGGCGCCATAAACACCTGGAACGATATGCGAAACAGCATAAAGAAGACAACGAAAGGTAAGTTTTAAGGCGTAATTTTGGTTATATCGAGTTCCGACCGCCAACGTATCCGGCTCCGTCGCAATTCGCGTAGGTTTACGGGAAAGGATACGAATCGTGCCACCGGATCGAGCACAATCGCACCACGGGACGTGACACATGTATACATCGTATTCACTTCAAAAGAATGTAAATATGACAATTCCATGCTAGGAAATAGCGTTTGCAGATGTCTACGTATCGTAGCATTAGAGTTCCAATGCTTGATAAAACGCGATATCGCATCTCACTTCTATGTTTCATGACAAGATATAATATTCATTGCGAAGTGTCATGTATACCTCGCATACACTTCAAATGAATGTAAATGAGACACTTCATTGCTAGGAATTAGCGTTTCCAGATGTCTCCGTATCGAAGCAATAGAGCTCTAATGCTTCTTATATCGCGATATCGCATCTCATTTCTATGTTTCGTGATTAGATATAATATTCCTTGTGGACTGTTATGTATACCTCGCATTCACGTCAAAAGAATGTAAATGCGACACTTACTTGCTAGGAAATAGCGTTTGCAGATGTCTACGTATCGCAGCAATAGGGTTCTAATGCTTCTTAAACCTCGATATCCCATCCCATTTCTATGTCTCATGACAAGATATAATATTCATTGCGAAGTGTCATGTGTACCTCGCATACACTTCAAATGAATGTAAATGCGACTCTCCCCTTGCTAGGAAGTAGCGTTTGCAGATATCTACGAATCGGAGCAACAGTGTCCTAATGCTTCTTAAAACGCGATATCGCTCCTCATTTCTATAATTCATGGTAGGATGTTATATTCATTGCGAAATGTCTTGTATATCTCGCATACACTGCAAATGAATGTAAATTCAACACTTCCTTGCCAGGAAATAGCGATGGCAGATATCTACGTATCGTAGCATTAGAGTTCTAATGCTTCCCAAAACGCGATATTGCATCTCATTTCTATGTGTCATGATAAGATATAATATCCATTACGAAGTGTTATGTATTCCTCTTCTACACTTCAAATTAATGTAAATGCGACACTTCTCTCTAGAAAATTACGTTACCAGATGTCTACGTATCGAAGCAATAGAGTTCTAATGCTTCTCAAATCGCGAAATCGCATCTCAATTCTATGTTGCTTGATAAGATATCATTATCATTGCGTAGTGTCATGTATCCCTCGCACACACTACAAATGAATGTAAATGCGACACTTCCCTTCTAGAAAATTACGTTACCAGATGTCTACGTATCGAAGCGATAGAGTTCTAATGCTTCTTAAAACGCGATATCGCATCTCATTTCTATGTTTCATTACAAGATATAATATTCATTGTGGAGTGTTATATATACCTCGTATTCACTTCAAAAGAATGTAAGTGCGACACTTCCTTGCTAGGAAATAGCGTTTGTAGTTATCTACGTACCGTAGCAATAGATTTGAAATGCCTCTTAATACGCCATAGCGCATCACATTTCTATGTTTCATGACAAGATATAATACTCATTGTGGAGTGTTATGTATACCTCGTATTCACTTCAAAAGAATGTAAATGCGACTTTCCTTGGTAGGAAATAGCGTTTGCAGATGACTACCTGTCGTAGCAATAGATTTCTAATGCTTCTCAAAACTCAATATCGCAAGTCATTTCTATGTTTCATGATAAGATATAAAATTCATAGCGAAGTGTCATATATACATCATATTCACTTCAGAAGAATGTAAGTGCGACACTTCCTTGCTAGGAAATAGCGTTTACAGATGTCTACGTGTCGTAGCAATAGAAAACTAATGCTTCTTAAATCGAGATATCGCATGTCATTTCTATGTTTTATGATAAGATATAATATTCATTGCGAAGTGTTATGTATTCCTCGTCTGCACTTCAAATGAAAGTAAAAGCGACACTTCCTTTCTAGGAAATTGCGTTTCCAGATGTCTACGTATCGAAGCAATAGTGTTTTAATGCTTCTTAAAACGCGACATCGCATCTCATTTCTATGTTTCGTAATAAGATATATTATTCATTGGGAAGTGTCAGGTATACCACGTACTCACTTCAAAAGAATGTAAATGCGACACTTTCTTGCTAGGAAATAGCGTTTGCAGATGTCTCCGTATAGAAGCAATAGTATTCCAATGCTTCTTAAATCGCAATATCGCATTTCATTTCTATGTCTCGTGATAAGGTAGAATATTCATTGCGGTTGTGTATGCATACCTCGTATTCACATTAAAAGAATGTAAATGCGGCACTTACTTCCTATTAAATAGCGTTTGAAGATGTATACGTATCGTAGCAATAGATATCTGATGCTTTTTAAATCCCTATATCGCATCTCATTTCTATGTTTCATGACAAGATATAATATTCATTGCGAAATGTCATGCATTCCTCGTATTCACTACAAAAGAATGAAAATGCGACACTTCCTTGCTAGGAAATAGCGTTTGCAGATCTCTACGTATCGCAGAAACAGTGTTCTAATGCTTCTTAAAACGCAATATCGCATCTCATTTCTATGTTTCATGATAAGATATAATATTCATTGCGAAGTGTCATGTATACCTCCTATTCACTTCAAAGGAATGTAAATGCGACACTTCGTTGCGAGGAAATAGCGTTTGCAGATGTCTTCGTATCGTAACAATAGAGTTCTGATGCTTCTTAAAACGCGATATCGCGTCTCTTTCCTACGTTTCATAATAAGATATAATATTCATTGCGATGTGTCACGTATACCTCGTATTCACTTCAAAAGAATGTAAATGCGACACTTCCTTGCTAGGAAATAGCGTTTGCAGATGTCAACGTATCGATGAAGTGGAGTTCTTATGCTTCTTAAATCCCGATGTCGCATCTCATTTTTATGTTTCATGGTAAGATATAATATTCATTGCGCACTGTTATGTATACCTCGTATTCACTTCAAAAATATAAATGCGACACTTCCTTGCTAGGAAATAGCGTTTGCAGATGTATGTGTATCGAAGTAATAGTATTCTAATGCTTCTTAAATCGCCATATCGCATCTCATTTCTATGTTTCATGATAAGATATAATATTCATTGTGCAATGTTATGTATACATAGCATTTACCTCAAAAGAATGTAAATGCGACATTTCGTTGCTAGGAAATAGCGATCACACATGTTTACGTATCGTAGCAATAGTGTTCTAATGCTTCGTAAAACGCGATATCGCCCCTCATTTCTATGTTTCATGATAAAATATAATATTCAGTGCGGAGAGTATTGTATACCTCGCATACACTTCAAATGAATGTAAATGCCACACTTCCTTGATAGGAAATAGCGATGGCAGATGTCTACGTATCGAAGCAACAGAGTTCCAATGCTTCGTAAATCGCGATATCGCACCTCAATTCTACGTTTTATGATAAGATATAATATTCATTGTGTAGTGTTATGTCTATCTCGTCTACACTTCAAATGAATGTAAATGCGTCACTTCCTTGCTAAAAAAAATGGCGTTTGCAGATGTCTACGTATTATAGCAGTGGAGTTCTAATGCTTCTCAAAACGCGATATCGCATCACATTTCTATGTTTCATGATAGGATATAGTATTCATTGTGGAGTGTTATGTATACCTCGTATTCACTTCAAAAGAATGTAAATGCGACACTTCGTAGCTAGGAAGTAGCGTCTGCAGATGTCTACCTATCGTAGCAATAGATTTCTAATGCGTCTTAAAACGCGATATCGCATTTCACTTCTATGTTTCATGATAAGATATAATATGCATTGCGAAGTGTCACTTATACCTCGCACACACTTCAGAAGAAAGTAAATGCGACACTTCCTTACTAGAAAATAGCGTTTGCAGATGTCTACGTATCGAAACAATAGAGTCCTAATGCTTCTTAAAACGCGATAACGCATCACATTTCTAGGTTTCATGATAGGATATAATATTCATTGCGAAGTGCCACTTATACCACGCATACACTTCAAATGAATGTAAATGCGACACTTCATTGCTAGGAAATAGCGTTTCCAGATGTCTACGTATCGAAACAATACAGTTCTAAAGCTTCGTGAAACAAGATGTCGCATCCCATTTTTAAGTTTCGTGATAATAGATAATATCCATTGCGAAGTGTCATGTATACCTCGAATTCACTTCAAAAGAATGTAAATGCGACACTTCCTTGCTAGGAAATAGCGTTTGCAGATGTCTATGTATCGAAGTAATCGGGTTCTAATGCTTCTCAAAATGCGATACGGCATTTCATTTCTATGTTTCATGATAAGATATAATATTCATTGTGGAGTGTTATGTATACCTCGTATTCACCTCAAAAGAATGTAAATGCGACACCTCCACGCTAGGAAACAGCGTTTGCAGATGTCTACGTATCGTAGCAATAGTGTTCTAATGCTTCTCAAAATGCGATACGGCATTTCATTTCTATGTTTCATGATAAGATATAATATTCGTTGCGAATTGTCATGTTTACCTCGCATACACTTCAAATGAATCTAAATGCGACACTTCGTTGCTAGGAAATAGCGTTGGCCGATGTCTATGAATCGAAGTAATCGGGTTCCAATGCTTCTCAAAACGAGATATCGCATCTCATTTCTATGTCTCTTGATAAGACATAATATTCATTGTCAAGTGTCACGTATACCTCGCAAACACTTCAAATAAATGTAAATGTGACACTTCCTTGCTAGAAAATAGCGTTTGCAGATGTCTACGTATCGAAGCATTAGAGTTCTCTTGCTTCTTAAATCGCAATATCGTATCTCATTTATATGTTTCATGATACGATAAAATATTCATTGTGCAGTGTTATGGATACATCGTATTCTCTTCAAAAGAATGTAAATGCGACACTACCTTGCTAGGAAATAGCGTTTGCAGATGTCCACGTATCGTAGCAATAGAATTCTAATGCTTCTCAAAACGCGATATCGCATCTCAATTCTATGAATCCTGATAAGACGTAATATTCATTGCTAAGTGTCTTGTATACCTCGCATACACTTCAAATGAATGTAAATGCGACACTTCCTTGCTAGGAAATACTGATGGCAGATGTCTTCGTATCGAAGCAATAGAGTTCTAATGCTTTTTAAATCGCCATATCGCATCTCATTTCTATGTTTCATGATAAGATATAATATTCGTTCTGGAGTGTTATGTATACCTCGTATTCACTTCTAAAGATTGAAAATGTGATATTTCCTTGCTAGGAATTAGCGTCTGCAGATGTCTACGTATCGTAGCAATGGGGTTCTAATGCTTCTTAATACGCGATATCGCATCACATTTCTATGTTTCATGATGAGATATAATATTCATTACGAAGTGTTATGTATTCCTCGTCTACACTTCAATTGAATGTAAATGCGACACTTCCTTGCTAGGAAATAGCGTTTGCAGATGTCTACGTATCGGAGCAATAGGGTTCCAATGCTTCTTAAAACGCGATATCGCATCTCATTTCTATGTTTCATGATAAGATATAATATTCATTGCGGAGTGTCATGCATACCTCGTATTCAATTCAAAACAATGTAAATGCGACACTTCCTTGCTAGGAAGCAGCGTTTGCAGATATCTAGGTATCGAAGCAATAGTGTTCTAATGCTGCCTAAATCGCGATATCGCATCTCATTTATATGTTTCATGATAAGATACAATATTCATTATGCAATGTTATGTATACCTCGTAGTCAACTTCAAAGGAATGATAATGCGTCACTTCCTTGCTAGGAAATAGCGTTTGCAGATGTCTATGTGTCATAGCAATAGAGTTCTAATTCTTCTTAAAACGCGATATCGCATCACATTTCTATGTTTCATGATAAGATACAATATTCATTGCGAAGTGTCATGTGTACCTCGTATTCACTTGAAAACGATGTAACTGCGACACTTCCTTGCTAGGAAATCGCGTTTGCATATGTCTACGTATCGAAGCAATAGAGATCTACTGCTTCTTAAACCGCCATATCGCATCTCATTTCTATGTTTCATGATAAGATATAATATTCATTGTGGAGTGTTATTATAACCTCGTATTCACTTCAAGAGAATGTAAATGCGTCACTTCCTTGCTAGGAAACAGCGTTGGCAGATGTCTACGTTTCGAGCAATAGATTTCTAATGCTTCTTAAAACGCGATATCGCATCTCATTTCTATGTCTCATGATAAATATATAATATTCATTGGGCAACATAAATGCGGAACTTCCTTGCTAGGAAATAGTGTTGGCAGATGTCTACGTATCGAAGAAATAGAGGTCCTATGCTTCTGAAAACGCGATAACGCATCTCATTTCTATGTTTCATGATAAGATATAATATTTATTGCGAAGTGTCACTTATACCTCGTATTCACTTCAAATGTATGTAAATGCGACACTTCCTTGCTAGGAAGTAGCGTTTGCAGATGTCTACGTATCGAAACAATAGAGTTCTAATGCTTCTTAAAACGCGATATCGCATAGCATTTCTATGTCTCATTATAAGATAAAATATTCATTGCGGAGTGTCATGTATACCTCGTATTCACTTGAAAAGAATGTAAATGCGGCACTTCCTTGCTAGGAAGTAGCGTTTCCAGATGTCTAGGTATTGAAACAATGGAGTTCTAATGCATCTTAAAACGAGATGTCGCATCTCATTTCTATGTTTCATGACAAGATATAATATTCATTGCGGAGTGTCATGTATACCTCGTATTCACTTGAAAGTAATGAAAATGCGGCACTTCCTTGCTAGGAAATAGCGTTTCCAGACATCTACGTATCGTAGCAATAGAGATCTAATGCTTCTTAAAGAGCGATATAGCTTCCCATTTCTATGTTTCATGATAATATATAATATTCATTGCGAAGTGTCTTGAATACCTCGCATACACTTCAAATGAATGTAAATGCGACACTTCCTTGCTAGGAAATAGCGGTGGCAGTTGTCTACGTAACGAAGCAATAGTGTTCTAATGCTTCTTAAATCGCGATATCGCATATCATTTCTATGTTTCATGATAAGATATAATAATAATTGTGGAGTGTTATGTATACCTCGCATACACTTCAACTGAATGTAAATGCGACACTTCCTTGCTGGGAAACAGAGTTTGCAGATGTCTACGTATCGAAGCAATAGAGTTCTAGCGCTTCTTAAATCGCGATATCGCATCTCATTTCTGTGACTCATGATATGATATAGTATTCATTGCGAAGTGTTATGTATACCTCGTATTCACTTCAAATGAATGTAAATGCGACACTTCCTTCCTATTAAATAGCGTTTGCAGATGTCTGCGTATCGAAGCAGTAGTGTTCTAATGCTTCTTAAAACAGGATAACGCATTTCATTTCTATGTTTCATGATAAGATATATTATTCATTGCGAAGTTACATGTATACCTCGTATTTACTTCAAGAGAATGTAAATGCGACACTTCCTTGCCAGGAAATAGCGTTTGCAGATGTCTCCGTATCGAAGCAATAGGATTGTAATGCATCTTAAAACGAGATGTCGCATCTCATTTCTATGTTTCGTGATAAGATATAATATTAATTGCGAAGAGTCACGTATACGACGTATTCACTTCAAAAGAATGTAAAGGCGACACTTCCTTGCTATTAAATAGCGTTTGCAGATGTCTACGTATCGAATCAATAGAGTTCTAATGCTTCTTAAAACGAAATTTCGCAGCTCATTTCTATGTTTCATGATAAGATATAATATTCATTGCGAAGTGTCATGTATACCTCGTACTCACTTCAAAGGAATGTAAATGCGGTACTTCCCTCCTATTAAATAGCGTTTGCAGATGTCTACGCATCGTAGCAATAGAGTTCTAAAGCTTTTTAAAACAACATATCGCATCTCATATCTATGTGTCATGATAAGATATAATATTCATTGCGAAGTGTCAAGTATATCTCGTATTCGCTTCAAAAGAATGTAAATGCGACACTTCCTTGCTAGGAAATAGCGTCTCCACATGTCTACGTATTGAAACAATAGAGTTCTAATGCTTCTTAAAACGAGATGTCGCATCTCATTTCTATGTTTCATGGTAAGATAAAATAATCATTGCGTAGTGTCACTAATACCTCGCATACACTTCAAATGAATGTAAGTGCGACACTTCGTTGCTAGGATATAGCGATGGCATATGCCTGCGTATCGAAGCAACAGAGTTC
Source organism: Xylocopa sonorina (assembly GCF_050948175.1). NCBI lineage: Eukaryota > Metazoa > Arthropoda > Insecta > Hymenoptera > Apidae > Xylocopa > Xylocopa sonorina. The sequence continues at coordinate 449,953 of NW_027490262.1, read as the reverse complement.
TGTTGCTTCTTAAATCGCGATATCGCATCTCATTTCTATGTTTCATGATAATATATAATATTCATCGTGGAGTGTTATGTATACCTCGTATTCACTTCAAAAGAATGTAAATGCGACACTTCCTTGCTTGGAAGTAGCGTTTGCAGATGTCTACGTATCGAAACAATAGAGTTCTAATGCTTCTTAAAACGAGATGTCGCATCTCATTTCTATGTTTCATGGTAAGATAAAATAATCACTGCGAAGTGTCACTTATACCTCGCATACACTTCAAATGAATGTAAATGCGACACTTCATTGCTAGGAAATAGCGTTTGCAGATGTCTGCGTATCGCAGAAACAGTGTTCTAATGCTTCATAAAACGCGATACCGGATCCCATTTCTATATTTCATGATAAGATATAATATTCATTGGGAAGTGTCATGTATACTTCGTATTCACTTCAAAAGAATGTAAATGCGACACTTGCTTGCTATGAAATAGCGTTTCTACATGTCTACGTATAGAAGCAATAGAGCTTTAATGCTCCTTAAAACGAGATGTCGCATCTAATTTCTATGTTTCATGATAAGATATAATTACCATTGCGAAGTGTCTCGTACTCACTTCAAAAGAATGTAAATGCGACACTTCTTTGCTAGGACGTTGCGTTTGCAGATGTCTACGTATCGATGCAGTAGAGTTCTAATGCTTCTTAAATCGCGATATCCCATCTCATTTCTATGTTTCATGGTAAGATATAATATTCATTGCGAAGTGGCATGTATACCTCGCATACACATCAAATGAATGTAAATGCGACACTTCCGTGCTAGGAAGTAGTGTCACGTCCTGGCGAACAGATTATTCGTATCCCAGGAGACTGTATGACACAAGCTTTTTAGTCGAAAATTCGGTCCGGTATAAAACGCGTATGACCGGGTTCGTCGATTCTGGCAAGACGCGGCCACCGTAAACAATCGCGTACGCGTGTAAGGAGGGATTTTACTTACCTTTCGCTGATTTCCCTCTTCTGCTTTCAGATGTGGCGATCGTCGAGTGTCGTTTTCGGGGGAGGAGTCGGCGTATGGCTGGCTGAAATCGGCGTTGTGACGGTGGAGCTGCGATGAATGTCGCCGTCCGTCGATGAACGAAGAATTCTGGCGTTTCACCAACGTATTCCGCACGAGATAATGGATTAAATTCTTCCTCCCGGCGCGATGAGTTCGTTTATAAACACTCAAGTTGTTGCGAACTTGGTAGAATTTGTATTAGAATATAATTGAATTTAGAAATGGAGTTGGAATGAACTAGAACTTGATGTGGTAGGAAAATATAAAGTATATTCTAAATCAAAGAGTACAAGAACAATTATTTCTAAGTATTAAGACTAGGTTAACTATGAATTAGGAATTAGAACAAAGACTTTAGAACTAGGAACCTTATCGAGGCTGCGCGACGACCCTAAGGCGCGACTTAGAAGAGACTTGGAATTGGAAGTGCCCGAAGGCGAGATAGAACTGTACCGTACTGACGGTACTGACTGACTGTGTCTCCCAAGATGCGTCTGCGTCCTCCTCGACTCTCGGAGCGCTTAGGTCGTGTGCGAACGTAGGTGAGAGTATGTGGACGCCCGAGTGGGGTTTCGGCGTTGCGTGGTGTGGTTAGCGGCGCGTGCCGCTGAGGCGGTCGCGATCTCGCGCGTCGCGGGTTACTTAATTAGCGCAACTTATGAATATAGAGATACAAGTATGAAATTAGAAATTACGCCTTAAATGTAAAATGTGTGTTGTTTGTGTCGTTATAAAGTAGTGTCGTGTAAATTCTATGAGCTAGGAATACAGAGCTTAGAATGTAGGAGTATATATATAATGTTAATTAATAATCTTAGAAATAGTATTTTGGGCATGGCAGATCTGGGATGGTGAAATCGTAGAGTCCTTTGTACGGTGAGGGTTCCCGTCGTCGGATCTCGTGGAGGTTGATTCTCCTGGTACGTCCCTGGAGTGAGCGAGAGGGCGAGTTTCCCTGCAGGTAAGAGTGAGACGGTGGATGGCTCCTTGAGTGGGAGCGAGACAGCGCACATGGTCCTTAATGCGAGCGAGATGGCGAGCACCTCTGCGGGTGCGAGTGAGACGGAGGGTAGGTCCCTTGGAGTGAGAGAGACGGCGAGCACCTCTGCGGGTGCGAGTGAGTCGGAGGGTATATCCCTTGGAGTGAGAGAGGCGGCGAGCACCTCTGCGGGTGCGAGTGAGACGATGGTCGTAGCCTTTGGCCTGAGTGAGACGGCGAATTGCGCCTGGGTGTTGCCTGTGGTGCAGGCGCGTGAGGGTGGTTGCTGTGGTGCGTTGAGAGGGTGGCAGGTGGCACGCCTGACGTCACACCTTCCCCCTTAGAAAAAGAATTTCGCTTATAGCGAAATCTCTGGACTGATGTGGGCTCGATGTGGGATGCTACTCGTCTCGTGTGCTGTGGAGGAGATTGGTCCTCCTTGGCGTGTATGCTGCTCTCATCTCGTGGATGCTGTGGTCTCTCGTCTCGTGGATGCTGTGGTCTCTGCGTATCTTGTGCTGCTACGGCTGCACTCTGTTTGGTTGCACTTTTCTTCTGAGGTGCACTTTGTTCGTTTGTCACTGTCACCGATTCTTTTACTCTTTGTTCATTAAGATTTTCAGTTTTTGATTTTGACTTACACTTTTCACTGTCTCCTACATTCGATCGAACTCTCATACGTGCATTCATCGTTTGTAGGCGCTTACAATTTTTTAATTTATTTGAATGCACAATCTTGTGCCTCCCCTTAACATTAATTTTTACATTATTATTAGGCAGAATCTCCAAGATCTTATATGGGCCTGTGTATTGAGAATCGAATTTATGTCTAAGTGGTTCGCGGAGCAAATAAACCCATTGTCCGACTTGGAAATCCTTTACATTAAGCTTCTTATCGTAATAGAATTTAGCGCGTGTTTTTGCACCGTCTAAGTATGTTTTCGCTATTTCTTGTGAAGTACGTATTCTATCGTTGAGTTCATCTAAATACGCGGCGTACGATTCGTTTTCCGAAGTGTCTCTGAAAGGTATAGCAGAAGGAGTTCGTGCTATTTTCCCAAAAACCAGTTCGTATGGCGTGTAACGTGTTCCTTCGTGTGTACTGGTATTGTAGGAAAACATAGCGTATGGCAGCCATTTTTCCCAATTGTTCCGATTGCCTATGAATTGTTTTAAATATTCCGCTAACACGCGATGTGATCTTTCCACATAACCGTTGGTCTGGGGGTGGAAAGCCGTTGTTTTATATTGTTGAATTCTGAATCTAGCGGCGATGGTTTTCATCAATGAGTTTATAAAATTGGAACCTTGATCTGTTAATATGCCCTTAGGGCATCCGAATTTACAAATAAAATGCGTAATGAACGCGTCGGCTATGTCAACCGCCGTGGTTCTTTTTAAAGGAATTGCTAGGGAATACTTTGTCAGGAGATCTTGTATCGTGAGTATGTTCGTATATCCGTCTGGAGTGGGGGGTAGTGGTCCCATAACGTCCATGGATATCTTGTCGAATGCTGTGCCTGGGGTATCGGTGAGAGTTAGAGGTTGACGCGTTTTGACTCTAGTTAGTTTTAATTTTTGGCATATTTCGCATTTTTCTATGTATTTTTGGATTTCTTGTTTCATGTTCGGCCAGTAGTACTTTTCACGGATTCTACTGTAAGTTTTGTTAACTCCTTTGTGTCCTGCTTCTGGGGTATCGTGATTCTCGCGGATTATATCGTTTCGAAGTTCTTCTCGCGGAGTTCGAACGAGACCTTGGCAGAACGTAATTTGAATATTGGTGTCGAGAAAGAGATCTACTAGGATTCGTTTGATTTGTGAAAGAGTAAATTGATTAATTGCGGTTTGTGCTATGCTAAACGATTCTAATTGAAGCTCGCGTGTTACGTCATATAGAGATTGTAAACATTCTAGAAGGATTTGATTGTCGACTTGTTTCTTTTCGTGTTCCGTAACTGGTAATGAAATTTGGAAATAATTTCCGTGAGAACTTACTTTGGCTCTTCCTAAGTTAACGTTATCTTTATGTTGATGGAATTTTCCTACATTCTGAAGTTCGCGTGCGCCTGTTTCGTACGGGCGGCCTCCTCTCGTGATAAAAACGACTAAATTATCGTGCCTTGCGGATAACGAGTCTCTTGTAGTAACGAACAGAGGGCGTTGCCTGACTTCGGGTGGGTAGTCCACTGTCGGTAAGTCTGTCGGTACCGTTGTCGGTAAGGAGGAACTAGGATTTTCTGTCGGTAATTGCGATCGGTCGATATTTTCTGTCGAGGATGCTGGTGTAGGAGGCGGCGGAGGTGGAGGTTTGGATGATTTAGGAACTGGAAACTCGAAAATGTTTTCGTCGGAGTCGCTGGAGTGTGTAATTGGCTTTACGCTGACAGGGTTTCTTTACAAAGCATCTGCGTTCATGTTCACCTTTCCTGGCTTGTATACGATTTCATATTCGTATTCGGCCAGTTTAAGGCGCCAACGAACTAATCTACTGGACGGATCTTTGACGGAGTTCATCCAGGCCAACGGTCTGTGGTCTGTCACGAGTTTGAAAGATCGACCGTAGATATATGGTCTAAAATAATGAACGGCGTAAATGATGCCCAAACACTCCTTTTCTATAGTTGAATAATTTTTCTCTGCATTATTCAGCAAGCGCGACGTGTAGGCGATTGGAAGGTCCCTACCGATGGGGCCCTGACTAAGAACGGCGCCGATAGCGTTGGCGGATGCGTCTGAGGTTATGATAAACGGTTTCGAAAAGTCAGGATACTGCAATATCGGTGCTTCACAGGACATGTCTCTTAGTGTAACGAATGCAATTTCCTGATCGTTTCGCCAAATGAATTTAATATCTTTTTTAAGGAGATTCGTTAGTGGTTTCGCGATAGAAGAGAAATTTGAAATAAATCTGCGATAGTATCCTGCGAGACCGAGAAACTGTTTTATTTGTTTTGGGTTCTGTGGACGTGGAAAGTCTCTTACTGTTCATATTTTATTAGGATCGGGTTTTACCCCGTTTTCGCTAATGACGTGCCTTAAATAATTTACTTCACGGCGCAAAAACTCGCACTTGTCCGGCTGGAGGACAAGGTTCGCGTTTCGAAGGCGTTCTACAAGCTTATTAAATTTTACCTCGTGTTCGTGCAAAGAACTGGCGTACAGAACAATATCATCGAGATATACAAACATTTCATTGCCTTGCAAACCTGTTAGAACATTGTCCATCAGCCGTTGGAAGGTGGCTGTGGCGTTACGGAGACCGAACGGCATTCTTTGAAATTCGTAGTGGCCGTGAGGGGTCGAAAATGCGGTTTTAGCGGAATCTGATGCTGACATTGGGATCTGGACACTGCATTGCCACGAGTCGGCGTCCTAGGACCGAATGGCTCTTATGTGGCGGGCGTCCGAAGGACGCAGTCCATCCCACTTCCAGACTGGGAGACTGGGGGTGGCTAGCCCTACAGCCGGAAGGCAAAAATGAACAGCAGAACAAATGGTGAGTAAGTGGTGATATTCAGATCTCGAAGTTAAGACATTTCAGAGATCCCAGATACGAAGGTCGAAAGAGACCTCAAAGCTATATATGCTAAGGCCGCTGGCGCTCGGTTAAACCGAGTCGCTGGCGGCCTTTTTTATCAAGCCCGAGAAAGCAATACGCCGCTGGCACTTAGAAGAATTCTGGGTGTTGGTGGCTAATAAATAATAGAAATGGAGTTATAAAAGCCTGCCGCTGGGTGCCTGGAGTATTCCAGGTGCCGGCGGCTAATTTTATTTGACCAAATTTAGTGATGCTAGCCGCTGGGCGCCTGGAGTACTCCAGGCGTCGGCGGCTATTTCTATTTAATGGGAAATCCAGAAATGCAGGCCGCTGGTGCTCGGAGCTACTCCGGGCGCTGGCGGCCTTTTTCATTTAGGCCATTTTACAAAATTTAGGGGCGCTAGCCGCTGGTGCTTGGAAATTCCAGGCGCCGGCGGCTTTTTCCATTAAATGGAAACGATAAACGGCAGGCCGCTGGTGCCCGGATTAAATCCGGGCGCTGGCGGCCTTTTTTCATTTAGGCCATTTTAAGAAATTTAAGGCTCCAGTCCCAGAAAATTTCTGGGATATATAAAACTGTAAGTCGCCATCTGGCGCATAAAATGATAGAAAAATAAAATGATTTTCGGGCTTTGTAATCTGCATAAAAAGCTACTGGCACTTACACCTAGCCAAGTGAGGTCTCTGAAACTTGAAGATCTGGGAAAGTCTCCGGCACTAAGACCCAGCCGAGCGAGACTGAATATCTATAAAATGCTAAGTAGAAACGCCAAATAGTGGAAGCCGGCCAGCTGTGGGCTAGTAAGATGGTTTGGAAAAGGCCAGAACAGGGCCAAAAGGCCGGAAATAAACATTCAGGTGGTAGACTGAGCAGTAAACCATCGCAAGGGCCGCAGTCGATCGGGGAGCCACCCTCGGTGCGCCAACGGTCGACTGGGGGACCTATGAATTCCAAGTTTGGTCAACCCATCCGTAGATGGCTTAATAGGAGACAAGCTAGTACGGGAAGTATAGCGAGCTCCACTAACGTGTACCCTCGATAGCGCACGCTGTCGGAAGGAGGTACACAGCACACACACCATACACAAACACAAACACGGTTGCGAAAGGTCCTAGCGAGAGTTCTGTCCTGGGCAGAACCGCGGCCTCGACAAAAGTGTCTCTCACCCGAACCTAAGGTTCAATAATAAATTAAAAGGCGTATAGCTTAGGCAATATGTCGTACAGGGCCTAACTGCAGTCGGGCACTTAAGCGCCTGGAAGCAGATTAGGAACGAAATTCGAAGTAGAGACACGTAAATCGCTGGAGACTGATAATTAGCAGCGATCTCAATACACAAAGGCCTCGTTCTGTCATACCAGCAGAACGAGACCCCTACACGTGTACCTCTGCGGCGCTCGCTGCAGAAACAAGATACACAACACTCAAACACACAAGAACAAAAACTTTTCTCTTAATCGAAGGAGGCTCTAGCGAGTGTCTCCCTGCGTTAGCAGCTGGAGACCGCGGCCCCGGCAGGGCAGCGTTGGTGCGCGCTGATGGGCTTGACGACCCCACCGTCCCGCAGTAAGAAGCATCAACCCCCCACAAACGCAAATTCTCATGATGGCCACACCCGACCCTAAAAATTCCGGAGGCAAAATAGCCCTCCATTCGGATCTCCGGGTGAGGGCAGGGCCGGGTGAGGTGATCGTGGCGTATGATGGGTCAAGACGGGAGAGAAATCCTCGGCCCGTGACCCCGTCCCACGGTATTGGCCCCATAGTCGAGCGGCGGAGCCGTCAAGCTCGGCGGTCGGCGACGGCTGTACTCGGGCAGCGTCGACGGGCCGCGACTGGGCGAGACTCCGCCGACGAGGCTTTGGCTAGGGCTCTAGGTATCAGCCTTTGCGCTGTCGAAATCCGGATAACTAGGTGCGACGGAAGACCCAGGTCAGATCCGGTATCTCTGGCTGGGTCAATAAGAAATAGGGAAAGAGAAAACCAGACTAGGAACGTTAGATCCGCCATTCCCCCCGCGATCGCGTACCCACCATACCCCATCGCGTCTACGTCCGCAACCGACACAGCTCAAGCGTCGACGTCGACGTCGACGCCCGCGTTCGGATTCGCGACCACGGGACTTAGGATACTGCAGCTGAACATGCAACACTCAGCTGCAGTCACAGGGCAAGTGACTCAGCTCGTTGCAGAAAAGTACCTAGACATCCTGCTATTGCAGGAGCCATACGCTAGGAAACTAAGCACGAGCTATGCTATTTGTGGACTAGGGATCGGTATGAAGGTGGCGGCTGTAAGCTCACAACACCCGTGGGCGGCAGTCGCCGTTAGCAACCCTCGTATCGAAATGGTATTCATCTCGCAGCTTAGCAATACGCACTGCGTTTGTGCGGAAGTGCTGGCGCCCGGCATCTCGGTATACGTCGTATCGTGCTACTTCCAGTACAGCGACGATATCGAGATGCACCTCAGGCACCTCGAGACGGTGTTTCATAATCTGAGGGGGAAGAGATTGTTAGTTTCGGTAGATGCCAACGCCCGGTCGTCACTCTGGGGGCCGCAGAGTACAGACGATAGGGGAGCAAAGTTCGAGGAGCTCATACGGGCGTTTGGCATGGAAGTTGTGAACGATATCGGTCAGCTACCTACCTACTGGTCGACCAGGGGCTCGTCATACATCGACGTTACTCTGGCATCGCCAACCATGCTCCCACTCATCGGGGGCTGGAGGGTACGGAGAGATTGGGTGACCAGCGATCACAACGCAATTGACATCCGGCTGAGGGTCCCGAGCACTGTAGCGGTGGATCAGGGAGGAGCAAGCACTCGGTTCGACGTCAATCTAGCCGATTGGGAGCTCTTCACTGAAAGCCTGGCCGATCAATCTAGATCGAGGCTCGAGACAGTAAGGCTGGAGTCTGCGGAAGATGTAGATAGGTTGGCGGAGACGCTAACAGGAGTCATCACTGATTCCTGTGCCGCGTCAATGCCTTACAAAAGACAGCTTAGAAAGTCCAACCCGTGGTGGACGAAAGAACTTTCAGATATGAAAAGATCTGTGCACAGTCTGAGACGTGTGGCTCAGAAGGAACGAGACGAAACCGCTCGCCAAGAAAAATGGTTAAAGTACTGCTCCTCTTTGCGGGAATATAACAATAAGGTGAAGCGGACGAAACTCGAAAGCTGGCGACGCTTTGTAACGTCGAACGGGAACTCGGGGCCCTGGAGTACCGTCTATAAGCTCCAGGCGAATAAACTCCGAGTTGAGAGAGTCCTCAGTACTCTCCGGCGTGGTAGAGACAACACATATGATAGCCGCGAGACAGCCAGCTTACTCCTGAGTACGCACGTCCCCGAGGACCGGGAAGAAGAAGACACGCCGGAGCAGCGTGAGATTAGGGAAAGCGCACACTTCGCGCCTGACACTCCTGATGCCTCCTGCTTCACGGAAGCGGAGGTAGTGAGTGCAGTAAGGACTTTCAAAAATAGAAAGGCACCGGGGCCGGACCACGTAGAGGTCCAGGCGCTGAAGGCCACCGTAGGTATAATTCCCGGTCAGATGACAAGAATATTTAACGGATGCCTTCAATGGGGCGTCTTCCCCTCGATCTGGAAGGAGGGCTCTCTCAGAGTCCTCTTGAAGGAAGGGAAAGACGAGAAGGATCCGAAGTCCTACCGACCGATCTGTCTCCTCTCAGTAGTAGGGAAACTCCTCGAGAAGCTCCTAAAAAAGCGTCTCTACCAGACGTCGTTGGCCCCGGGGATGGTCTCCGACCGACAGTTCGGGTTCACGCCCGGAAGGTCGGCGGAAGACGCGGTCGTGGAGATGCGCCGCATGGTCGATGCTTCCGAGCATCGATACGCTGTGGCGCTTCTCTTCGACATCTCTGGAGCCTTCGACAATGTCTGGTGGCCCCTAGTCTTAGAGTCGATGAAAGAAAGAGGCTGCCCTCGGAACGTTTTCAAAGTAATGAAAAGTTACTTCGACGACCGACGGGTTAGACTCTCAATAGGATCTTTACAGGTTTCCAAGCGGGCGACGAGAGGGTGTCCGCAAGGCTCCGTTCTCGGTCCCGCCTGCTGGAACCTTATGTTTGACAATCTCCTGCGGTCACTCCAGACCACAGTCGAGAACAGGTTCATAGCTTACGCGGACGATCTCCTAGTCCTCGTAAGCGGAAATAGTAGAAGAGAATTGGAGATAAATGGTCAACAAGTTGTTGACCAGATTCTCCTTTGGTGTAGGCTGGCGAAACTCGAAGTATCGGCCACAAAGACGGAGGCAATTGTCCTCAAGAGTGGTTTGATCGAGAGGCCAGCGATAGGAAGAAGAGGAGGCACGCGCCCGGACAGAAAACGCAAGGCCGTTCGGTCTTCTAAAGCCGACCTTGCCGCGAGACCGCCGACCATCCGATTAGGGAATAATAGTATTAAATTCAAGCACGCGGTACGGTACCTTGGCGTCAACATAGACGCAGGTATGGGAGTCAGATCCCATTGTAGATATTTGAGCGACAAGGTCGGGTCGCTGTTCAGTAAACTTAGTAGGCTGGCGAGATGTACGTGGCGGCTCCGCTTCAGCTCTCTCGATGGCATCTGCAGGGGTGCGTTCATCTCGACGATGGTGTATGCCTCGGCGGGATGGGCCGACCTGTGCACGGAGAGAGAGTGGAAGGTGCTCAGATCCGCGCAACGTCGCGCCTTGATCGCGATGACCGGTGCATACCGCCGGATATCGTGGCAAGGTGCGTGCGTAGTGGCTGGCGCGGCCCCTATAGACATGGTCGTCCAGCAGCATAGGGCCCTCTACAATCTTCGTAGAGGAAGAGACGCCAGGATAGGGAACACCGTCATCCAAAGTGGATTGGAAGACGGTGAAGAACGCGTTAAAATTGAAGTCATAAACGTGTGGCAAACCCGGTGGAAAGATTCCCACAAGGGTCGCACGACGTATGACTTTTTTCAGGATGTTAGAGTAAGACTGGCCGCCGACTGGATTAGGCCAAGTCACTACACCACGCAGGTGCTGTCGGGGCATGGCAACTTTATGGCTCGTCTATTGACGTACGCCGTTGTCAATGACTCGACATGTATCTGCGGAGGTGCAGCAGATACAGTGGGACACTTCCTACTAGAGTGCCCACTCTTCGAAGCGCAGAGAGAAGCTCTGCGAGACATTATCCCGGCGAGTGAGTGGAGATGGCCGGAGGCGGCACCGTACTTGGTGTCGTCGCCAGAGGCCTTCTCTGTGCTCGCCAGCTTCAGCCAGGAAGCGCTCTGGCTGAAGATGTTCATGGAGTAGGCTTGCTCCATCGTTGTATAGATTACAAAAGTTAAGTCTTCAGAATGGAAATTCCATTCAAACCAGTAGTTGAGGTCTTGCTTTGATCGACAACTCTTCAGTCGATCAAAGCTCTTTAAATTTCTAAATAAAGGGTCAGAGTGAGCGTGTTCGCGTACACGTAGCGAGTTCGCCTCCCCGAGGTTCCCCGTGGGTGCTCCGGCGGTTAGGATTCGTCCTCTCCGACGGAGTAGCTGAAGGACTCGCCCGGTGGGAAAGGCGCCCCGGCACATCTGGATTTTTCCATCGCCCGTTTCAGTGAGGTGGGAGTACCCTGGGAGGTAGAGGCTAGATTACGTCGCGTATACCCGTCTGGGTGAGGAAGCACGCCTGATCACCGTCCTGGTGTAGGGCAGACAATAAATCCTGACATTGGGATTTGATGGAATCCACTTGCTAAATCAAAGGTACTGAAGTACTTTGCGCTTCCTAACTTATCTAGTATCTCCGTTATACACGGGAGCGGGTACGCATCGGCGATGGATTTTTCGTTCAGGCTTCGATAGTCTATTACAACTCTCCATCTTTTATTTCCTAAAGAATCCGGTTTCTTGGGTACAACCCAGAGCGGTGAATTATATGGAGATTTTGACGGTTTAATAATTTCCTTTTCTAGTAATTGATCTATTTGACGTTGTATTTCTTCCTTGTGTATCGGCTGGAAGCGGTATTGTTTCACGTTTATTGGCTGATCATTTATCGTTGGAATACGGTGCTCGGTTACAGTGGTAAATCCTAATTTATCGCCTGGGAGATGGAATAAATTTTGATTGTTAGAAATCAGTTTGTATATATTATTTCTTTCTTCGCTGTTTAGATGATCTAGACGGAGTGACGCGACTATTTCGTCGAATCGGCTTTGAGGTTGCATTACATTTTGAGTGGCTTTTGAGAAGAGATTTATTTTGTGTATCTTTCGCGCGGATGTTTAAGTTACGTTGCGTACCTTCGATGGCACTTGAAAAAATTTTTGTGGATTTTCTGAGGTTGTTATTGGAAGATTTATTATGGTTGGAAACTTTGTGTTGAATATCGCGTGACGATGGTAAGAGATTTTCGTTGGAATTCGTAGAATTTGTAGTGGATTTTGAAACAATGTTAGCATAAGATACAGTGGGATTTGGGAATACTCGTTTTAGAGTGGATACAGTGGATTTGGAATTAGTCGAGTTAGTACGCATGCTTGAGACAGTGGATTTAGTATTAATTGGATTAGTAGGCATGCTGGAAACAGTGGATTTAGTATTAGTAGAATTAGTACGCATGCTTGAAACAGTGGATTTAGTATTCATTTTTGTATTAGAAACAGTGGATTTAGTATTGATTTTTGTATTAGAAACAGTGGATTTAGTATTGATTTTTGTATTAGAAACAGTGGATTTAGAAGTATTCGTAAATAACGAATATAACGCTGGTTCGCGTTTCAGCGATTCGAGAACGGGAAGCGGGTCCAGATGAATTCTGGGCACCGCGATCTCGATCTCGGTATCGGTCGCATTAATTATGCTTGCTATCGCATGGCCGTTTCGCACTTTAACGATAGCATGACCGAAATATACTCCCTTCGCGATCTGTGTTCGGGGGATTATTCCTTCGCCTACGCCTGAATTAATTATTCCGACGCGTATGCCCGAGTTAATCCGCGGAAGAAGTATTATTTTATTTAAAACGACTTCGCGACGTGCAAATAGGATCCTATTCCCGTGCCACAGGATATATTTATTTCTAAAAGATATATCCGCTTCTGCACAAAACCCGGATCCCAGGATCCCGGCGGATTTAATTGGGAAGTCGGAACTGACAACATTAAACGGAACGTTACGAGAAAATATCGGTAACGTAACCGTCCCTAAGGTGGCTACGGTTCCCTGAGTTACACCGGTAATAGTTAGGCGTTCTGCAGTGTTAATTAGAGTTTTAGGTTTTAGCGCGTTTTCCTTGATCACGTTGATCTCGGCTCCGGTGTCGATCATCATTACTACGGGTTCAATTAACGCGTTAGAATTTATGACAACCGTGGGGACACTAGTTTTACCCGTTATGTTTATTGCTGCTCTTCTATTATCGAGATTGACTCGTCGTTCGTTAAGGCGGGAACTCGGCGATCGTAGCCGGCCTCGCGTACCGTCTCGCGGCGGGTCGGGAGGCCGTTCGCGTATCCCGGATTCGGGCGCGAAACGTTATTTCCGACATTATTAAATTGTCGCTTTCGACATTCGTCTATGCTATGTCCCAGGTTTCGGCAGTACCTACAAACGAGATCCCGTCGATCGGGCGGTGCGTACTGACCGCGCGGAGGTCCCGTTACAGGCGGTCGTTCCTGTCGAGGATACCTCGGGGTTTCTTCCCGTGGTTACGTGACTGACGGTCTATGATATGCGTACCTGCAATCGCGGGTGACATGACCGCGACTATTACAACGAGCGCAAACCGTTTCTTGCCGGCGCTCGAAGTGAAAATTTTCTGTACGGAGACGCGACGAGGAGAGTCTCTCTTTGTCTAATTCGTTTCGCCTGTACAACTCCTTAGCGTGAGCGAACGCGTCCGCGTATGTTTCGTACAATCGCGTGTTCATCGAATGTCGAATTTCCGGGATAAGCTCGTCGCAAAAACACCTAAGCGTAAGCGCGTCTATTCCGGAACGTGAATTTACTAATTCGGCGGAATCGAACCGTTCGCAGTCGATTGCTGCGTTACGTAGGTCTTTAATTCTACCTATGAAATCGAGGATATGTTCTCCTGGGCGCATGAAAGTATTAGTTAGTTCGCCCCTGTAATGGTCGGTTGACTTTGTATTTCCGAATGCGGCTCGTAGAATATCGGTCAGTTGTCCGACCGAAGAGCATTGCTCGTCCTCTACGGCCAGGTATGCACAGCCGCGTAAACGATTGACAATGAGTTTGGTGAACGAGGGTTCTCCTTCGGGTGAAATCAACTCCCTTGGCCGTTTACAGGCCCGCTCGAACTGTAATGTTGGCAAGTTTTTGCCATCGAATATAGGGATGCTATCTATTGCTTCGCGAAAAATAAACCTATCTGTTTGAGAGTTTGGTGAATCGGACCCTGAGCTACGTGTCGGCGTTTGCGGATTGTGCCGCGCGTAAGGATTCCAATTCCCAACGCATGAAATCTATTTGGCGATTTAACGTAGCGATCGCTTGTTCTTTATCCGTATTATCGTTTGAAGGTCCGGCGGCGTCGATTGCGAGAGCATCGTGAAAATCTAACGTTCGGTGAGTATCGGATTCGGTTGCGGCGGCGTCCTATTGTACCTGAAGCCGCGTTCGCTTTGTCGGCGTGCGCGTCGCCATGGCTGTTCGTACACTTATTCAGCAGAATTTCCGATAAGTTATACGCGAATATCCCACCGCTGTCACCAGAAATTATGTCACGTCCTGGCGAACAAATTATTCGTATCCCAGGAGGCTGAATGACACAAGCATTTTTGTCGAGAATTCGGTCCGGTATAAAACGCGTATGACCGGGTTCGTCGATTCTGGCAAGACGCGGGCACCGTAAACAATCGCGAACGCGTGTAAGGAAGGATTTTACTTACCTTTCGCTGATTTCCCTCTTCTGCTTTCAGATGTGGCGATCGTCGAGGGTCGTTCTCGGGAGAGGAGTCGGCGTACGGCTGGCTGAAATCGGCGTTGTGACGGTGGAGCTGCGATGAATGTCGACGTCCGTCGATGAACGAAGAATTCTGGCGTTTCACCAACGTATTCCGCACGAGATAATGGATTAAATTCTTCCTCCCGGCGCGAAGAGTTCGTTTATAAAAACTCAAGTTGTTACGAACTTGGAAGAATTTGTATTAAAATATAATTGAATTTAGAAATGGAGTTGGAATGAACTGGAACTTGATGTGGTAGAAAAATAATAAAGTATATTCTAAATCAAAGAGTACAAGAACAATTATTTCTAAGTATTAAGACTAGGTTAACTATGAATTAGGAATTAGAACAAGGACTTTGAACTAGGAACCTCATCGAGGCTGCGCGACGGCCCTAAGGCGCGCCTTGGAAGAGACTTGGAATTGGAAGTGCCCGAAGGCGAGATAGAACTGTACCGTACTGACGGTACTGACTGACAGTGTCTCCCAAGATGCGTCTGCGACCTCCTCGACTCTCGGAGCGCTTCGGTCGCGTGCGAACGTAGGTGCGAGTATGTGGACGCCCGAGTGGGGTCTCGGCGTTGCGTGGTGGGGTTAGCGGCGCGTGCCGCTGAGGCGGTCGCGATCTCGCGCGTCGCGGCTTATTTAATTAGCGCTCTTATGATTATAGAGATACAAGTAGGAAATTAGAATCTCGTAGATGTTGATTCACCTGGTACGTCCCTGGAGTGAGCGAGAGGGCGAGTTTCCCTGCAGGTAAGAGTGAGACGGTGGATGGCACCTTGAGTGGGAGCGAGACAGCGCACATGGCCCTTGGTGCGAGCGAGATGACGCACTAGGTCCTCGGTGCGAGTGAGACAGAATGTGTTGCCCTTGGAGCGAGGGAGAAGGCGAACACATCTGCGGGTGCGAGTTAGACGGAGTGTAGTTCCCTTGGAGTGAGAGAGACGGCGAGCACCTCTGCGGGTGCGAGTGAGACGGAGGGTATGTCCCCTGGAGTGAGAGAGACGGCGAGTTGCGCCTGGGTGTTGCAGGTGGTGCAGGCGCGTGAGGGTGGTTGCTGTGGTGCGTTGAGAGGGTGGCAGGCGGCACGCCTGACGTCACTGTAGCGTTTGCAGATATCTACGTATCGAAGCAATAGAGTTCTAATGCTTCTCAAAACGCGATATCGCATCTCATTTCTATGTCTCGTGATAAGATATAATATTCATTGCGAAGTGTCATGTATACCTCGTATTCACTTCAAACGAATGTAAATGCGACACTTCCTTGCTACGAAATAGCGTGTCCATATGTCTACGTATAGAAACAATAGGGTACTAATGCTTCTTTAAACGAGACTTCGCATCTCAGTTCTATGTTTCATGATGAGATATAATATTCATTGCGAAGTGTCATGTATACCTTGTATTCACTTCAAAAGAATGTGAATGCGACACTTCCTTGCTAGGAAGTTGCGTTTACAGATGTCTATGTATCGTAGCAGTAGATTTCTAATGGTTCTTAAAACGCCATATCGCATCTCATTTCTATGTTTCCTGATAAGATATAATATTCATTCTGGAGTGTTATGTATACCTCGTATTCACTTCAATAGATTGTTAATGCGATACTTCCTTCCTAGGTAATAGCGTGTGCAGATGTTTACGTATCGAAGCAATAGAGTTCTAATGCTTCTTAAAACGCGAAATCGCTCCTCATATCTATGCTTCATGATAAGATATAATATTCATTGTGGAGTGTTGTGTATACCTCGTATTCACTTCAAAAGAATGTAAATGCTACACTTCCTTGCTAGGAAGTAGCGTCTGCAGAAGTCTACGTATCGTAGCAATAGATTTCTAATGCTTCTTAAAACGCGAAATCGCTCCTCATTTATATGCTTCATGATAAGATATAATTTTCATTGCAGAGTGTCATGTATACTTCGTATTCACTTCAAAAGAAAGTAAATGCGACATTTGCTTGCTGGGATGTAGTGTTTGCAGATGTCTACGTATCGAAGTAACAGAGTTCTAATGCTTCTTAAATCGTCATATCGCATCTCATTTCTATGTTTCATGATAAGATATAATTTTCATTGTGCTGTGTTATGTAGTCCCCGTATTCACGAAAAAAGAATGTAAATACGACACTTCTTCGCTAGGAAATAGCGTCTGCAGATATCTACGTATCGTAGCAATAGAGTTCTAATGCTTCTTAAAACGCGATATCGCATCTCATTTCTATGTTTCATGATAACATATAATATTCATTGCGAAGTTTCTTGTATACCTCTCATACACTTCATATGATTGTAAATGCGACACTCCCTTGCTAGGAAATAGCGTTTGCAGTTATCTACGTATCGTAGCAATAGATTTCAAATGCTTCTTAAAACGCCATAGCGCATCACATTTCTATGTTTCATGATAAGATATAATATTCTTTGCGAAGTGCCATGTATACCTCGTATTCACTTGAAAAGAATGTAAATGCGACACTTCCTTGCTAGGAAATAGCGTCTGCAGATGTCTACGTATCGAAGCAACAGAGTTCTAATGCTTCTTAGAACGAGATATCGTATCTCATTTCTATGTTTTATGATAAGATATAATATTCATCGCAAAGTGTCATGTATACCTCGCATACACTTCAAACGAATGTAAATCCGACACTTCCTTGCTAGGAAGTAGCGTTTGCAGATGTCTACGTATCGAAGCAATAGAGTTCTTATGCATCTTAAATCGCCATATCGCATCTCATTTCTATGTATCATGATAAGATATAATATTGATTGTGGATTGTTATGTATACCTCGTATTCGTTTCAAAAGATTGAGAATGCGACACTTCCTAGCTAGGAAATAGCGTTTGTAGATGTCTACGTATCGAAGCAATAGAGTTCTAATGCTTCTTAAATCGCCATATCGCATCTCATTTCTATGTTTCATGATAAGATACAATATTCATTGTTCAGTGTTATGCATACCCCGTATTCACTGCAAAAGAATGTAAATACGACACCTCCTTGCTAGGAAGTAGCGTTTGCAGATGTCTACGTATCGAAGCAATAGAGTACTAATGCTTCTTAGAACGCGAAATCGCTCCTCATATATATGCTTCGTGATAAGATATAATATTCATTGCGGAGTGTCATGTATACCTCGTATTCACTTCAAAAGATTGTAAATGCGACACTTCCTTGCTGGGAAATAGCGTTTGCAGATGTCTACGTATCGAAGCAATAGAGTTCTAATGTTTCTTAAATCGTCATATCGCATTTCATTTCTATGTTTCATGATAAGATGTAATATTCATTGTACAGTGTTAGGTATATCTCGCATACACTTCAAATGAATGTAACTGCGACACTTCCTTGCTAGGATATAGCGATGGCAGATGTCTACGTATCGAAGCAACAGAGTTATAATGCTTCTTAGAACGAGATATCGCATCTCATTTCTATCTTTTACGATAAGATATAATATTCTTTGCGGAGTGTCATGTATACCTCGTATTCCTTTCAAAAGATTGTAAATGCAAAACTTCCTTGCTAGGAAATAGCGTTTGCAGATGTCTACGTGTTGAAGCAATAGTGTTCCAATGCTTCTTAAAACGCGATATCGCAACTCATTTCTATGTTACATGATAAGATATAATATTCATTGCGTAGTGTCATGTATACCTCGCGTACAATTCAAAAGAATGTAAATGCGACACTTCCTTCCTAGGAAATAACGATCGCAGATGTCTACGTATCGTAGCATTAGAGTTCTAATGCTTCTTAAAACGAGATATCGCATCTCATTTCTATGTTTTATGATAAGATATAATATTCATTGTGGAGGGCTATGTATACCTCGTATTCACCTCAAAAGAATGTAAATGCGACACTTCCTTGCTAGCGCGTTGCGTCTGCAGATAACTACGTAACGTAGCAATAGTGTTCTAATGCTTCTTAAAGCACGATATCGCATCTCATTTCTATGTTTCATGATAAGGTATAATATTCATTGCGAAGTGTCATGTATACCTCGTATTCACTTCAAAGGAATGTAAATGCGACACTTCCATGCTAGGAAATAACGTGTGCAGATGTCTAAGTATTGTAGCAATAGAGTTCTAATGCCTCTTAAGACGCGATATCGCATCTCACTTCTATGTTTCATTATAAGATATAATAATCAATGCGAAGTGTCATGTATAGCTCGCATTAACTTCAAGTGAATGTAAATGCGACACTTCCTTAATTGGATATAACGTTTGCAGATGTCTAGGTATCGAAGCAGTAGAGTTCTAGTGCTTCTTAAAACGCGATATCGCATCTCATTTCTATGTTTCATGATAAGATATAATATTCATTGTGGAGTGTTATGTATACCACGTATTCACCTCAAAAGAATGTAAATGCGACACTTCCTTGCCTGGAAATAGCGTTTGCAGATGTCAACTTATCGTAGCATTAGGGTTCTAATGCTTCTCAAAATGCGATAGCGCATCTCATTTCTATGTTTCATTATAGGATATAATATTCATTGCGAAGTGTCATGTATACATGGCATACACTTCAAATGAATGTAAATGCATCACTTCCTTGCTAGGAAATAGCGAAAACACATGTCTACGTATCGTAGCAATAGGGTTCTAATGCTTCTCAGAACGCGATATCGCATCTCATTTCTATGTTTCAAGATAAGATATAATATTCATTGCGGAGTGTCATGTATACCTAGCATACACTTCAAATGAACGTAAATGCAACACCTCCTTTCTAGGAAACTACGTTTCCCGAAGTCTACGCTTCGATGCAATAGAGTTCTAATGCTTCTCAAAACGCGATATCGCATCTCATTTCTATGGTTCATGATAAGATATAGTATACAATGCGAAGTGTTATGTATATCTCGTCTACACTTCAAAAGAATTTAAATGCGGCACTTCATTGCTAGGAATTAGCGTTTGCGGATGTCTACGTATCGAAGAAGTAGAGTTCTAGTGCTTCTTAAAACGGGAAATCGCATCTCATTTCTATGTTTCATGATAAGCTATAATATTCCTTGCGAATTGTCATAAATTCCTCGTATTCACTTCAAAAGAATGTAAATGCGACACTTCCTTGCTAGGAAATAGCGTCTGCAGATATCTACGTATCGTAGCAATGGAGTTCTAATGCTTCATAAATCGCGATATCGCATCTCATTTCGATGTTTCATGATAAGATATAATATTCATTGTGCAGAGTTAGGTATATCTCGCATACACTTCGAATAAATGTAACTGCGACACTTCTTTGCTAGGATATAGTGATGGCAAATGTCTACGTATCGAAGCAACAGAGTTATAATGCTTCTTAAAACGAGATATCGCATCTCATTTCTATCTTTTACGATATGATATAATATAATTTGCGGAGTGTCATGTATACCTCGTATTCCTTTCAAAAGATTGTAAATGCGACACTTCCTTGCAGGGAAATAGCGTTTGCAGATGTCTACGTGTTGAAGCAATAGTGTTCCAATGCTTCTTAACACGCGATATCGCAACTCATTTCTATGTTTCATGATAAGATATAATATTCATTGTGCAGTGTTATGTATACCTCGCATTCACTTCAAATGATTGTAAATGCGACACTTCCTTGCTAGGATATAGCGATGGCAGATGTCTACGTATCGAAGCAACAGAGTTCTAATGCTTCTTAAAACGAGATATCGCATCACATTTCTATGTTTTACGATAAGAAATAATATTCATTGCGAAGTGTCACGTGTACCTCGTATTCACTTCAAAAGAATGTAAATGCGACACTTCGTTCCTAGGAAATAGCGTCTACAGATATCTACTTATCCTAGCAATAGGGTTCTAATGCTGCTTAAAACGCGATATCGCATCTCATTTCTATGTATCATGATAGTATATAATATTCATTGCGAAGTGTCATGTGTACCTCGCATAAACTTCAAGTGAATGTAAAAGCGACACTTCCTTGCTAGGAAATAGCATTTGCAGATGTCTACGTATCTAAGCAATAGAGTTCTATTGCTTCTTAGATCGCGATATCGCATCTCATTTCTATGTTTCATGATAAGATATAATATTCATTGTGCAGTGTTATGTATATCTCGTCTACACTTCAAATGAATGTAAATGCGACACTTCCCTGCTAGGGAATAGCGTTTGCAGATGTCTACGTATCTAAGCAATAGAGTTGTAATGCTTCTTAAATCGCGATATCGCATCTCATTTCTATGTTTCATGATAAGATATAATATTAATTAGGAAGTGTCATGTATACCTCGCATACTCTTCAAATGAACGCAAATGCGACACTTCCGTGCGAGGAAATAGCGTTTGCAGAAGTCTACGTATCGAAGCAATAGAGTTCTAATGCTTCTTATATCGCAATATCGCATCTCATTTCTATGTTTCATGATAAGATATAATATACATAGTGCACTGTTATGTATACCTCGTATTTACTTCAAAAGAATGTGAATGCGACATTTCCTTGCTAGGAAGTAGCGCTTTCAGCTGTCTACGTATCGAAGCAATAGAGTTCTAATGCATCTTAAATCGCGATATCGCATCTGATTTCTATGTTTCATGATAAGATATAATATTCATTGTGCAGTGTTAAGTATACCTCGTATTCACTTCAAAAGAATGTAAATGCGACACTTCCATGCTAGGAAATAGCGTTTGCAGATGTCTACGTATCGTAGCATTGGAATTCTAATGCTTCTCAAAACACGATATCGCATCTCATTTCCATGTTTCATGGTTAGATATAATATTAATTGCGAAGTGTCATGTGTACCTCGTATTCACTTGAAAGTAATGTAAATGCGGCACTTCCTTGCTAGGAAATAGCGTTTCCAGACATCTATGTATCGTCGCAATAGAGATCTAATGCTTCTTAAAGCGCGATATCGCTTCCCATTTCTATGTTTCATGATAAGATATAATATTCATTGTGGAGTGATATTATAACCTCGTATTCACTTCAAGAGAATGTAAATGCGTCACTTCCTTGCTAGGAAATAGCGTTTGCAGATGCCTACGTAACGAGCAATAGATTTCTAATGCTTCTTAAAACGCGATATCGCATCTCATTTCTATGTCTCATGATAAATATATAATATTCATTGCGAAGTGTCATGTATACCTCATATTCACTGCAAAGGAATGTAAATGCGGAACTTCCTTGCTAGGAAATAGCGTTTGCAGATGTCTACGTATCGTAGCATTGGAATTCTAATGCTTCTCAAAACACGATATCGCATCTCATTTCCATGTTTCATGGTTAGATATAATATTAATTGCGAAGTGTCATGTGTACCTCGTATTCACTTAAAGAGAGTGTAAATGCGACACATCCTTGCTAGGAAATAGCGTTTGCAGATGTCTACTTATCGGAGCAATAGAGTTCTAATGCTTCTTAAAACGCGATATCGCATCTCATTTCTGTGTTTCATGATAAGTTATGATATTCATTGCGAAGTTTCATGCTTACCTTGTATTCAATCCGAAAGAATGTATTTGCGACACTTCCATGCCACGAAATAGCGTTTGCAGGTGTCTACGTATCGTAGCAATAGAGTCCTTATGCATCTTAAATCGCGATATCGCATCTAATTTATATGTTTCGTGATAAGGTATAATATTCATCGTGGAATGTTATGTATATCTCGCATACACTTCAAATGAATGTAAATGCGACACTTCCTTGCTAAGAAGTAGCTTTTGCAGATGTCTACGTATCAAAGCAATATAGTTCTAATGCTTCTTAAATCGCCATATAGCATCTCATTTCTATGTTTCATGATAAGATATAATATTCATTGTGGAGTGTTATGTATACCTCGTATTCACTTCAAAAGATTGTAAATGCGACACTTCCTTGCTAGGAAATTGCTTTTGCAGATGTCTACGTATCGTAGCAAAGGAGTTCTAATGCCTCTTAAAACGCGAAATCGAATCTCATTTCTATGTTTCATGATAAGATCTAATATTCATTTCGAAGTTTCATGTATTCCTCGTATTCACTTCAAATGAATGTAAATGCGACACGTCCTTGCTAGGAAATAGCGATTGCAGATGTCTACGTATCGTAGCAATAGTGTTCTTATGCTTCTCATATCGCAAGATCGAATCTCATATCTATGTTTCACGATAAGATATAATATTCATTGTGGAGTGTTATGTATACCTCGTATTCACCTCAAAAGAATGTAAATGCGACACTTCCTTGCTAGGAAATAGCGTTTGCAGATTTCTCCGTATCGTAGCATTAGATTTCTGTTGCATCTCAAAACGCAATATCGCATTACATTTCTATGTTTCATGATAAGATATAATATTTATTGCGAAGTGTCCCGTATACATCGCATACACTTCAAATGAATGTAAATGCGACACTTCCTTGCTAGGAAATAGCGTTTGCAGATGTCTACGTATAGAAGCAAAAGTGTTCTAATGCTTCTTAGAACGAGATACCGCATCTCATTCCTATGTTTCATGGTACGATATATTATTCATTGCGAAGTATCACGTATACCTCGCATACACTTCAAATGAATGTAAATGTGACACTTCCTTGCTAGGAAATAGCGTTTGCAGATGTCTACGTATAGTAACAATAGAGTTCTAATGCTTCTCAAAACGCGATATCAAATCTCATTACTATGTTTCATGGTAAGATAAAATATTAATTGCGCAGTGTCACGTATACCTTGTATTCACTTCAGAAGAATGTAAATGCGACACTTCCTTGCTAGGAAATAGCGTTTGCACACGTCTACGTATCGAAGCAATACAGTTCTAATACTTCTTGAAACGGAATATCGCATCTCATTTCTATGCTTCATGATAAGAAATAATATTCATTGCGAAGTTTCATGTATTCCTCGTATTCACATCAAATGAATGTAAATGCGACACTTCCTTGCTAGGAAATAGAGTTTGCAGATGTCTACGTATCGTAGCAAGCGTGTTATAATGCTTCTTAAAACGAGATATCGCATCTCATTTCTATGTTTCATGACAGCATATAATATTCATTGCGAAGTGTTATGTATACCTCGCATACACTTTAAATGAATGTAAATGCAACACTTCCTTGCTAGGAAATAACGTTTGCAGATGTCTACGTATCGTAGCAATAAAGTTCTAATGCACCTTATATCGCGATATCGCATCTCATTTCTATGTTTCATAATAAGATATAATATTCATTGCGAAGTGTCATGTATATCTCGGATTCACTTCAGAAGAATGTAAATGCGACACTTCCTTGCTAGAAAGTAGCGTTTGCAGACGCCTGCGTATCGAAGCAATAGAGTTCTTATTCATCTTAAAACACGATATCGCATCTCATTCCTATGTTTCATGATAAGATATAATATTCATTATGGAGTGTTATGTATACCTCGTATTCACCTCAAAAGAATGTAAATGCGACACTTCCTTGCTAGGGAATAGCGTTTGCAGATGTCTACGTAAGAAGCAATAGAGTTCTAGTGCTTATCAAAACGCGATATCGCATCTCATTCCTATGTTTCTTGATAAGATGTAATATTCATTGCGAAGTGTCTTGTATACCTCGCATACACTTCAAATGGATGTAAATGCGACACTTCCTTGCTAGGAAATAGCGTTGGCAGATGGCTAGGTATCGAAGCAATCGAGATCTACTGCTTCTTAAATCGCCATATCGCATCTCATTTCTATGCTTCATGATAAGATATAACATTCATTGTGCAGTGTTATGCATACCTCGTACCACATCAAAAGTATGTAAATGCGACACTTCCATGCTAGGAAATAGCGTTTGCAGATATCTACATATCGTAGCATTAGAGTTCTAATGCTTCTCAAAACGGGATATTGCATCTCATTTCTATGTTTCATGGTAAGATGTTATATTCATTGTGAAGTGTTATTTATACCTCGTATTCACTTCAAAAGAATGTAAATGCGACACTTCCTTGCTAGGAAATAGCGTTTGCAGAAGTCCACGTATCGTAGCAATAGGGTTCTAATGCTTCTTAAATATCGATATCCCATCACATTTCTATGTCTCATGACAAGATATAATATTCATTGCGAAGTGTCATGTGTACCTCGCATACACTTCGAATGAATGTAAATGCGACTCTCTCCTTGCTAGGAAGTAGCGTTTGCAGATGTCTACGAATCGAAGCAACAGTGTCCTAATGCTTCTTAAAACGCGATATCGCAACTCATTTCTATAATTCATGGTAGGATGTTATATTCATTGCGAAATGTCTTATATACCTCGCATACACTGCAAATGAATGTAAATGCAACACTTCCTTGCTAGGAAATAACGTTGGCAGATATCTACGTATCGTAGCATTAGAGTTCTAATGCTTCCCAAAACGCGATATTGCATCTCATTTCTATCTGTCATGATAAGATATAATATCCATTACGAAGTGTTATGTATTCCTCTTCTACACTTCAAATTAATGTAAATGCGACACTTCCTTTCTAGGAAATTACGTTTCCAGATGTATACGTATCGAAGCAATAGAGTACTAATGCTTCTTAAATCGCGATATCGCATCTCATTCCTATGTTTCATGATCAGATATAATATTCATTGTGGAGTGTTATGTATGAAGCGTATATACTTCAAAAGAATGTAAATGCGGCACTTCCTTGCTAGGAAATAGCGTTTGCAGCTGTCTACGAATCGTAGCATAGGAATTCTAATGCTGCTTAAAACGCGAAATCGATCCTCATTTATATGTTTCATGATAACATATAATATTCATTGTGCAGTGTTATGTATACCTCGTATTCACTTCAAAAGGTTGTAAATGCGACACTTCCTTGCTAGGAAATAGCGTTTGCAGATGTCTACGTATCGTAGCAAAGGAGTTCTAATGCTTCTTAAAACGCGAAATCGATCCTCATTCCTTGGTGTCATGATAAGACATAATATTCATTGTGCAGTGTTATGTATACCTCGTATTCACTTCAAAAGAATGTAAATGCGACACTTCCTTGCTAGGAAATAGCGCTTGCAGTTATCTACGTATCGTCGCAATAGATTTCAAATGCTTCTTAAAACGCCATAGCGCATCTCATTTCTATGTTTCATGATAAGATATAATATTCATTGCGAAGTGTCTTGTATACCTCGCATACACTTCAAATGAATTGAAATGCGACACTTCATTGCTAGGAAATAGCGTTGGCAGATGTCTACGTATCGAAACAATAGAGTTCTAATGCCTCTTGACTCGCCATATCTCATCTCATTTCTGTGTTTCATGATAAGTTATAATATTCATTGCGAAGTGTCATGTTTACCTCGTATTCAATTCAGCAGAATGTATTTGCGACACTTGCTTGCTGGGAAATAGCGTTCGCAGATGACTACGTATCGTAGAATTAGATTTCTAATACTTTTCAAAACGCGATTTCGCATCTCATTTCTATGTTTCATGATAAAATATAATATTCATCGAAGAGTGTTATGTATACCTCGTATTCACTTCAAAAGATTGTAAATGCGACACTTCCATGCTAGGAAATAGTGTCTGCATATGTCTACGTATCGTAGCAATAGAGTTCTAATGCTTCTTAAAACGCGATATCGCACCTCATTTCTATGTTTCATGATAAGATATAATATTCATTGCGGAGTGTCATGTATACCTCGTTTTCACTTCAAAAGAATGTAAATGCGACACTTCCTTGCTAAGAAGTAGCGTTTGCAGATGTCTACTGTAACGTCAGGCGTACCGCCTGCCACCCTCCGGCGTCCACCTCATCATCCCCAGCATCCGTATCCGGAGCCCCTGCACACGGGCCACCCGCCGACTCGCCGTCCCTACAGAAGGAGACAAAGGTACGAGAGGGAAGAGGGATGCAGCATGCCGCGCCCACGCGCGATCTCCACACACGAGGGGGAGGACTTCACCCCGTATTACGAGGGCGAGGAGCTCTCCGACACATACTGGGTCGAATCCCCAGCGATCACGAAGCCCTATACGTACTTCTCGTACATGTGGGATTAGAATAAGCACACTACTCATATATGTACATACACACCAACACACACCTAGATTTAAGTAAATATATGTATATATTTTATTCATGCACGGCTATGTTCCGTGCACTCGCGCGCACACTCGACGCTCGCGGCTCACGCTTAACGTGGGCCGCGCCCCACTCCGACCGGCCGCCCCACCACGAGGGCCGAGCGGCCGCCCTACTCCGACCGTCCGCCCCACCGCGAGGGCCCAGCGACTCGCGCGCCGCGCGACCCAAGGAGGTCGCGGACGCGAGATCCGAGAGTCAGTTGCTAACTCATCTCCGAACTGGAGAGTTGGTATCTCATCTCCGAACTGGAGAGTTCGTATCTCATCTCCGAACCGAGGAGTTCTAATCCAGCATCCGAACGATGCACTTCCGATCCGAGCAATAGGCTCATTCGCAACGAGCAATTAGCTCTAATGCATTCGTCTCTATCCATACTCCCATAGCGGAGTCCATTCGATACTTTATACTATTTCTAATTCTCATTGTAATCGCTAGTCAGTAACTTAGAACTTAGTCAAGTGTATTTAGTATAGTGAAATCATAGAATATAGTTTATTTTTACCAGATTCAAAGTATCTTTATTCGAGTCCAAATACAATTCCTTAATTCTACTCCACGGGTACGCTCGCGATTATTCTATTTCTATATCTCATCTGCGATAGTCTTGAGGCTCGACGACTAGAGCGAACCAGCGCTTAGTTGCTCCATCCTCACTTCTACCGTGTACAGAATATCTTGCGCCCAGGTCGATCCCGGTAAGCTAGAGCGAACCAACGCTTAGCCGTGCCGTATTCAACCGAAGTTCAAGTATTCTCGATGAGCCTTGCACCTCCGACAAAGCGTACACGACGCGCGGGGAGGAGAGAGTTTATTCGTCGTCTCGCTCGGGAATACGTGGGTGATGCACCAGAATATTCAATTTCCTACGTTCGAGTCCTGGTTCCTGTGAAGGAGGTTTCCTTCGCCGCACGACCCGTACGAGTCGCCAATCGTCAGGGCCAAACGCCGATACCTGCCAGCCGGAGTCAACCCACCTGGACGCTTATTCCCGTAGACGTACCTCCGTTCCAGGCGTACGCCGCCGCCATCCCGGTTGCGGATCCAAGGCGCTCCAGGTACCTGGAAAGAGAAATCAGACAGCGGAATCAAGCCTTCGCAAGGTAAGTTTAGTGTTAATTACCGTTTTATCGAGTCCGAAACGCCAACGAACCCGGTCCGGACGCAATTCGCGTTATTTTCGGGAACGGTTACGACTTTGTGCCACCGTTGCGAGCGCAACCGCACCTCGGGACGTGACACGAAAGTTATTTTTGGTGACAGCGGTGGGATAGCCCCGCGTTTCCTCCGGAAATTCTGCCGAAAGGAACCGCGAAACTAGATATGGCAACCCGGACTCCGACAAAAACGCGCCAGCAGACACAGCGAGCCGCCGCGATGGCCGATTCCGAACGCGAAAAACGCACTAGCAGAACGCTTGATTTCCAAGACGCTATCGCCGAGCCTCTTCCTAGTACCGCGCAACAAAATACTTCCGCGAAAAATACGAAAGCGACCGATCCGAGTAATGCCGCGTTGCTCCAGCAAATAGAAATTTTACGCCGTGAATTAGATTCTATTCGCAGAACGCCTGATTTAACGCGCGACGATACTGTTTCTCTAGATATTCCTCGGGGAAATCCGCTTTCCGGACATAATTCGAGCTCCGATTTCAATACAAATAGTTCGCAACACGACGAGCTATCGCTTAAGCAGGCCCTCGAAGCCGTGCCGACATTCGATGGTCAGAACATTCCTATTCTTCAGTTTACCCGAGCGTGTAAACGCGCTTATGAGCTTATCCCTAATGGGTGCGAGCGAACTTTCACACGCCTGCTTAAGGGAAAACTCAAGGGTCGTGCCTACGCCGCGCTAGAAGACGAGCCGTGTTACACAATACTCGAATTAACGGACGTTCTTCGCAGCACTTTTTGCTCCGTAAAATCAGCTCATCATTATCGGGGTGAACTTGCAAATATATTCATGCGCGCGAACGAGCACATTCTAGATTATATCGGTCGAGTAAAAGATCTTAGAACCGCCATAATTGATTGCGAAAGGCTTGCTCGACGAGACACACCGGAATCGCTCGATGACGTAGACGCGCTCACCCTACAATGTTTTAAAGACGGTCTCATTCCGGAAATTCGAATGCAAATGACTGTAAATTCATTCGGTACATTGCGAGAAACGTTCGCTCGAGCGCGGGAGCTCTATCAAATGCACGAACGTGATTGCAACCGACTAGGTAGATCGCGTGCCGCGCGACCAGAATCGCGCGAAAAACCAGCCGAAATTATTTGCCGAAAATGCAATAATATCGGACATTACGCGACCGAGTGTCGGCTCAGACCGCCATCGCCGTACCGACCGCAGGAATACTTGCGATCCAGGGACGTACCGCCTCCTACTCGAGGCCCCGCGTACGAACAACCGAGACAAATCGTAGCCAGGGACGCGCCCAAATGTTGTCGCTATTGCAAGACCCCGGGGCACGAAATAGGCGAGTGCCGCAAAAGACAGTACAACAACGCGGTAAATAAAAATTCGAGAAACGACAATGGCCTCCGCACCCGCCGCGAGACAGGTGGCGAGGCCGCGCACCAAGTCCGTCCTCTCGCCGCGAACAACTCCAACGCGGAAATCGACGAAACGCCGCGATAAACATAACCGGAAAAACTAGCACGCCAAACGTAATTTTAAAATCCGATCTTCTAATTTCACCAACTCGCTTCATGGTGGACACTGGGGTAGAAATAAATATTATAAAACGTTCGGCTCTAAAAGCATCCGCGCGAATCGATAAGTCCGAGATCGTCATAATAACAGGGGTAACCGACGGCAAAACCGCAACCTTAGGGACGGTGAATCTTGTCATTTTCGGTCGCGTCGTTCCTTTCAATGTGGTCGAGGATGATTTTCCCCTTAAACCAAGCGGGATCCTCGGCTCCGGGTTCTGTATGGACGCAGAAATCTCTTTTCCAAATAAAATAATCAAATGGAATGGTAAGAGAATTCCTTTCGAAGACGATATCGAAGCACTCGAGGAACCGTCACCGGACTCGAAAATAAAGCCTCTCCTATCGCCGAAACGTAAACAAGCGCCGCGCACGGAATCTATTCCCCCTCCGCCGCCGCGCCCGCCGCGTAAATCATCGCCTCCGCTGAAACGCGATGCAGCAACGAAATCGAAGCTTCGAACGCAAGACAAAGCAGCTTCTCCGAAGTCAGGAGACCGTATCTCCATTCCGCCGAGATCAAATATCGGTATCAAGGTCCGCGTAGTTAATTCGAACCTCGCGGAAGGTATAATTCCTCGTATCGATCTTGCGCCGGGTATATTTTTCGGAAACGCTCTCGTCAGAGTAATTCGGGGCAAAGCGGTAACTCGAATAATTAATTCATCCGACCGCGCCGTCGAAATCGCGTTACCAGAAATCGTACTGGAGCCCGCGCAAATCATGACTCCCCTCCATAAGGAGGAAAGTCCATCGCTCTATCCGGTTTTTTCTAAATCCAACGTATCCGCCGTACCGATCGGCTCATCCCAAAAGGGAAAAACTTCTATTTCTTTCTCGAGTCAGACACCATATTCGACACTCGAAACTCCTCCTTCGCGTTGCAAAATCGCGAATGTTCAACAGATCTCCTATGCTCAGGCGGTTAAAAATAATATACAACAGGCGCCGTTGAAACAAACATCGAAATCCGCCAATCCTTCGAAATCTCGCCTAGACCGAATTCTTAGTCTCCTCCGTCTCGACCACCTCAACGCAGAGGAAAGAGAGCACGTCGTCCGTCTCGTTCAAAGCACGCAGGAGCTTTTTCACATTGAGGGGGATAAATTAGGGCATACGTCAGCAACCACGCACAAGATTCCAACCGTCGACGACCGCCCCGTCAATGTGAAACAATACCGGTTCCCACCAGCTCATAAGGAGGAGATTCGACGACAAGTCGACAAATTTTTACAAAATGGTGTCATCTCTCCGTCAAAATCACCATATAATTCGCCATTATGGGTTGTCCCAAAAAAACCGGACTCCTTGGGCAACAAGCAATGGCGCGTCGTCATCGACTACCGCGCACTCAATGAGAAATCTGTCGCCGATGCCTATCCCCTCCCTTGCATTACCGAGATACTTGATCAGCTCGGGAGCGCGAAGTATTTTAGTACATTCGATCTCGCGAGCGGATTTCACCAGATCCCAATGGAGCCCGCCGATGCTCCCAAAACCGCTTTTTCGACGCCTCACGGGCATTATGAATTTAAAAGAATGCCATTCGGATTAAAAAATGCGCCAGCAACGTTCCAACGACTTATGGACAATGTCCTGTCCGGTCTCCAGGGGAACGAAATTTTCGTCTATTTGGACGACATTGTTATCTACGCTAGCTCTCTTCAAGAACATCGACTTAAATTCGAGAAATTAACTCAACGGCTCAAAGAAGCTAATTTAGTATTGCAGCCGGATAAGTGCGAATTCTTGAGGAGAGAAGTAAGCTATTTGGGTCATATTATCAGTGAGCACGGTGTAAAACCTGACCCTGCGAAAATTAGCGCCGTCAAAAATTTTCCGCGCCCGCGCAACGCGAAACAGATCAAACAATTCCTCGGGCTCGCGGGATACTACAGGCGGTTCATCGCAAATTTTTCTAATATTGCTAAGCCACTTACAAATTTGTTAAAAAAAGACGCGCCCTTTGTATGGCGTAACGAGCAAGAGAATTCATTCGTCAAACTCCGAGATTGCCTATGCGAAGCGCCTATCTTGCAGTACCCCAACTTTAAACAACCATTCGTGATAACGACCGACGCGTCCGCCGAAGCTATTGGTGCTATCTTGAGTCAAGGACCAATAGGCCGCGACTTGCCAATCGCGTACACGTCGCGACTGTTAAACGCTGCGGAGAAAAACTACTCCACGATCGAGAAGGAGTGTCTGGCGATTGTCTACGCCGTCCATTACTTTCGTCCATACATATACGGTAATCAATTCAAACTCGTTACCGACCATCGACCGTTAGTGTGGATGAATTCGGTCAAGGACCCGTCAAGTAGACTCGTACGGTGGAGGCTTAAGTTAGCGGAATTTGACTACGAGATGGTCTATAAAAGTGGAAAAACGAACCTTAATGCGGACGCATTGTCGCGGAATCCCGCTCAAATTTTTCCGCTCTCGTATTCAGAAAACTCGGAGGACGACATCTTCGATGTGCCTCCGGAAACCCGTAAAAAGTATACCACACTAGCGCCTCCTCCTACTCCGGTAACATCAGAACCTGAATTACCGACTCCAGGCACGTCCTTCCGTACCAACACAGCATCTCCTCCGCAAGTCGCCAGCGACAGCACCGACTTCTATACTCCTGCTCCAAATGAATTTATCCGACGCGAATCTCTATTTAATTTCAGCCGTGACGCATTATCAACGCGACGAGACAATGTAGTTGTCTTCGTCACGCAATCTGGGCACCCCTATGACACGGGCGCCAAAGATCTAGCGAACGCTGACAAATTCCTTCCAAACAAAAATCACGTTCTTACCAAAGCCAAAGTCATACAAATCGGAAACGAATTCCAAATCCAGCTTCCAATCGTCGAACATTCCACCAGATCAATCAATTTCCAGACCGTAATAGAAACATTTAGATCCTTGTGCGACGTTGTAAACGAATTACAATTACAAACATTTAGTATCGCACAAACCTATCTAGACTCCGTATCCTGGTCCCGAATCCAGAAAATCCTTCAGGACCTGTTCTACGAAACAACTGTCCAGATTACGGTCTGCCAGGGCCTCATTAAAACCCCTTCGGTCGAAGAGCGACTGAAAATAATAAGAGAAAACCACGACTCCCCTGTGGGAGGTCACAAAGGGGTTAATAAAACTTATTCTCGCATCAGACAACAATACTTTTGGCCAAACATGAAAACACAAATACAAGAATATATTGGCAAATGTAAAAGTTGTCAGACAGAGAAACTGGTCCGGGTGAAGACCAGACAGCCTCTCACTTTAACCGACACCCCTGGCAGGGCATTCGATAAGATTTCAATGGACGTAATGGGTCCTCTTCCCGAAACTTCCGACGGCTATACAAGTATCCTCACGATCCAAGATCTCCTCACTAAATACTCAGTCGCAGTTCCTCTCAAAACCACCACCGCAGTAGACATTGCCGAAGCTTTAATAAAAGAATTCATTTGTAAGTTCGGATGCCCGAAAGGCATACTCACGGACCAAGGTTCGAACTTTATAAATAGCTTGATTAAAGCCATAGCAATCAAATTCCGTATTAAGCAATACAAGTCCACTGCGTTCCATCCACAGACAAACGGGTCCGTTGAACGATCTCACCACGTCCTGGCCGAATATCTGAAGCATTACATAGAGTCGAGTAACGATTGGGTGAATTGGTTACCGTATGCAATGTTTTCATACAACACCAGTGTGCACGAGGGTACATTATACACCCCACACGAACTAGTGTTCGGCAGGATAGCTAGGACGCCGTCAGCCACTCCTTTTCAGGACAGCTCTGATAACGAAACCTATAGCGACTATCTTATACAACTTCAGGAGAAAATCTCGAAATCTCAGGATTTGGCTAAAGCCAATCTAGACAATGCGAAACGCCGTTCTAAATATTATTATGACCGAAATCTCAATGTCCAAAACTTCGAGGTAGGCCAATGGGTCTATCTTTTAAAAGAGCCGAACAAACATAAGTTCCAGGCACAGTATTCTGGACCGTACCGTATCCTCGAAATTTTGGGCAACTGTAATGTTAAGCTGAATGTAAAAGGGCGCCATAAAATTGTTCATACGAACAAAATCAAAATTTGTAAACGAATGCATAGTATGCAGAGTGTGGATGCTAGTGAAAGAAAAGTGCGAAAAACTGAAAACGAAGTCAGTGAGAGCAGTGACATTCAAACGAACGCTGAAAGTGAAAGCGACGAAAGTGCCTGCAATCCGAAGGAAGCCCGCAGTCACGGTCCAATCTCCAAACGTTATCGCCAGGATCAACCAGGCGAAAAACCTCAGATTCCGCAGCATCCAGCCGACAGGACCAAGAGAAGGATCCAGCATCCCGAAATCTACCCAACAGACAAGAGATCTCGGCATGGCCGAGATTCTTTTTCCAAGGGGGGTGGTGTAACGTCAGGCGTACCGCCTGCCACCCTCCGGCGTCCACCTCATCATCCCCAGCATCCGTATCCGGAGCCCCTGCACACGGGCCACCCGCCGACTCGCCGTCCCTACAGAAGGAGACAAAGGTACGAGAGGGAAGAGGGATGCAGCATGCCGCGCCCACGCGCGATCTCCACACACGAGGGGGAGGACTTCACCCCGTATTACGAGGGCGAGGAGCTCTCCGACACATACTGGGTCGAATCCCCAGCGATCACGAAGTCCTATACGTACTTCTCGTACATGTGGGATTAGAATAAGCACACTACTCATATATGTACATACACACCAACACACACCTAGATTTAAGTAAATATATGTATATATTTTATTCATGCACGGCTATGTTCCGTGCACTCGCGCGCACACTCGACGCTCGCGGCTCACGCTTAACGCGGGCCGCGCCCCACTCCGACCGGCCGCCCCACCACGAGGGCCGAGCGGCCGCCCTACTCCGACCGTCCGCCCCACCGCGAGGGCCCAGCGACTCGCGCGCCGCGCGACCCAAGGAGGTCGCGGACGCGAGATCCGAGAGTCAGTTGCTAACTCATCTCCGAACTGGAGAGTTGGTATCTCATCTCCGAACTGGAGAGTTCGTATCTCATCTCCGAACCGAGGAGTTCTAATCCAGCATCCGAACGATGCACTTCCGATCCGAGCAATAGGCTCATTCGCAACGAGCAATTAGCTCTAATGCATTCGTCTCTATCCATACTCCCATAGCGGAGTCCATTCGATACTTTATACTATTTCTAATTCTCATTGTAATCGCTAGTCAGTAACTTAGAACTTAGTCAAGTGTATTTAGTATAGTGAAATCATAGAATATAGTTTAGTTTTACCAGATTCAAAGTATCTTTATTCGAGTCCAAATACAATTCCTTAATTCTACTCCACGGGTACGCTCGCGATTATTCTATTTCTATATCTCATCTGCGATAGTCTTGAGGCTCGACGACTAGAGCGAACCAGCGCTTAGTTGCTCCATCCTCACTTCTACCGTGTACAGAATATCTTGCGCCCAGGTCGATCCCGGTAAGCTAGAGCGAACCAACGCTTAGCCGTGCCGTATTCAACCGAAGTTCAAGTATTCTCGATGAGCCTTGCACCTCCGACAAAGCGTACACGACGCGCGGGGAGGAGACAGTTTATTCGTCGTCTCGCTCGGGAATACGTGGGTGATGCACCAGAATATTCAATTTCCTACGTTCGAGTCCTGGTTCCTGTGAAGGAGGTTTCCTTCGCCGCACGACCCGTACGAGTCGCCAATCGTCAGGGCCAAACGCCGATACCTGCCAGCCGGAGTCAACCCACCTGGACGCTTATTCCCGTAGACGTACCTCCGTTCCAGGCGTACGCCGCCGCCATCCCGGTTGCGGATCCAAGGCGCTCCAGGTACCTGGAAAGAGAAATCAGACAGCGGAATCAAGCCTTCGCAAGGTAAGTTTAGTGTTAATTACCGTTTTATCGAGTCCGAAACGCCAACGAACCCGGTCCGGACGCAATTCGCGTTATTTTCGGGAACGGTTACGACTTTGTGCCACCGTTGCGAGCGCAACCGCACCTCGGGACGTGACACTACGTATCGAAGCAATAGAGTTCTAATGCTTCTTAAATCGCCATATAGCGTCTCATTTCTATGTTTCATGATAAGATATAATATTCACTGTGGAGTGTTATGTATACCTCGTATTCACTTCAGATGAATGTATATGCAACACTTCCTTGCTAGGAAATAGCGTTTGCAGATGTCTACGTATCGTAGCAATAGGGTTCTAATGCTTCTTAAAACGCGATATCGAATCTCATTTCTTGGTTTCATGATAAGATATAATATTCATTGTGGAGTGTTAAGTATACCTCGTATTCACTTCAAAAGAATGTAAATGCGACACTTCCATGCTAGGAAATAGCATTTGCAGATGTCTACGTATCGTAGCATTGGAATTCTAATGCTTCTCAAAACGCGATATCGCATCTCATTTCTGTGTTTCATGATAAGTTATGATATTCATTGCGAAGTTTCATGCTTACCTTGTATTCAATCCGAAAGAATGTATTTGCGACACTTCCATGCCACGAAATAGCGTTTGCAGGTGTCTACGTATCGTAGCAATAGAGTTCTAATGTTTCTTATATCGCAAGATCGAATCTCATATCCATGTTTCACGATAAGATATAATATTCATTGTGGAATGTTATGTATACCTCGTATTCACCTCAAAAGAATATAAATGCGACACTTCCTTGCTAGGAAATAGCGTTTGTAGATGTCTACGTATCGTAGCAATAGAGTTCTAATGCTTCTCACAACGCGATATCGAATCTCATTTCTATGTTTCATGATAAGATCTAATATTCATTTCGAAGTTTCATGTATTCCTCGTATTCAATTCAAATGAATGTAAATGCGACACGTCCTTGCTAGGAAATAGCGTTTGCAGATGTCTACGTATCGTAGCAATAGAGTTCTAATGCTCCTTATATCGCGAGATCGCATCTCATATCTATGTTTCACGATAAGATATAATATTCATTGCGAAGTGTTATGTATACCTCGCATACACTTCAAATGAATGTAAATGCGACACTTCCTTGCTGGGAAATAGCGATTGCAGATGTCTACGAATCGAAGCAATAGAGTTCTAATGCTTCTTGAACCGGGATATCGCATCTCATTTCTATGTTTCATGATAAGATATAATATAAATTGCGAAGTGTCATGTATACCTCGCATTCACTTCAAAAGAATGTAAATGCGACACTTCCTTGCTAGGAAATAGCGTTTGCAGATGTCTACGTATCGTAGCAATAGTGTTCTTATGCTTCTCATATCGCAAGATCGAATCTCATATCTATGTTTCACGATAAGATATAATATTCATTGTGGAGTGTTATGTATACCTCGTATTCACCTCAAAAGAATGTAAATGCGACACTTCCTTGCTAGGAAATAGAGTTTGCAGATGTCTACGTATCGTAGCAAGCGTGTTATAATGCTTCTTAAAACGAGATATCGCATCTCATTTCTACGTTTCATGACAGCATATAATATTCATTGCGAAGTGTTATGTATACCTCGCATACACTTTAAATGAATGTAAATGCAACACTTCCTTGCTAGGAAATAGCGTTTGCAGATGTCTACGTATCGTAGCAATAAAATTCTAATGCACCTTAAATCGCGATATCGCATCTCATTTCTATGTTTCATAATAAGATATAATATTCATTGCGAAGTGTCATGTATATCTCGGATTCACTTCAGAAGAATGTAAATGCGACACTTCCTTGCTAGAAAGTAGCGTTTGCAGACGCCTGCGTATCGAAGCAATAGAGTTCTTATTCATCTTAAAACACGATATCGCATCTCATTCCTATGTTTCATGATAAGATATAATATTCATTATGGAGTGTTATGTATACCTCGTATTCACCTCAAAAGAATGTAAATGCGACACTTCCTTGCTAGGAAATAGCGTTTGCAGATGTCTACGTAAGAAGCAATACAGTTCTAGTGCTTATCAAAGCGCGATATCGCATCTCATTCCTATGTTTCTTGATAAGATGTAATATTCATTGCGAAGTGTCTTGTATACCTCGCATACACTTCAAATGGATGTAGATGCGACACTTCCTTGCTAGGAAATAGCGTTGGCAGATGGCTAGGTATCGAAGCAATCGAGATCTACTGCTTCTTAAATCGCCATATAGCATCTCATTTCTATGCTTCATGATAAGATATAACATTCATTGTGCAGTGTTATGCATACCTCGTACCACATCAAAAGTATGTAAATGCGACACTTCCATGCTAGGAAATAGCGTTTGCAGATATCTACGTATCGTAGCATTAGAGTTCTAATGCTTCTCAAAACGGGATATTGCATCTCATTTCTATGTTTCATGGTAAGATGTTATATTCATTGTGAAGTGTTATTTATACCTCGTATTCACTTCAAAAGAATGTAAATGCGACACTTCCTTGCTAGGAAATAGCGTTTGCAGAAGTCCACGTATCGTAGCAATAGGGTTCTAATGCTTCTTAAATATCGATATCCCATCACATTTCTATGTCTCATGACAAGATATAATATTCATTGCGAAGTGTCATGTGTACCTCGCATACACTTCGAATGAATGTAAATGCGACTCTCTCCTTGCTAGGAAGTAGCGTTTGCAGATGTCTACGAATCGGAGCAACAGTGTCCTAATGCTTCTTAAAACGCGATATCGCAACTCATTTCTATAATTCATGGTAGGATGTTATATTCATTGCGAAATGTCTTATATACCTCGCATACACTGCAAATGAATGTAAATGCAACACTTCCTTGCTAGGAAATAGCGTTGGCAGATATCTACGTATCGTAGCATTAGAGTTCTAGTGCTTCCCAAAACGCGATATTGCATCTCATTTCTATCTGTCATGATAAGATATAATATCCATTACGAAGTGTTATGTATTCCTCTTCTACACTTCAAATTAATGTAAATGCGACACTTCCTTTCTAGGAAATTACGTTTCCAGATGTATACGTATCGAAGCAATAGAGTACTAATGCTTCTTAAATCGCGACATCGCATCTCATTCCTATGTTTCATGATCAGATATAATATTCATTGTGGAGTGTTATGTATGAAGCGTATATACTTCAAAAGAATGTAAATGCGGCACTTCCTTGCTAGGAAATAGCGTTTGCAGCTGTCTACGAATCGTAGCATAGGAATTCTAATGCTGCTTAAAACGCGAAATCGATCCTCATTTATATGTTTCATGATAGCATATAATATTCATTGTGGAGTGTTATGAATACCTCGTATTCACTTCAAAGGAATGTAAATGCGAAACTTCCTTGCTAGAAAATAGCGTCTGCAGATGTCTACTAATCGTAGCAAAGGAATTCTAATGCTTCTTAAAACGCGAAATCGATCCTCATTTCTATGTTTCATGATAACATATAATATTCATTGTGGAGTGTTATGAATACATCGTATTCACTTCAACGGAATGTAAATGCGAAACTTCCTTGCTAGGAAATATGGTCTGCAGATGTTTACGTATCGTAGCATTATATTACTAATGCTTTTCAAAACGCTATATCGCATCCCATTTCTATGTTTCATGATAAGATATAATATTCATTGTCGAGTGTTATGTATACCTCGTATTCACTTCAAAAGATTGTAAATAACATACTTCCTTGCTAGGAGATAGCGTTTCCAAATGTCTATTTATCGAAGCCATAGTATTTTAACGCTTCTTAGAACGCGATGTCGCATCTCATTTCTATATTTCATGATAAGATACAATATTCATTGCGAAGTGTTATGTATTCCTCTTCTACATTTCAAATGAATGTAAATGCGACACTTCCTTGCTAGGAAATAGCGTTTCCAGATGTCCACGTATCGAAGCAATAGAGTTCTAATCCTTCTTTAAACGCGATATCGCATCTCATTTCTATGTTTCATGATAAGATACTATATTCATTGCGAAGTATCATGTATACCTCGTATTCACTTCAAAACGATGTAAATGCGACACTTCCTTGCTAGGAAATAGCGTTTCCAGATGTCTACGTATCGAAGCAATAGATTTCTAATGCTTCTAAAATCGCGATATCGCATCTCATTTCTATGTTTCATGATAAGATATAATATTTATTGCGCAGTGTTATGTATATCTCGTCTACACTTCAAAAGAATGTAAATGCGACACTTCCATGCTAGGAAATGCCTTTCCAGATGTCAACGTATCGGAGCAATATTTCTATGTTTCATAGTGAGATATAATATTCATTGCGAAGTGTTGTATACATCGTCTAAGCATCAAAAGAATGTAAATGCCACACATCCTCGCTAAGAAATAGCGTTTCTATATGTCTGCATATCGAAGCGATAGATTTCTAATGCTTCTTAAAACGCGATATCGCATCTCAATACTATGTTTCATGATAAGGTATAATGTGCATTGCGAAGTGTTACGTATACCTCGTCTACACTTCAAACGAATGTAAATGCGACACTTCCTTCCTAGGATATAGCGTCTGCAGATATGTACGTATCGTAGCAATAGAGTTCTAATGCTTCTTAAATCGCGATATCGCTTCTCATTTCTATGTTTCACGATAAGATATACTATTCATTGTGGAGTGTTATGCATACCTCGTATTCACTTCAAAAGAATGTAAATGCGACACTTCCATCCTAGGAAATAACGTTTGCTGATGGCTACGTATCGTAGCAACAGAGTTCTATCGCTTCTTAGAACACGATATCTCATCTAATTTCTATGTTTCATGATAAGATATGATATTTATTGCGAAGTGTCACTTATACCTCGCATACACTTTAGTTGAATGTAAATGCGATACTTCCTTGCCAGGAAATAGCGTTTGTAGATGTCTACGTATCGAAGCGATAGAGTTCTAATGCTTCTTAAAACGGGATATCGCATCTGATCCCCATGTTTCACGATAAGATATAATATTCATTGCGATGTGTCATTTATACCTCGTAGTCACTTCAATAGAATGTGAATGCGATACTTCCTTGCATTAAATAGCGTTTGCAGATGTCTACGTAACGAAGCATTAGAGTTCTAATGCTTTTTAAATCTTGATATCGCATCTCATTTCTACGTTTCATGAAAGGATATAATATTCATTGCGGAGTGTCATGCATACCTCGTATTCACTTCAAAAGAATGTAAACGCGACACTTCGTTGCTAGGAAATAGCGTTTGCAGATGTCTACGTATCGTAGCATTAGAGATCTAATGCTTCTTAGAACGCGATATCGCATATTATTTCTATGTTACATGATAAAATATAATAATCATTGCGAGGGGCTATGGTGCACACTTCAAAGGAATGTAAATGCGCCACTTCCTTGCTAGGAAATAGCAATTCCCGATATCTACGCATCGAAGCAACAGAGTTCTAAAGCATCTTAAATCGCGTTATCGCATCTCATTACTATGTTTC
Organism: Xylocopa sonorina; assembly: GCF_050948175.1. Classification (NCBI taxonomy): domain Eukaryota; kingdom Metazoa; phylum Arthropoda; class Insecta; order Hymenoptera; family Apidae; genus Xylocopa; species Xylocopa sonorina. The sequence continues at coordinate 409,145 of NW_027490262.1, read as the reverse complement.
ATTATAAGATATAATATTCATTGTGCAGTGTTATCTCTACATCCTATTCACCCCAAAAGAATGATAATGCGCCACTTCCTTGCTAGGAAATAGCGCTTGCAGATGTCTATGTAACGTAGCAATAGGGTTCTAATTCTTCTTAAAACGCGATATGGCATCTCATTTCTATGTTTCATGATAAGATACTATATTCATTGCGAAGTATCATGTATACCTCGTATTCACTTCAAAACGATGTAAATGCGACACTTCCTTGCTAGGAAATAGCGTTTCCAGATGTCTACGTATCGAAGCAATAGATTTCTAATGCTTCTAAAATCGCGATATCGCATCTCATTTCTATGTTTCATGATAAGATATAATATTTATTGCGCAGTGTTATGTATATCTCGTCTACACTTCAAAAGAATGTAAATGCGACACTTCGTTGCTAGGAAATAGCGTCTGCAGATGTCTACGTATCGTAGAAATAGAGTTCTAATTCTTCTTAAAACGCGATATCGCATCTCATTTGTATGTTTCATGATAATATACAATATTAATTGCCAAGTGTCATGTATACCTCGTATTCACTTCAAAAGAATGTAAATGCTACACTTCCTTGCCAGGAAATAGCGTTTGCAGGTGTCTACGTATCGAAGCAATAGAATTCTAATGCTGCTTAATTCGCGATATCGCATTCCATTTCTATGTTTCATGATAAGATATAATATTCATTGTTCAGTGTTATGTATACCTCGTATTCGCTTCAAAGGAATGTAAATGCGACACTTCCTTGCTAGGAAATAGCGTTTGCAGATGTCTACGTATCGTAGCATTGGAGCCCTAATGCTTCTTAAATCGCGATATCGCATTTCATTTCCATGTTTCATGATAAGATATAATATTCATTGCGAAGTGTCATGTATACCTCGTATTCACTTCAAGAGAATGTAAATGCTACACTTCCTTCCTAGGAAATAGCGTTTGCAGATGTCTACGTATCGAAGCAATAGGGTTCTAATTCTTCTTAAAACGCGATATGGCATCTCATTTCTATGTTTCATGATAAGATACTATATTCATTGCGAAGTATCATGTATACCTCGTATTCACTTCAAAACGATGTAAATGCGGCACTTCCTTGCTAGGAAATAACGTTTCCAGATGTCTACGTATCGAAGCAATAGATTTCTAATGCTTCTAAAATCGCGATATCGCATCTCATTTCTATGTTTCATGATAAGATATAATTTTTATTGCGCAGTGTTATGTATATCTCGTCTACACTTCAAAAGAATGTAAATGCGACACTTCGTTGCTAGGAAATAGCGTCTGCAGATGTCTACGTATCGTAGAAATAGTGTTCTAATTCTTCTTAAAACGCGATATCGCATCTCATTTGTATGTTTCATGATAAGATACAATATTAATTGCCAAGTGTCATGTATACCTCGTATTCACTTCAAAAGAATGTAAATGCTACACTTACTTGCTAGGAAATAGCGTTTGCATGTGCCTACGTATCGAAGCAATAGATTTCTGATGCTGCTTAAATCGCGATATCGCATCTCATTTCTATGTTTCATGATAAGATATAATATTTATTGTGCTGTGTTATGTATATCTCGTCTACACTTCAAAAGAATGTAAATGCGACACTTCGTTGCTAGGAAATAGCGTTTGCAGATGTCTACGTATCGTAGCAATAGAGTTCCAATTCTTCTTAAAACGCGATATCGCATCTCATTTCTATGTTCCATGATAAGATACAATATTAATTGCCAAGTGTCATGTATACCTCGTATTCACTTCAAAACAATGTAAATGCTACACTTCCTTGCTAGGAAATAGCGGTTGCAGATGTCTACGTACCGAAGCAATAGAGTTCTAATGCTGCTTAAATCGCGATATCGCATCTCATTTATATGTTTCATGATAAGATATTATATAATATTCATTGTGCAGTGTTATGTAAACCTCGTATTCGCTTCAAAAGAATGTAAATGCGACACTTCCTTGCTAGGAAATAGCGTTTGCAGATGTCTACGTATCGTAGCATTAGTGTTCTAATGCTTCTGAGATCGCGATATCGCATCTCATTTCTGTTTCATGATAAGATATAATATTCATTGTGGAGTGATATGTATATCTCGTCTACACTTCAGAAGAATGTAAATGCGACACTTGCTTGCTAGGAAATAGCGTTTGCAGATGTCTACGTATCGAAGCAATAGATTTCAAATGCATCTTAAATCGCGATATCGCATCTCATGACTATGTTTCATGATAAGATATAATATTCATTGTGGAGTGTTATGTATACCTCGTATTCACTTCAAAAGAATGTAAATGCGACACTTCCTTGCTAGGAAATAGTGCTTGCAGTTATCTACGTATCGTCGCAATAGATTTCAAATGCTTCTTAAAACGCCATAGCGCATCTCATTCCTATGTTTCATGATAAGATATAATATTCATTGCGAAGTGTCTTGTATACCTCGCATACACTTCAAATGAATTGAAATGCGACACTTCATTGCTAGGAAATAGCGTTGGCAGATGTCTACGTATCGAAGCAATAGAGTTCTAATGCTCCTTGAATCGCCATATCTCATCTCATTTCTGTGTTTCATGATAAGTTATAATATTCATTGCGAAGTGTCATGTTTACCTCGTATTCAATTCAGCAGAATGTATTTGCGACACTTGCTTGCTAGGAAATAGCGTTCGCAGATGACTACGTATCGTAGAATTAGATTTCTAATACTTTTCAAAACGCGATTTCGCATCTCATTTCTATGTTTCATGATAAGATATAATATTCATTGTCGAGTGTTATGTATACCTCGTATTCACTTCAAGGGATTGTAAATGCGACACTTCCATGCTAGGAAATAGTGTCTGCATATGTCTACGTATCGTAGCAATAGAGTTCTAATGCTTCTTAAAACGCAATATCGCACCTCATTTCTATGTTTCATGATAAGATATAATATTCATTGCGGAGTGTCATGTATACCTCGTTTTCACTTCAAAAGAATGTAAATGCGACACTTCCTTGCTAAGAAGTAGCGTTTGCAGATGTCTACGTATCGAAGCAATAGAGTTCTAATGCTTCTTAAATCGCCATATAGCGTCTCATTTCTATGTTTCATGATAAGATATAATATTCATTGTGGAGTGTTATGTATACCTCGCACTCACTTCAAAAGAATGTAAATGCGACACTTCCTTGTTACGAAATGTCGTCTGCAGATGTCTACGTATCGTAGCAATAGGGTTCTAATGCTTCATAAAACGCGACATCGCACCTCAATTCTACGTTACATGATAAGATATAATATTCATTGGGCAGTGCTATGTATATCTCGTCTACACTTCAAATGAATGTAAATGCGACACTTCCTTGCTAGGAAATAGCGTTTGCAGATGTCTATGTATCGAAGCAACAGAGTACTAATGCTTCTTAAAACGAGATATCGCATCTCATTTCTGTGCTTTATGATTAGATATAATATTCACTGTGCAGTGTTATGCATACCTCGTATTCACCTCAATGGAATGTAAATGCGACACTTCCTTGCTAGGAAACAGCGATGGCAGACGTCTACGTATCGAAGCAACAGAGTTCTAATGCTTCTTAAAACGAGATATCCCATCTCATTTCTATGTTTTATGATAAGATATAATATTCATTGCGGAGTGTCATGTATACTTCGGATTCTATTCAGAAGAATGTAAATACGACACTTCCTTGCTTGAAAATAGCGTTTACAGATGTCTACGTATCGAAGCAATAGGGTTCTAATGCTCCTTAAAACGCGATATCGCATTTCATTTCTATGTTTCATTATAAGATATATTATTCATTGCGAAGTGTCATGTATACCTCGCATACGCTTCAAATGAATGTAAATGCGACACATCCTTGCAAGGAAATAGAGTTTGCAGATGGTTAGGTATCGAAGCAATAGAGTTCTAATGCTTCTTAAATTGCCATATCGCATCTCATTTCTGTGTTTCATGATAAGATATAATATTCATTGCGGAGTGTCATGTATACCTCGTTTTCACTTCAAAAGAATGTAAATGCGACACTTCCTTGCTAAGAAGTAGCGTTTGCAGATGTCTACGTATCATCCCAATAGATTTCTAAAGCCTTTTAAATCGCGATATCGCATCTCATTTCTATGTTTCATGACAGGATATAATATTCATTGTGGAGTGTTATGTATACCTCGTATTCACTTCAAAAGAATGTAAATGCGACACTTCCTTGCTAGGAAATAGTGCTTTCAGTTATCTACGTATCGTCGCAATAGATTTCAGATGCTTCTTAAAACGCCATAGCGCATCTCATTTCTATGTTTCATGATAAGATATAATATTCATTGCGAAGTGTCTTGTATACCTCGCATACACTTCAAATGAATTGAAATGCGACACTTCATTGCTAGGAAATAGCGTTGGCAGATGTCTACGTATCGAAGCAATAGAGTTCTAATGCTTCTTAAATTGCCATATCGCATCTCATTTCTGTGTTTCATGATAAGATATAATATTCATAGCGGAGTGTCATGTATACCTCGTTTTCACTTCAAAAGAATGTAAATGCGACACTTCCTTGCTAAGAAGTAGCGTTTGCAGATGTCTACGTATCGTAGCAATAGGGTTCTAATGCTTCTTAAAACGCGATATCGATTCTCATTTCTTGGTTTCATGATAAGATATAATTTTCATTGTGAAGTGTTAACAATACCTCGTATTCAGTTCAGAAGAATGTAAATGCGACACTTCCTTGCTAGGAAATGGGGTCTCCATATGTATACGTATCATAGCAATAGAGTTCTAATGCTTCTTAAAGCGCGATATCGCATAACATTTCTATGATTCGTGATAAGATATAATATTAATTGCGAAGTGTCATGTATACCTCGCATTCGCTTCAAAAGAATGTAAATGCGACACTTCTTTGCTAGGAAATAGCGTTTGCAGATGTCTACGTATCGTAGCATGCGTGTCATAATGATTCTTAAAACGAGATATCGCATCTCATTTCTATGTTTCATGATAACATATGATATTCATTGCGAAGTGTTATGTATACCTCGCATACACTTCAAATGAATGTAAATGCGACAGTTCCTTCCTAGGATGTAGCGATTGCAGATGTCTACGTATCGAAACAATAGAGTTCTAATGCTTCTTGAAACGGGATATCGCATCTCATTACCATGTTTCATGATTAGATATAATATTAATTGCGAAGTGTCACGTATACATCGCATACACTTCAAATGAATGTAAATGCGACACTTCCTTCCTAGGAAATAACGTTTGCAGATGTCTACGTATCGTAGCAATAGAGTTCTAATGCTTCTTATATCGCGAGATCGCATCTCATATCTATGTTTCACGATAATATATAATATTCATTGCGAAGTGTTATGTATACCTCGCATACACTCCAAATGAATGTAAATGCGACAGTTCCTTGCTAGGAAGTAGCGATTGCAGATGTCTACGTATCGAAGCAATAGAGTTCTAATGCTGCTTAAATCGCGATATCGCATCTCATTTCTATGTATCGTGATAAGATATAATATTCATTGTGCAGTGTTTTGTATACCTCGTATTCGCTTCAAAAGAATGTAAATGCGACACTTCCTTGCTAGGAAATAGCGTTTAAAGATGTCTACGTATCGTAGCATTGGAGCCCTAATGCTTCTTAAATCGCGATATCGCATCTCATTTCCATGTTTCATGATAAGATATAATATTCATTGCGAAGTGTCATGTATACCTCGTATTCACTTCAAGAGAATGTAAATGCTACACTTCCTTCCTAGGAAATAGCGATTGCAGATGTCTACGTATCGAAGCAATAGATTTCAAATGCATCTTAAATCGCGATATCGCATCTCACTTCTATGTTTCATGATATGATATTATATTCATTGCGAAGTGTTATGTATACCTCCTCTACACATCAAAAGAATGTAAATGCCAAACTTCCTTGCTAGGAGATGCGTTTCCAGATGTCTACATATCGAAGCAATGGAGTTCTAATGCTTCCCATTTCTATTATTCATGATAAGATATAATATTCATTGCAAAGTGTTTTGTATACCTCGTATACACTTCTGTAGAGTGTGAATGTCACACGTCCTTGCTAGGAAATAGCGTTTCCAGATTTCTGCGTATCGAAGAAGTAGTTTTCTAATGCTTCCTAAAACGCGATATCGCATCTCAATTCTATGTTTCACGATAGGAAATAATATACATTGCGAAGTGTTATGTATACCTCGTACGCTCTTCAGAAGAATGTAAATACAACACATCCTTGCTAGGGAATAACGATTCCAGATGTCTACGTATCGAAGCAATAGAGTTATAATGCTTCTTAAAACGCGATATCGCATCTCATTTCTATGTTTCATGATAAGATATAATATTTATCGCGGAGTGTTATGTACACCTCGTCTACAATTCAATGGAATGTAAATGTCAAACGTCCTTGCTAGGATCTAGCGTTTCCAGAAATCTACGTATCGAAGCAATAGTGTTCTAATGCTTCTTAGAACGCGATATCGCTATTCATTTCTATGTTTCATGATTAGATATAGTATTCATTGCGAAGTGTTATGTATACATCGTCTACACTTCACAAGAATGTAAATGCCACACTTGCTTGCTAGGAAATGCGTTTCCACATGTCTAAGTATCGAAGCAATAGAGTTCTCATGCTTCTTAAAACGGGATACAGCAACCCATTTCTATGTTTCAATATAAGATATAATATTCGTTGCGAAGTGTTATGTATACCTCGTCTACACTTCAAAAGAATGCAAATGTCACCCTTCCTCGCTAGGAAATAGTGCTTCCAGATGTCTACGAATCGAAGCAATAGAGTTCTAATGCCTCTTAAAATGCGACGTCGTATCCGATATCTATGTTTCATAGTGAGATATAATATTCATTGCGAAGTGTTGTATACATCGTCTAAGCATCAAAAGAATGTAAATGCCACACATCCTCGCTAAGAAATTGCGTTTCCATATGTCTGTGTATCGAACCAATAGATTTCTAATGCTTCTTAAAACGCGATATCGCATCTCAATACTATGTTTCATGATAAGGTATAATGTTCATTGCGAAGTGTTACGTATACCTCGTCTACACATCAAACGAATGTAAATGTGACACTTCCTTCCTAGGAAATGCGTCTGCAGATATCTACGTATCGTAGCAATAGAGTTGTAATGATTCTTAAATCGCGATATCGCTTCCCATTTCTGTGTTCCATGATAAGATGTAATATTCATTGCGAAGTGCTACGTATACCCTGTCTATACTTCAAAAGAAGGTGAATGCCACACTTTCTTGCTAGGTAATAGCGATTCCAGACGTCTACGTATCGAAGCAGTAGAGTTCTATTGCTTCTCAAGGCGCGATATCGAATCTCAATTCTATGTTTCATGATACGATATAATATCTTTTGCGAAGTGTTAAGTATACCTCGTCTACACTTTGAAAGATTGTAAATGCCACACTTCCTTGCTAGGAAATAGCGTTTCCAAATGTCTACGTATCGAAGCAAAAGAGATGTAGTGCTCCTTAAAACGCGATATCGCATCTCACTTCTATGTTTCGTAATATGATATTATATTCATTGCCAAGTGTTATGTATACCTCCTCCACACATCAAAAGAATGTAAATGCCTCACTTCCCTGCTAGGATATAGCGTTTCCAGATGTCTACGTATCGAAGCAGTAGAGCTCTAATGCATCTTAAAATGCGATATCGCATCTCATTTCTATGTTTAATGATAAGACATAATATTCATTGCGAATTGTTGTGTATACCTCGTCCACACTTCAAGAGAATGTAAATGCCACACTTCCTTACTAAGAAATAGAGTTTCCAGATGAATAAGTATCGAAAGAATAGAGCTGTCATGCTTCGTAAAACGCGATATCGCATCTCATTTCTATGTTTCATGATTAGATATAGTATTCATTGCGATGTGTTATGTATACCTCGTCTGCACTTAAAAAGATTGTAAATACCACACTTCCTTGCTAGGAAGTAGCGGTTGCAGATGTCTACGTATCGAAGCAATAGAGTTCTAATGCTGCTTAAATCGCGATATCGCATCTCATTTATATGTTTCATGATAAGATATAATATTCATTGTGCAGTGTTATGTAAACCTCGTATTCGCTTCAAAAGAATGTAAATGCGACACTTCCTTGCTAGGAAATAGCGTTTGCAGATGTCTACGTATCGAAGCAATAGAGTTCTAATGCTTCATAAGTAGCCATATCGCATCTCATTTCTATGCTTCATGATAAGATATAATATTCGATGTGGAGTGTTATGTATACCTCGTATTCACTACAAAAGGATATGAATGCGACGCTTCCTTGCTAGGAAATAGCGATTGAAGATGTCTACGTGTCGTAGCAGTAGCGTTCTAACGCTTCTTAAAAAGCGATATCCCATCTCATTTCTATGTCTCATGATAAGATATAATATTCATTGCGAAGTGTTATGTAGTCACCGTCTGCACTTGAGATGTATGTAAATGCGACACTTCCTTGCTTGGAAGTAGCGTTTTCAGATGTCTACGTATCGAAGCAACAAAATTCTAATCCTTCATAAATCGCGATATCGCATCTCACTTGTATGTTTTATGATAAGATATAATATTCATTGCGAAGTGTCATGTATACCTCGCATACACTTCAAATGAATGTAAGTGCGACACTTCCTTGCTAGGATATAGTGATGGCAGATGTCTACGTATCGAAGCCACAGATTCCTAATGCTTCTTAAAACGAGATATCGCACTCATTTCTATGTTCCATGATAATATATAATATTCATTGCGAAGTGTCTTGTGTACCACGCATACACTTCAAACGTATTAAAAGGCGACACTTCATTGCTAGGTAATAGCGTTTGCAGATGTCTACGTATCGAAGCAATAGATTTCCAATGCTTCTTAAAACGCGAAATCGCTCCCAATTTATATGCTTCATGAAAAGATGTAATATTCATTGTGGATTGTTATGTATACCTCGTATTCACTTCAAAAGAATGTATATTCGATACTTCCTTGCTAGGAAATAGCGTCTGCAGATGTCGACGTATCGAAGCAATAGAGTTCTAATGCTCCTTAAAACGCGATATCGCATCTCATTCCTATGTTTCATGATAAGATATAATATTCATTGTGAAGTGACATGTATACCTCACATACACCTCAAATGAATGTAAATGCCACTCTTCCTTGCTAGGAAATAGCGTTTGCAGATGTCTACGTATAGTAGCAATAGAGTTCTAATGCTATTTAAATCGCGATATAGCATCTCATTTCGAAGTTTCATGATTAGATATAATACTCATTGTGGAGTGTCATGTATATCTCGTATTCACTTCAAAAGAATGTAAATGCGACACTTCCTTGCTAGGAAATAGCTTTTGCAGATGTCTCCGAATCGTAGCAATGGAGTTCTAATGCTTCTTAAATCGCGATTTCGCATCTCATTTCTATGTTTCGTGATCAGGTATAATATGCATTGTGGATTGTTATTTATTCCTCGTATTCACTTCAAAAGAATGTAAATGCAACTCTTCCTTGCTAGGAAATAGCGTCCGCAGACGTCTACGTATCGTAGCAATATAATTCTAATGCTTCTTAAAACACGATTTCGTATCTCATTTCTATGTTTCATGATAAGATATAATATTCATTGCGAAGTGTCACTTATACCTTGCATACACTTCAAATGAATGTAAAAGCGACACATCCTTGCTAGGAAATAGCGATGGCAGATGTCTACGTATCGAAGCAATAGAGTTCTATTGCTTCCTAAATCGCGATGTCGTATTTCATTTCTATGTTTCGTGATAAGGTACGATATTCGTCGTGGAGTGTTATGTATACCTCATATTCACTTGAAAGGAATGTAATAGCGAAACTTCCTAGCAAAGAAACAGCGTTTCCAGATGTCTTCGTATCGCAACAATAGAGTTCTAATGCTTCTTAAAACGAGATGTCGCATCTCATTACTATGTTCCATGATAAGTTATAATATTCATTGCGAAGTTTCATGTAAACCTCGTATTCACTTCAAAAGAATGTAAATCCGACACTTCCATGCTAGGAAGTAGCGTTCGCACATGTCCACGTATAGCAGTAATAGAGTTCTAATGCTTCTTAAACGCGATATCGCATCAAACTTCTATGTTTAATGATAAGATATAATATTCAGTGCGAAGTGTCATGTATTCCTCGTATTCTCTTCAGAGGAATGTAAAGGCGACACTTCCTTGCTAGGAAATACGGATTGCAGATGTCTACGTATCGTAGCAAGTGTTCTAATCCTTCTTAAAACGTGATAATGCATCTCACTTCTATATTTCTTGATAAGATATAATATTCATTGCGAAGTGTCATGTATACCTCGCATACACTTCAAACGAATGTAAATGCGACACTTCCTTGCTAGGAAATAGCGTCTGCAGATGTCTACGTATCGTAGCAATAGTGTTCTAATGCTTCTTAAAACGCCATATCGCATCTCATTTCTATGTTTCATGATAAGATATAATACTCATTCTGGAGTGTTATGTATACCTCGTGTTCACTTCTAAAGATTGAAAATGCGACATTTTCTTGCTAGGAATTAGCGTTTGCAGATGTCTACGTATCGTAGCAATAGAGTTCTAATGCTTCTTAAAACGCGAAATCGATCCTCAGTTATATGCTTCATGATAAGATATAATTTTCATTGTGGATTGTTATGTATACCTCGTATTCACTTCAAAAGATTGTAAATGCGACACTTCCATGCTAGGAAATAGTGTCTGCATATGTCTACGTATCGTAGCAATAGAGTTCTAATGCTTCTTAAAACGCGATATCGAATCTCATTTCTTGGTTTCATGATAAGATATAATATTCATTGTGGAGTGTTAAGTATACCTCGTATTCACTTCAAAAGAATGTAAATGCGACACTTCCATGCTAGGAAATAGCGTTTGCAGATGTCTACGTATCGTAGCATTGGAATTCTAATGCTTCTCAAAACGCGATATCGCATCTCATTTCCATGTTTCATGGTTAGATATAATATTAATTGCGAAGTGTCATGTGTACCTCGTATTCACTTAAAGAGAGTGTAAATGCGACACATCCTTGCTAGGAAATAGCGTTTGCAGATGTCTACTTATCGGAGCAATAGAGTTCTAATGCTTCTTAAAACGCGATATCGCATCTCATTTCTATGTTTCATGATAAGATACTATATTCATTGCGAAGTATCATGTATACCTCGTATTCACTTCAAAACGATGTAAATGCGACACTTCCTTGCTAGGAAATAGCGTTTCCAGATGTCTACGTATCGAAGCAATAGATTTCTAATGCTTCTAAAATCGCGATATCGCATCTCATTTCTATGTTTCATGATAAGATATAATATTTATTGCGCAGTGTTATGTATATCTCGTCTACACTTCAAAAGAATGTAAATGCGACACATCCATGCTAGGAAATGCCTTTCCAGATGTCAACGTATCGGAGCAATATTTCTATGTTTCATAGTGAGATATAATATTCATTGCGAAGTGTTGTATACATCGTCTAAGCATCAAAAGAATGTAAATGCCACACATCCTCGCTAAGAAATAGCGTTTCTATATGTCTGCATATCGAAGCGATAGATTTCTAATGGTTCTTAAAACGCGATATCGCATCTCAATACTATGTTTCATGATAAGGTATAATGTGCATTGCGAAGTGTTACGTATACCTCGTCTACACTTCAAACGAATGTAAATGCGACACTTCCTTCCTAGGAAATAGCGTCTGCAGATATGTACGTATCGTAGCAATAGAGTTCTAATGCTTCTTATATCGCGATATCGCTTCTCATTTCTATGTTTCACGATAAGATATACTATTCATTGTGGAGTGTTATGCATACCTCGTATTCACTTCAAAAGAATGTAAATGCGACACTTCCATCCTAGGAAATAACGTTTGCTGATGGCTACGTATCGTAGCAACAGAGTTCTATCGCTTCTTAGAACACGATATCTCATCTAATTTCTATGTTTCATGATAAGATATGATATTTATTGCGAAGTGTCACTTATACCTCGCATACACTTTAGTTGAATGTAAATGCGATACTTCCTTGCCAGGAAATAGCGTTTGTAGATGTCTACGTATCGAAGCAATAGAGTTCTAATGCTTCTTAAAACGGGATATCGCATCTGATCCCCATGTTTCACGATAAGATATAATATTCATTGCGATGTGTCATGTATACCTCGTAGTCACTTCAATAGAATGTGAATGCGATACTTCCTTGCAATAAATAGCGTTTGCAGATGTCTACGTAACGAAGCATTAGAGATCTAATGCTTTTTAAATCTTGATATCGCATCTCATTTCTACGTTTCATGAAAAGATATAATATTCATTGCGGAGTGTCATGCATTCCTCGTATTCACTTCAAAAGAATGTAAACGCGACACTTCGTTGCTAGGAAATAGCGTTTGCAGATGTCTACGTATCGTAGCATTAGTGATCTAATCCTTCTTAGAACGCGATATCGCATATTATTTCTATGTTACATGATAAAATATAATAATCATTGCGAGGGGCTATGGTGCACACTTCAAAGGAATGTAAATGCGCCACTTCCTTGCTAGGAAATAGCGATTCCCGATATCTACGCATCGAAGCAATAGAGTTCTAAAGCATCTTAAATCGCGTTATCGCATCTCATTACTATGTTTCATTATAAGATATAATATTCATTGTGCAGTGTTATCTCTACATCCTATTCACCCCAAAAGAATGATAATGCGCCACTTCCTTGCTAGGAAATAGCGCTTGCAGATGTCTATGTAACGTAGCAATAGGGTTCTAATTCTTCTTAAAACGCGATATGGCATCTCATTTCTATGTTTCATGATAAGATACTATATTCATTGCGAAGTATCATGTATACCTCGTATTCACTTCAAAACGATGTAAATGCGACACTTCCTTGCTAGGAAATAGCGTTTCCAGATGTCTACGTATCGAAGCAATAGATTTCTAATGCTTCTAAAATCGCGATATCGCATCTCATTTCTATGTTTCATGATAAGATATAATATTTATTGCGCAGTGTTATGTATATCTCGTCTACACTTCAAAAGAATGTAAATGCGACACTTCGTTGCTAGGAAATAGCGTCTGCAGATGTCTACGTATCGTAGAAATAGAGTTCTAATTCTTCTTAAAACGCGATATCGCATCTCATTTGTATGTTTCATGATAATATACAATATTAATTGCCAAGTGTCATGTATACCTCGTATTCACTTCAAAAGAATGTAAATGCTACACTTACTTGCTAGGAAATAATGTTTGCATGTGCCTACGTATTGAAGCAATAGATTTCTGATGCTGGTTAAATCGCGATATGGCATCTCATTTCTATGTTTCATGATAAGATATAATATTCATTGTGCAGTGTTATGTATATCTCATAATCGCTTCAAAAGAATGTAAATGCGCCACTTCCTTGCTAGGAAATAGCGATTCCCTATATCTACGCATCGAAGCAATAGAGTTCTAAAGCATCTTAAATCGCGATATCGCATCTCATTACTATGGTTCATTATAAGATATAATATTCATTGTGCAGTGTTATCTCTACATCGTATTCACCCCAAAAGAATGTAAATGCGACGCTTCCTTGTTAGGAAATAACGTTTGCAGATGTCTACGTATCGAGGCAATTGAATTCTAATGCCTCTTAAAACGAGATGTCGCATCTCACATCTGTGATTCATGATAAGATGTAATATTCATTGCGAAGTGCTACGTATACCCTGTCTACACATCAAAAGAAGGTAAATGCCACACTTTCTTAATAGGTAATAGCGATTCCAGATGTCTACTTATGCAAGCAATAGAGTTCTAATGCTTCTAAAATCGCGATATCGCATCTCATTTCTATGTTTCATGATAAGATATAATATTTATTGCGCAGTGTTATGTATATCTCGTCTACACTTCAAAAGAATGTAAATGCGACACTTCGTTGCTAGGAAATAGCGTCTGCAGATGTCTACGTATCGTAGAAATAGAGTTCTAATTCTTCTTAAAACGCGATATCGCATCTCATTTGTATGTTTCATGATAATATAAAATATTAATTGCCAAGTGTCATGTATACCTCGTATTCACTTCAAAGGAATGTAAATGCTACACTTACTTGCTAGGAAATAGCGTTTGCATGTGCCTACGTATCGAAGCAATAGATTTCTGATGCTGCTTAAATCGCGATATCGCATCTCATTTCTATGTTTCATGATAAGATATAATATTTATTGTGCTGTGTTATGTATATCTCGTCTACACTTCAAAAGAATGTAAATGCGAGACTTCGTTGCTAGGAAATAGCGTTTGCAGATGTCTACGTATCGTAGCAATAGAGTTCTAATTTTTCTTAAAACGCGATATCGAATCTCATTTCTATGTTTCATGATAAGATACAATATTAATTGCCAAGTGTCATGTATACCTCGTATTCACTTCAAAAGAATGTAAATGCGACACTTCCTTGCTAGGAAATAGCGTTTGCAGATGTCTCCGTATCGAAGCAATAGAGTTCGAATGCTTCTTAAATCGTGATATCGACACTCATTTCTATGTTTCATGATAAGGTATAATATTCATTGTGCACTGTTATGTATACCTCGTATTCACTTCAAAGGAATGTAAATGCGACACTTCCTTGCTAGGAAATAGCGTTTGCAGATGTCTACGTATCGTAGCATTGGAGCCCTAATGCTTCTTAAATCGCGATATCGCATTTCATTTCCATGTTTCATGATAAGATATAATATTCATTGCGAAGTGTCATGTATACCTCGTATTCACTTCAAGAGAATGTAAATGCTACACTTCCTTCCTAGGAAATAGCGTTTGCAGATGTCTACGTATCGAAGCAATAGGATTCTAATTCTTCTTAAAACGCGATATGGCATCTCATTTCTATGTTTCATGATAAGATACTATATTCATTGCGAAGTATCATGTATACCTCGTATTCACTTCAAAACGATGTAAATGCGGCACTTCCTTGCTAGGAAATAGCGTTTCCAGATGTCTACGTATCGAAGCAATAGATTTCTAATGCTTCTAAAATCGCGATATCGCATCTCATTTCTATGTTTCATGATAAGATATAATATTTATTGCGCAGTGTTATGTATATCTCGTCTACACTTCAAAAGAATGTAAATGCGACACTTCGTTGCTAGGAAATAGCGTCTGCAGATGTCTACGTATCGTAGAAATAGAGTTCTAATTCTTCTTAAAACGCGATATCGCATCTCATTTGTATGTTTCATGATAAGATACAATATTAATTGCCAAGTGTCATGTATACCTCGTATTCACTTCAAAAGAATGTAAATGCTACACTTACTTGCTAGGAAATAGGGTTTGCATGTGCCTACGTATCGAAGCAATAGATTTCTGATGCTGCTTAAATCGCGATATCGCATCTCATTTCTATGTTTCATGATAAGATATAATATTTATTGTGCTGTGTTATGTATATCTCGTCTACACTTCAAAAGAATGTAAATGCGACACTTCGTTGCTAGGAAATAGCGTTTGCAGATGTCTACGTATCGTAGCAATAGAGTTCTAATTTTTCTTAAAACGCGATATCGCATCTCATTTCTATGTTTCATGATAAGATACAATATTAATTGCCAAGTGTCATGTATACCTCGTTTTCGCTTCAAAAGAATGCGAATGCTACACTTCCTTGCTAGGAAATAGCGTTTCCAGGTGTCTACGTATTGAAGCAATAGAATTCTAATGCTGCTTAAATCGCGATATCGCATCTCATTTCTATGTTTGATGATAAGATATTATATTCATTGCGCAGTGTTATGTATACCTCGTATTCGCTTCAAAAGAATGTAAATGCGACACTTCCTTGCCAGGAAATAGCGTTTGCAGGTGTCTACGTACCGAAGCAATAGAATTCTAATGCTGCTTAAATCGCGATATCGCATTCCATTTCTATGTTTCATGATAAGATATAATATTCATTGTTCAGTGTTATGTATACCTCGTATTCGCTTCAAAAGTATGTAAATGCGACACTTCCTTGCTAGGAAATAGCGTTTGCTGATGTCTACGTATCGTAGCATTAGGGTTCTAATGCTTCTGAGATCGCGATATCGCATCTCATTTCTGTTTCATGATAAGATATAATATTCATTGTGGAGTGATATGTATATCTCGTCTACACTTCAAAGGAATGTAAATGCGACACTTGCTTGGTAGGAAATAGCGTTTGCCGATGTCTACGTATCGAAGCAATAGATTTCAAATGCATCTTAAATCGCGATATCGCATCTCATGACTATGTTTCATGATAAGATATAATATTTATTGCGCAGTGTTATGTATATCTCGTCTACACTTCAAAAGAATGTAAATGCGACACTTCGTTGCTAGGAAATAGCGTCTGCAGATGTCTACGTATCGTAGAAATAGAGTTCTAATTCTTCTTAAAACGCGATATCGCATCTCATTTGTATGTTTCATGATAAGATACAATATTAATTGCCAAGTGTCATGTATACCTCGTATTCACTTCAAAAGAATGTAAATGCTACACTTACTTGCTAGGAAATAGCGTTTGCATGTGCCTACGTATCGAAGCAATAGATTTCTGATGCTGCTTAAATCGCGATATCGCATCTCATTTCTATGTTTCATGATAAGATATAATATTTATTGTGCTGTGTTATGTATATCTCGTCTACACTTCAAAAGAATGTAAATGCGACACTTCGTTGCTAGGAAATAGCGTTTGCAGATGTCTACGTATCGTAGCAATAGAGTTCCAATTCCTCTTTAAACGCGATATCGCATCTCATTTCTATGTTCCATGATAAGATACAATATTAATTGCCAAGTGTCATGTATACCTCGTATTCACTTCAAAACAATGTAAATGCTACACTTCCTTGCTAGGAAATAGCGGTTGCAGATGTCTACGTATCGAAGCAATAGAGTTCTAATGCTGCTTAAATCGCGATATCGCATCTCATTTATATGTTTCATGATAAGATATTATATAATATTCATTGTGCAGTGTTATGTAAACCTCGTATTCGCTTCAAAAGAATGTAAATGCGACACTTCCTTGCTAGGAAATAGCGTTTGCAGATGTCTACGTATCGTAGCATTAGTGTTCTAATGCTTCTGAGATCGCGATATCGCATCTCATTTCTGTTTCATGATAAGATATAATATTCATTGTGGAGTGATATGTATATCTCGTCTACACTTCAGAAACAATGTAAATGCGACACTTGCTTGCTAGGAAATAGCGTTTGCAGATGTCTACGTATCGAAGCAATGGATTTCAAATGCATCTTAAATCGCGATATCGCATCTCATGATTATGTTTCATGATAAGATATAATATTCATTGTGGAGTGTTATGTATACCTCGTATTCACTTCAAAAGAATGTAAATGCGACACTTCCTTGCTAGGAAATAGTGCTTGCAGTTATCTACGTATCGTCGCAATAGATTTCAAATGCTTCTTAAAACGCCATAGCGCATCTCATTTCTATGTTTCATGATAAGATATAATATTCATTGCGAAGTGTCTTGTATACCTCGCATACACTTCAAATGAATTGAAATGCGACACTTCATTGCTAGGAAATAGCGTTGGCAGATGTCTACGTATCGAAGCAATAGAGTTCTAATGCTCCTTGAATCGCCATATCTCATCTCATTTCTGTGTTTCATGATAAGTTATAATATTCATTGCGAAGTGTCATGTTTACCTCGTATTCAATTCAGCAGAATGTATTTGCGACACTTGCTTGCTAGGAAATAGCGTTCGCAGATGACTACGTATCGTAGAATTAGATTTCTAATACTTTTCAAAACGCGATTTCGCATCTCATTTCTATGTTTCATGATAAGATATAATATTCATTGTCGAGTGTTATGTATACCTCGTATTCACTTCAAGAGATTGTAAATGCGACACTTCCATGCTAGGAAATAGTGTCTGCATATGTCTACGTATCGTAGCAATAGAGTTCTAATGCTTCTTATATCGCGAGATCGCATCTCATATCTATGTTTCACGATAATATATAATATTCATTGCGAAGTGTTATGTATACCTCGCATACACTTCAAATGAATGTAAATGCGACAGTTCCTTGCTAGGAAGTAGCGATTGCAGATGTCTACGTATCGAAGCAATAGAGTTCTAATGCTCCTTGAAACGGGATATCGCATCTCATTTCCATGTTTCATGATAAGATATAATATTAATTGCGAAGTGTCATGTATACCTCGCATTCACTTCAAAAGAATGTAAATGCGATACTTCCTTGCTAGGAAATAGCGTTTGCAGATGTCTACGTATCGTAACAATAGAGTTCTTATGCTTCTTATATCGCAAGGTCGAATCTCAGATCTATGTTTCACGATAAGATATAATATTCATTGCGAAGTGTTATGTAAACCTCGCATACACTTCAAGTGAATGTAAATGCGACAGTTCCTTGCTAGGAAGTAGCGATTGCAGATGTCTACGAATCGAAGCAATAGAGTTCTAATGCTTCTTGCACCGGGATATCGCATTACATTTCTATGTTTCATGATAAGATATAATATTTATTGCGAAGTGTCCCGTATACATCGCATACACTTCAAATGAATGTAAATGCGACACTTCCTTGCTAGGAAATAGCGTTTGCAGATGTCTACGTATCGAAGCAAAAGTGTTCTAATGCTTCTTAGAACGAGATACCGCATCTCATTCCTATGTTTCATGGTACGATATATTATTCATTGCGAAGTATCACGTATACCTCGCATACACTTCAAATGAATGTAAATGCGACACTTCCTTGCTAGGAAATAGCGTTTGCAGATGTCTCCGTATCGAAGAAATAGAGTTCTAATGCTTCTTAAAACGAGACTTCGCATCTCAGTTCTATGTTTCATGATGAGATATAATATTCATTGCGAAGTGTCATGTATACCTCGTATTCATTCAAATGAATGTAAATGCGACACCTGCTTGCTAGGAAATAGCGATGGCAGATGTCTACGTATCGAAGCGATAGAGTTCTAATGCTTCCTAAAACGGGATATCGCTTCTCATTTCTACGTTTTATGATAAGATATAATATTCACTGCGGAGTGTCATGTATACCTCGTAGTTTCTTCAAACGAATGTAATGGCGGCACTTCCTTGCGAAGAAATAGCGTCGGCAGATGTCTACGTATCGTAGCAATGGTGTTCTAATGCTTCTTAAAACGCGATATCGCATCTCATTTCTATGTTTCATAATAAGCTATAATATTCAATGCGAATTGTCATGTATACCTCGCATACACTTCAACTGAATGTAAATGCGACACTTCCGTGCTAGGAAATAGCGATGGCAGATGTCTACGTTTCGAAGCAAGAGAGATCTAATGCTTCTTAAAACGAGATATCGCATCTCATTTCTATGTTTCATGATAAGATATAATATTTCAATGTTTCATGATAAGCTATAACATTCATTGTGGAGTGTTATGTATACCTCGTATTCACATCAAAAGAATGTAAATGCGACACTTCCTTGCTAGGAAATAGCGTTCGCAGATGTCTACGTATCGTAGCAATAGAGATCTAGTGCTTCTCAAAACGCGATATCGCATCTCATTTTTATGTATCATGATAGGATGTAATATTCATTGCGGAGTGTTATGTATACCACGTACTTACTTCATGAGAATGATAATGCATCACTTCCTTGCTAGGGAATAGCGTTTGCAGATGTCTACGTATCGTAGCAAAGGAGTTCTAATTCTTCTTAAAACGCGATATCGCATCTCATTTGTATGTTTCATGATAAGATACTATATTCATTGCGAAGTGTTCTGTATACCTCGCATACACTTCAAATGAATGTAAATGCGACACTTCCTTGCTAGGAAATAGCGTTGGCAGATGTCTACGTTTCGAAGCAATAGGGATCTACTGCTTCTTAAATCGCCATATCGCATCTCATTTCTATGTTTCATGATAAGATATAATATTCATTGTGCAGTGATATGTATATCTCTTCTACACTTCAAATGAATGTAAATGCGACTCTTCCTTGCTAGGAAGTATCATTTGCAGATATCTACGTATCGAAGCACTAGAGTTCTAATGCTTCTTAAAACGCGATATCACATCACATTTCTATGTTTCATGATAAGACATAATATTCATTGCGAAGTTTCATGTATACCTTGTATTCACTTCAGAGGAATGTAAATGTTACTCTTCCCTGCTAGGAAATAGCGTTTGCAGATGTCTACGTATCCAAGCAAAAGTGTTCTAATGCTTCTTTTAACGAGATACCGCATCTCATTCCTATGTTTCATGGTACGATATATTATTCATTGCGAAGTATCACGTATACCTCGCATACACTTCAAATGAATGTAAATGCGACACTGCCTTGCTAGGAAATAGCGTTTGCAGATGTCTACGTATAGTAACAATAGAGTTCTAATGCTTCTCAAAACGCGATACCAAATCCCATTTCTATGTTTCATGATAAGATATAATATTCATTGTCGAGTGTTATGTATACCTCGTATTCACTTCAAGAGATTGTAAATGCGACACTTCCATGCTAGGAAATAGTGTCTGCATATGTCTACGTATCGTAGCAATAGAGTTCTAATGCTTCTTATATCGCGAGATCGCATCTCATATCTATGTTTCACGATAATATATAATATTCATTGCGAAGTGTTATGTATACCTCGCATACACTTCAAATGAATGTAAATGCGACAGTTCCTTGCTAGGAAGTAGCGATTGCAGATGTCTACGTATCGAAGCAATAGAGTTCTAATGCTCCTTGAAACGGGATATCGCATCTCATTTCCATGTTTCATGATAAGATATAATATTAATTGCGAAGTGTCATGTATACCTCGCATTCACTTCAAAAGAATGTAAATGCGATACTTCCTTGCTAGGAAATAGCGTTTGCAGATGTCTACGTATCGTAACAATAGAGTTCTTATGCTTCTTATATCGCAAGGTCGAATCTCAGATCTATGTTTCACGATAAGATATAATATTCATTGCGAAGTGTTATGTAAACCTCGCATACACTTCAAGTGAATGTAAATGCGACAGTTCCTTGCTAGGAAGTAGCGATTGCAGATGTCTACGAATCGAAGCAATAGAGTTCTAATGCTTCTTGAACCGGGATATCGCATTACATTTCTATGTTTCATGATAAGATATAATATTTATTGCGAAGTGTCCCGTATACATCGCATACACTTCAAATGAATGTAAATGCGACACTTCCTTGCTAGGAAATAGCGTTTGCAGATGTCTACGTATCGAAGCAAAAGTGTTCTAATGCTTCTTAGAACGAGATACCGCATCTCATTCCTATGTTTCATGGTACGATATATTATTCATTGCGAAGTATCACGTATACCTCGCATACACTTCAAATGAATGTAAATGCGACACTTCCTTGCTAGGAAATAGCGTTTGCAGATGTCTCCGTATCGAAGAAATAGAGTTCTAATGCTTCTTAAAACGAGACTTCGCATCTCAGTTCTATGTTTCATGATGAGATATAATATTCATTGCGAAGTGTCATGTATACCTCGTATTCATTCAAATGAATGTAAATGCGACACCTGCTTGCTAGGAAATAGCGATGGCAGATGTCTACGTATCGAAGCGATAGAGTTCTAATGCTTCCTAAAACGGGATATCGCTTCTCATTTCTACGTTTTATGATAAGATATAATATTCACTGCGGAGTGTCATGTATACCTCGTAGTTTCTTCAAACGAATGTAATGGCGGCACTTCCTTGCGAAGAAATAGCGTCGGCAGATGTCTACGTATCGTAGCAATGGTGTTCTAATGCTTCTTAAAACGCGATATCGCATCTCATTTCTATGTTTCATAATAAGCTATAATATTCAATGCGAATTGTCATGTATACCTCGCATACACTTCATCTGAATGTAAATGCGACACTTCCGTGCTAGGAAATAGCGATGGCAGATGTCTACGTTTCGAAGCAAGAGAGATCTAATGCTTCTTAAAACGAGATATCGCATCTCATTTCTATGTTTCATGATAAGATATAATATTTCAATGTTTCATGATAAGCTATAACATTCATTGTGGAGTGTTATGTATACCTCGTATTCACATCAAAAGAATGTAAATGCGACACTTCCTTGCTAGGAAATAGCGTTCGCAGATGTCTACGTATCGTAGCAATAGAGATCTAGTGCTTCTCAAAACGCGATATCGCATCTCATTTTTATGTATCATGATAGGATGTAATATTCATTGCGGAGTGTTATGTATACCACGTACTTACTTCATGAGAATGATAATGCATCACTTCCTTGCTAGGGAATAGCGTTTGCAGATGTCTACGTATCGTAGCAAAGGAGTTCTAATTCTTCTTAAAACGCGATATCGCATCTCATTTGTATGTTTCATGATAAGATACTATATTCATTGCGAAGTGTTCTGTATACCTCGCATACACTTCAAATGAATGTAAATGCGACACTTCCTTGCTAGGAAATAGCGTTGGCAGATGTCTACGTTTCGAAGCAATAGGGATCTACTGCTTCTTAAATCGCCATATCGCATCTCATTTCTATGTTTCATGATAAGATATAATATTCATTGTGCAGTGATATGTATATCTCTTCTACACTTCAAATGAATGTAAATGCGACTCTTCCTTGCTAGGAAGTATCATTTGCAGATATCTACGTATCGAAGCACTAGAGTTCTAATGCTTCTTAAAACGCGATATCACATCACATTTCTATGTTTCATGATAAGACATAATATTCATTGCGAAGTTTCATGTATACCTTGTATTCACTTCAGAGGAATGTAAATGTTACTCTTCCCTGCTAGGAAATAGCGTTTGCAGATGTCTACGTATCCAAGCAAAAGTGTTCTAATGCTTCTTTTAACGAGATACCGCATCTCATTCCTATGTTTCATGGTACGATATATTATTCATTGCGAAGTATCACGTATACCTCGCATACACTTCAAATGAATGTAAATGCGACACTGCCTTGCTAGGAAATAGCGTTTGCAGATGTCTACGTATAGTAACAATAGAGTTCTAATGCTTCTCAAAACGCGATACCAAATCCCATTTCTATGTTTCATGATAAGATATAATATTCATTGCGAAGTTTCATGCATTCCTCGTATTCACTTCAAATGAATGTAAATGCGATACTTCCTTGCTAGGAAATGGAGTTTGCAGATGTCTACGTATCGTAGCCAGCGTGTTATAATGCTTCTTAAAACGAGATATCGCATCTCATTTCTATGTTTCATGACAACATATAATATTCATTGCGAAGTGTTATGTACACCTCGCATACACTTCAAATGAATGTAAATGCGACAGTTCCTTGCTAGGAAGTAGCGATTGCAGATGTCTACGTATCGAAGCAATAGAGTTCTAATGCTTCTTGAAACGGGATATCGCATCTCATTTCCATGTTTCATGATAAGATATAATATTAATTGCGAAGTTTCATGTATACCTCGCATTCACTTCAAAAGAATGTAAATGCGACACTTCCTTGCTAGGAAATAGCGTTTGCAGATGTCTACGTATCGTAGCAATAGAGTTCTTATGCTTCTTATATCGCAAGATCGAATCTCAGATCTATGTTTCACGATAAGATATAATATTCATTGTGGAGTGTTATGTATACCTCGTATTCACCTCAAAAGAATGTAAATGCGACACTTCCTTGCTAGGAAATAGCGTTTGCAGATTTCTGCGTATCGTAGCATTAGATTTCTATTGCATCTCAAAACGCGATATCGCATCTCACTCCTATGTTTCATGAAAAGATATAATATTTATTGCGAAGTGTCACGTATACATCGCATACATTTCAAATGAATGTAAATGCGACACTTCCTTGCTAGGAAATAGCGTTTGCAGATATCTACGTACCGAAGCAAAAGAGTTCTAATGCTTCTCAGAACGAGATACCGCATCTCATTCCTATGTTTCATGGTACGATATATTATTCATTGCGAAGTATCACGTATACCTCGCATACACTTCAAATGAATGTAAATGCGACACTTCCTTGCTAGGAAATAGCGTTTGCCGATGTCTACGTATAGTAACAATGGAGTTCTAGTGCTTCTCAAAACGCGATATCAAATCACATTACTATGTTTCATGGTAAGATAAAATATTAATTGCGAAGTGTCATGTATACCTTGTATTCACTTCAGAAGAATGTAAATGCGACACTTCCTTGCTAGGAAATAGCGTTTGCAGATGTCTACGTATCCAAGCAAAAGTGTTCTAATGCTTCTTAGAACGAGATACCGCATCTCATTCCTATGTTTCATGGTACGATATATTATTCATTGCGAAGTATCACGTATACCTCGCATACACTTCAAATGAATGTAAATGCGACACTGCCTTGCTAGGAAATAGCGTTTGCAGATGTCTACGTATAGTAACAATAGAGTTCTAATGCTTCTCAAAACGCGATACCAAATCCCATTTCTATGTTTCATGATAAGATATAATATTCATTGCGAAGTTTCATGCATTCCTCGTATTCACTTCAAATGAATGTAAATGCGATACTTCCTTGCTAGGAAATGGAGTTTGCAGATGTCTACGTATCGTAGCAAGCGTGTTATAATGCTTCTTAAAACGAGATATCGCATCTCATTTCTATGTTTCATGACAACATATAATATTCATTGCGAAGTGTTATGTATACCTCGCATACACTTCAAATGAATGTAAATGCGACACTTCCTTGCTAGGAAATAGAGTTTGCAGATGTCTACGTATCGTAGCAAGCGTGTTATAATGCTTCATAAAACGAGATATCGCATCTCATTCCTATGATTCATGACAACATATAATATTCATTGCGAAGTGTTATGTATACCTTGTATTCACTTCAGAAGAATGTAAATGCGACACTCCCTTGCTAGCAAATAACGTTTGCAGATGTCTACGTATCGTAGCAATAGAGTTCTAATGCTTCTTAAAACGCGATATCACATCACATTTCTATGTTTCATGATAAGATATAATATTCATTGCGAAGTTTCACGTATTCCTCGTATTCACTTCAAATGAATGTAAATGCGACACTTCCTTGCTAGGAAATAGAGTTTGCAGATGTCTACGTATCGTAGCAGGCGTGTTATAATGCTTCTTAAAACGAAATATCGCATCTCATTTCTATGTTTCGTGACAACATATAATATTCATTGCGAAGTGTTATGTATACATCGCATACACTTCAAATGAATGTAAGTGCGACACTTCCTTGCTAGGAAATAGCGTTTGCAGACGTCTACGTATCGAAGCAATAGAGTTCTATTGCTTCTTGAAACGGAATATCGCATCTCATTTCTATGCTTCATGATAAGAAATAATATACATTGCGAAGTTTCATGTATACCTCGTATTCACTTCAGAGGAATGTAAATGTTACTCTTCCCTGCTAGGAAATAGCGTTTGCAGATGTCTACGTATCGTAGCAAGCGTGTTATAATGCTTCTCAAAACGGGATATCGCACCTCATTTCTATGTTTCATGACAACATATAATATTCATTGCGAAGTGTTATGTATACCTCGCATACACTTCAAATTAATGTAAATGCGACACTTCCTTGCTAGGAAATAGAGATTGCAGATGTCTACGTATCGTAGCAATAGAGTTGTAATGCTCCTTGAAATGGGATATCGCATCTCATATCTATGTTTCATAATAAGATATAATATTCATTGCGAAGTGTTATGTATACCTCGCATACACTTCAAATGAATGTAAATGCGACAGTTCCTTGCTAGGAAGTAGCGATTGCAGATGTCTACGTATCGAAGCAATAGAGTTCTAATGCTTCTTGAAACGGGATATCGCATCCCATTTCCATGTTTCATGATAAGATATAATATTAATTGCGAAGTGTCATGTATACCTCGCATTCACTTCAAAAGAATGTAAATGCGACACTTCCTTGCTAGGAAATAGCGTTTGCAGATGTCTACGTATCGTAGCAATAGAGTTCTTATGCTTCTTATATCGCAAGATCGAATCTCAGATCTATTTTTCACGATAAGATATAATATTCATTGTGGAGTGTTATGTATACCTCGTATTCACTTCAAAAGAATGTAAATGCGACACTTCCTTGCTAGGAAATAGCGTTTGCAGATTTCTGCGTATCGTAGCATTAGATTTCTATTGCATCTCAAAACGCGATATCGCATCTCATTTCTATGTTTTATGAAAAGATATAATATTAATTGCGAAGTGTCACGTATACATCGCATACACTTCAAATGAATGTAAATGCGACCGTTCCTTGCTAGGAAATAGCGTTTGCAGACGTCTACGTATCGAAGCAATAGAGTTCTAATGCTTCTTGAAACGGAATATCGCATCTCATTTCTATGCTTCACGATAAGAAATAATATTCATTGCGAAGTTTCATGTACTCCTCATATTCACTTCAAATGAATGTAAATGCGACACTTCCTTGCTAGCAAATAACGTTTGCAGATGTCTACGTATCGTAGCAATAGAGTTCTAATGATTCTTAAAACGAAATATCGCATCTCATTTCTATGTTTCGTGACAACATATAATATTCATTGCTAAGTGTTATGTATACCTCGCATACACTTCAAAAGAATGATAATGCGACACTTCGTTGCTAGGAAATAGCGTTTGCAGATTTCTGCGTATCGCAGCATTATATTTCTATTGCATCTCAAAACGCGATATCGCATCTCATTTCTATGTTTCATGATAAGATATAATATTTATTGCGAAGTGTCACGTATACATCGCATACACTTCAAATGAATGTAAATGCGACACTTCCTTGCTAGCAAATAACGTTTGCAGATGTCTACGTATTGTAGCAATAGAGTTCTAGTGATTCTTAAAACGAGATATCGCATCTCATTTCTATGTTTCATGATAAGATATAATATAAATTGCGAAGTGTCATGTATACCTCGCATTCACTTCAAAAGAATGTAAATGCGACACTTCCTTGCTAGGAAATGGCGTTTGCAGATGTCTACGTATCGTAGCAATAGAGTTCTTATGCTTCTCATATCGCAAGATCGAATCTCATATCTATGTTTCACGATAAGGTATAATATTCATTGTGGAGTGTTATGTATACCTCGTATTCACCTCAAAAGAATATAAATGCGGCACTTCCTTGCTAGGAAATAGCGTTTGCAGATTTCTGCGTATCGTAGCATTAGATTTCTATTGCATTTCAAAACGCGATATCGCATCTCATTTCTATGTTTCATGATAAGATATAATATTTTTTGTGAAGTGTCACGTATACATCGCATACACTTCAAATGAATGTAAGTGCGACACTTCCTTGCTAGGAAATAGCGTTTGCAGACGTCTACGTATCGAAGCAATAGAGTTCTAATGCTTCTTGAAACGGAATATCGCATCTCATTTCTATGCTTCATGATAAGAAATATTATACATTGCGAAGTTTCATGTATACCTTGTATTCACTTCAGAGGAATGTAAATGTTACTCTTCCCTGCTAGGAAATAGCGTTTGCAGATGTCTACGTATCGTAGCAAGCGTGTTATAATGCTTCTCAAAACGGGATGTCGCACCTCATTTCTATGTTTCATGACAACATATAATATTCATTGCGAAGTGTTATGTATACCTCGCATACACTTCAAATTAATGTAAATGCGACACTTCCTTGCTAGGAAATAGAGATTGCAGATGTCTACGTATCGTAGCAATAGAGTTGTAATGCTCCTTGAAATGGGATATCGCATCTCATATCTATGTTTCATGATAAGATATAATATTCATTGCGAAGATTCATGTATACCTTGTATTCACTTCAGAGGAATGTAAATGCGACACTTCCTTGCTGGGAAATAGCGATTGCAAATGTCTACGTATCGAAGCAATAGAGTTCTAATGCTTCTTGAAACGCGATATCACATCACATTTCTATGTTTCATGATAAGATATAATATTCATTGCGAAGTTTCATGTATACCTTGTATTCACTTCAGTGGAGTGTAAATGCGACTCTTCCCTGCTAGGAAATAGCGTTTGCAGATGTCTACGTATCGTAGCAACAGAGTTCTAATGCTTCTTGAAACGCGATATCACATCACATTTCTATGTTTCATGATAAGATATAATATTCATTGCAAAGATTCATGTATACCTTGTATTCACTTCAGAGGAATGTAAATGTTACTCTTCCCTGCAAGGAAATAGCGTTTGCAGATGTCTACGTATCGTAGCAAGCGTGTAATAATGATTCTTAAAACGAGATGTCGCATCTCATTCCTATGTTTCATGATAACATATAATATTCATTGCGAAGTGTCATGTATACCTCGCATTCACTTCAAAAGAATGTAAATGCGACACTTCCTTGCTAGGAAATAGCGTTTGCAGATGTCTACGTATCGTAGCAATAGAGTTCTTATGCTTCTTATATCGCAAGATCGAATCTCAGATCTATGTTTCACGATAAGATATAATATTCATTGTGGAGTGTTATGTATACCTCGTATTCACCTCAAAAGAATGTAAATGCGACACTTCCTTGCTAGGAAATAGCGTTTGCAGATTTCTGCGTATCGTAGCATTAGATTTCTATTGCATCTCAAAACGCGATATCGCATCTCATTTCTATGTTTCATGAAAAGATATAATATTTATTGCGAAGTGTCACGTATACATCGCATACACTTCAAATGAATGTAAATGCGACAGTTCCTTGCTAGGAAATAGCGTTTGCAGACGTCTACGGGTCGAAGCAATAGAGTTCTAATGCTTCTTGAAACGGAATATCGCATCTCATTTCTATGCTTCACGATAAGAAATAATATTCGTTGCGAAGCTTCATGTATTCCTCGTATTCACTTCAAATGAATGTAAATGCGACACTTCCTTGCTAGGAAATAGAGTTTGCAGATGTCTACGTATCGTAGCAAGCGTGTTATAATGCTTCTTAAAACGAGATATCGCATCTCATTCCTATGTTTCGTGACAACATATAATATTCATTGCGAAGTGTTATGTATACCTCGCATACACTTCAAAAGAATGTTAATGCGACACTTCCTTGCTAGGAAATAGCGTTTGCAGATTTCTGCGTATCGTAGCATTATATTTCTATTGCATCTCAAAACGCGATATCGCATCTCATTTCTATGTTTCATAATAAGATATAATATTTATTGCGAAGTGTCACGTATACATCGCATACACTTCAAATGAATGTAAATGCGACACTTCCTTGCTAGCAAATAACGTTTGCAGATGTCTACGTATCGTAGCAATAGAGTTCTAATGATTCTTAAAACGAGATATCGCATCTCATTTCTATGTTTCATGATAACATATAATATTCATTGCGAAGTGTTATGTATACCTCGCATACACTTCAAATGAATGTAAATGCGACACTTCCTTGCTAGGAAATAACGTTTGCAGATGTCTACGTATCGTAGCAATAGAGTTCTAATGCTTCTTGAAACGGGATATCGCATCTCATTTCCATGTTTCATGATAAGATATACTATTAATTGCGAAGTGTCATGTATACCTCGCATTCACTTCAAAAGAATGTAAATGCGACACTTCCTTGCTAGGAAATAGCGTTTGCAGATGTCTACGTATCGTAGCAATAGAGTTCTAATGCTTCTTAAATCGCCATATCGCATCTCATTTCTATGTTTCATGATAAGATATAATATTCATTGTGGAGTGTTATGTATACCTCGTATTCACTGTAAAGGAATGTAAATGCGACACTTCCTTGCTAGGGAATATCGTTTGCAGATTTCTATATAACGTAGCACTATTGTTCTAATGCTTCTTAAAACGCGGTATCGCATCTCATTTCTATGTTTCATGATAAGACGTAATATTCATTGTGCAGTGTTACGTATACCTCGTATTCAATTCAAAAGAATGTAAATGCGACACTTCCTTGCTAGGAAAAAGCGTTTGCAGACGCCTATGTATCATAGCAATAGAGTTATAATGCTTTTTAAACCGCGATATGGCTCCTCATTTCTATGTTTCATGATAAGATGGAATTTTTCTTTGTTGAGTGTTATGTATACCTCGTATTTACATCAGGAGAATGTTGTC
This sequence comes from Xylocopa sonorina, assembly GCF_050948175.1. Classification (NCBI taxonomy): domain Eukaryota; kingdom Metazoa; phylum Arthropoda; class Insecta; order Hymenoptera; family Apidae; genus Xylocopa; species Xylocopa sonorina. The sequence goes on along the minus strand of NW_027490262.1, from coordinate 378,820 downwards.
ACGTCCTGGCCCGAGAGAATTTCTCGTGTGGGAGACGGACGACACGTAGCCGAAACGCGGAACCGATCACTCGATTGTGATGGGTGCCGTGGTTCCTTTAATGGGACGCGAACACTATAAGCACACGCGGACGCGATTTAGTATGTAGATTCTCTTACCTTTCGTCGTCTTGAGCCCTCGGTTGAATTAATATTTCTGTTCCAGGTATCGCTGTTTCCTGGGATCGCCTTCCGGAATGGTAGCTGCGTAGAAGCTGCGGAACGGAAACGTCAGCGGAATGAGGCTCCACTGGCCTTGGCAGGAATGCTGATCCCGCTTGGAAGAACTGGCCGAAGAGTGAAGAGACTGGATGCGGAAGCGAGAGTCCTGGCTCGCCCTGGATTCGGTGAATTCACGCACTAATCGTCGGAGCTGATTCTTTCGACCCGCACGTCGCGTTCTTTTCGAGACGGCGCGGCACATTCAAAAGCGACCTTCGACTGACTGGATTCGAGTTGGTAAGCGGCGGTCCTCTCTATCCGTGTCGGTCCAGCAGAACGAAGATCGATTGTCACTTCGAATAGTACGGAGCTGTAGTTCCACAAGGTTAAGCGGCGGTCCTCTCTAACCAAGTAGAATTTCCAGGCAACTGTACTAATTCAAAGAGTGAACGTGATTGTATGAATACGCGAGAACCGTATGTAAACGCGAGGATAAATGGAATAAAATAAAGTTGATTGTAGGTAAAAGTGAAAATATATTCTAAGTATAAAACCTATCTTACACTGATACTTTCCCTAACTAGATATAAGTACTTAAAGAACTAGAACTTGAACTTAACTAGAAACAGAGGACACCTCGAAGAGGTGGCAGACAGCCCTAAGGCATGGAGAAGAGATTGGAATCGCGGGTACTCGGAAGGAGTCCCGGAGAGATCGAGTCGGAACGAGTGTCGGAGTACGAACTGACGATCCTGTCGCGTGCACGGGACCTCCTCGGTTCCCGTGGCGCGCGAGTCGCTGAGCCCTCGCGGTGGGGCGTACGTTCGAGTGGGGCGCGCCTCGCGGTGGGGCGGCCGGTCGGAGTGGGAGCGCTCGCGTTACGCGTGAGCCGCGAGCGTCGGATGCGCGCGGGCGCGCGTCGCTACTAATGAATTAGAATATATATATGTACGTCGGTCTTAAAATTATGTGTGTGTGTTGTTGGTGTTACAATGTGTGAGTCGTGTACTTAGAACTAGGATTCGAGTATTATCGGTATACGCATGAGAAGAGTGAATACGGGCGAATACTGGCGGGAGATTCTGGTCGTTGCTCTGATGGTGCCTCGTATGGTGCTGGATACGCGCGATAGCGCGGTCGGCTCGTCCATCTCCTAGGCGGATTTAGCGGATCGGCTGCCTTAGCTCGGCCAAAGGGCGGTTCGCCCGTGCGGTAGGATGCAGGTAGACGCAGGTAATTGGTTGTTGCGTGCTGCGGGAGGCGCCGGGGGGTGGAAGGCGATACGCCGGACGTTACAATGTAAATGCCACACTTCCTTGCTAGGAAATAGAGTTTGCAGATGTCTACGTATCGAAGCAATAGCGTTCTATTGCTTATCAAAACGCGATATCGCATCTCATTTCTATGTTTCATGTTAAGATAAAAAATTCAGTAAGAATTGTCATGCATACCTCGTATTCACTTCAGAAGAATGTAGATGCGACACTTCCTTGCTAGGAAGTAGCGTTTGCAGATATTTACGTATCGAAGCAATAGAGTTCTGATGCTTCTTGAAACGGGATATCGCATCTCATTTTTATGCTTCATGAAAAGATATAATATTCATTGTGGATTGTTATGTATACCTCGTACTCACTTCAAGAGAATGTAAATGCTGCACTTCTTTGCTAGGAAATAGCGTTTGCAGATGTCTACGTATCGTAGCATTAGAGTACTAATGCTTCTCAAAACGCGATGTCGCATTTCATATCTATGTTTCATGATAAGATATAATATTCATTGCGAAGTGTCATGTATACCTCGGATGCACTTCAAACGAATGTAAATGCGACACTTCGTGGCTAGGAAATAGCGTTTCCAGATGTCTACGCTTCGAAGCAATAGAGTTCTTATGCTTCTTGATACGCGAAATCGCATCTCATTTCTATGATTCATAATGAGATATGATACTCATTGCGCAGTATTACGCACACCTCGTGTACACTTCAAATGAATGAAAGTGCGAGACTTCCTTGCTAGGATGAAGCTTTTGCTGTTGTCTACGTATCGAAGCAATGGAGTTCTGATGCTTCTTAAAACGCGATATCGCATCTAATTTTTAGGTTTCATGATAAGATATAATATTCATCGTGGAGTGTTATGTATACCTCGTATTCACTTAAAAAGAATGTAATTGCGAAACTTCCTTGCTAGGAAATAGCGTTTGCAGATGTCTACGTTTCGTAGCCATAGGGTTCTAATGCTTCTTAATACGCGATATCGCATGATTTCTATGTCTCACTATAAGATATAATATTCATTGCGAAGTGTCACTTATACCTCGCATACACTTCAAATGAATGTAAATGCGACACTTCCTTGCTAGGAAATAGCGTTTGCAGATGTCGACGTATCGAAACATTAGTGTTCTAGTGCTTTTTAAAACGAGATGTCGCATCCCATTTCTATGATTCATGATATCATATAATATTCATTGCGAAGTGTCATGTATACCTCGTATTCACTTCAAAAGTATGTAAATGCGACACTTCCTTGCTAGGAAATAGCGTTGGCAGATGTCTACGTATCGAAGCAATATAGTTCTACTGCTTCTTAAAACGCGATATCGCATCTCATTCCTATGTTTCACGATAAGATATAATATTCATTGCGAACTGTCTTGTATACCTCGCATGCACTTCAAAAGAATGTAAATGCGACACTTCCTTGCTAGGTAATAGCGTTTGCAGATGTCTACGTATCGTAGCATTAGAGTTCTAATGCTTCTGAAATCGCCATATCGCATCTCATTTCTACGTTTCATGATAAGATATAATATTCATTGTGGAGTGTTATGTATACCTCGTATTCACTGTAAAAGAATGTAATTGCGACCCTTCCTTGCAAGGAAATAGCGTTTGCAGATGTCTACGCATCGTAGCAATAGACTGCTAATGCTCCTTAAAACGCGATATCGCATCTAATTTCTATGTTTCATGATGGGATATAATATTCGTTGCGATATGTCACTTATACCTCGCATACACTTCAAATGAATGTAAATGCGACAGTTCCTTCCTAGGATGTAGCGTTTGCAGGTGTCTACGTACCGAAGCAATAGAGTTTTAATGCTTCTTAAAACGGGATATCGCATCTCATTTCTATGCTTCATGGTAAGATATAATATTCATTGCGAAGTGTAATGTATACGTTGTATTCACTTCAAAGTAATGTAAATGCGACACTTGCTTGCTAGGAATTAGCGTTTCCAGATATCTACGAATCGAAGCAGTAGAGTTCTATTGCTCCTTAAAACGCGATATCGCATCTCATTTCTATGTTTCATGATAAGATATAATATTCATTGTGCAGTGATATGTATGTCTCGTCTACACTTCGAAAGAATGTAAATGCGACACTTCCTTGCTAGGAAGTAGCGTCTGCAGATGTCTACGTATCGTAGCATTAGAGTTCTAATGCTTCTCAAAACGCGATATCGCATCTCATTTCTATGTCTCATGATAAGATATAATATTCATTGCGAAGTGTCTTGTATACGTCGCATACACTTCAAATGAATGTAAATGCGACACTTCCTTGCTAGGAAATAGCGTTGTCAGATGTCTACGTATCGAAGCAGTAGAGATCTACTGCTCCTTAAATAGCGATATCGCATATCATTCCTATGTTTTATGATAGGAAATAATATTCATTGCGAAGTTCCGTGTATTCCTCGAATTGACATCAAAAGAATGTAAATACGACACTTCCTTCCTAGGAAGTAGCGTTTGCACATGTCTAAGTATCGAAGCAATAGAGTTCCAATGCTTCTTAAGTCGCGATATCGCATCTCATTTCTATGTTTCATGATAAGATATAATATTCATTGTGCAGTGTTATGTATACCAAATATTGGCTTCAAAAGTATGTAAATGCGACACTTTCTTGCTAGGAGGTTGTATTGGCAGGTGTCTACGTATCGAAGCAGTAGAGTTCAAATGCTGCTTAAATCGCGATATCGCCCCTCATTTCTATGTTTCATGATGAGATATAATATTCATTGTGGAGTGTCATGTATACATCGCATACACTTCAAATGAATGTAAATGCGACACCTCCTTGCTAGGAAATAGCGTTTGCAGATGTCTACGTATCGCAGAAACAGTGTTCTAATGCTTCTCAAAACACGATATCGCATCTGATTTCTACGTTTCATTATAAAATATAATATTCAATGCGAAGTTATATGTATTCCTCTTCAGCACATCAAATGAATATAAATGCGAAACTTCCTTCCTAGGAAATAGCATTGCAGGTGTCTACGTATCGTAGCACTAGAGTTCTAATGCTTCTCAAAACGCGATATCGCATTTCATTTCTATGTTTCATGTTAAGATTTAATACATATTGCGAAGTGTCTTGTATATCTCGCATACACTTCAAACGAATTTAAATGCGACACTTCATTGCTAGGAATTAGCGTTTGCAGATGTCAATGTGTCGAAGCAATAGAGTTCTAATGCTCCTTAAAACTCGATATCGCATCTCATTTCTATGCTTCGTGATAAGATATAATATTAATTTTGGAGTGTTGTTTATACCTCGCATTCACTTCAAAAGAATGTAAGTGTGACATTTCCTTGCTAGGAAATAGCGATTGCAGATGTCTACGCATCGTAGCAATAGAGATCTAACGCTTCTCAAAACGCGATATCGCATCTCATTTCTATGTTTCATGATAATATATATTATTCATTGCGAAGTGTCATGTATACCTCTTATTCACATCAAAAGAATGTAAATGCGACACTTCCTTGCTAGGAAATAGCGTATGCAGATGTCGACGTATCGTAGCAACACAGTTCTAATGATACTTAAAACGCCATATCGCATCTCATTTCTATCTTTCATGATAAGATATAATATTCATTGCGAAGAGTCATGTATACCTCGCATACACTTTAAATAAATGTAAATGCGACACTTCCTTTCTAGGAAATAGCGTTTGCAGATGTCAACGTATCGAAGCAATAAAGCTCTAATGCTTCTTAACACGTTCACGCCGGGGCGAAAATCTACGTTTCTCCGCGTGAGGCGGGACTGTCTTATCGCGTTAAGCTTCGTGGGGCGGGGCAATATCGTTGCAAATTTGAACTCGCTTATTGCGAAGGTAAAATTATCTTTTCTTCTACAGAGGCGGTTAGAATATATTTGAATTTTTGCCCTTATAAACAATAGATAAAATGGATCTGGAGGAAAGTGGTTCGTCTGAAGAAACGACTGATTTTCTGAAGACGCGTGACCCACCGGTGGGTCACGCCGCCCCACGGAGCAGTCAAGTGTGACCCACCGGTGGGTCACGCCGCCCCACGGAACAGTCAAGTGTGACCCACCGGTGGGTCACGCCGGCGTGAACGTGTTAAATCGGGATACCGCATCTCTTTTCTACGTTTCATAAAAGGATATAATATTAATTGCGAAGTGTCATGTATACCTCGCATACACTTCAAATGAATGTAAATGCGACACTTTCTTGCTAGGAAATAGCGTTTGCAGATGTCTACGTATCGAACCAATAGAATTCTAGTGCTTCATAAATCGTCATATCACATCTCATTTCTATGTTTCATGATAAGATATAATATTCATTGCGAAGTGTCTTGTATACCTCGCATACACTTCAAATGAATGTAAATGCCACACATCCCAGCTAGGAAATGCGATTTCCGATGACTACGTATCGAAGCTATAAGGTTCTAATGCTGCTTAAATCGCGATATCGCATCTCATTTCTATGTTTCATGACAAGATATAATATTCATTGTGCAGTGTTATGTATACGTCGTATTCGCTTCAAAACAATGTAAGTGCGACACTTCCTTGCTAGGTAATAGCGTTTGCAGTTGTCTACGTATCGTAGCATTAGAGTTCTAATTCGTCTTAAAACGCGATATCGCATCTCATTTGTATGTTTCATGATAAGATACAATATTCATTGCGAAGTGTCATGTATACCTCATATTCACTTCAAAACAATGTAAATGCTACACTTCCTTGCTAGGAAATAGCGTTTGCAGATGTCTACGTACCGTAGAAATAGAGTTCTAGTCCGTCTTAAAACGCGATATCGCATCTCATTTGTATGTTTCATGATAAGATACAATATTCATTGCGAAGTGTCATGTTTACCTCATATTCACTTCAAAACAATGTAAATGCTACACTTCCTTGCTAGGAAATAGCGTTTGCAGATGTCTACGTATCGAAGCAATAGAGTCCTAATGCTGCTTAAATCGCCATATCGCATCTCATTTCTATGTTTCACTATAAGTATATAATATTCATTGTGGAGTGTTGTCATAACCTCGTCTTCACTTCAAAAGAATGGAAATGCGACACTCCCTTGCTAGGAAATAGCGTTTGCAGATGTCTACGTATCGTAGCATTTGTGTTCTAATGCTTCTCAAAACGCGATATCGCATCTCCTTTCTATGTTTCATGATAATATATAATAATCATTTCGAAGTGTCATGTATACCTTTCATACACTTCAAATGAATGTTAATGCGACACTCCCTTGCTTGGAAATAGCGTCTGCAGATGTCTACGTATCGTAGCAATAGAGTTCTAACGCTTCTTAAAACGCGACATCGCATCTCATTTCTATGTTTCATGATAAGGTACAATATTAATTGGCAAGAGTCATGCATAATTCGTATTCACATCACAAGATTGTAAATGCTACACTTCCTTGCTAGGAAATAGCGTTTGCAGATGTCTACGTATCGAAGCAATAGAGTTCTAATGCTGCTTAAATCGCGATATCGCATCTCATTTCGATGTTTCATAACAAGATATAATATTCATTGTGCAGTGTTATGTATACCTCGTATTCGCTTCAAAACAATGTAAATGCGACACTTCCTTGCTAGGTAATAGCGTTTGGAGTTGTCTACGTATCGTAGCATTAGAGTTCTAATGCTTCTTAGATCGCGATATCGCATCTCATTTCTATGTTTCATGATAAGATATAATATTCATTGTGCAGTGATATACCTCGTATTCACTTCAAAACAATGTAAATGCGACTCTTCCTTGCTAGGAAATAGCGTTTGCAGATGTCTACGTATCGAAGCAATAGAGTCCTAATGCTGCTTAAATCGCGATATCGCATCTCATTTCTATGTTTCATTATAAGATATAATATTCATTGCGGAGTGCTGTCATAACCTCGTATTCATTTCAAAAGAATGTAAATGCGACACTCCCTTGCTAGGAAATAGCATTTGCAGATGTCTACGTATCGTAGCATTAGTGTTCTATTGCTTATCAAAACGCGATATCGCATCTCATTTCTATGTTTCATGATAAGATATAATATTCATTGTGGAGTGTTATGTATACCTCGTATTCGCTTCAAAAGAATGTAAGTGCAACACTTCCTTGCTAGGAAATAGCGTTTGCAGACGTCTACGTATCCTAGCATTAGAGTTCTAATGCTTCTTAAATCGCCATATCGCATCTCATTTCTATGTTTCATGATAAGATATAATATTCATTGTGGAGTGTTATGTATACCTCGTATTCACTGTAAAAGAATGTAATTGCGACCCTTCCTTGCAAGGAGATAGCGTTTGCAGATGTCTACGCATCGTAGCAATAGACTGCTAATGCTCCTTAAAACGCGATATCGCATCTAATTTCTATGTTTCATGATGGGATATAATATTCGTTGCGATATGTCACTTATACCTCGCATACTCTTCAAATGAATGTAAATGCGACAGTTCCTTCCTAGGATGTAGCGTTTGCAGGTGTCTACGTACCGAAGCTATAGAGTTTTAATGCTTCTTAAAACGGGATATCGCATCTCATTTCTATGCTTCATGATAAGATATAATATTCATTGCGAAGTGTCATGTATACGTTGTATTCACTTCAAAGGAATGTAAATGCGACCCTTCCTTGCAAGGAAATAGCGTTTGCAGATGTCTACGCATCGTAGCAATAGACTGCTAATGCTCCTTAAAACGCGATATCGCATCTAATTTCTATGTTTCATGACGGGATATAATATTCGTTGCGAAATGTCACTTATACCTCGCATACACTTCAAATGAATGTAAATGCGACAGTTCCTTCCTAGGATGTAGCGTTTGCAGGTGTCTACGTACCGAAGCAATAGAGTCTTAATGCTTCTTAAAGCGGGATATCGCATCTCATTTCTATGCTTCATGATAAGATATAATATTCATTGCGAAGTGTCATGTATACGTTGTATTCACTTCAAAGGAATGTAAATGCGACACTTCCTTGCTAGGAAATAGTGTTTGCAGATGTCTACGTATCGTAGCATTAGATTTCTAATGCTTCTTAAATCGCCATATCGCATCTCATTTCTATGTTTCATGATAAGATATAATATTCATTGTGGAGTGTTATGTATACCTCGTATTCACTGTAAAGGAATGTAAATGCGACACTTTCTTTCTAGGGAATATCGTTTGCAGATTTCTATATATCGTAGCACTATTGTTCTAATGCTTCTTAAAACGCGGTATCGCATCTCATTTCTATGTTTCATGATAAGACGTAATATTCATTGTGCAGTGTTACGTATACCTCGTATTCAGTTCAAAAGAATGTAAATGCGACACTTCCTTGCTAGGAAAAAGCGTTTGCAGACTCCTATGTATCATAGCAATAGAGTTATAATGCTTTTTAAAACGCGATATGGCTCCTCATTTCCATGTTTCATGATAAGATGGAATTTTTCTTTGTTGAGTGTTATGTATACCTCGTATTTACATCAGGAGAATGTAAATGCCACACTTCCTTGCTAGGAAATAGAGTTTGCAGATGTCTACGTATCGAAGCAATAGCGTTCTATTGCTTATCAAAACGCGATATCGCATCTCATTTCTATGTTTCATGTTAAGATAAAAAATTCAGTGCGAATTGTCATGCATACCTCGTATTCACTTCAGAAGAATGTAGATGCGACACTTCCTTGCTAGGAAGTAGCGTTTGCAGATATTTACGTATCGAAGCAATAGAGTTCTGATGCTTCTTGAAACGGGATATCGCATCTCATTTTTATGCTTCATGAAAAGATATAATATTCATTGTGGATTGTTATGTATACCTCGTACTCACTTCAAGAGAATGTAAATGCTGCACTTCTTTGCTAGGAAATAGCGTTTGCAGATGTCTACGTATCGTAGCATTAGAGTACTAATGCTTCTCAAAACGCGATATCGCATCTCATTTCTATGTTTCATGATAAGATATAATATTCATTACGAAGTGTCATGTATACCTCGTATTACATTCAAGAGAATGTAAATGCGACACTTCCTTGCTGGGAAGTTACGTTTGCAGATGTCTACGTATCGAAGCAATAGAGTTCTAATGCTTCTTAAATAGCCATATCGCATCTCATTTCTGTGTTTCATGATAAGATATAATATTCGATGTGGAGTGTTATGTATACCTCGTATTCACTTCAAAAGAATATGAATGCGACGCTTCCTTTCTAGGAAATAGCGTTTGCAGATGTCTACGTGTCGTAGCAGTAGCGTTCTAACGCTTCTTAAAAAGCGATATCGCATCTCATTTCTATGATTCGTGATAAGATATAATATTCATAGCGAAGTGTCACGTATGCCTCGTATTCACTTCAAAAGAATGTAATTGCGACACTTCCTTGCTAGGAAATAGCGTTTGCAGATGCCTACGTATCGTAGAAATAGAGTTCTAATTCTTCTTAAAACGCGATATAGCATCTCATTTCTATGCTTCATGATAAGATATAATATTCATTGCGAACTGTCTTGTATACCTCGCATGCACTTCAAAAGAATGTAAATGCGACACTTCCTTGCTAGGTAATAGCGTTTGCAGATGTCTACGTATCGTAGCATTAGAGTTCTAATGCTTCTTAAATCGCCATATCGCATCTCATTTCTATGTTTCATGATAAGATATAATATTCATTGTGGAGTGTTATGTATACCTCGTATTCACTGTAAAAGAATGTAATTGCGACCCTCCCTTGCAAGGAAATAGCGTTTGCAGATGTCTACGCATTGTAGCAATAGACTGCTAATGCTCCTTAAAACGCGATATCGCATCTAATTTCTATGTTTCATGATGGGATATAATATTCGTTGCGATATGTCACTTATACCTCGCATACTCTTCAAATGAATGTAAATGCGACAGTTCCTTCCTAGGATGTAGCGTTTGCAGGTGTCTACGTACCGAAGCAATAGAGTTTTAATGCTTCTTAAAACGGGATATCGCATCTCATTTCTATGCTTCATGATAAGATATAATATTCATTGCGAAGTGTCATGTATACGTTGCATTCACTTCAAAGGAATGTAAATGCGACACTTCCTTGCTAGGAAATAGTGTTTGCAGATGCCTACGTGTCGAAGCAATAGAATTCTAATGCTTCTTAAATCGCGATATCGCATCTCATTTCTATGTTTCGTGACAAGATATAATATTCATTGTGGATTGCTATGTATACCTCGTATTCGCTTCTAAAGAATGTAAATGCGACACTTCCTTGCTAGGAAATTACGTTTCCAGATGTCTACGTACCGAAGCAATAGAGTTCTAATGCCCCTTAAATCGCTATATCGCTTCTCATTTCTATGTTTCATGATAAGATATAATACTCATTGTGCAGTGTTATATATACCTCGTATTCACTTAAAATGAATGTAAATGCGACTCTTCCTTGCTAGAAAATGGCGTTTTCTGATGTCTACGTATCGTAACAATAGAGCTCTAGTGCTCCTTGAAACGCGATATCGCTCCTTCCCGACATTCCAATGTTTCATGATAAGATATAATATTCATTGTAGAGTGTTATGTATACCTCGTATTCACTTCAAAGGAATGTAAATGCGATACTTCCTTGCTAGGAAATAGCATTTGCACATGTCTACGTTTCGTAGCATAAGGGTTCTAATGCTCCTCAAAACACGATGTCACATCTCATTTCTATGTTTCATGATATGATATAATATTCATTGTGGAGTGTTATGTATACCTTGTATTCACCTCAAAAGAATCTAAATATGACACTTCCTTGCTAGGAGATAGCGTTTGCCGATGTCTACGTATCGAAGCAATAGAGTTCTAATGCTTCTTAAAACGCGATATCGCATCTCATTTCTATGTTTCATGATAAGATATAATATTCATTGCGAAGTGTCACTTATACCTCGCATACACTTCAAATGAATGTAAATGTGACATTTCCTTACTAGGAAGTAGCGTTTGCAGATGTCTCCGTATCGAAGAAATAGAGACCTAATGCTTCTTAAATCGCGATGTCGCATTTCATATCTATGTTTCATGATAAGATATAATATTCATTGCGAAGTGTCATGTATACCTCGGATGCACTTCAAACGAATGTAAATGCGACACTTCGTGGCTAGGAAATAGCTTTTCCAGATGTCTACGCTTCGAAGCAATAGAGTTCTTATGCTTCTTGATACGCGAAATCGCATCTCATTTCTATGATTCATAATGAGATATGATACTCATTGCGCAGTATTACGCACACCTCGTGTACACTTCAAATGAATGAAAGTGCGAGACTTCCTTGCTAGGATGAAGCGTTTGCTGTTGTCTACGTATCGAAGCAATGGAGTTCTGATGCTTCTTAAAACGCGATATCGCATCTAATTTTTAGGTTTCATGATAAGATATAATATTCATCGTGGAGTGTTATGTATACCTCGTATTCACTTAAAAAGAATGTAATTGCGAAACTTCCTTGCTAGGAAATAGCGTTTGCAGATGTCTACGTTTCGTAGCCATAGGGTTCTAATGCTTCTTAATACGCCATATCGCATCATTTCTATGTCTCACTATAAGATATAATATTCATTGCGAAGTGTCACTTATACCTCGCATACACTTCAAATGAATGTAAATGCGACACTTCCTTGCTAGGAAATAGCGTTGGCAGATGTCTACGTATCGAAGCAACAGAGTACTAATGCTTCTTAAAACGAGATATCGCATCTCATTACTATGTTTTATGATAAGACATAATATTCATTGTGCAGTGTTATGTATACCTCGTATTCACTTCACCAGAATGTAAATGCCACACTTCATTGCTAGGAAATAGCATTTCCAGATGTCTACGTATCGAAGCAATAGTGTTCCAATGCATCTTGAAACGCGGTATTGCAACTCATTCCTATGATTCATGATAAGATATAATAGTCATCGCGAAGTGTTGTGTATACCTCGTCTACAATTCAAACGAATGTAAATGCCACACTTCATTGCTAGGATATAGTGTTTCGAGATATCTAGGTATGGAAGCAATTGAGTTCTAATGCTTTATAAAACGCGATATAGCAACTCATTTCTATGTTTTATTATCAGATATAATACTCATTGCGAAGTGATATGTATACCTCGTCTACACTTCAAAAGAATGTAAATGACACCCTTCCTCGCTAGGGAATAGCGCTTCCAGATGTCTACGTATCGAAGCAGTAGAGCTTTAATGCTTCTCTTAACGTGGTGTCGCATCTCAATACTTCGTTCATGATAAGATATAATATTCATTGCGAAGTGTTATTGACACATCGTCTACACTTTAAAAGAATGTAAATGCCTCACTTCCTTCCTAGGAAATGCGTCCCCAGTTGTCTACGTTTCGAAGCACTAGAGTTCTAATGTTTCTTAAAACACGATATCGTTTCTCATTTCTATGCTTCATGATGAGATATAATATACACTGCGAAGTGTTATGTATGCCTCGTCTACACTTCAGAAGAATGTAAATGTCTCACGTCCTTGATAGGGAATAGCGTTTCCAGATGTCTACGTATCGAAGCAATAGAGAACTAATGCTTCTTTAAACGCGATATCGCATCTCATTTCCATGTTTCATGATAAGATATAATATTCATTGCGAAGTGTCATGTAAACATGGCATACACTTTAAATGAATGTGAATGCGACACTTCCAGTCTAGGAAGTGGCGTTTGCAGGTGTCTACGTATCGGAGCAATAGAGTTCTAATGCTTCTTAAATCGCCATATTGCATCTCATTTCTATGTTTCATGATAAGATATTATATTCATTGTTCAGTGTTATGCATACCCCGTATTCACTTCAAAAGAATGTAAATGCGACACTTCCCTGCTAGTAAATAGCGTTTCCAGATGTCTACGTATCGAAGCAATAGGGTTCTAATGCTTCTTAAAACGCGATATCGCATCTCATTTCTTCGTTTCATGATAAGATATAATATTCATTGCGAAGTGTCATGTATACCTCGTATTCCTTTCAAAAGATTATAATTGCGACACTTCCTTGCTAGGAAGTAGCGTTTGCAGATGTCTACGTATCGAAGCAATAGAGTTCTAATGCTTCTTAAATCGCCATATCGCAATCTCATTTCTTTGTTTCATGATAAGATATAATATTCATAGCGAAGTGTCATGTATACCTCGTATTCACTTCAGATGAATGTATATGCGACACTTCCTTGCTAGGAAATAGCGTTTGCAGATGTCTACGTATCGAAGCAATAGAGTTCTAATGCTTCTAAAATCGCCATATTCGCACCTCAGTTCTGTGTTTCATGATAAGTTATAATACTCATTGCCAAGTGTCATGTTTACCTCGTACTCACATCAAAAGAATGTAAATGCGACACTCTCTTGCTAGGATGTAGCGTTTCCATATATCTACGTATCGTAGCAATAGAGTTCTAATGCTTCTTAAAACGCGATATCGCATCAAAATTCTATGTTTCATGATAAGATATAATATTCTGCGCGAAGTGTCATGTATTCCTCGTATTCTCCTCAGAGGAATGTAAAGGCGAAACTTCCTTGCTAGGAAATACGGATTGCAGATGTCTACGTATCGTAGCTATAGATTTCTATGCTTCTTAAACCGCGATATAGCATCTCATTTCTATGTTTCATGATAAGATATAATATTCATTGTGGAGTGTTATGTATATCTCGTATTCACTTCAAAAGATTGTAAATGGGACACTTGCTTGCTAGGAAATAGCGTTTGCAGATGTCTACCTACCGTAGCAATGGAATTCTAATGCTTCTTAAAAAGCGAAATCGATCCTCATTACTTGGTATCATGATAAGATATAATATTCATTGTGGAGTGTTAAGTATACATCGTATTCAGTTCAGAAGAATGTAAATGCGACACTTCCTTGCTAGGAAATAGGGTCTCCATATGTCTACGTATCGTACCATGAGTGTTCTAATCCTTCTCTAAACGCGATATCGCATCTCATTTCTATGTTTCATGATAAGTTATAATATTCATTGCGAAGTGTCATGTTTACCTCGTATTCAATCCAAAAGAATGTATTTGCGACACTTCCATGCTACGAAATAGCGTTTGCAGGCGTCTACGTATCGTAGCAATAGAGTTCTAATGCTTCTTAAATCGCGATATCGCATCTAATTTCTATGTTTCGTGATAAGGTATAATATTCATCGTGGAGTGTTATGTATATCTCGCATACACTTCAAATGAATGTAAATGCGACACTTGCTTGCTAGGAAATAGCGTTTGCAGATATCTACTTATTGTAGCAATAGAGTTCTGATGCTTCTTAAATCGCGATATCGCATCTCATTTCTTTGTTTCATGATAAGATATAATATTCATTGCGAAGTGTCATGTTTACCTCGTATTCAATCCAAAAGAATGTATTTGCGACACATCCATCCTACGAAATAGCGTTTGCATGTGTCTACGTATCGTGGCAATAGGGTCCTAATGCTTCTTAAAGCGCGATATCGCATCTCATTTTTATGTTTCGTTATAAGATATAATATTCATTGCGAAGTTTTATGTATACCTCGCATACACTTCAATTGAATGTAAATGCGACACATCGTTGCTAGGATATAGAGATGGCAAATGTCTACGTATCGTAGCAACAAAGTACTAATGCTTCGTAAAACGAGATATCGCATTTCATTTCTATGTTTTATGATAAGATATAATATTCATTGTGCAGTGTTATGTATACCTCGTATTCACTTCAATAGAATGTAAATGCGATACTTCCTTGCTGGGAAATAGAGTTTGCAGATGTCTACGTATCGTAGTATTAGAGTTCTATTCCTTCTTAGAACGCGATATCGCAACTCATTTCTATGTTTCATGATTAGATATAATATTCATTGCGAAGTGTCACGTATGCCTCGTATTCACTTCAAAAGAATGTAATTGCGACACTTCCTTGCTAGGAAATAGCGTTTGCAGATGCCTACGTATCCTAGAAATAGAGTTCTAATTCTTCTTAAAACGCGATATAGCATCTCATTTCTATGCTTCATGATAAGATATAATATTCATTGCGAAGTGTCGTGTATACCTTCCATACACTTCAAATGAATGTAAATGCGACACTTCCTTGCTAGGAAATGGCGATGGCAGATGTCTACGTATCGTAGCAATAGAGTTCTAATGCTTCTTAAAACGTGATGTCGCATCTCAGTCCTATGTTTCATGATAAGATATAATATTCATTGTGGAGTGTTATGCATACCTCGTATTCACTTCAAATGAATGTAAATGCGATACTTCCTTGCTATTAAATAGCGTTTGCAGATGTCTCCGTATCGAAGCAATAGAGTTCTAATGCTTCTTAAATCGCGATACCGCATTCCATTTCTATGTTTCGATATAAGTTATAATATTCATGGTGAATTGTTATGAATACCTCGTATTCACTTCAAAGGACTGTAAATGCGAAAATTCCTTGCCAGGAAATAGCGTTTGTAGATGTCTACGTATCATAGCAATAGAGTTCTAATGCTTCTTAAAACGCGATATCGCATCTCATTTCTATGTTTCATTATAAGATATATTATTCATAGCGAAGTGTTATGTATACCTTGCATACACTTCAAATGAATGTAAATGCGACACTTCCTTGCTAGGAAATAGCGTTTGCAGCTGTCTACGTTTCATAGCAATAGAGTTCTAATACTTCTTAGAACGCGATATCGCATCTCATTTCTATGTTTCATGACAAGATATAATATTCATTCTGGAGTGTTATGTATACCTCGAATTCACTTCAAAAGAATGTAAATGCGACACTTCCTTGCTAGGACATAGCGTTTGCAGATGTTTACGTATCGCAGCAATAGAGCTCAAATGCTTCTAAAAACGAGATATGGCATCCCATTTCTGTTTCATGATAAGATATAATATTCATTGCGATGTGTCATGTATACCTTGTATTCACTGCAAAAGAATGTAAGTGCGACACTTCCTTGCTAGGAAATAGCGTTTCCAGATGACTAGGAATCGAAACAATAGAGTTCTAATGCTTCTTAAAACGAGATGTCGCTTCTCATTTCTATGTTTCATTATAAGATATAATATTCATTGAGAAGTATCACTTATACCTCTCATGCTCTTCGAATGAATGTAAACGCGGCACTTCCTTGCTATAGGAAATAGCGTTTGCGGATGTCTGCGTATCGTAGCAATAGAGTTCTAATGCTTCTTGAATCGCCATATCGCATCTCATTTCTATGTTTCATGATAATATATAATATTCATTGTGCAGTATTATGTATATCTCGTCTACACTTCAAATGAATGTAAATGCGACACTTCCTTGCTAGGAAATAGCGTTTGCAGATGTCTGCGTATCGTAGCATTAGAGTCCTACTGCTTCTCAAAACGCGATATCGCATCTCATTTCTATGTGTCATGATAAGATATAATATTCATTGTGGAGTGTTTTGTATACCTCGAATTCACTACAAAAGAATGTAAATGCGACACTTCCTCGCTAGGAAATAGCGTCCGCAGATATCTACGTTTCGTAGCAATAGAGTTCTATTGCTCCTTAAAAGGCGATATCGCATCTCATTTCTATGTTTCATGATTAGATATAATATTCATTGCGAAGTGTCATGTATACCTCCCATACAATTCAAATTAATGCAAACGCGACACTTCCTTTCTAGGTAATAGCGTTTGAAAGATGTCTACGTATCGAAGCAAGAGAGTTCTAATGCTTCTTAAATCGCGATATAGCATCTCAATTCTATGTTTCATGATAATATATGATATTCATTATGGTGTGTGATGTATACCTCGTATTCACTTCCATTGCATGTAAATGCGACACTTCCTTGCTAAGAAGTAGCGTTTCCAGATGTATACGTATCGAAGCAGTTGTTCTAATGCTTCTTAAACCGGGATATCGCATTTCACTTCTATGTTTCATGATAAGACTTAATATTAATTGCGGAGTGTCATGATTACCTCCTATTCACTTAAAAGATTGTAAATTCGACACTTCCTTGCTAGGAAGTAGCGTTTGCAGATGTCTACGTATCGTAGCAATGGAGTTCTAATGCTTTTTACATCGCGATATCGCATCTCATTTCTGTGTTTCATGATAAGATATAATATTCATTGTGGAGTGTTATTTATACCTCGTATTCACTTCAAAAGAATGTATATGCGACATGTCCTTGCTAGGAAATAGCGTTTGCAGATGTCTACGAATCGTACCAATAGAAATCTAATGCTCTTTACATTGTGGAGTGCTATTTATACCTCGTATTCACTTCAAAAGAATGTAAATGCGACACTTCCATGCTAGGAAACAGCGTTCCCAGATATCTACGTATCGTAGCAATGGAGTTCTAATTCTTCTTAAAGCGCGATGTCGCATCTCACATCTATGATTCATGATAAGATACAATATTCATTGCGAAGTGTCATGTATACCTCGTTCTCACTTCAAAAGAGTGTGAATGCGGCTCTTCCTTGCTAGGAAATAGCGTTAGCAGATGTCTACGTATCGAAGCTATAGGGTTCTAGTACTTCTTAAAACGAGATGTCGCTTCTCATTTCTATGTTTCATGATAAGATATAATATTCATTGCGAAGTATCACTTATACCTCTCATGCTCTCCGAATGAATGTAAATGCGGCACTTCCTTGCTATAGGAAATAGCGTTTGCAGATGTCTGCGTATCGTAGCAATAGAGTTCTAATGCTTCTTGAATCGCCATATCGCATCTCATTTCTATGTTTCATGATAATATATAATATTCATTGTGCAGTATTATGTATATCTCGTCTACACTTCAAATGAATGTAAATGCCACTCTTCCTTGCCAGGAAATGCGTTTCCATATGTCTACGTAACGAAATAATAGAGTTCTAATGCTCCTTGAGACGCGATATCGCATCTCATTTCCATGTTTCATGATAAGATATAATATACATTGCGAAGTATTATGTATACCTCGTCTGCACTTCAAAAGAAGGTAAATGCCACACTTCATTGCTAGGAAATAGCGTTTCCAGATGCCTACGTACCGAAGCAATAAAGTTCTATTGCTTCTTAAAACGCGATATCGCATCGCCGTTCTATGTTTCATGATAAGATATAATATCCTTTGCGAAGTGTTATGCATACCTCGTCTACACTTCAAAAGAATGTAAACACCACACTTCCTTGCTAGGAAATAGCGTTTCCAGATGTCTACGAATCGAAGCAATATAGTACTAATGATTCTTAGGACCCGATATCGAATCTCGCTTATATGTTTCATGATCAGATACAATATTCATTGCGAAGTGTTACGTATATCTCGTCTGCACGTCAAAGGAATTAAAATGCCACACTTGCTTGCTAGGAATTAGCATTTCCAGATATCTACGAATCGAAGCAGTAGAGTTCTATTGCTCCTTAAAACGCGATATCGCATCTCATTTCTGAGTTTCATTGTAAGATATAATATTCATTATGTAGTGTTAGGTATACCTCGCCTACACTTCAAATGAATGTAAATGCCACACCTCCTTGCTAGTGAATAACGTTTCCAGATGTCTACGTATCCGAGCAATAGAGTTCTAATGCTTCTTAGAACACGATATATCATCTCATTTCTATGTTTCATTATAACATACAATATTCAATGCGTAGTGTTATGTGTACCTCGTCTACACTTCGAATGAATGTAAATGTCACACTTCCTTCCTTGGAAGTATTTCATCCAGATGTCTACGTATCGAAGCAATAGAGTTCTAATGCTTCTTTTAACGTGGTATCGCATCTCGATACTATGTTCATGATAAGATATAATATTCATTGCGAAGTGTTATTGACACATCGTCTACACTTTAGAAGAATGTAAATGCCACACATCCTTGCTAGGAAATGCGTTTCCAGATGTTTACGTATCGAAGCAGTAGATTTCTAATGCATCGTAAATCGCGGTATCGCATCTCATTTCTATGTTTCATGATAAGATATAATATTCATTGCGAAGTGTCACTTATACCTCTCATACACTTCAGAAGAATGTAAATGCGACACTTCCTTCCTAGGAAACAGCGTCTGCAGATGCCTACGTATCGTAGCAATAGAGTTCTGATGCTCCTTGAAACGGGATATCGATTCTCATTTCTATGTTTCATGATAAGATATAATATTCATTGCGAAGATTCATGTATTCCTCGTATTCACTTCAAATGAATGTAAATTGGACACTTCCTTGCTAGGAAATAGCGTTTGCAGATATCTACGTATCGTAGCAATCGTGATATAATGCTTCTTATAACGAGACATCGCATATCATTTCTATGTATCGTGATAACATATAATATTCATTGCGAAGTGTTATGTATACCTCACATACACTTCAAATGAATGTAAATGCGACACTTCCTTGCTAGGAAATAGCTACTGCAGATGTCTACGTATCGAAGCAATAGAGTTCTAATGCTTCTTGAAACGGGATATCGCATCTCATTACTATGTTTCATGATAACATTTAATATTCATTGCGAAGTGTCTCGTATACCTCGCATACACTTCAAATGAATGTAAATGCTACACTTCCTTGCTAGGAAATAACGTTTGCAGATGTCTGCGTATCGTAGCATTAGGGTTCTAATCCTTCTCAAAACGCAATATCGCATCTCATTTCTATGTCTCATGATAAGATGTAATATTCATTGCGAAGTGTCTTGTATACCTCGCATACACTTCAAATGATTGTAAATGCTACACTTCCTTGCTAGGAAATAGCGTTTGCAGATGTCTACGTATCGTAGCATTAGGGTTCTAATCCTTCTCAAAACGCAATATCGCATCTCATTTCTATGTTTCATGATAAGATATAATATTCATTGCGAAGTGTCTTGTATACCTCGCATACACTCCAAATGAATGTAAATGCGACACTTCCTTGCTAGGAAATAGCGTTGGCAGATGTCTACGTATCGAAGCAATAGAGTACTAATGATTCTTAAATCGCGATATCGCATCTCATTTCTATGTCTCATGATTAGATAAAATATTCATTGCGAAGTGTTATGTATTTCTCGCCTACACTTCAAATGAATGTAACTGTGACGCTTTCTTGCTAGGAAATAGCGTTTGCAGATGTCTACGTATCGTAGCAATAGAGTTCTAATGCTTCTTAAATCGCGATGTCGCATCTCATTTCTATGTTTCATGATGAGATATAATATTCATTGCGAAGTGTCACTTATACCTCCCATACACTTCAAATGAATGTAAATGCGACACTTCCTTGCTAGGATATAGCGTTTGCAGCTGTCTACGTTTCATAGCAATAGAGTTCTAATACTTCTTAGAACGCGATATCGCATCTCATTTCTATGTTTCATGACAAGATATGATATTCATTCTGGAGTGTTATGTATACCTCGAATTCACTTCAAAAGAATGTAAGTGCGACACTTCCTTGCTAGGAAATAGCGTTTCCAGATGACTAGGAATCGAAACAATAGAGTTCTAATGCTCCTTGAGACGCGATATCGCATCTCATTTCCATGCTTCATGATAAGATATAATATACTTTGCGAAGTGTTATGCATACCTCGTCTACACTTCAAAAGAATGTAAACACCACACTTCCTTGCTAGGAAATAGCGTTTCCAGATGTCTACGAATCGAAGCAATATAGTACTAATGATTCTTAGGACCCGATATCGAATCTCGCTTATATGTTTCATGATCAGATACAATATTCATTGCGAAGTGTTACGTATATCTCGTCTGCACGTCAAAGGAATGAAAATGCCACACTTGCTTGCTAGGAATTAGCATTTCCAGATATCTACGAATCGATGCAGTAGAGTTCTATTGCTCCTTAAAACGCGATATCGCATCTCATTTCTGAGTTTCATTGTAAGATATAATATTCATTATGTAGTGTTAGGTATACCTCGCCTACACTTCAATTGAATGTAAATGCCACACCTCCTTGCTAGTGAATAACGTTTCCAGATGTCTACGTATCCGAGCAATAGAGTTCTAATGCTTCTTAGAACACGATATATCATCTCATTTCTATGTTTCATTATAACATACAATATTCAATGCGTAGTGTTATGTGTACCTCGTCTACACTTCGAATGAATGTAAATGTCACACTTCCTTCCTTGGAAGTATTTCATCCAGATGTCTACGTATCGAAGCAATAGAGTTCTAATGCTTCTTTTAACGTGGTATCGCATCTCGATACTATGTTCATGATAAGATATAATATTCATTGCGAAGTGTTATTGACACATCGTCTACACTTTAGAAGAATGTAAATGCCACACATCCTTGCTAGGAAATGCGTTTCCAGATGTTTACGTATCGAAGCAGTAGATTTCTAATGCATCGTAAATCGCGGTATCGCATCTCATTTCTATGTTTCATGATAAGATATAATATTCATTGCGAAGTGTCACTTATACCTCTGATACACTTCTGTCACGTCCTGGCCCGAGAGAATTTCTCGTGTGGGAGACGGACGCCACGTAGCCGAAACGCGGAACCGATCACTCGATTGTGATGGGTGCCGTGGTTCCTTTAATGGGACGCGAACACTATAAGCACACGCGGACGCGATTTAGTATGTAGATTCTCTTACCTTTCGTCGCCTTGAGCTCTCGGTTGAATTAATACTTCTGTTCCAGGTATCGCTGTTTCCTGGGATCGCCTTCCGGAATGGTAGCTGCGTAGAAGCTGCGGAACGGAAACGTCAGCGGAATGAGGCTCCACTGGCCTTGGCAGGAATGCTGATCCCGCTTGGAAGAACTGGCCGAGGAGTGAAGAGACTGGATGCGGAAGCGAGAGTCCTGGCTCGCCCTGGATTCGGTGTATTCACGCACTAATCGTCGGAGCTGATTCTTTCGACCCGCACGTCGCGTTCTTTTCGAGACGGCGCGGCACATTCAAAAGCGACCTTCGACTAACTGGATTCGAGTTGGTAAGCGGCGGTCCTCTCTATCCGTGTCGGTCCAGCAGAACGAAGATCGATTGTCACTTCGAATAGTACGGAGCTGTAGTTCCACAAGGTTAAGCGGCGGTCCTCTCTAACCAAGTAGAATTTCCAGGCAACTGTACTAATTCAAAGAGTGAACGTGATAGTATGAATACGCGAGAACCGTATGTAAACGCGAGGATAAATGGAATAAAATAAAGTTGATTGTAGGTAAAAGTGAAAATATATTCTAAGTATAAAACCTATCTTACACTGATACTTTCCCTAAGCTAGATATAAGTACTTAATAAACTAGAACTTGAACTTAACTAGAAACAGAGAACACCTCGAAGAGGTGGCAGACAGCCCTAAGGCATGGATCAGAGATTAGAATCGCGGGTACTCGGAAGGAGTCCCGGAGAGATCGAGTCGGAACGAGTGTCGGAGTACGAACTGACGATCCTGTCGCGTGCACGGGACCTCCTCGGTTCCCGTGGCGCGCGAGTCGCTGAGTCCTCGCGGTGGGGCGTACGTTCGAGTGGGGCGCGCCTCGCGGTGGGGCGGCCGGTCGGAGTGGGAGCGCTCGCGTTACGCGTGAGCCGCGAGCGTCGAATGCGCGCGGGCGCGCGTCGCTACTTATGAATTAGAATATATGTACATCGGTCTTAGAATTATGTGTGTGTGTGTTGTTGGTGTTACAATGAGTGAGTCGTGTACTTAGAACTAGGATTTGAGTATTTATCGGTATACGCATGAGAAAAGTGAGTAAGGGCGAAAGCTGGCGGGAGATTCTGGTCGTTGCTCTCGTGGTGCCTCGTATGGTGCTGGATACGCGCGATAGCGCGGTCGGCTCGTCCATCTCCTAGGCGGATGTAGCGGATCGGCTGCCTTAGCTCGGCCAAAGGGCGGTTCGCCCGTGCGGTAGGATGCAGGTAGACGCAGGTAATTAGTTGTTGCGTGCTGCGGGAGGCGCCGGGGGGTGGAAGGCGATACGCCGGACGTTACACCTCCCCCCTTAGAAAAGGAATCTTGGCGGTGCCAAGATCTCCTGACTGGTGGGCACGACTGTGGGCGTTCCTCCGAATTTATTGCGCTGCC
This sequence comes from Xylocopa sonorina, assembly GCF_050948175.1. Taxonomy (NCBI): domain Eukaryota; kingdom Metazoa; phylum Arthropoda; class Insecta; order Hymenoptera; family Apidae; genus Xylocopa; species Xylocopa sonorina. Next base: position 355,239 of record NW_027490262.1, on the reverse strand, counting down.
GGTTGGCTGCCGTAGTTCCGCCGAGTCTCTGCTCTCATTGGTGTAGCGGACTCGCTTCGCCTTCGGGGAGTGGCCTCTGTGACTGGTGAATGGTCCCTCGGGGTTGATTGGCCTGTTGCTGGCACTGTCATCACTTTCATCACTAGCACTGAGTTTATTGGCACTCGCATTAATGTTTTCCGCACTAAATTCGCACTCATTCAATTGTTTATCAGTCTCTTTCTGTTTTAAACCACTCATGCGCTTACATATTTTTATCTTATTCGAATGAACAATCTTAACTTTTCCCTTAACAGATAACTTTACATTGTTGTTACCCAGAATTTCGAGTATTTTATATGGGCCCACATATTGTGACTGAAATTTATGTTTGTAGGGTTCTCGCAGTAAATAAACCCACTGACCAACTTCGAATTTCTGGATATTTTGCTTACGGTCGTAGTAGTATTTTGCACGGCGCTTTGCATTATCTAAATTCTCTTTTGCAATTCTTTGGGAACTTGTGATTTTATCATTTAAATCTATTAAATAATCTGAGTATGTTTCATTTTCTGAGATGTCCTGGAATGGATTTTCGGATGGCGTTCTCGCGATACGCCCGAATACGAGTTCATGGGGTGTGTATAATGTTCCCTCATGTACGCTCGTATTATAGGAGAACATGGCGTACGGTAGCCATTTCTCCCAATCGCCACTGGTGTCGATGTAGTGTCTCAAATATTCTGCTAAAACATGGTGTGACCTTTCCACCGAGCCGTTCGTTTGCGGGTGGAAAGCTGTGGATTTATATTGTTTTATACGGAATTTTATGGCGATTGCTTTTATTAAACTATTGATGAAATTCGACCCTTGATCGGTCAAAATTCCTTTAGGACATCCGAACTTGCATATAAACCCGGTGATAAGGGCATCTGCTATATCGACTGCTGTGGTTTGCTTTAGCGGGATCGCGACGGAATATTTTGTGAGTAAGTCTTGGATTGTCAGGATGTTGGTGAACCCGTCGGGTGTAGTGGGAAGGGGTCCCATAACATCCATGGATATTTTATCAAATGCGCTACCTGGTGTGTCCGTTAACGTGAGAGGTTGCCGTGTCTTTACGCGAACTAATTTTTCGGTTTGACAACTTTTGCACTTACTAATGTAATTTTGGATATCGGATTTCATATTCGGCCAATAAAATCTTTCCCTAATTCGTGAATAAGTTTTGTTGACACCTTTGTGTCCGCCAACTGGTGTATCATGATTTTCTTTAATGATTTTTTCTCTATGTTGTTCTGGCGGTATGTGAATTAAGCCCTGACAAACGGTGATTTGTAGTGGAGTTTCGTAAAATAGGTCTTGGAGTATTCTTTGAACCTGAGACCAAGGGATTTTATCTAATGAGACTTGTGCCATGCTAATTGATGTGATTTGGAGTTCCGATATTACGTCATACAATGAACGAAGAGTCTCTACTACCATTTGAAAGTCTATTGCTCGTTTTTCGTGCTCGATTACCGGCAGTTGTATATGGTAAAAGTTTTCTACTTTAACGACTTTAGCTTTCGTAAGATTTATGTCGGACTTGTGAATGAAGAATTTTCCTGCTTTACTTAACTGGCTGGCGCCAGAATCATAAGGATGTCCAGCTTTGGTGATAAAAGTGACTAGATTATCGCGCCTAGTGGCGATAGTATCGCGCGTGAATTTAAATAAAGGTTCGTATCGAATGTGTTCGGTCGGTAACTGATCTACCGCTGTGCGAATATCTTCCGATTCGGGCGAAGGTGGAGGCGGAGGAGGAGGCGGAGGCGGCATTGTGGATTTCTTTGAACGGTAAGGCTTCGGAACTGGATCAAAAATGTCCTCGTCGGATGAGGAGATTGGATTGAGAGGACAGATTTTTGCAGGATTGCGTGATAAAGCGTCTGCGTTTAGATTTGTCTTACCGGTTTTATACACAATCTCGTAGTCGTACTCCGCTAGTTTTAGTCGCCACCTCACAAGTCGGCTGGATGGGTCTTTAACGGAATTCATCCACACCAGTGGACGATGGTCTGTTACAAGCTTGAATTGGTTCCCGTAAACATAAGGTCTGAATTGGTGCACGGCGTAGATAATTGCGAGACATTCTTTTTCTATTGTCGAATAATTCTTTTCTGCGGAATTAAGGAGTCTCGATGTATATGCGATTGGAAGGTCGCGGCCTATCGGGCCTTGACTTAAGACTGCACCGACAGCGTCTATTGATGCGTCTGTTGTGATTATAAACGGGATTTTGAAATTCGGATACTGCAAAATAGGCGCTTCGCAGAGCGCATCTCGCAGTTGGACGAACGCGTTTTCCTGTTCGTTCCGCCAGGCGAATGGAGTATCTTTCTTTAAGAGGTTCGTAAGAGGTTTCGCAGTGTTCGAGAAATTTTGTATGAAACGCCTATAATAGCCTGCGAGTCCCAAGAATTGCTTTATTTGTTTTGGGTTCGACGGACGCGGGAAGTTTCGGACGGCGCTGACTTTGGAAGGATCCGGTTTCACGCCACTTTCACTAATGATGTGGCCCAGATAGCTAACTTCGCGACGAAGAAACTCACACTTATCGGGTTGCAGTGATAAATTTGACTCTCGAAGTTTGTTTGTGAGTTTTAGATACTTTGTGGCGTGCTCTTGGAGCGAACTGGCATATACGACGATATCGTCCAAATATACAAATAATTCGTTACCCTGCAAGCCGGCAAGTACGCTGTCCATTAGACGCTGGAAAGTGGCGGGCGCATTTTTCAGGCCGAATGGCATACGCGTGAACTCGAAGTGTCCGTACGGTGTCGAAAACGCGGTTTTATGCGCGTCAGCGGGTTCCATTGGAATTTGGTGGAACCCGCTGGCTAAGTCGAACGTACTGAAATACTTGGCGCTTCCGAGCTGGTCCAGTATTTCAGTTATACACGGTAGCGGATATGCATCAGCAACGGACTTTTCGTTTAACGCTCTGTAATCTATAACGACTCTCCACCTTTTCTTTCCCTGTGAGTCGGCCTTTTTCGGGACGACCCAAAGAGGAGAGTTGTAGGGGGATTTCGAGTCTCGAATAACGCCATTCTGCAATAAAGTTTCGATCTGATTCCGGATCTCCTCTTTATGTGCGGGTGGAAAACGATACTGTTTCACATTTATCGGTTTGTCGTCGACAGTAGGAATTTTATGCGTTGTTGCTGTGGTATGACCCAGTTTATCGCCCTCGATGTAAAATAGATCTTGGCTCTTATCAATCAAGTCTATTACGTGATTTTTCTCTTCCTCGTTAAGATGTTCGAGCCTTAAGAGATCGATAATACGTTCGAGGCGGGATTTCACTGGCTGTGCGGATTTCGCGGCGGATTTTGTAACTTGCGCATACGTTAGTTTCTGTTTTGCGCACGGAGAAGATCCTTGATCAGGACGTGGCGTTTTACGTGGAATTGAACGATCTAGATTTCCCTTCTGGGGATTGCCGGACGTATCGGCTGAGATTGAATTTGAATTCGACGTTCTAGAGAATGTCGTGAATAACGCGGAACTGTCTTCCTTCGAACATTTTGAAATATCGACTGGTTCCAATTCGATCGGAGGTAGAGCGATTTTTACAGTTTTATCTGTAGAGTTTATTACTCTTGTTATCACTGTATCTCCGGTAACTTTCACCAGCGCATTTCCAAAATAAATTCCTGGCGCTATATCCATGCGCGGAATTATTCCTTCGGCAAGGTGTGAATTAATTATCCGAACCTTTACCCCGATGTTCATGCGCGGTGGTACTAAGAATTGATGAAGTTTATTGAAAAAATTTTTCGCGGTTTTTCGCGGTTCTTTCGGCGGTTTCGAAGCGCGTTCCGTTTTTTCATGAAATTTCGACGATTTTTGAATTAGTGGTTTCGTTATTTCGGAGATTTCTGGGACCGTTTTTTCTAAATTAGAATCTGGTTTAGCCTCCGACGAAACTATATCGCGGCAGAAAGGAATGGTCGTACCGTGCCATTTGATTTCCTTTTTTAGGAAGGAAATTTCTGCGTCGGCACAGAAGCCCGAGCCCAAAATTCCGTCTGGGCCTAATGGAAAATTATCGTCGACGACATTGAACGGCACGACGCGCCCGAACAAAACAATATTGACTGTCCCTACCGTGGTAACTTGCCCATTAGTAACTCCCGTAATCACGAGTGTTTCGGACGTGTCTACGCGCGCGTGTGGGGACAAAGCGGAACGTTTGATTACGTTTATTTCCGCGCCAGTATCAATCATGAATTCGGTCATCTTTAGGAGAGCGGCCGAATTCAATATGACGCTTGGAGTGTTTGTCTTGCCCGTAAGATTTACAGCTGCACCGAGTCGTTGTCTTCGGTGGCTGGGTCGTTCGTCGCGAGAGATCTGATATTGCGATTGGCCTCGCGTCCTGTCTCGCGGCGTGGCGGGAGGCCATTCCCGTTTCCCGACTGCCTAATATTATTATTAAATTGTCTTCGGCGACATTCCTCTATTTCGTGACCCTCGCTTTTGCAATATCTGCAAAACTTAATTCGCGGCGCGATCGGTCGTGGATTTTCGTAACCGGCTCTATTCGTAGGAGTTTCGCGAGGGGTAGCGGGGTACCATGTATTCGGCGATTGCCGCGGTGGCGCTAACCTGAACCGACAATCTCTGGCGTAATGCCCGGGGTTATTGCATTTCGAGCAAATAACATTGTCGCGGTTGGATTTAGGTTCTACGCGCGAACGAGATTTTGATAATCGCTCGCGGTCTAGTTCGTGGCGTTTGTACAGCTCACGGGCGCGTGTGTATGCTTCCTGCGGTGAATGGACCTGATTTACGGGGAACGGAATTCGAATATCTGGAATCAGCCCATCAATGAAGCAACGTAATGTAAGCTCTTCAACGTCTGAAGAGCTTCGTGACGCGTACGGCGAGAGTCGCTCGCAGTCAACGATTGCGGATCTCAGATCTTTTACTCTACTAATGTAATCGAGTATGTGTTCGTCCTCCCTCATAAATATGTTGGTGAGCTGTCCGCGATAGTGATCCGCGGATCGTAGTGTGCTGAAGGTTTGCCTGAGTATGTCCGTTAACTCTAAAATTGAACTGCATTGTTCGTCCTCGAGGGCTGAATACGCGCGTCCCTTTAATTTTCCCTTAACTAAACGCGTGAAAGTCCGTTCGCAGCCGTTGGGTATAAGGTCATACGCGCGTTTACAGGCTCGCGTAAACTGTAGAACGGGGATATTTTCACCGTCGAAGTGAGGAACGGCTTCCAATGCCTGTTTTAAAGATAATTCATCGTGACCATTTCCGAGATCGGCTTGCGCGCTCTGTGGCGTAGTGTAATTTAATCGCGGTAATTCGAGAGAAGCGGTATCGTTATGCGTTATGGTTTGAGATCGGCGGACGGCGTCTAACTCGCGGCGAAGTTCGTCGATCTGTTGCAATAACAAAAGGGTGTTATCGGCGGATTTATCACCTACACTAGCGTCGGCGGTTCTTGGAAGCGGTTCGGCGAGCGCGTCTTGGAAATCGATAGCGCGTGAGACAGGGTGATTCTTTTCGGCGTCGGTATTCGCGGCTGTACCGCGCGGCGGCTGGTGGCGTGTCTTAACTGGCGTTCGCGTCGCCATAGCTGGTCGCGTATTCGAGCTAGCAGAATTTCTAGAGAAACGCGAATCTATCCCACCGCTGTCACCAAATTCGTGTCACGTCCTGGCCCGAGAGAATTTCTCGTGTGGGAGACGGACGCCACGTAGCCGAAACGCGGAACCGATCACTCGATTGTGATGGGTGCCGTGGTTCCTTTAATGGGACGCGAACACTATAAGCACACGCGGACGCGATTTAGTATGTAGATTCTCTTACCTTTCGTCGCCTTGAGCTCTCGGTTGAATTAATACTTCTGTTCCAGGTATCGCTGTTTCCTGGGATCGCCTTCCGGAATGGTAGCTGCGTAGAAGCTGCGGAACGGAAACGTCAGCGGAATGAGGCTCCACTGGCCTTGGCAGGAATGCTGATCCCGCTTGGAAGAACTGGCCGAGGAGTGAAGAGACTGGATGCGGAAGCGAGAGTCCTGGCTCGCCCTGGATTCGGTGTATTCACGCACTAATCGTCGGAGCTGATTCTTTCGACCCGCACGTCGCGTTCTTTTCGAGACGGCGCGGCACATTCAAAAGCGACCTTCGACTAACTGGATTCGAGTTGGTAAGCGGCGGTCCTCTCTATCCGTGTCGGTCCAGCAGAACGAAGATCGATTGTCACTTCGAATAGTACGGAGCTGTAGTTCCACAAGGTTAAGCGGCGGTCCTCTCTAACCAAGTAGAATTTCCAGGCAACTGTACTAATTCAAAGAGTGAACGTGATAGTATGAATACGCGAGAACCGTATGTAAACGCGAGGATAAATGGAATAAAATAAAGTTGATTGTAGGTAAAAGTGAAAATATATTCTAAGTATAAAACCTATCTTACACTGATACTTTCCCTAAGCTAGATATAAGTACTTAATAAACTAGAACTTGAACTTAACTAGAAACAGAGAACACCTCGAAGAGGTGGCAGACAGCCCTAAGGCATGGATCAGAGATTAGAATCGCGGGTACTCGGAAGGAGTCCCGGAGAGATCGAGTCGGAACGAGTGTCGGAGTACGAACTGACGATCCTGTCGCGTGCACGGGACCTCCTCGGTTCCCGTGGCGCGCGAGTCGCTGAGTCCTCGCGGTGGGGCGTACGTTCGAGTGGGGCGCGCCTCGCGGTGGGGCGGCCGGTCGGAGTGGGAGCGCTCGCGTTACGCGTGAGCCGCGAGCGTCGAATGCGCGCGGGCGCGCGTCGCTACTTATGAATTAGAATATATGTACATCGGTCTTAGAATTATGTGTGTGTGTGTTGTTGGTGTTACAATGAGTGAGTCGTGTACTTAGAACTAGGATTTGAGTATTTATCGGTGTACGCATGAGAAAAGTGAGTAAGGGCGAAAGCTGGCGGGAGATTCTGGTCGTTGCTCTGGTGGTGCCTCGTATGGTGCTGGATACGCGCGATAGCGCGGTCGGCTCGTCCATCTCCTAGGCGGATGTAGCGGATCGGCTGCCTTAGCTCGGCCAAAGGGCGGTTCGCCCGTGCGGTAGGATGCAGGTAGACGCAGGTAATTAGTTGTTGCGTGCTGCGGGAGGCGCCGGGGGGTGGAAGGCGATACGCCGGACGTTACACTTCAGAAGAATGTAAATGCGACACTTCCTTCCTAGGAAACAGCGTCTGCAGATGCCTACGTATCGTAGCAATAGAGTTCTGATGCTCCTTGAAACGGGATATCGATTCTCATTTCTATGTTTCATGATAAGATATAATATACATTGCGAAGATTCATGTATTCCTCGTATTCACTTCAAATGAATGTAAATTGGACACTTCCTTGCTAGGAAATAGCGTTTGCAGATATCTACGTATCGTAGCAATCGTGATATAATGCTTCTTATAACGAGACATCGCATATCATTTCTATGTATCGTGATAACATATAATATTCATTGCGAAGTGTTATGTATACCTCACATACACTTCAAATGAATGTAAATGCGACACTTCCTTGCTAGGAAATAGCTACTGCAGATGTCTACGTATCGAAGCAATAGAGTTCTAATGCTTCTTGAAACGGGATATCGCATCTCATTTCTATGCTTCATGATAAGATATAATATTAATTGCGAAGTGCCATGTGTACCTTGTATTCACTTCAGAAGAATATAAATGCGACACTTCCTTGCTAGGAAATAACGATGTAAATGCGGCACTTCCTTCCTAGGAAATAGCGTTTGCAAATGTCTACGTATCGAAGCAAGAAAGTTCTAATGCATCTTATATCGCGATATCGCATCTCATTTCTATGTTTCATGATAATATATAATATTCATTGTGCAATGTTATGTATACCTCGCATTCACTTCAAAAGAATATAAATGCGACACTTCCTTGCTAGGAAATAGCTATTGCAGATGTCTACGTATCGTAGCAAGCGTGTTATAATGCTTCTTAAAACGAGACATCGCATCTCATTACTATGTTTCATGATAACATATAATATTCATTGCGAAGTGTTATGTATACCTCGCATACACTTCAAATGAATGTAAATGCGACACTTCCTAGCTAGGAAATTGCGATTGCAGATATCTACGTATCGAAGCAATAAAGTTCTAATGCTTCTTAAACCGGGATATCGCATTTCACTTCTATGTTTCATGATAAGACTTAATATTAATTGCGGAGTGTCATGATTACCTCCTATTCACTTAAAAGATTGTAAATTCGACACTTCCTTGCTAGGAAGTAGCGTTTGCAGATATCTACGTATCGTAGCAATGGAGTTCTAATGCTTTTTACATCGCGATATCGCATCTCATTTCTGTGTTTCATGATAAGATATAATATTCATTGTGGAGTGTTATTTATACCTCGTATTCACTTCAAAAGAATGTATATGCGACATGTCCTTGCTAGGAAATAGAGTTTGCAGATGTCTACGTATCGAAGCAATAGGGTTCTAGAGCTTCTTAAAACGCGATATCGCATCACATATCTATGTTTCTTGATAAGATATAATATTCATTGCGAAGTGTCTTGTATACCTCGCATACACTTCAAATGAATGTAAATGCGACACTTCCTTGCTAGGAAATAGCGTTTGCAGATGTCTACGTATCGTAGCAATAGAGTTCTAATGCTTCTTAAATCGCGATGTCGCATCTCATTTCTATGTTTCATGATAAGATATAATATTCATTGTGCAGTATTATGTATATCTCGTCTACACTTCAAATGAATGTAAATGCGACACTTCCTTGCTAGGAAATAGCGTTTGCAGATGTCTGCGTATCGTAGCATTAGAGTCCTACTGCTTCTCAAAACGCGATATCGCATCTCATTTCTATGTGTCATGATAAGATATAATATTCATTGTGGAGTGTTTTGTATACCTCGAATTCACTACAAAAGAATGTAAATGCGACACTTCCTCGCTAGGAAATAGCGTCCGCAGATATCTACGTTTCGTAGCAATAGAGTTCTATTGCTCCTTAAAAGGCGATATCGCATCTCATTTCTATGTTTCATGATTAGATATAATATTCATTGCGAAGTGTCATGTATACCTCGCATACAATTCAAATTAATGCAAATGCGACACTTCCTTTCTAGGTAATAGCGCTTGAAAGATGTCTACGTATCGAAGCAAGAGAGTTCTAATGCTTCTTAAATCGCGATATAGCATCTCAATTCTATGTTTCATGATAATATATGATATTCATTATGGTGTGTGATGTATACCTCGTATTCACTTCCATTGCATGTAAATGCGACACTTCCTTGCTAAGAAGTAGCGTTTCCAGATGTATACGTATCGAAGCAGTTGTTCTAATGCTTCTTAAACCGGGATATCGCATTTCACTTCTATGTTTCATGATAAGACTTAATATTAATTGCGGAGTGTCATGATTACCTCCTATTCACTTAAAAGATTGTAAATTCGACACTTCCTTGCTAGGAAGTAGCGTTTGCAGATGTCTACGTATCGTAGCAATGGAGTTCTAATGCTTTTTACATCGCGATATCGCATCTCATTTCTGTGTTTCATGATAAGATATAATATTCATTGTGGAGTGTTATTTATACCTCGTATTCACTTCAAAAGAATGTATATGCGACATGTCCTTGCTAGGAAATAGCGTTTGCAGATGTCTACGAATCGTACCAATAGAAATCTAATGCTCTTTACATCTCGATACCGCATCTCATTTCTATGTTTCATGATAAGATATATTATTCATTGTGGAGTGCTATTTATACCTCGTATTCACTTCAAAAGAATGTAAATGCGACACTTCCATGCTAGGAAACAGCGTTCCCAGATATCTACGTATCGTAGCAATGGAGTTCTAATTCTTCTTAAAACGCGATGTCGCATCTCACATCTATGATTCATGATAAGATACAATATTCATTGCGAAGTGTCATGTATACCTCGTTCTCACTTCAAAAGAGTGTGAATGCGGCTCTTCCTTGCTAGGAAATAGCGTTAGCAGATGTCTACGTATCGAAGCTATAGGGTTCTAGTTCTTCTTAAAACGAGATGTCGCTTCTCATTTCTATGTTTCATGATAAGATATAATATTCATTGCGAAGTATCACTTATACCTCTCATGCTCTCCGAATGAATGTAAATGCGGCACTTCCTTGCTATAGGAAATAGCGTTTGCAGATGTCTGCGTATCGTAGCAATAGAGTTCTAATGCTTCTTGAATCGCCATATCGCATCTCATTTCTATGTTTCATGATAATATATAATATTCATTGTGCAGTATTATGTATATCTCGTCTACACTTCAAATGAATGTAAATGCCACTCTTCCTTGCCAGGAAATGCGTTTCCATATGTCTACGTAACGAAATAATAGAGTTCTAATGCTCCTTGAGACGCGATATCGCATCTCATTTCAATGCTTCATGATAAGATATAATATACATTGCGAAGTATTATGTATACCTCGTCTGCACTTCAAAAGAAGGTAAATGCCACACTTCATTGCTAGGAAATAGCGTTTCCAGATGCCTACGTACCGAAGCAATAAAGTTCTATTGCTTCTTAAAACGCGATATCGCATCGCCGTTCTATGTTTCATGATAAGATATAATATCCTTTGCGAAGTGTTATGCATACCTCGTCTACACTTCAAAAGAATGTAAACACCACACTTCCTTGCTAGGAAATAGCGTTTCCAGATGTCTACGAATCGAAGCAATATAGTACTAATTTTTCTTAGGACCCGATATCGAATCTCGCTTATATGTTTCATGATCAGATACAATATTCATTGCGAAGTGTTACGTATATCTCGTCTGCACGTCAAAGGAATGAAAATGCCACACTTGCTTGCTAGGAATTAGCGTTTCCAGATATCTACGAATCGAAGCAGTAGAGTTCTATTGCTCCTTAAAACGCGATATCGCATCTCATTTCTGAGTTTCATTGTAAGATATAATATTCATTATGTAGTGTTAGGTATACCTCGCCTACACTTCAAATGAATGTAAATGCCACACCTCCTTGCTAGTGAATAACGTCTCCAGATGTCTACGTATCCGAGCAATAGAGTTCTAATGCTTCTTAGAACACGATATATCATCTCATTTCTATGTTTCATTATAACATACAATATTCAATGCGTAGTGTTATGTGTACCTCGTCTACACTTCGAATGAATGTAAATGTCACACTTCCTTCCTTGGAAGTATTTCATCCAGATGTCTACGTATCGAAGCAATAGAGTTCTAATGCTTCTTTTAACGTGGTATCGCATCTCGATACTATGTTCATGATAAGATATAATATTCATTGCGAAGTGTTATTGACACATCGTCTACACTTTAGAAGAATGTAAATGCCACACATCCTTGCTAGGAAATGCGTTTCCAGATGTTTACGTATCGAAGCAGCAGATTTCTAATGCATCGTAAATCGCGGTATCGCATCTCATTTCTATGTTTCATGATAAGATATAATATTCATTGCCAAGTGTCACTTATACCTCTCATACACTTCAGAAGAATGTAAATGCGACACTTCCTTGCTAGGAAACAGCGTCTTCAGATACCTACGTATCGTAGCAATAGAGTTCTGATGCTCCTTGAAACGGGATATCGATTCTCATTTCTATGTTTCATGATAAGATATAATATTCATTGCGAAGATTCATGTATTCCTCGTATTCACTTCAAATGAATGTAAATTGGACACTTCCTTGCTAGGAAATAGCGTTTGCAGATATCTACGTATCGTAGCAATCGTGATATAATGCTTCTTATAACGAGACATCGCATATCATTTCTATGTATCGTGATAACATAATATTCATTGCGAAGTGTTATGTATACCTCACATACACTTCAAATGAATGTAAATGCGACACTTCCTTGCTAGGAAATAGCTACTGCAGATGTCTACGTATCGAAGCAATAGAGTTCTAACGCTTCTTGAAACGGGATATCGCATCTCATTTCTATGCTTCATGATAAGATATAATATTAATTGCGAAGTGTCATGTGTACCTTGTATTCACTTCAGAAGAATATAAATGCGACACTTCCTTGCTAGGAAATAACGATGTAAATGCGGCACTTCCTTCCTAGGAAATAGCGTTTGCAAATGTCTACGTATCGAAGCAAGAAAGTTCTAATGCATCTTATATCGCGATATCGCATCTCATTTCTATGTTTCATGATAGTATATAATATTCATTGTGCAATGTTATGTATACCTCGCACTCACTTCAAAAGAATGTAAATGCGACACTTCCTTGCTAGGAAATAGCTATTGCAGATGTCCACGTATCGTAGCAAGCGTGTTATAATGCTTCTTAAAACGAGATATCGCATCTCATTACTATGTTTCATGATAACATATAATATTCATTGCGAAGTGTTATGTATACCTCGCATACACTTCAAATGAATGTAAATGCGACACTTCCTAGCTAGGAAATTGCGATTGCAGATATCTACGTATCGAAGCAATAAAGTTCTAATGCTTCTTGGAACGGGATATCGCATCTCATTTCTATGTTTCATGATAGGATATAATATTAATTGCGAAGTGTTATGTGTACCTCGTCTATACTTCACAAGAATGTAAATGCCACACTTCCTTTCAAGGAAATAGCGTTTCCAGATACCTACTTATCTAAGCAATAGAATTCTAATGCTTCTTAAATCGCAATATCGCATCCCATTTCTATGTTTCATGATAAGAAATAATATTCACTGTGGATTGTCATGTATACCAGGTACTCACATCTAAAGAATGTAAATGCGACACTTCCTTGCTAGGAAATAGAGTTTGCAGATGTCTACGTATCGAAGCAATAGGGTTCTAGAGCTTCTTAAAACGCGATATCGCATCACATATCTATGTTTCTTGATAAGATATAATATTCATTGCGATGTGTCATGTATACCTCGCATACACTTCAAAAGAATGTAAATGCGACACTTCCTTGCTGGGAAATAGCGTTTGCAGATGTCTACGTATCGTAGCATTAGAGTTCTAATGCTTCTCAAAACGCTATATCGCATCTCATTTCTATGTTTCATGATAACATATAATATTCATTGCGAAGTGTCTTGTATACTTCGCATACACTTCAACTGAGTGTAAATGCGACACTTCCTTCCTAGGAAATAGTTTCTGCAGATATCTACGTTTCGTAGCAATAGAGTTCTAATGTTTCTTAAAACGAGATATCGCATCTCATTTCTATGTTTCATGATAAGATGTAATATTCATTGCGAAGTGTCTTGTATACCTCGCATACACTTCAAATGAATGTAAATGCTACACTTCCTTGCTAGGAAATAACGTTTGCAGATGTCTGCGTATCGTAGCATTAGGGTTCTAATCCTTCTCAAAACGCAATATCGCATCTCATTTCTATGTCTCATGATAAGATGTAATATTCATTGCGAAGTGTCTTGTATACCTCGCATACACTTCAAATGATTGTAAATGCTACACTTCCTTGCTAGGAAATAGCGTTTGCAGATGTCTACGTATCGTAGCATTAGGGTTCTAATCCTTCTCAAAACGCAATATCGCATCTCATTTCTATGTTTCATGATAAGATATAATATTCATTGCGAAGTGTCTTGTATACCTCGCATACACTTCAAATGAATGTAAATGCGACACTTCCTTGCTAGGAAATAGCGTTGGCAGATGATTACGTATCGAAGCAATAGAGTTCTAATGCTTCTTATATCGCCATATAGAATCTCATTTCTATGTTTCATGATAAGATATAATATTCATTGTGGAGTGTTATGTATACCTCGAATTCACTTCAGATGAATGTATATGCGACACTTCCTTGCAAGGAAATAGCGTTTGCAGATGTCTACTGATCGTAGCAATAGAGTTCTAATGCTTCTTAAAACGCAATATCGCACCTCTCTTCCATGTTTCATGATAAGATATAATATTCATTGCGAAGTGTTATGTATACCTCGCATACACTTCAAATGAATGTAAATGCGACACTTCCTTGCTAGGAAATAGCGTTTGCAGATGTCTACGTATCGAAGCAAAAGAGTTCTAATGCTTCTTAGAACGAGATACCGCATCTCATTCCTATGTTTCATGGTACGATATATTATTCATTGCCAAGTATCACGTATACCTCGCACACACGTCAAATGAATGTATATACGACACTTCCTTGCTAGGAAATAGCGTCTGCATATGCCTACGTATCGAAGCAACAGAGTTCTCATGCTTTTTAAAACGAGATATCGCATCTCATTTCTATGCTTCATGCTAAGATATAGTATTCATTGTGCAGTGTTATGTATACCCCGTATTCACCTCAATAGAATGTAAATGCGACACTTCCTTGCTAGGAAATAGCGATGGCAGATGTCTACGTATCGAAGCAACAGTGTTCCAATGCTTCTTAAATCGTCATAACGCATCTCATTTCTATGTTTCATGATAAGATATAATATTCATTGTGCAGTGTTATGTATACCCCGTATTCACATCAAAAGAATGTAAGTACGACACATCCTTGCTAGGAAATAGCGTTTGCAGATGTCTACGTATCGCAGCAATAGAGTTCTAATGCTTCAGAAAACGCGACATCGCATCTCATTTCTATGAATCATGATAAGACGTAATATTCATTGCGAAGTGTCTTGAATACCTCGCATACACTTCAAATGAATGTAAATGCGACACTTCCTTGCTAGGAAATAGCGTTTGCAGATGTCTACGTATCGTAGCAATTGAGTTCTAATGCTTCTCAAAACGCGATATCGCATCTCATTTCTATGAATCATGATAAGAGGTAATATTCATTGCGAAGTGTCTTGAATACCTCGCATACACTTCAAATGAATGTAAATGCGACACTTCCTTGCTTGGAAATAGCGTTTGCAGATGTCTACGTGTCGTGGCAATAGAGTTCTAGTGCTTCTTGAACAGGATACCGCAACTCATTTCTATGTTCCATGACAAGATATGATATTCATAGTGGAGTGTTATGTATACCCCGTATTCACTTCAAAAGAATTTAAATGCGACACTTCCTTGTTAGGATATAGTGTTTTGCAGATGTCTACGTATCGTAGCAATAGAAATCTAATGCTTCTTAAAACGCGATATCGCGTCTCATTTCTATGTTTTATGATAAGGGATAATATTCATTGTGTAGTGTCATGTATACTTCGTATTCACCTCAAAAGAATGTAAATGCAACACTTCCTTGCTTGGAAATAGCGTTTGCAGATGTCTACGTATCGAAGCAATATAGTTCTAATGCTTCTAAAATCTTCATATAGCATTTCATTCCTATGATTTATGATAAGATATAATATTCATTGTGCAGTGTTATGTATACCGCGTATTCACTTCAATAGAATGTAAATGCGACACTTCCTTGCTAGGAAATAGCGTTTACAGATGTCTACGTATCGTAGCATTAGAGTTCTAATCCTTCTTAGAACGCGAAATCGCTCCTCACTTCTATGTTTCATGATTAGATATAATATTCATTGTGGAGTGTTATGTATACCTCGTATTCACTTCAAAAGAATGTAAATGCGACACTTCCTTGCTAGGAAATAGCGTTTGCAGATTTCTGCGTATCGTAGTATTAGATTTCTAATGCATCTCAAAACGCGATATCGCCTCTCATTTCTATGTTTCATGAAAAGATATAATATTTATTGCGAAGTGTCACGTATACATCGCATACACTTCAAATGAATGTAAATGCGACAGTTCCTTGCTAGGAAATAGCGTTTACAGACGTCTACGTATCGAAGCAATAGAGTTCTAATGCTTCTTGAAACGGAATATCGCATCTCATTTCTATGCTTCACGATAAGAAATAATTTTCATTGCGAAGTTTCATGTATTCCTCGTATTCACTTCAAATGAATGTAAATGCGGCACTTCCTTGCTAGGAAATAGAGTTTGCAGATGTCTACGTATCGTAGCAAGCGTGTCATAATGATTCTTAAAACGAGATATCGCATCTTATTTCTATGTTTCATGATAACATATAATATTCATTGCGAAGTGTTATGTATACCTCGCATACACTTCAAATGAATGTAAATGCGACACTTCCTTGCTAGGACATAACGTTTGCAGATGTCTACGTATCGTAGCAATAGAGTTCTAATGCTTCTTATATCGCGAGATCGCATCTCATATCTATGTTTCACGATAAGATATAATATTCATTGCGAAGTGTTATGTATACCTCGCATACACTTCAAATGAATGTAAATGCGACAGTTCCTTGCTAGGAAGTAGCGATTGCAGATGTCTACGTATCGAAGCAATAGAGTTCTAATGCTTCTTGAAACGGGATATCGCATCTCATTTCCATGTTTCATGATAAGATATAATATTAATTGCGAAGTGTCATGTATACCTCGCATTCACTTCAAAAGAATGTAAATGCGACACTTCCTCGCTAGGAAATAGCGTTTGCAGATGTCTACGTATCGTAGCAATAGAGTTCTTATGCTTCTTATATCGCAAGATCGAATCTCAGATCTATGTTTCACGATAAGATATAATATTCATTGTGGAGTGTTATGTATACCTCGTATTCACCTCAAAAGAATGTAAATGCGACACTTCCTTGCTAGGAAATAGCGTTTGCAGATTTTTGCGTATCGTAGCATTAGATTTCTATTGCATCTCGAAACGCGAGATCGCACCTCATATCTATGTTTCACGATAAGATATAATATTCATTGCGAAGTGTTATGTATACCTCGCATACACTTCAAATGAATGTAAATGCGACAGTTCCTTGCTAGGAAGTAGCGATTGCAGATGTCTACGTATCGAAGCAATAGAGTTCTAATGCTTCATGAAACGGGATATCGCATCTCATTTCCATGTTTCATGATAACATATAATATTCATTGCGAAGTGTTATGTATACCTCGCATACACTTCAAATGAATGTAAATGCGACACTTCCTTGCTAGGAAATAACGTTTGCAGATGTCTACGTATCGTAGCAATAGAGTTCTAATGCTTCTTATATCGCGAGATCGCATCTCATATCTATGTTTCACGATAAGATATAATATTCATTGCGAAGTGTTATGTATACCTCGCATTCACTTCAAATGAATGTAAATGCGACAGTTCCTTGCTAGGAAGTAGCGATTGCAGATGTCTACGTATCGAAGCAATAGAGTTCTAATGCTTCTTGAAACGGGATATCGCATCTCATTTCCATGTTTCATGATAAGATATAATATTAATTGCGAAGTGTCATGTATACCTCGCATTCACTTCAAAAGAATGTAAATGCGACACTTCCTTGCTAGGAAATAGCGTTTGCAGACGTCTACGTATCGAAGCAATAGAGTTCTAATGCTTCTTGAAACGGAATATCGCATCTCATTTCTATGCTTCACGATAAGAAATAATATTCATTGCGAAGTGTTATGTATACCTCGCATACATTTCAAATGAATGTAAATGCGACAGTTCCTTGCTAGCAAATAGCGTTTGCAGATGTCTACGTATCGTAGCAATAGAGTTCTAATGATTCTTAAAACGAGATATCGCATGTCATTTCTATGTTTCATGATAACATATAATATTCATTGCGAAGTGTTATGTATACCTCGCATACACTTCAAAAGAATGTTAATGCGACACTTCCTTGCTAGGAAATAGCGTTTGCAGATTTCTGCGTATCGTAGCAATAGAGTTCTAATGCTTCTTATATCGCGAGATCGCATCTCATATCTATGTTTCACGATAAGATATAATATTCATTGCGAAGTGTTATGTATACCTCGCATGCACTTCAAATGAATGTAAATGCGACAGTTCCTTGCTAGGAAGTAGCGATTGCAGATGTCTACGTATCGAAGCAATAGAGTTCTAATGCTTCTTGAAACGGGATATCGCATCTCATTTCCATGTTTCATGATAAGATATAATATTAATTGCGAAGTGTCATGTATACCTCGCATTCACTTCAAAAGAATGTAAATGCGACACTTCCTTGCTAGGAAATATCGTTTGCAGACGTCTACGTATCGAAGCAATAGAGTTCTAATGCTTCTTGAAACGGAATATCGCATCTCATTTCTATGCTTCACGATAAGAAATAATTTTCATTGCGAAGTGTCACGTATACATCGCATACACTTCAAATGAATGTAAATGCGACACTTCCTTGCTAGGAAATAACGTTTGCAGATGTCTACGTATCGTAGCAATAGAGTTCTTATGCTTCTTATATCGCAAGATCGAATCTCAGATCTATGTTTCACGATAAGATATAATATTCATTGTGGAGTGTTATGTATACCTCGTATTCACCTCAAAAGAATGTAAATGCGACACTTCCTTTCTAGGAAATAGCGTTTGCAGATTTCTGCGTATCGTAGCATTAGATTTCTATTGCATCTCAAAACGCGATATCGCGTCTCATTTCTATGTTTCATGAAAAGATATAATATTTATTGCGAAGTGTCACGTATACATCACATACACTTCAATTGAATGTAATTGCGAAAGTTCCTTGCTAGGAAATAGCGTTTGCAGACGTCTACGTATCGAAGCAATAGAGTTCTAATGCTTCTTGAAACGGAATATCGCATCCCATTTCTTTGCTTCACGATAAGAAATAATTTTCATTGCGAAGTTTCATGTATTCCTCGTATTCACTTCAAATGAATGTAAATGCGATACTTCCTTGCTAGGAAATAGAGTTTGCAGATGTCTACGTATCGTATCAAGCGTGTTATAATGATTCTTAAAACGAGATATCGCATCTCATTCCTATGTTTCATGATAACATGTAATATTCATTGCGAAGTGTTATGTATACCTCGCATACACTTCAAATGAATGTAAATGCGACACTTCCTTGCTAGGAAATAACGTTTGCAGATGTCTACGTATCGTAGCAATAGAGTTCTAATGCTTCTTAGATCGCGAGATCGCACCTCATATCTATGTTTCACGATAAGATATAATATTCATTGCGAAGTGTTATGTATACCTCGCATACACTTCAAATGAATGTAAATGCGACAGTTCCTTGCTAGGAAGTAGCGATTGCAGATGTCTACGTATCGAAGCAATAGAGTTCTAATGCTTCATGAAACGGGATATCGCATCTCATTTCCATATTTCATGATAACATATAATATTCATTGCGAAGTGTTATGTATACCTCGCATTCACTTCAAAAGAATGTAAATGCGACACTTCCTTGCTTGGAAATAGCGTTTGCAGATGTCTACGTATCGTAGCAATAGAGTTCTTATGCTTCTTATATCGCAAGATCGAATCTCAGATCTATGTTTCACGATAAGATATAATATTCATTGTGGAGTGTTATGTATACCTCGTATTCACCTCAAAAGAATGTAAATGCGACACTTCCTTGCTAGGAAATAGCGTTTGCAGATTTCTGCGTATCGTAGCATTAGATTTCTATTGCATCTCCAAACGCGATATCGCATCTCATTTCTATGTTTCGTGACAACATATAATATTCATTGCGAAGTGTTATGTATACCTCGCATGCACTTCAAAAGAATGTTCATGCGACACTTCCTTGCTAGGAAATAGCGTTTGCAGATTTCTGCGTATCGTAGCATTATATTTCTATTGCATCTCAAAACGCGATATCGCATCTCATTTCTATGTTTCATGATAAGATATAATATTCACTGCGAAGTGTTATGTATTCCTCGTACTCACTTCAATTGAATGTAAATGCGACACTTCCTTGCTAGGAAGTAGCGATTGCATATGTCTACGTATCGAAGCAATAGGGTTCTAATGCTTCTTAGAACGCGATATCGCATATCATTTCTGTGTCTCATGATATGATATAATATTCTTTGCGATGGGTTATGTATATCTAGTCTACACATCAAATGAATGTAAATGCGACACTTCCCAGCTAGGAAATAGCGTTGGCAGATGTCTACGTATCGAAGCGATAAAGTTCTAATGCTTCTTAAAACGCGATATCGTATCTCATTTCTATGTTTCGTGATAAGATATAATATTCATTGTGGAGAGTTATGTATACCTCGTATTCACTTCAAAAGAATGTAAATGCAACACTTCCTTGCTAGGAAATAGTTTTTGCAGATGTCTACGTATCGTAGCATTAGAGTTCTAATGCTTCTCAAAACGCGATATCGCATCTCATTCCTATGTTTCATGATAAGATATAATTTTCATTGCGAAGTGTCATGTATACCTCCCATACACTTCAAATTAATGTAAATGCGACACATCCTTGCTACGGAATTACGTTTCCAGATGTCTACGTATCGAAGCAATAGAGTTCTTATGCTTCTTAAATCGCCATATCGCATCTCTTTTCTATGGTCTATGATAAGATATAATATTCATTGTGTAGAGTTATGTATACCTCGTATTCACTTCAAAAGAATGTAAATGCGACACTTCCTTGCTAGGAACTAGCGTTTACAGATGTCTACGTATCGAAGCTATAGAGTTATGATGCTTCTTAAATTGCGATATCGCATCTCATTTCTATGTTTCGTGATAAGATATAATATTCTTTGTGGAGTGCCATGTATACCACGTACTCACTTCAAAAGAATGTAAATGCGACACTTCCTTGCTAGGAAGTATCGTTTGCAGATATCTACGTATCGAAGCGATAAAGTCCTAATGCTTCTTAAATCGCCAAATCGCATCTCATTTCTGTGTTTCATGATAAGATACGATATTCATTGTGGAGTGTTATGTATACCTCGCATTCACTTCAAAAGAATGTAATTGCGACACTTCCTTGCTAGGAAATAGCGTCTGCAGATGTCTACGTATCGTAGCATTAGAGTTCTAACGCTTCTCAAAACGCGATATCGCATCTTATTTCTATGTGTCATGATAATGTATAATATTCGTAGTGCACTGTTATGTATATCTCGTCTACACTTCAAATGAATGTAAATGCGAAACTTCCCTGCTAGGAAATAGCGTTTGCAGATGTCTACGTATCGTAGCATTAGTGTTCTAATGCTTCCCAAAACGCGATATCGCATCTCATTCCTGTGTTTCATGATAATATATAATAATCATTGCGAAGTGTCATGTATACCTCGCAACCACGTCAAATGAATGTAAAGGCGACACTTCCATACTAGGGGATAGCGTTTGCAAATGTCTACGTATCGTAGCAATAAGGTTCTAATGCTTCCCAAAACGCGATATCGCATCTCATTCCTATGTTTCATGATAATATATAATAATCATTGCGAAGTGTCATGTATACCACGCATACACTTCAACTGAATGTAAATGCGACACTTCCATGCTAGGAAATAGCGTTTGCAGATGTCTACGTATCGTAGCAACAGGGTTCTATTGCTTCTTAAATCGCAATATCGCATCACATTTCTATGTTTCACGATAAGATATAATATTTATTGTGGTGTGTTATGTATACCTCATATTCACTTCAAGAGAATGTAAGTGCGACACTTCCTTCCTAGGAAATAGCGTTTCCAGATGTCTACGTATCGTAGCAATAGAGTTCTAATGCTTTTTAAAAAGGGACACCGCATCCCCTTTCTATGTTTAATTATAAGATATAATATTCGATGCGAAGTGTCATGTGTACCTCGTATTCACTTCAAAAGAATGTAATGCGACACATCCTTGGTAGGAAATAGCGTTTGCAGATGTCTACGTATCGTAGTAATAGAGTTCTAATGCTACGTAAAACTCGATATCGCGTCTCACATCTATGTCTCATGACAGGATATAACATTCATTGCGAAGTGTCATTTGTACGTCCTATTCATTTCAAAGGAATGTAAATGCGACACTACCTTGCGAGGCAATAGCGTTGGCAGATGTCTACGTATCGTAGCAATAGAGTTCTTATGCTTCTTATATCGCAAGATCGAATCTCAGATCTATGTTTCACGATAAGATATAATATTCATTGTGGAGTGTTATGTATACCTCGTATTCACCTCAAAAGAATGTAAATGCGACACTTCCTTGCTAGGAAATAGCGTTTGCAGATTTCTGCGTATCGTAGCATTAGATTTCTATTGCATCTCCAAACGCGATATCGCATCTCATTTCTATGTTTCATGAAAAGATATAATATTTATTGCGAAGTGTCACGTATACATCGCATACACTTCAAATGAATGTAAATGCGACAGTTCCTTGCTAGGAAATAGCGTTTGCAGACGTCTACGTATCGAAGCAATAGAGTTCTAATGCTTCTTGAAACGGAATATCGCATCTCATTTCTATGCTTCACGATAAGAAATAATATTCATTGCGAAGTTTCATGTATTCCTCGTATTCACTTCAAATGAATGTAAATGCAACACTTCCTTGCTAGGAAATAGAGTTTGCAGATGTCTACGTATCGTAGCAAGCGTGTTATAATGCTTCTTAAAACGAGATATCGCATCTCATTTCTATGTTTCGTGACAACATATAATATTCATTGCGAAGTGTTATGTATACCTCGCATACACTTCAAAAGAATGTTAATGCGACACTTCCTTGCTAGGAAATAGCGTTAACAGATTTCTGCGTATCGTAGCATTATATTTCTATTGCATCTCAAAACGCGATATCGCATCTCATTTCTATGTTTCATGATAAGATATAATATTCACTGCGAAGTGTTATGTATTCCTCGTACTCACTTCAATTGAATGTAAATGCGACACTTCCTTGCTAGGAAGTAGCGATTGCATATGTCTACGTATCGAAGCAATAGGGTTCTAATGCTTCTTAGAACGCGATATCGCATATGATTTCTGTGTCTCATGATATGATATAATATTCTTTGCGATGGGTTATGTATATCTAGTCTACACATCAAATGAATGTAAATGCGACACTTCCCAGCTAGGAAATAGCGTTGGCAGATGTCTACGTATCGAAGCGATAAAGTTCTAATGCTTCTTAAAACGCGATATCGCATCTCATTTCTATGTTTCGTGATAAGATATAATATTCATTGTGGAGAGTTATGTATACCTCGTATTCACTTCAAAAGAATGTAAATGCAACACTTCCTTGCTAGGAAATAGTTTTTGCAGATGTCTACGTATCGTAGCATTAGAGTTCTAATGCTTCTCAAAACGCGATATCGCATCTCATTCCTATGTTTCATGATAAGATATAATTTTCATTGCGAAGTGTCATGTATACCTCCCATACACTTCAAATTAATGTAAATGCGACACATCCTTGCTACGGAATTACGTTTCCAGATGTCTACGTATCGAAGCAATAGAGTTCTTATGCTTCTTAAACCGCCATATCGCATCTCTTTTCTATGGTCTATGATAAGATATAATATTCATTGTGTAGAGTTATGTATACCTCGTATTCACTTCAAAAGAATGTAAATGCGACACTTCCTTGCTAGGAACTAGCGTTTACAGGTGTCTACGTATCGAAGCTATAGAGTTATGATGCTTCTTAAATTGCGATATCGCATCTCATTTCTATGTTTCGTAATAAGATATAATATTCTTTGTGGAGTGTCATGTATACCACGTACTCACTTCAAAAGAATGTAAATGCGACACTTCCTTGCTAGGAAGTATCGTTTGCAGATATCTACGTATCGAAGCACTAGAGTCCTAATGCTTCTTAAATCGCCAAATCGCATCTCATTTCTGTGTTTCATGATAAGATATGATATTCATTGTGGAGTGTTATGTATACCTCGCATTCACTTCAAAAGAATGTAATTGCGACACTTCCTTGCTAGGAAATAGCGTCTGCAGATGTCTACGTATCGTAGCATTAGAGTTCTAACGCTTCTCAAAACGCGATATCGCATCTTATTTCTATGTGTCATGATAATGTATAATATTCGTAGTGCACTGTTATGTATATCTCGTCTACACTTCAAATGAATGTAAATGCGAAACTTCCCTGCTAGGAAATAGCGTTTGCAGATGTCTACGTATCGTAGCATTAGTGTTCTAATGCTTCCCAAAACGCGACATCGCATCTCATTCCTGTGTTTCATGATAATATATAATAATCATTGCGAAGTGTCATGTATACCTCGCAACCACGTCAAATGAATGTAAAGGCGACACTTCCATACTAGGGGATAGCGTTTGCAAATGTCTACGTATCGTAGCAATAAGGTTCTAATGCTTCCCAAAACGCGATATCGCATCTCATTCCTATGTTTCATGATAATATATAATAATCATTGCGAAGTGTCATGTATACCACGCATACACTTCAACTGAATGTAAATGCGACACTTCCATGCTAGGAAATAGCGTTTGCAGATGTCTACGTATCGTAGCAACAGGGTTCTATTGCTTCTTAAATCGCAATATCGCATCACATTTCTATGTTTCACGATAAGATATAATATTTATTGTGGTGTGTTATGTATACCTCATATTCACTTCAAGAGAATGTAAGTGCGACACTTCCTTCCTAGGAAATAGCGTTTCCAGATGTCTACGTATCGTAGCAATAGAGTTCTAATGCTTTTTAAAAAGGGACACCGCATCCCCTTTCTATGTTTAATTATAAGATATAATATTCGATGCGAAGTGTCATGTGTACCTCGTATTCACTTCAAAAGAATGTAATGCGACACATCCTTGGTAGGAAATAGCGTTTGCAGATGTCTACGTATCGTAGTAATAGAGTTCTAATGCTACGTAAAACTCGATATCGCGTCTCACATCTATGTCTCATGACAGGATATAACATTCATTGCGAAGTGTCATTTGTACGTCCTATTCATTTCAAAGGAATGTAAATGCGACACTACCTTGCGAGGCAATAGCGTTGGCAGATGTCTACGTATCGTAGCAATAGAGTTCTTATGCTTCTTATATCGCAAGATCGAATCTCAGATCTATGTTTCACGATAAGATATAATATTCATTGTGGAGTGTTATGTATACCTCGTATTCACCTCAAAAGAATGTAAATGCGACACTTCCTTGCTAGGAAATAGCGTTTGCAGATTTCTGCGTATCGTAGCATTAGATTTCTATTGCATCTCCAAACGCGATATCGCATCTCATTTCTATGTTTCATGAAAAGATATAATATTTATTGCGAAGTGTCACGTATACATCGCATACACTTCAAATGAATGTAAATGCGACAGTTCCTTGCTAGGAAATAGCGTTTGCAGACGTCTACGTATCGAAGCAATAGAGTTCTAATGCTTCTTGAAACGGAATATCGCATCTCATTTCTATGCTTCACGATAAGAAATAATATTCATTGCGAAGTTTCATGTATTCCTCGTATTCACTTCAAATGAATGTAAATGCAACACTTCCTTGCTAGGAAATAGAGTTTGCAGATGTCTACGTATCGTAGCAAGCGTGTTATAATGCTTCTTAAAACGAGATATCGCATCTCATTTCTATGTTTCGTGACAACATATAATATTCATTGCGAAGTGTTATGTATACCTCGCATACACTTCAAAAGAATGTTAATGCGACACTTCCTTGCTAGGAAATAGCGTTAACAGATTTCTGCGTATCGTAGCATTATATTTCTATTGCATCTCAAAACGCGATATCGCATCTCATTTCTATGTTTCATGATAAGATATAATATTCACTGCGAAGTGTTATGTATTCCTCGTACTCACTTCAATTGAATGTAAATGCGACACTTCCTTGCTAGGAAGTAGCGATTGCATATGTCTACGTATCGAAGCAATAGGGTTCTAATGCTTCTTAGAACGCGATATCGCATATGATTTCTGTGTCTCATGATATGATATAATATTCTTTGCGATGGGTTATGTATATCTAGTCTACACATCAAATGAATGTAAATGCGACACTTCCCAGCTAGGAAATAGCGTTGGCAGATGTCTACGTATCGAAGCGATAAAGTTCTAATGCTTCTTAAAACGCGATATCGCATCTCATTTCTATGTTTCGTGATAAGATATAATATTCATTGTGGAGAGTTATGTATACCTCGTATTCACTTCAAAAGAATGTAAATGCAACACTTCCTTGCTAGGAAATAGTTTTTGCAGATGTCTACGTATCGTAGCATTAGAGTTCTAATGCTTCTCAAAACGCGATATCGCATCTCATTCCTATGTTTCATGATAAGATATAATTTTCATTGCGAAGTGTCATGTATACCTCCCATACACTTCAAATTAATGTAAATGCGACACATCCTTGCTACGGAATTACGTTTCCAGATGTCTACGTATCGAAGCAATAGAGTTCTTATGCTTCTTAAACCGCCATATCGCATCTCTTTTCTATGGTCTATGATAAGATATAATATTCATTGTGTAGAGTTATGTATACCTCGTATTCACTTCAAAAGAATGTAAATGCGACACTTCCTTGCTAGGAACTAGCGTTTACAGGTGTCTACGTATCGAAGCTATAGAGTTATGATGCTTCTTAAATTGCGATATCGCATCTCATTTCTATGTTTCGTAATAAGATATAATATTCTTTGTGGAGTGTCATGTATACCACGTACTCACTTCAAAAGAATGTAAATGCGACACTTCCTTGCTAGGAAGTATCGTTTGCAGATATCTACGTATCGAAGCACTAGAGTCCTAATGCTTCTTAAATCGCCAAATCGCATCTCATTTCTGTGTTTCATGATAAGATATGATATTCATTGTGGAGTGTTATGTATACCTCGCATTCACTTCAAAAGAATGTAATTGCGACACTTCCTTGCTAGGAAATAGCGTCTGCAGATGTCTACGTATCGTAGCATTAGAGTTCTAACGCTTCTCAAAACGCGATATCGCATCTTATTTCTATGTGTCATGATAATGTATAATATTCGTAGTGCACTGTTATGTATATCTCGTCTACACTTCAAATGAATGTAAATGCGAAACTTCCCTGCTAGGAAATAGCGTTTGCAGATGTCTACGTATCGTAGCATTAGTGTTCTAATGCTTCCCAAAACGCGACATCGCATCTCATTCCTGTGTTTCATGATAATATATAATAATCATTGCGAAGTGTCATGTATACCTCGCAACCACGTCAAATGAATGTAAAGGCGACACTTCCATACTAGGAGATAGCGTTTGCAAATGTCTACGTATCGTAGCAATAAGGTTCTAATGCTTCCCAAAACGCGATATCGCATCTCATTCCTATGTTTCATGATAATATATAATAATCATTGCGAAGTGTCATGTATACCACGCATACACTTCAACTGAATGTAAATGCGACACTTCCATGCTAGGAAATAGCGTTTGCAGATGTCTAGGTATCGTAGCAACAGGGTTCTATTGCTTCTTAAATCGCAATATCGCATCACATTTCTATGTTTCACGATAAGATATAATATTTATTGTGGTGTGTTATGTATACCTCATATTCACTTCAAGAGAATGTAAGTGCGACACTTCCTTCCTAGGAAATAGCGTTTCCAGATGTCTACGTATCGTAGCAATAGAGATCTAATGCTTTTTAAAAAGGGACACCGCATCTCCTTTCTATGTTTAATTATAAGATATAATATTCGATGCGAAGTGTCATGTGTACCTCGTATTCACTTCAAAAGAATGTAATGCGACACATCCTTGGTAGGAAATAGCGTTTGCAGATGTCTACGTATCGTAGTAATAGAGTTCTAATGCTACGTAAAACTCGATATCGCGTCTCACATCTATGTCTCATGACAGGATATAACATTCATTGCGAAGTGTCATTTGTACCTCCTATTCATTTCAAAGGAATGTAAATGCGACACTACCTTGCGAGGCAATAGCGTTGGCAGATGTCTACGTATCGTAGCAATAGTATTCCAATGCTTCTTAAAACGCGATATCGCATCTCATTTATATGCTTCATTATAAGATATAATATTCATTGCGAAGTGTCATGTATACCTCGTATTCACTTCAAGAGAAAGAAAATGCGACACTTCCTTGCTAGGAAATAGCGTTTGCAGATGTCTACGTATCGTAGCAATAGAGATCTAATGCTTCTTAAATCGCGATATCGCATCTCATTTCTATGTTTCTTTACAAGATATAATATTCATTGCGGAGTGTTATGTATACCTCGTATTCACTTCAAAAGAATGTAAATGCGACACATTCTTGCTAGTAAATAGCGTTTGCAGATGTCTACGTATCGAAGCAATAGAATTCTAATGCTTCTTAAATCGTCATATCGCTTCTCATTTCTATGTTTCATGATAAGAAATAATATTCATTACGAAGTGTTATATATACCTCGTACTGCTTTGAAGGGAATGTAAATGCGACACTTCCTTGCTAGGAAGTTACGTTTGCAGATGTCTACATATCGTAGCAATAGAGTTCTAATGCTTCTTAGATCGCGAGATCGCACCTCATTTCTATGTTTCACGATAAGATATAATATTCATTGCGAAGTGTTATGTATACCTCGCTTACACTTCAAATGAATGTAAATGCGACAGTTCCTTGCTAGGAAGTAGCGATTGCAGATGTCTACGTATCGAAGCAATAGAGTTCTAATGCTTCATGAAACGGGATATCGCATCTCATTTCCATGTTTCATGATAACATATAATATTCATTGCGAAGTGTTATGTATACCTCGCATTCACTTCAAAAGAATGTAAATGCGACACTTCCTTGCTAGGAAATAGCGTTTGCAGATGTCTACGTATCGTAGCAATAGAGTTCTTATGCTTCTTATATCGCAAGATCGAATCTCAGATCTATGTTTCACGATAAGATATAATATTCATTGTGGAGTGTTATGTATACCTCGTATTCACCTCAAAAGAATGTAAATGCGACACTTCCTTGCTAGGAAATAGCGTTTGCAGATTTCTGCGTATCGTAGCATTAGATTTCTATTGCATCTCCAAACGCGATATCGCATCTCATTCCTATGTTTCATGAAAAGATATAATATTTATTGCGAAGTGTCACGTATACATCGCATACACTTCAAATGAATGTATATGCGACTGTTCCTTGCTAGGAAATAGCGTTTGCAGACGTCTACGTATCGAAGCAATAGAGTTCTAATGCTTCTTGAAACGGAATATCGCATCTCATTTCTATGCTTCACGATAAGAAATAATATTCATTGCGAAGTTTCATGTATTCCTCGTATTCACTTCAAATGAATGTAAATGCAACACTTCCATGCTAGGAAATAGAGTTTGCAGATGTCTACGTATCGTAGCAAGCGTGTTATAATGCTTCTTAAAACGAGATATCGCATCTCATTTCTATGTTTCGTGACAACATATAATATTCATTGCGAAGTGTTATGTATACCTCGCATACACTTCAAAAGAATGTTAATGCGACACTTCCTTGCTAGGAAATAGCGTTTGCAGATTTCTGCGTATCGTAGCATTATATTTCTATTGCATCTCAAAACGCGATATCGCATCTCATTTCTATGTTTCATGATAAGATATAATATTCACTGCGAAGTGTTATGTATTCCTCGTACTCACTTCAATTGAATGTAAATGCGACACTTCCTTGCTAGGAAGTAGCGATTGCATATGTCTACGTATCGAAGCAATAGGGTTCTAATGCTTCTTAGAACGCGATATCGCATATCATTTCTGTGTCTCATGATATGATATAATATTCTTTGCGATGGGTTATGTATATCTAGTCTACACATCAAATGAATGTAAATGCGACACTTCCCAGCTAGGAAATAGCGTTGGCAGATGTCTACGTATCGAAGCGATAAAGTTCTAATGCTTCTTAAAACGCGATATCGCATCTCATTTCTATGTTTCGTGATAAGATATAATATTCATTGTGGAGAGTTATGTATACCTCGTATTCACTTCAAAAGAATGTAAATGCAACACTTCCTTGCTAGGAAATAGTTTTTGCAGATGTCTACGTATCGTAGCATTAGAGTTCTAATGCTTCTCAAAACGCGATATCGCATCTCATTCCTATGTTTCATGATAAGATATAATTTTCATTGCGAAGTGTCATGTATACCTCCCATACACTTCAAATTAATGTAAATGCGACACATCCTTGCTACGGAATTACGTTTCCAGATGTCTACGTATCGAAGCAATAGAGTTCTTATGCTTCTTAAATCGCCATATCGCATCTCTTTTCTATGGTCTATGATAAGATATAATATTCATTGTGTAGAGTTATGTATACCTCGTATTCACTTCAAAAGAATGTAAATGCGACACTTCCTTGCTAGGAACTAGCGTTTACAGGTGTCTACGTATCGAAGCTATAGAGTTATGATGCGTCTTAAATTGCGATATCGCATCTCATTTCTATGTTTCGTGATAAGATATAATATTCTTTGTGGAGTGTCATGTATACCACGTACTCACTTCAAAAGAATGTAAATGCGACACTTCCTTGCTAGGAAGTATCGTTTGCAGATATCTACGTATCGAAGCACTAGAGTCCTAATGCTTCTTAAATCGCCAGATCGCATCTCATTTCTGTGTTTCATGATAAGATATGATATTCATTGTGGAGTGTTATGTATACCTCGCATTCACTTCAAAAGAATGTAATTGCGACACTTCCTTGCTAGGAAATAGCGTCTGCAGATGTCTACGTATCGTAGCATTAGAGTTCTAACGCTTCTCAAAACGCGATATCGCATCTTATTTCTATGTGTCATGATAATGTATAATATTCGTAGTGCACTGTTATGTATATCTCGTCTACACTTCAAATGAATGTAAATGCGAAACTTCCCTGCTAGGAAATAGCGTTTGCAGATGTCTACGTATCGTAGCATTAGTGTTCTAATGCTTCCCAAAACGCGATATCGCATCTCATTCCTGTGTTTCATGATAATATATAATAATCATTGCGAAGTGTCATGTATACCTCGCAACCACGTCAAATGAATGTAAAGGCGACACTTCCATACTAGGAGATAGCGTTTGCAAATGTCTACGTATCGTAGCAATAAGGTTCTAATGCTTCCCAAAACGCGATATCGCATCTCATTCCTATGTTTCATGATAATATATAATAATCATTGCGTAGTGTCATGTATACCACGCATACACTTCAACTGAATGTAAATGCGACACTTCCATGCTAGGAAATAGCGTTGGCAGATGTCTACGTATCGTAGCAACAGGGTTCTATTGCTTCTTAAATCGCAATATCGCATCACATTTCTATGTTTCACGATAAGATATAATATTTATCGTGGTGTGTTATGTATACCTCATATTCACTTCAAGAGAATGTAGGTGCGACACTTCCTTCCTAGGAAATAGCGTTTCCAGATGTCTACGTATCGTAGCAATAGAGTTCTAATGCTTTTTAAAAAGGGACACCGCATCTCCTTTCTATGTTTAATTATAAGATATAATATGCGATGCGAAGTGTCATGTGTACCTCGTATTCACTTCAAAAGAATGTAATGCGACACATCCTTGGTAGGAAATAGCGTTTGCAGATGTCTACGTATCGTAGTAATAGAGTTCTAATGCTACGTAAAACTCGATATCGCGTCTCACATCTATGTCTCATGACAGGATATAACATTCATTGCGAAGCGTCATTTGTACCTCCTATTCATTTCAAAGGAATGTAAATGCGACACTACCTTGCGAGGCAATAGCGTTGGCAGATGTCTACATATCGTAGCAATAGTATTCCAATGCTTCTTAAAACGCGATATCGCATCTCATTTATATGCTTCATGATAAGATGTAATATTCATTGCGAAGTGTCATGTATACCTCGTATTCACTTCAAGAGAAAGAAAATGCGACACTTCCTTGCTAGGAAATAGCGTTTGCAGATGTCTACGTATCGTAGCAATAGAGATCTAATGCTTCTTAAATCGCGATATCGCATCTCATTTCTATGTTTCTTTACAAGATATAATATTCATTGCGGAGTGTTATGTATACCTCGTATTCACTTCAAAAGAATGTAAATGCGACACATTCTTGCTAGTAAATAGCGTTTGCAGATGTCTACGTATCGAAGCAATAGAATTCTAATGCTTCTTAAATCGTCATATCGCTTCTCATTTCTATGTTTCATGATAAGAAATAATATTCATTACGAAGTGTTATGTATACCTCGTACTGCTTTGAAGGGAATGTAAATGCGACACTTCCTTGCTAGGAAGTTACGTTTGCAGATGTCTACGTATCGTAGCAATAGAGTTCTAATGCTTCTTAGATCGCGAGATCGCACCTCATTTCTATGTTTCACGATAAGATATAATATTCATTGCGAAGTGTTATGTATACCTCGCATACACTTCAAATGAATGTAAATGCGACAGTTCCTTGCTAGGAAGTAGCGATTGCAGATGTCTACGTATCGAAGCAATAGAGTTCTAATGCTTCTTGAAACGGAATATCGCATCTCATTTCTATGCTTCACGATAAGAAATAATATTCATTGCGAAGTTTCATGTATTCCTCGTATTCACTTCAAATGATTGTAAATGCAACACTTCCTTGCTAGGAAATAGAGTTTGCAGATGTCTACGTATCTTAGCAAGCGTGTTATAATGCTTCTTAAAACGAGATATCGCATCTCATTTCTATGTTTCGTGACAACATATAATATTCATTGCGAAGTGTTATGTATACCTCGCATACACTTCAAAAGAATGTTAATGCGACACTTCCTTGCTAGGAAATAGCGTTTGCAGATTTCTGCGTATCGTAGCATTATATTTCTATTGCATCTCAAAACGCGATATCGCATCTCATTTCTATGTTTCATGATAAGATATAATATTCACTGCGAAGTGTTATGTATTCCTCGTACTCACTTCAATTGAATGTAAATGCGACACTTCCTTGCTAGGAAGTAGCGATTGCATATGTCTACGTATCGAAGCAATAGGGTTCTAATGCTTCTTAGATCGCGATATCGCATATCAGTTCTGTGTCTCATGATATGATATAATATTCTTTGCGATGGGTCATGTATATTTAGTCTACACATCAAATGAATGTAAATGCGACACTTCCCAGCTAGGAAATAGCGTTGGCAGATGTCTACGTATCGAAGCGATAAAGTTCTAATGCTTCTTAAAACGCGATATCGCATCTCATTCCTATGTTTCGTGATAAGATATGATATTCATTGTGGAGAGTTATGTATACCTCGTATTCACTTCAAAAGAATGTAAATGCAACACTTCCTTGCTAGGAAATAGTTTTTGCAGATGTCTACGTATCGTAGCATTAGAGTTCTAATGCTTCTCAAAACGCGATATCGCATCTCTTTTCTATGGTCTATGATAAGATATAATATTCATTGTGTAGAGTTATGTATACCTCGTATTCACTTCAAAAGAATGTAAATGCGACACTTCCTTGCTAGGAAATAGCGTTTGCTGATGTCTACGTATCGTAGCAATAGAGTTCTAATGCTTCTAAAACCGCGATATCGCATCTCAACTCTATGTTTCATGATAAGATATAATACTCATTGCGAAGTGTTACGCATACCTCGTATACACTTCAAATGAATGAAAGTGCGAGACTTCCTTGCTAGGAAGTAGCGTTTGCTGTTGTCTACGTATCGAACCAATAGTGTTCTGATGATCCTTAAAACGCGATATCGCACCTCATTTCTATGTTTCATGATGAGATACAATATTCATTACGAAGTGTTATGTATACCTCGTCTACACTTCAAAAGTATGCAAATGCTACACTTCCTTGCTAGGAAATAACGTTTGTAGATGTCTACGTATCGAAGAAATAGAGTTTTATGCTTCTCAAATCGGGATATCGCATCTCATTCCTATGTTTCATGACAAGATATAATATTCATTGCGAAGTGTCATGTATACCTTGTATTCACTTCAAATGAATGTGAGTGCGACACTTCCTTGCTAGGAAATAGCGTTTGCAGATGTCTACGTTTCGAAGCAATAGAGTTCTAATGCTTCTTAAAGCGGGATATCGCATCTCAATTCTATGTTTCATTATAAGATATAATATTCATTGCGAAGTGACATGCATACCTCGTATTCACTTCAAAAGAATGTAAATGCGACGCTTCCTTGCTAGGAAATAGCGTTTGCAGATGTATACGTATCGAAGCAATAGAGTTGTAATGCTTCTTAAATCGCGATATCGAATCTCATTCATATGTTTCGATATAAGATATAATATTCATTGTGTAGTGTTATGTATACCTCGCATATAATTCAAAAGAATGTAACTGCGACACTTCCTTGCTAGGAAAAAGCGTTTGCAGATGTCTGCGTATCGTAGCATTAGATTTCTAATGCATCTCAAAACGCGATATTGCATCTCATTTCTATGATTCATGATAAGATATAATATTTATTGCGAAGTGTCACGTATACATCGCATGCACTTCAAATGAACGTAAATGCGAAACTTCCTTGCTAGGAAATAGCGTTTGCAGAAGTCTACGTATCGTAGCAATAGAGACCTAATGCTTCTTAAAACGCGATATCGCCCCCCATTTCTGTGATTCATGATAAGAGATAACATTCAATGCGAAGTGTCATGTATACCTCGTATTCACTTAAAAGGAATGTAAATGTGACACTTCCTTGCTAGGAAATAGCGTTTGCAGCTGTTTGCGTATCGCAGCAATAGAGTTCTAAAGCTTCTTAAAACGGGATATCGTATCTCACTTCTATGTTTCATGATATGGGATAATATTCATTGCGAAGTGTCACGTATACCTCGTACTCACTGCTGGAGAATGTAAATGAGACACTTCCTTGCTAGGAAATAGCGTCTGCAGATGTCTATGTATCGTAGCAATAGAGTTCTAATGCTTCTTAAAACGCGATATCGCATCTCATTTCTATGTTTTAGGATAAGATATAATATTCATTGCGTAGTGTTATGTATATCTCGTCTACACTTCAAATGAATGTAAATGCGACACTTCGTTGCTAGGTTATAGCGATGGCAGATGTCTACGTACCGAAGCAACAGAGTTCTAATGCTTCTTAAAACGAGATATCGCATCCCATTTCTATATTTTATGGTAAGATATAATATTCACTGCGGAGTGTCATGTATACCTCGAATTCACTTCAAAAGAATGTAAATGCGACACTTCCATGCTAGGAAGTAGTGTTTGCAGATGTCCACGTATCGAAGCAATAGAGTTTTAATGCTCCTTAAAAAGCAATATCGCATCTCATTTCTTTTTTCATGATAAGATATGATATTCATTGCGAAGTGTCATGTATACCTCGTATTCACTTCAAAAGAATGTAAACGCTACACTTCCTTGCTAGGAAATTTCGTTTCCAGATGTCTACGTATAGAAACAATAGGGTAGTAATGCTTATTAAAACGAGACTTCGCATCCCATTTCTTTGTTTCATGATTAGATATAATATTCATTGCGAATTGTCATGTATATCTCGTATTCACTTCAAAAGAATGTAAATGCGACACTTCCTTGTTAGGAATTAGTGTTTGCAGATGTCCACGTATCGAAGGAATAGAGTTTTAATGCTCCTTAATTCGCGATATCGCATGTCATTTCTTTGTTTCATGATAAGATATAATATTCATTGCGAAGTGTCATGTAAAGCACGTATTCTCTTCAAAAGATTGAAAATGCCACACTTGCTTGCTAGGAAATAGCGTTTCCAAATGTCTACGTATCGAAGCAAAAGAGATGTAGTGCTCCTTAGAACGCGATGTGGCATCTCACTTCTATGTTCCATGATATGATATTATATTCATTGCGAAGTGTTACGTATACCTCCTCCACACTTCAAAAGAATGTAAATGCCAAACATCCTTGCTAGGAAATGCGTTTCCAGATGTCTACGTATCGAAGCAATAGAGTTCTAATGCTTCTTAAATCGCGATATCGCATCTGATTTCTATATTTCATGGTAAGATATAATATTTATTGCGGACTGTAATAAATACCTCGTCTACACTTCAAAAGAATGTAAGTGCACACTTCCCTGCAAGGAAATAGCGTTTGCAGATCTCTGCGTATCGAAGCAATAGTTTTCTAATGCTTCTTAAAGCGCGATATCCCATCGCATGTCTATGTTTCACGATAAGATATAATATTCATTGTGGAGTGTTATGTATACCTCGTATTCACTTCAGATGAATGTAAATGCTACACTTCCTTGCTA
The DNA here is from genome assembly GCF_050948175.1 of Xylocopa sonorina. Classification (NCBI taxonomy): domain Eukaryota; kingdom Metazoa; phylum Arthropoda; class Insecta; order Hymenoptera; family Apidae; genus Xylocopa; species Xylocopa sonorina. Next base: position 319,069 of record NW_027490262.1, on the reverse strand, counting down.
GGAAATAGCGTTTGCAGATGTCTACGTATCGATGCAGTAGATTTCTAACGCTTATTAAATCGCGATATCGCATATCATTTCTATGTTTCGTGATGATATTATATTCATTGCGAAGTGTCATGTATACCTCGTATTCACTTCAAATGAATGTAAATGCGACACCTCCTTGCAAGGAAATAGCTTTTCCAGATGTCTACGTATCGAAGCAATGGAGTACTAATGCTTCTTTATACGCGATAACGCATCTCATTTCTATGTCTCATGATAAGATACAATATTCATTGCGAAGTGTGACTTATACATCGCAGACACTTCAAATGAATGTAAATGCGACACTTCCATGCTAGGAAATAGCGTTTGCAGATGTCTCCGTATTGAAGCAATAGATTTCTAATGCTTCTTAAACCGCGATATGGCATTTTACTTCTCTGTTTCGTTATAAGGTATAATATTCATTGTGGAGTGCTATGTATACCTCGTATTCACTTCAAAGGAATGCAAGTGCGGCACATCCTTGCTATTAAGTAGCGTTTGCAGATGTCAACGTATCGTAGCAATAGAATTCTAATGCTATTTAAATCGCGATATCGCATCGCATTTCTACGTTTCATGATAAGATGTTATATTCATTGTGGAGTGTTATGAATACCTCGTATTCACTTCAAAGGAATGTAAATGCGAAACTTCCCCGCTAGGAAATAGCGTCTGCAGATGTCTACGTATCGAAGCAATGGAGTTCTAATGCTTCTAGAAAGGCGATATCGCATCTCATTTCTATGTTTCATGATAAGATATAATATTCGTTGTGGAGTGTTATGTATACCTCGTATTCTCTTCAATAGAATTTAAATGCGACACATCCTTGCTAGGAAATAGTGTTTGCAGATGTCTACGTATCGAAGCAATAGGGTTCTAATGCTTCTCCAAACGCGATATTGCATCTCATTTCTATGTTTCATGATAAGATATAATATTCTTTGCGAAGTGTCATGTATACCTCGTATTCACTTCAAAAGAATGTATGTGCGACACTTTCTTCCTAGGAAATAGCATCTGCAGATATCTACGTATCGTAGCAATAGAGTTCTAATATTTCTTAAACGAGATATCGCATCTCATTTCTATGTTTCATGATAATATAAAATATTCATTGTGCAATGTTATGTATACCTCGAATTCACTTCAAAAGAATGTGAATGCGACACTTCCTTGCTAGGAAGTAGCGTCTGTAGATGTATTCGTATCGAAGCAATAGGGTTCAAATGCATCTTAAACCGCGATATCGAATCTCACTTCTATGTTTCATGATAAGATACAATATTCATTGCCAAGTGTCATGTATACCTCGTATTCACTTCAAAAGAATGTAAATGCTACACTTCCTTGCTAGGAAATAGCGTTTGCAGGTGCCTACGTATCGAAGCAACAGATTTCTGATGCTGCTTAAATCGCGATATCGCATCTCATTTCTATGTTTCATGATAAGATATAATATTCATTGCGAAGTGTTATGTATATCTCGTCCACACTTCAGATGAATGTAAATGCGACACTTCCCAGCTAGGTAATATCGTTTGCAGATATCTACGTATCGAAGCAATGGAATTCTAATGCTTCTTAAATCGCGCTTTCGCATCTCATTTCTATGTTTCATTATAAGATATAATATTCATTGCGAAGTGACATGCATACCTCGTATTCACTTCAAAAGAATGTAAATGCGACGCTTCCTTGCTAGGAATTAGCGTTTGCAGATGTTTACGTATCGAAGCAATAGAGTTGTAATGCTTCTTAAATCGCGATATCGAATCTCATTCATATGTTTCGATATAAGATATAATATTCATTGTGTAGTGTTATGTATACCTCGCATATAATTCAAAAGAATGTAACTGCGACACTTCCTTGCTAGGAAATGGCGTTTGCAGATGTCTACGTATCGTAGCAATAGAGTTCTAATTCTTCTTAAAACGCGATATCGCATCTCATTCCTATGTTTCAATATAAGATATAATAAGCATTGCGAAGTGTCAAGTATACCTCGAATTCAAAAGATTGTAAATACGACACTTCTTTGCTAGGAAATAGCGTTTGCAGATGTCTACGTATCGTAGAAATAGTGTTCTAACGCCTCATAAGACGCGATATCGCATCCCATTTCTATGTTTCATGATAAGATATGATATTCATTGCCAAGTGGCATGTATACCTCGCATACACTTCAAATGAATGTAAATGCGACACTTCCCTGCTAGGAAATAGCGTTTGCGGTTGTCTACGTTTCGAAGCAATAGAGTTCTAATGCTTCTTAAAACGCGCCTTCGCATCTCATTTCTATGTTTCATGATAAGGTATAATATTCATTGTGAAGTGACATGCATACCTCGTATTCACTTCAATTGAATGTAAATGCGACACTTCCATTCTAGGAAATTACGTTTCCAGATGTCTACGTATCGAAGCAATAGAGTTCTAATGCGCCTTAAATCGCGATATCGCATCTCATTTCTATGTTTCATGATAAGATATGATATTCATTGCCAAGTGGCATGTATACCTCGCATACACTTCAAATGAATGTAAATGCGACACTTCCTTGCTAGGAAATAGCGCCTGTGTCACGTCCCGAGGTGCGGTTGCGCTCGCAACGGTGGCACAAAGTCGTAACCGTTCCCGAAAATAACGCGAATTGCGTCCGGACCGGGTTCGTTGGCGTTTCGGACTCGATAAAACGGTAATTAACACTAAACTTACCTTGCGAAGGCTTGATTCCGCTGTCTGATTTCTCTTTCTAGGTACCTGGAGCGCCTTGGATCCGCAACCGGGATGGCGGCGGCGTACGGCTGGAACGGAGGTACGGGTCGTGCGGCGAAGGAAACCTCCTTCACAGGTACCAGGACTCGAACGCAGGAAATTGAATATTCTGGTGCATCACCCACGTATTCCCGAGCGAGACGACGAATAAACTCTCTCCTCCCCGCGCGTCGTGTACGCTTTGTCGGAGGTGCAAGGCTCGTCGAGAATACTTGAACTTCGGTCGAGTACGGCGCGGCTAAGCGTTGGTTCGCTCTAGCTTACCGGGATCAACCTGGGCGCAAGATATTCTGTATACGGTAGAAGTGAGGATGGAGCAACTAAGCGCTGGTTCGCTCTAGTCGTCGAGCCTCAAGACTATCGCAGATGAGATATAGAAATAGAATAATCGCGAGCGTACCCGTGGAGTAGAATTAAGGAATTGTATTTGGACTCGAATAAAGATACTTTGAATCTGGTAAAAATAAACTATATTCTATGATTTCACTATACTAAATACACTTGACTAAGTTCTAAGTTACTGACTAGCGATTACAATGAGAATTAGAAATAGTATAAAGTATCGAATGGACTCCGCTATGGGAGTATGGATAGAGACGAATGCATTAGAGCTAATTGCTCGTTGCGAATGAGCCTATTGCTCGGATCGGAAGTGCATCGTTCGGATGCTGGATTAGAACTCCTCGGTTCGGAGATGAGATACGAACTCTCCAGTTCGGAGATGAGATACCAACTCTCCCGTTCGGAGGTGAGATTGGAACTGACTCTCGGATCTCGCGTCCGCGACCTCCTCGGTTCGCGCGGCGCGCGAGTCGCTGGGCCCTCGCGGTGGGGCGGACGGTCGGAGTAGGGCGGCCGCTCGGCCCTCGTGGTGGGGCGGCCGTTCGGAGTGGGGCGCGGCCCGCGTTAAGCGTGAGCCGCGAGCGTCGAGTGTGCGCGCGAGTGCACGGAACATAACCGTGCATGAATAAAATATATACATATATTCACTTAAATCTAGGTGTGTGTTGGTGTGTATGTACATAGGTGAGTAGTGTGCTTATTCTAATCCCACATGTACGAGAAGTACGTATAGGGCTTCGTGATTGCTGGGGATTCGACCCAGTACGTGTCGGAGAGCTCCTCGCCCTCGTAATACGGGGTGAAGTCCTCCCCCTCGTGTGTGGAGATCGCGCGTGGGCGCGGCATGCTGCATCCCTCTTCCCTCTCGTACCTTTGTCTCCTTCTGTAGGGACGGCGAGTCGGCGGGTGGCCCGTGTGCAGGGGCTCCGGATACGGATGCTGGGGATGATGAGGTGGACGCCGGAGGGTGGCAGGCGGTACGCCTGACGTTACACCACCCCCCTTGGAAAAAGAATCTCGGCCATGCCGAGATCTCTTGTCTGTTGGGTAGATTTCGGGATGCTGGATCCTTCTCTTGGTCCTGTCGGCTGGATGCTGCGGAATCTGAGGTTTTTCGCCTGGTTGATCCTGGCGATAACGTTTGGAGATTGGACCGTGACTGCGGGCTTCCTTCGGATTGCAGGCACTTTCGTCGCTTTCACTTTCAGCGTTCGTTTGAATGTCACTGCTCTCACTGACTTCATTTTCAGTTTTTCGCACTTTTCTTTCACTAGCATCCACACTCTGCATACTATGCATTCGTTTACAAATTTTGATTTTGTTCGTATGAACAATTTTATGGCGCCCTTTTACATTTAGCTTAACATTACAGTTGCCCAAAATTTCGAGGATACGGTACGGTCCAGAGTATTGTGCCTGGAACTTATGTTTGTTCGGCTCTTTTAAAAGATAGACCCATTGGCCTACCTCGAAGTTTTGGACATTGAGATTTCGGTCATAATAATATTTAGAACGGCGTTTCGCATTGTCTAGATTGGTTTTAGCCAAATCCTGAGATTTCGAGATTTTCTCCTGAAGTTGTATAAGATAGTCGCTATAAGTTTCGTTATCAGAGCTGTCCTGAAAAGGAGTGGCTGACGGCGTCCTAGCTATCCTGCCGAACACTAGTTCGTGTGGGGTGTATAATGTACCCTCGTGCACACTGGTGTTGTATGAAAACATTGCGTACGGTAACCAATTCACCCAATCGTTACTCGACTCTATGTAATGCTTCAGATATTCGGCCAGGACGTGGTGAGATCGTTCAACGGACCCGTTTGTCTGTGGATGGAACGCAGTGGACTTGTATTGCTTAATACGGAATTTGATTGCTATGGCTTTAATCAAGCTGTTTATAAAGTTCGAACCTTGGTCCGTGAGTATGCCTTTCGGGCATCCGAATTTACAAATGAATTCTTTTATTAAAGCTTCGGCAATGTCTACTGCGGTGGTGGTTTTGAGAGGAACTGCGACTGAGTATTTAGTGAGGAGATCTTGGATCGTGAGGATACTTGTATAACCGTCGGAAGTTTCGGGAAGAGGACCCATTACGTCCATTGAAATCTTATCGAATGCCCTGCCAGGGGTGTCGGTTAAAGTGAGAGGCTGTCTGGTCTTTACCCGGACCAGTTTCTCTGTCTGACAACTTTTACATTTGCCAATATATTCTTGTATTTGTGTTTTCATGTTTGGCCAAAAGTATTGTTGTCTGATGCGAGAATAAGTTTTATTAACCCCTTTGTGACCTCCCACAGGGGAGTCGTGGTTTTCTCTTATTATTTTCAGTCGCTCTTCGACCGAAGGGGTTTTAATGAGGCCCTGGCAGACCGTAATCTGGACAGTTGTTTCGTAAAACAGGTCTTGAAGGATTTTCTGGATTCGGGACCAGGATACGGAGTCTAGATAGGTTTGTGCGATACTAAATGTTTGTAATTGTAATTCGTTTACAACGTCGCACAAGGATCTGAATGTTTCTATTACGGTCTGGAAATTGATTGATCTGGTGGAATGTTCGATGATTGGAAGCTGGATTTGGAATTCGTTTCCGATTTGTATGACTTTGGCTTTGGTAAGAACGTGATTTTTGTTTGGAAGGAATTTTTCAGCGTTCGCTAGATCTTTGGCGCCCGTGTCATAGGGGTGCCCAGATTGCGTGACGAAGACAACTACATTGTCTTGTCGCGTTGATAATGCGTCACGGCTGAAATTAAATAGAGGTTCGCGTCGGAAAAATTCATTTGGAGCAGGAGTATAGAAGTCGGTGCTGTCGCTGGCGACTTGCGGAGGTGGTGCTGTGTTGGTACGGAAGGACGTGCCTGGAGTCGGTAATTCAGGTTCTGATGTTACCGGAGTAGGAGGAGGCGCTAGTGTGGTATACTTTTTACGGGTTTCCGGAGGCACATCGAAGATGTCGTCCTCCGAGTTTTCTGAATACGAGAGCGGAAAAATTTGAGCGGGATTCCGCGACAATGCGTCCGCATTAAGGTTCGTTTTTCCACTTTTATAGACCATCTCGTAGTCAAATTCCGCTAACTTAAGCCTCCACCGTACGAGTCTACTTGACGGGTCCTTGACCGAATTCATCCACACTAACGGTCGATGGTCGGTAACGAGTTTGAATTGATTACCGTATATGTATGGACGAAAGTAATGGACGGCGTAGACAATCGCCAGACACTCCTTCTCGATCGTGGAGTAGTTTTTCTCCGCAGCGTTTAACAGTCGCGACGTGTACGCGATTGGCAAGTCGCGGCCTATTGGTCCTTGACTCAAGATAGCACCAATAGCTTCGGCGGACGCGTCGGTCGTTATCACGAATGGTTGTTTAAAGTTGGGGTACTGCAAGATAGGCGCTTCGCATAGGCAATCTCGGAGTTTGACGAATGAATTCTCATGCTCGTTACGCCATACAAAGGGCGCGTCCTTTTTTAACAAATTCGTTAGAGGCTTAGCAATATTGGAAAAATTTGCGATGAACCGCCTGTAGTATCCCGCGAGCCCGAGGAATTGTTTGATCTGTTTCGCGTTGCGCGGGCGCGGAAAATTTTTGACGGCGCTAATTTTCGCAGGGTCAGGTTTTACACCGTGCTCACTGATAATATGACCCAAATAGCTTACTTCTCTCCTCAAGAATTCGCACTTATCCGGCTGCAATACTAAATTAGCTTCTTTGAGCCGTTGAGTTAATTTATCGAATTTAAGTCGATGTTCTTGAAGAGAGCTAGCGTAGATAACAATGTCGTCCAAATAGACGAAAATTTCGTTCCCCTGGAGACCGGACAGGACATTGTCCATAAGTCGTTGGAACGTTGCTGGCGCATTTTTTAATCCGAATGGCATTCTTTTAAATTCATAATGCCCGTGAGGCGTCGAAAAAGCAGTTTTAGGAGCATCGGCGGGCTCCATTGGGATCTGGTGAAATCCGCTCGCGAGATCGAATGTACTAAAATACTTCGCGCTCCCGAGCTGATCAAGTATCTCGGTGATGCAAGGGAGGGGATAGGCATCGGCGACAGATTTCTCATTGAGTGCGCGGTAGTCGATGACGACGCGCCATTGCTTGTTGCCCAAGGAGTCCGGTTTCTTTGGGACAACCCACAATGGCGAATTATATGGCGATTTAGATGGAGAGATGACACCATTTTGTAAAAATTTGTCGACTTGTCGTCGAATCTCCTCCTTATGAGCTGGTGGGAAACGGTATTGTTTCACATTGACGGGGCGGTCGTCGACGGTTGGAATCTTGTGCGTGGTTGCTGACGTATGCCCTAATTTATCCCCCTCAATGTGAAAAAGCTCCTGCGTGCTTTGAACGAGACGAACGACGTGCTCTCTTTCCTCTGCGTTGAGGTGGTCGAGACGGAGGAGACTAAGAATTCGATCTAGTCGAGATTTCGAAGGATTGGCGGATTTCGATGTTTGTTTTAACGGCGCCTGTTGTACATTATTTTTAACCGCCTGAGCATAGGATATTTGTTGAACATTCGCGATTTTGCAACGCGAAGGAGGAGTTTCGATTGTCGAGTATGGTGTCTGACTCGAGAAAGAAATAGAAGTTTTCCCTTTTTGGGATGAGCCGATCGGTACGGCGGATACGTTGGATTTAGAAAAAACCGGATAGAGCGATGGACTTTCCTCCTTATGGAGGGGAGTCATGATTTGCGCGGGCTCAAGTACGATTTCTGGTAACGCGATTTCGACGGCGCGGTCGGATGAATTAATTATTCGAGTTACCGCTTTGCCCCGAATTACTCTGACGAGAGCGTTTCCGAAAAATATACCCGGCGCAAGATCGATACGAGGAATTATACCTTCCGCGAGGTTCGAATTAACTACGCGGACCTTGATACCGATATTTGATCTCGGTGGAATGGAGATACGGTCTCCTGACTTCGGAGAAGCTGCTTTGTCTTGCGTTCGAAGCTTCGATTTCGTTGCTGCATCGCGTTTCAGCGGAGGCGATGATTTACGCGGCGGGCGCGGCGGCGGAGGGGGAATAGATTCCGTGCGCGGCGCTTGTTTACGTTTCGGCGATAGGAGAGGCTTTATTTTCGAGTCCGGTGACGGTTCCTCGAGTGCTTCGATATCGTCTTCGAAAGGAATTCTCTTACCATTCCATTTGATTATTTTATTTGGAAAAGAGATTTCTGCGTCCATACAGAACCCGGAGCCGAGGATCCCGCTTGGTTTAAGGGGAAAATCATCCTCGACCACATTAAAAGGAACGACGCGACCGAAAATAACAAGATTCACCGTCCCTAAGGTTGCGGTTTTGCCATCGGTTACCCCTGTTATTATGACGATCTCGGACTTATCGATTCGCGCGGATGCTTTTAGAGCCGAACGTTTTATAATATTTATTTCCGCCCCAGTGTCCACCATGAAGCGAGTTGGTGAAATTAGAAGATCGGATTTTAAAATTACGTTTGGCGTGCTAGTTTTTCCGGTTATGTTTATCGCGGCGTTTCGTCGATTTCCGCGTTGGAGTTGTTCGCGGCGAGAGGACGGACTTGGTGCGCGGCCTCGCCACCTGTCTCGCGGCGGGTGCGGAGGCCATTGTCGTTTCCCGAATTTTTATTTACCGCGTTGTTGTACTGTCTTTTGCGGCACTCGCCTATTTCGTGCCCCGGGGTCTTGCAATAGCGACAAAATTTGGGCGCGTCCCTGGCTACGATTTGTCTTGGTTGTTCGTACGCGGGGCCTCGAGTAGGAGGCGGTACGTCCCTGGATCGCAAGTATTCCTGCGGTCGGTACGGCGATGGCGGTCTGAGCCGACACTCGGTCGCGTAATGTCCGATATTATTGCATTTTCGGCAAATAATTTCGGCTGGTTTTTCGCGCGATTCTGGTCGCGCGACACGCGATCTACCTAGCCGGTTGCAATCACGTTCGTGCATTTGATAGAGCTCCCGCGCTCGAGCGAACGTTTCTCGCAATGTACCGAATGAACTTATAGTCATTTGCATTCGAATTTCCGGAATGAGACCGTCTTTAAAACATTGTAATGTGAGCGCGTCTACGTCATCGAGCGATTCCGGTGTGTCTCGTCGAGCAAGCCTCTCGCAATCAATTATAGCGGTTCTAAGATCTTTTACTCGACCGATGTAATCTAGAATGTGCTCGTTCGCGCGCATAAATATATTGGCAAGTTCACCCCGATAATGATGAGCTGATTTTACGGAGCAAAATGTGCTGCGAAGAACGTCCGTTAATTCGAGTATTGTGTAACACGGCTCGTCTTCTAGCGCGGCGTAGGCACGACCCTTGAGTTTTCCCTTAAGCAGGCGTGTGAAGGTTCGCTCGCACCCATTAGGGATAAGCTCATAAGCGCGTTTACACGCTCGGGTAAACTGAAGAATGGGAATGTTCTGACCATCGAATGTCGGCACGGCTTCGAGGGCCTGCTTAAGTGATAGCTCGTCGTGTTGCGAACTATTTGTATTAAAATCGGAGCTCGAATTATGTCCGGAAAGCGGATTTCCCCGAGGAATATCTAGAGAAACAGTATCGTCGCGCGTTAAATCAGGCGTTCTGCGAATAGATTCTATTTCACGACGTAGAATTTCTATTTGCTGGAGCAACGCGGCATTACTCGGATCGGTTGCTTTCGTATTTTTCGGGGAAGTATTTTGTTGCGCGGTACTAGGAAGAGGCTCGGCGATAGCGTCTTGGAAGTCGAGCGTTCTGCTAATGCGTTTTTCGCGTTCGGAATCGGCCATCGCGGCGGCTCGCTGTGTCTGCTGGCGCGTTTTTGTCGGAGTCCGGGTTGCCATATCTAGTTTCGCGGTTCCTTTCGGCGGAATTTCCGGAGGAAACGCGTGGCTATCCCACCGCTGTCACCAAAAATAACTTTCGTGTCACGTCCCGAGGTGCGGTTGCGCTCGCAACGGTGGCACAAAGTCGTAACCGTTCCCGAAAATAACGCGAATTGCGTCCGGACCGGGTTCGTTGGCGTTTCGGACTCGATAAAACGGTAATTAACACTAAACTTACCTTGCGAAGGCTTGATTCCGCTGTCTGATTTCTCTTTCTAGGTACCTGGAGCGCCTTGGATCCGCAACCGGGATGGCGGCGGCGTACGGCTGGAACGGAGGTACGGGTCGTGCGGCGAAGGAAACCTCCTTCACAGGTACCAGGACTCGAACGCAGGAAATTGAATATTCTGGTGCATCACCCACGTATTCCCGAGCGAGACGACGAATAAACTCTCTCCTCCCCGCGCGTCGTGTACGCTTTGTCGGAGGTGCAAGGCTCGTCGAGAATACTTGAACTTCGGTCGAGTACGGCGCGGCTAAGCGTTGGTTCGCTCTAGCTTACCGGGATCAACCTGGGCGCAAGATATTCTGTATACGGTAGAAGTGAGGATGGAGCAACTAAGCGCTGGTTCGCTCTAGTCGTCGAGCCTCAAGACTATCGCAGATGAGATATAGAAATAGAATAATCGCGAGCGTACCCGTGGAGTAGAATTAAGGAATTGTATTTGGACTCGAATAAAGATACTTTGAATCTGGTAAAAATAAACTATATTCTATGATTTCACTATACTAAATACACTTGACTAAGTTCTAAGTTACTGACTAGCGATTACAATGAGAATTAGAAATAGTATAAAGTATCGAATGGACTCCGCTATGGGAGTATGGATAGAGACGAATGCATTAGAGCTAATTGCTCGTTGCGAATGAGCCTATTGCTCGGATCGGAAGTGCATCGTTCGGATGCTGGATTAGAACTCCTCGGTTCGGAGATGAGATACGAACTCTCCAGTTCGGAGATGAGATACCAACTCTCCCGTTCGGAGGTGAGATTGGAACTGACTCTCGGATCTCGCGTCCGCGACCTCCTCGGTTCGCGCGGCGCGCGAGTCGCTGGGCCCTCGCGGTGGGGCGGACGGTCGGAGTAGGGCGGCCGCTCGGCCCTCGTGGTGGGGCGGCCGTTCGGAGTGGGGCGCGGCCCGCGTTAAGCGTGAGCCGCGAGCGTCGAGTGTGCGCGCGAGTGCACGGAACATAACCGTGCATGAATAAAATATATACATATATTCACTTAAATCTAGGTGTGTGTTGGTGTGTATGTACATAGGTGAGTAGTGTGCTTATTCTAATCCCACATGTACGAGAAGTACGTATAGGGCTTCGTGATTGCTGGGGATTCGACCCAGTACGTGTCGGAGAGCTCCTCGCCCTCGTAATACGGGGTGAAGTCCTCCCCCTCGTGTGTGGAGATCGCGCGTGGGCGCGGCATGCTGCATCCCTCTTCCCTCTCGTACCTTTGTCTCCTTCTGTAGGGACGGCGAGTCGGCGGGTGGCCCGTGTGCAGGGGCTCCGGATACGGATGCTGGGGATGATGAGGTGGACGCCGGAGGGTGGCAGGCGGTACGCCTGACGTTACACCTGCAGATATCTACGTATCGTAGCAATAGAGTTCTAATTCTTCTTAAAACGCGATATCGCATCTCATTTGTATGCTTCATGATAAGGTACAATATTGATTGCGAAGTGCCATGTATACCTCGCATTCATTTCAAAACAATGTAAATGCGACACTTGCTTGCTAGGAAATAGCGTTTGCAGATGTCTACGTATCGGAGCAATAGATTTCAAATGCATCTTAAATCGCGATGTCGCATCTCATGACTATGTTTCATGATAAGATATAATATTCATTGTGCAGTGTTATGTATACCTCGTATTCACTTCAAAAGAATGATAATGCGCCACTTCCTTGCTAGGAAATAGCGTTTGCAGATGTCTATGTATCGTAGCAATAGGGTTCTAATTCTTCTTAAAACGCGATATGGCATCTCATTTCTATGTTTCATGATAAGATACAATATTCATTGCGAAGTATCATGTATACCTCGTATTCACTTCAAAAGAATGTAAATGCGACACTTCCTTACCAGGAAATAGAGTTTGTAGATGTCTCCGTATCGAAGCAATAGAGTTCTAATGCTTCTTAAAACGAGATGTCGCATCTCATTTGTATGTTTCATGATAAGATTTAATATTCATTGCGAAGTGTCATGTATACCTCGCATACACTACAAATGAATGTAGATGCGACACTTCCTTGCTAGGAAGTAGCGTTTGCAGATGTCTACGTATCGAAGCAACTGAGTACTAATGCTTCTCAAAACGAGATATCGCATCACATTTCTGTGTTTTATGATAAGATATAATATTCATTGTGCAGTGTTATGTATACCTCGTATTCACCTCAATAGAATGTAAATGCGACACTTCCTTGCTAGGAAATAGCGTTTGCAGATGACTACGTATCGTAGCAATAGGGTTCTAATGCTTCATAAATCGCGATATCGCATCTCATTTCTATATTTCGTGATAAGATATAATATTCATTGTGGGGTGCTATGTATGAAGGGTATTTACTTCAAAAGAATGTAACTGCGGCACTTCCTTCCTAGGAAATAGCGTTTGCAGATGTCTGCGTATCGTAGCAATAGAGTTCTACAGCTTCTTAACACGGGATATCGCATCTCATTTCTATGCTTCATGATAGGATATAATATTAATTGCCAAGTGTTATGTATTCCTCGTCTTCACTTCAAACGAATGAAAATGCGATACATCCTTTCTAGAAAATAGCGTTTCCAGATGTCTACGTATCGAGGCAATTGTGTTCTAATGCTACTTAAATCACAATATCGTATCTCATTTCTATGTTTCACGATAAGATATAATATTCATTGTGGAGTGTTATGTATACCTCGTATTCACTCCAAATGAATGTAAATGCGACACTATCTTTCAACGAAATAGCGTTTCCACACGTCTACGTATCGTAGCAATAGAGCTCTAATGTTTCCTAAAACGCGATATCGCATCTCATTTCTATGTTTCATGATAAGACGTAGTATTCATTGCGAAGTGTTATGTATACCTCACATACACTTCCAATGAATGTAAATGCGAAACTTCCTTGCTAGGAAATAGCGTTTGCAGGTGTCTACGTATCGTAGCAATAGTGTTCTAGTGCTACTTAAATCGCGATATCGCATCTCACTTCTATGTATCATGATAAGATATAATACTCATTTCGAAGTGTTACGCATACCTCGTATACACTTCAAGTGAATGAAAGTGCTAGATTTCCTTGCTAGGAGGCAGCGCTTGCAGTTGTCTACGTATCGAAGCAATAGAGTTCTGATGCTTCTTAAATCGCGATATCGCATCTCATTTCTATGTTTCATGATATGATATAATATTCATTGCAAAGTGTCATGTATACCTCGCACACACTTCAAACGAATGTAAACCCGACACTTCCTTCCTAGAAAATTACGTTTCCAGATGTCTACGTATCGAAGCAATAGATTTCTAATGCTTCTTAAAACGCGATATCGCATCTCATTTCTATGATTCATGATAAGATATAATATTCATTACAAAGTGTTATGTATTCCTCGTCTACACTTCAAATGAATGTAAATGCGACACTTCCTTGCTTGGAAATAGCGTTTGCAGATGTCTACGTATCGTAGCAATAGGGTTCTAATGCTTCTTAAAACGCGATATCGCATCATTTCTATGTCTCACAATACGATATAATATTCATTGCGAAGTGTCACTTATACCTCGCATACACTTCAAATGAATGTAAATGCGACACTTCCTTACTAGCGAGTAGCATTTGCAGTTGTCACCGTATCGAAGCAATAGAGTTCTTATGCTTCTTAAAACGCGATATCGCATCACATGTCTATGTTTCATGATAAGATATAATATTCATTTCGAACTGTTATGTATCCCTCGTCTACAATTCAAAAGAATGTAAACTTTACACTTCCTTGCTAGGAAATAGCGTTTGCAGATGTCCACGTATCGAAGAAATAGAGTTTTATGCTTCTTAAATCCCGATATCGCATCTCATTTCTATGTTTCATGATAAGATATAATATTCATTGTGGAGTGTTATGTATACCTCGCATACACTACAAATGAATGTAAATGCGACACTTCGTTGCAAGGAAATAGCGATTGCAGGTGTCCACGTATTGTAGCAATAGAGTTCTAATGCTTCTCAAAACGCGATATCGCATCTCATTTCTATGCTTCATGATAAGATACAATATTCATTGCGAAGTGTCATGTATACCTCGTATTCACTTCAAAACAATGTAAATGCAACACTTCCTTGCTAGGAAATAGCGTTTGCAGATGTCTACGTATCGAAGCAATAGAATCCTAATGCTGCTTAAATCGCGATATCGCCTCTCATTTCTATGTTTCATTAAAAGATATAATATTCATTGCGGAGTGCTGTCATAACCTCGTATTCACTTCAAAAGAATGTAAATGCGACACTCCCTTCAAGGAAATAGCGTATGCAGATGTCTACGTATCGTAGCATTAGTGATCTATTGCTTCTCAATAAGCGATATCGCATCTCATTTCTATGTTTCATGATAATATATAATATTCATTGCGAAGTGTATTGTATACCTCGCATACACTTCAAAATGAATGTAAATGCGACACTTCCTTGCTAGGAAATAGCGTTGGCAGATGTCTACGTATCGAAGCAATAGAGACCTACTGCTTCTTAAATCGCAATATCGCATTGCATTTCTATGTTTCATGATAAGATATAATATTCATTACGAAGTGTCATGTATACCTCGTATTACATTCAAGAGAATGTAAATGCGACACTTCCTTGCTGGGAAGTTACGTTTGCAGATGTCTACGTATCGAAGCAATAGAGTTCTAATGCTTCTTAAATAGCCATATCGCATCTCATTTCTATGTTTCATGATAAGATATAATATTCGATGTGGAGTGTTATGTATACCTCGTATTCACTTCAAAAGAATATGAATGCGACGCTTCCTTTCTAGGAAATAGCGTTTGCAGATGTCTACGTATCGTAGCAGTAGCGTTCTAACGCTTCTTAGAAAGCGATATCGCATCTCATTTCTATGTTTCGTGATAAGATATAATATTCATTGTGGAGTGTTATGTATACTTCGTATTCACTTCAAAAGAATGTAAATGCGACACTTCCTTGCTAGGACGAAGCCTTTGCAGATGCCTACGTATCATAGCAATAGAGTTCTAATGCTTCTTAAAACGCGATATCGAGTCTGATTTCTATGTTTCATGACAAGATATAATATACATCGTGCAGTGTTATGTATACCTCGTACACACTTCAAATGAATGTAAATGCTACACTTCCTTGCTAGGAAGTAGCGTTTGCAATTGTCTACGTAAGAAGCAATAGAGTTCTAGTGCTTATCAAAACGCGATATCGCATCCCATTTCTATGTTTCATGATAAGATATAATATTCATTGCGACGTGTCATGTATACCTCGCATACACTTCAAATAAATGTAAATGCGATACTTCCTTGCTTGGAAATAGCGTTTGCAGATGTTTACGTATCGTAACATTAGGGTTGCAATGCTTCTCAAATCGCGGTATCGCATCTAATTTCTATGGTTCTTGATAAGATATAATATTCATTGCGAAGTGTCATGTATACCTCGTATTCATTTCAAAAGAATGTAAATTCGTACTTCCTTGATGGGAAGTAGCGTTTGCAGAAGTCTACGTATCGTAGCAATAGAGTTCTAATGCTTCTATGACGTTAGGCGCACCGCCTTCCACCCTCTGGTGCCAACCGCCATCCGCAGCATCCACAACCGGGACACCGTTCTTCCGCCAGCACCGGTATCCGGATCCTCCATACACGGGCCGCACGACGATTCGACGCCCTAAGACGAGGAGACAACGCCACGGGGACGAGGAATACCTCTCCACGTACGAATCCCAATTACCTGCGATCACACAACCATACGCTTATTTCTCATACACGCGATTCTAGATTAAGCACTGTACACAAATCATGTACATACACAATCCAACACACACCTAGATTTGAGCGAATATTTGTACAGTCATAATTTCTAAGACATATAGAATATAAGCTGCGAGGCGCGCCCGCGCGCACTCGACGCTCGCGGCTCACGCTGAACGCGAGCCGCACCCCAATCCGACCGGTTGCCCCACCGCGAGGGCCGAGCGGCCGCCCTATTACGACTGTACGCCCCACCGCGAGGTCCGAGCGGCCGCCCCACTGCGACCGTACGCCCCACTCGAAGGGCCCAGCGACGCGTGGGCCGCGCGACCCGAGGAGGTCGCGGACGCGCCACCGAGAGATCAATTCCATCGAGTCCCATCTCGGACACAGTTCTAATCTCAACTCCGAATCGAGCAATACGCTCCTGTGCTACGCGCTGTCAGCTCTCATGCAGCCGACTGTATCGCATCTCCTTTAGCGGAGTCCGTATTGTAACTTAGTTCTATTTCTATTTCAAATTATATCTTTAGTTGATAACTTAAACATAGTATAGTGTAGTAGGATAGTGATATTATAGAATATACTCTTCTTTTACCAAATCTAAGTCTCTTTATTCGATTACAAGTTCCTTAAATTCTATTCCACGTGTACGCTTGCGATTCTTATTCAATTCACACGATTCATCTGCGACAGTTCTGTACGCTGGACGGTCTTTGAGTGCTCCAATGCTCGACTGCTCTTGCTGCATTTCTATCGTATCCAGGGTATCTTGAACAAGGATCGACCTCGGTAAGCCAGAGAGCACCATCGCTTGGCCGAGCCGTACTCTGTCCTAGTGCAAGTGCCCTTGATAAATTTCGAGCCACCGAAAAGGCGTAGACGACGCGCGGGGAGGAAAGAATATCTACGCCGCCTCATTCGTGAATACGCGAGTTGTACATCCGGACATCCATACGCCTGCAACGCCGTTTCCGTTCCTGCGAAGGAGGTATTCGCAACCGTAAGTCCAAATCGAATCCACGATCGCCCGGTTCCAGCGCCAGTTTCCTCCAGCCGCAGCTCGCCTGCCTGGAGACTCATTCCCGTCGACGTTCCGCTGGTCCAGCAGTACGCCGCTGCTATTCCGGTCACGGATCCAAGGCGCCATAAACACCTGGAACGATATGCGAAACAGCATAAAGAAGACAACGAAAGGTAAGTTTTAAGGCGTAATTTTGGTTATATCGAGTTCCGACCGCCAACGTATCCGGCTCCGTCGCAATTCGCGTAGGTTTACGGGAAAGGATACGAATCGTGCCACCGGATCGAGCACAATCGCACCACGGGACGTGACACATGTATACATCGTATTCACTTCAAAAGAATGTAAATATGACAATTCCATGCTAGGAAATAGCGTTTGCAGATGTCTACGTATCGTAGCATTAGAGTTCCAATGCTTGATAAAACGCGATATCGCATCTCACTTCTATGTTTCATGACAAGATATAATATTCATTGCGAAGTGTCATGTATACCTCGCATACACTTCAAATGAATGTAAATGAGACACTTCATTGCTAGGAATTAGCGTTTCCAGATGTCTCCGTATCGAAGCAATAGAGCTCTAATGCTTCTTATATCGCGATATCGCATCTCATTTCTATGTTTCGTGATTAGATATAATATTCCTTGTGGACTGTTATGTATACCTCGCATTCACGTCAAAAGAATGTAAATGCGACACTTACTTGCTAGGAAATAGAGTTTGCAGATGTCTACGTATCGCAGCAATAGGGTTCTAATGCTTCTTAAACCTCGATATCCCATCCCATTTCTATGTCTCATGACAAGATATAGTATTCATTGCGAAGTGTCATGTGTACCTCGCATACACTTCAAATGAATGTAAATGCGACTCTCCCCTTGCTAGGAAGTAGCGTTTGCAGATATCTACGAATCGGAGCAACAGTGTCCTAATGCTTCTTAAAACGCGATATCGCTCCTCATTTCTATAATTCATGGTAGGATGTTATATTCATTGCGAAATGTCTTGTATATCTCGCATACACTGCAAATGAATGTAAATTCAACACTTCCTTGCCAGGAAATAGCGTTGGCAGATATCTACGTATCGTAGCATTAGAGTTCTAATGCTTCCCAAAACGCGATATTGCATCTCATTTCTATGTGTCATGATAAGATATAATATCCATTACGAAGTGTTATGTATTCCTCTTCTACACTTCAAATTAATGTAAATGCGACACTTCTCTCTAGAAAATTACGTTACCAGATGTCTACGTATCGAAGCAATAGAGTTCTAATGCTTCTTAAATCGCGAAATCGCATCTCAATCCTATGTTGCTTGATAAGATATCATTATCATTGCGTAGTGTCATGTATCCCTCGCACACACTTCAAATGAATGTAAATGCGACACTTCCCATCTAGAAAATTACGTTACCAGATGTCTACGTATCGAAGCGATAGAGTTCTAATGCTTCTTAGAACGCGATATCGTATATCATTTCTGTGTCTCATGATAAGATATAGCATTCATTGTGCAGTGTTATATATACCTCGCATACACTTCAAATGAATGTATATGCGACACTTCCTTGCTAGGAAATAGCGTTGGCAGATGTCTACGTATCGTAGCATTAGAGTTCTAATTCTCCTTAAAACGCGATATCGCATCTCATTTCTATGTTTCATGATAAGATATAATATTCACTGTGGAGTGTTATGTATACCTCGTATTCACGTCAAAAGAATGTAAATGCGACACTTCCTTGCTAGGATATAGCGTTGGCAGATGTTTACGTATCGAAGCATTAGAGTTCTAATGCCTCTTAAATCGCCATAACGCATCTCATTTCTATGTTTCATGATAACATATAATATCCATTGTGAAGTGTTATTCATACCTCGTATTCACTTCAAAAGAGTGTTAATGCGACACTTCCGTGCTAGGAAATAGTGTTTGCAGAAGTCTACGTATCGTAGCAATAGGGTTCTAATGCTTCTTAAATCTCGATATCGCATGTCACTTCTATGTCTCATGACAAGATATAGTATTCATTGCGAAGTGTCATGTGTACTTCGCATACACTTCAAATGAATGTAAATGCGACACTTCCTTGCTAAGAAATAGCGTTGGCAGATGTCTACGTATCGTAGCATTAGAGTTCTAATGCTTCTTAAAACGCAATATCGCATCTCATTTCTATGTTTCATGATGAGATATAATATTCATTGCGAAGTGCCATGTATACCTCGGATACACTACAAATGAATGTAAATGCGACACTTCCTTGCTAGGAAATAGCTTTTGCAGATGTCTACGTATCGAAGCAATAGAGTTCTATGCTTCTTAAAACGTGAAATCGCATCTCTTTTCTATGTTTCGTGATAAGATATAATATACATTGTGCAGTGTCATGTATACCTAGTATTCACCACAAAAGAATGTAAATGCGACACTTCCTTGCTTTTAAATTGCGTTTGCAGACGTCTACGTATCGCACCAATAGAGTTCTAACGCTTTTTAAATTGCGATATCGCATCTCATTTCTATGTCTCATTATAAGATATAATATTCATTGCGAAGTTACATGTATACCTCGTATTCACTTCAAAAGAATGTAAATGCGACACTTCCTTCCTAGGAAATAGCGTCTGCAAATGTCCACGTATCGTAGAAATAGAGTTCTAATTCTTCTTGAAACGCGATATAGCATCTCATTTCTATGTTTCATTATAAGATATAATATTCATTCCGAAGTGTTATGTATTCATCGTCTACACTTCAAATGTGTGTAAATGCCACACTTCCTTTCTAGGAAATTACGTCTCGGGATGTCTACGTATCGAAGCAATAGAATTCTAATGCTTCTTAAAACGCGATATCGCATCTCACTTCTATGTGTCATGATGAGATATAATATTCATTGCGAAGTGTCATGTATACCTCGTATTCACTTAAAAAGAATGTAAATATGACACTTCCTTGACAGGAAATAGTGTTTCCAGATGTCTACGTACAGAAACAATAGGGTACTAATGCTTCTTAGAACGAGACTTCGATTCTCATTTCTATGTCTCATTATAAGATATAATATTCATTGCGAAGTTACATGTATACCTCGTATTCACTTCAAAAGAATGTAAATGCGACACTTCCTTCCTAGGAAATAGCGTCTGCAAATGTCCACGTATCGTAGAAATAGAGTTCTAATTCTTCTTGAAACGCGATATAGCATCTCATTTCTATGTTTCATTATAAGATATAATATTCATTCCGAAGTGTTATGTATTCATCGTCTACACTTCAAATGTGTGTAAATGCCACACTTCCTTTCTAGGAAATTACGTCTCGGGATGTCTACGTATCGAAGCAATAGAATTCTAATGCTTCTTAAAACGCGATATCGCATCTCACTTCTATGTGTCATGATGAGATATAATATTCATTGCGAAGTGTCATGTATACCTCGTATTCACTTAAAAAGAATGTAAATATGACACTTCCTTGACAGGAAATAGTGTTTCCAGATGTCTACGTACAGAAACAATAGGGTACTAATGCTTCTTAGAACGAGACTTCGATTCTCATTTCTATGTTTCATGAAAGGATATAATATTCATTGCGAAGTGTCATGTAAACCTCGTATTCACTTCAAAAGTATGTAAATGCGACACTTCCTTCCTAGGAAATATCGTTTTCAGATGTCTACGTATAGAAACAATAGGGTACTAGTGCTTCTTAGAACGAGACTTCGCTTCTCATTTCTATGTTTCATGATAAGATAAAGTATTCATTGCGAAGTGTCATGTATACCTCGTATTCACATCAAAAGAATGTAAATAGGACACTTCCATGCTAGGAAATAGCGTTTGCAGATGTCTACGTATCGTAGCAATGGAGTTCTAATGCTTCTTAAATCGCGATATCGCATCTCATTTCTACGTCTCTTGATAAGATATAATATTCATTGCGAAGTGTTATGTATTCCTCGTCTGCAATTCAAATGAATGTAAATGCAACACTGCCTTTCTAGGAAATTACGTTTCCAGATATCTACGTATCGAAGCAATAGTGTTCTAATGCTTCTTAAAACGCGATATCGCATCTCATTTCTATGTTTCGTGATGAGATATAATATTCATTGTGGAGTGTTATATTTACATCGTATTCACTTCAGAAGAATGTAAATGCGACACTTCCTTGCTAGGAAACAGCGTTTGCAGATGTCTACGTATCGAAGCAGTAGAGATCTACTGCTTCTTAAATAGCGATATCGCATCTCATTCCTATGTTTTATGATAGGATATAATATTCATTGCGAAGTGCCGTGTATTCCTCGAATTGACATCAAAAGAATGTAAATACGGCACTTCCTTCCTAGGAAGTAGCGTTTGCACATGTCTAAGTATCGAAGCAAAAGCGTTCCAATGCTTCTTAAATCGCGATATCGCATCTCATTTCTATGTTTCATGATAAGATATAATATTCATTGTGCAGTGTTATGTATACCAAGTATTGGCTTCAAGAGTATGTAAATGCGACACTTTCTTGCTAGGAGATAGTATTGGCAGGTGTCTACGTATCGAAGCAGTAGAGTTCAAATGCTGCTTAAATCGCGATATCGCATCTCATTTCTATGTTTCATGATGAGATATAATATTCATTGTGCAGTGTTATGTTTATATCGTCTACACTTCAAATGAACATAAATGCGGCAATTCCCTGCTAGGAAATAGCGTTTGCAGATGTCTAGATATCGTAGCAATAGAGTTCTAATGCTTCTCAAAACGCGATATAGCATCTCATTTCTATGCTTCATGATAAGATATAATATTCATTGCTAAGTGTCATGTATACCTCGTTTACACTTCAAATGAATGTAAATGCGACACTTCCTTGCTAGGAAATAGCGTTTGCAGGTGTGTGCGTATCGAAGAAGTAGAGTTCTAATGCATCTTAATTGGCGATATCGCATCTCATTTCTATGTTTCATGGTTAGATATAATGTTCATTGTGCAGTGTTATTTATACCTCGTATTCGCTTAAAAAGAATGTAAATGCGACACTTCCTTGCTAGGAAATAGCGATTGCAGATGTCTACGTATCATAGCATTAGAGTTCTAATGCTTCTTAAATCGCGATATCGCATCTAATTTCTATGTTTTATAATAAGATACAATATTCATTGTGCAGTGTTATGTATACCTCGTATTTACTTCAAAAGAGTGATAATGCGTCACTTCCCTGCTAGGAAATAGCGTTTGCAGATGTCTATGTATCGTAGCAATAGAAATCTAATTCTTCTTAAAACGCGATATCGCATCTCATCTCTATGTTTCATGATAAGATATAATATTCATTGTGGAGTGTTATGTATACCTCGTATTCACTTCAAAAGAATGTAAATGCGACACTTCCTTGCTAGGAGATAACGCTTCGAGATGTCTACGTATCGAAGTAATAGAGTTCTATAGCTTCTTAAATCGCGATATCGCATCTCATTTCTATGTTTCGTGATAAGATATAATATACATTGTGGAGTGTTATGTCTACCGCTTATTCACTTCAAAAGAATGTAAACGCGACAGTTCCTTGCTATTAAATAGCGTTTGCTGATGTCTACATATCGTAGCAATAGAGTTCTAATGCCTTTTAAATCGGGATATCGCATCTCATTTCTATGATTCATGATAAGACACAATATTCATTGTGGAGTGTTATGTATACCTCGTATTCACTTCAAAAGAATGTAAATGCGACACTTCCTTTCTAGGAAATATCGTTTCCAGATGTCTGCGTATCGTAGCAATAGAATTCTAACGCTTCTTAAAGCGCGATATCGCATCTCATTTCTGTTTCGTGATAAGATATAATATTCAATGTGCAGTGTTATGTATACCTCGTATTCCTTTCATAAGAATGTAAATGCGACACTTCCTTGCTAGGAAATAGCGTTTGCAGATGTCTACGTATCGAAGCAGTAGAGTTCTAATGCTTCTTAAAACGAGATATCGCATCGCATTTTTATGTTTCATGATAAGGTATAATATTCATTGCGAAGTGTCATATATACCTCGTATTCACTTCAAAAGAATGTAAATGCGACACTTCCTTGCTAGGAAATAGCGTTTGCAGATGTCTACGTATCGTAGCAATAGTGTTCTAATGCTTCTTAAAGCGCGATATCTCATCTCATTTCCATGTTTCATGATAAGATATAATATTCATTGCGAAGTGTTATGTACTCCTCGTACTCACTTCAACTGAATGTAAATGCGACACTTCCTTGCTATAAAGTAGCGATTGCAGATGTCTACGTATCGAAGCAATAGATTTCTAATGCTTTTTAAATCGCCATATCGCATCTCATTTCTATATCTCATGATAAGATATAATATTCATTGCGAGGTGTCATGTATACCTCGTATTCACTTCAAAAGAATGTAAATGCGACACTTCCATTCTAGGAAACAGTGTTTGCAGATGTCTACGTATCGTAGCAATAGAGTTCTAATGCTTCTATGACGTTAGGCGCACCGCCTTCCACCCTCTGGTGCCAACCGCCATCCGCAGCATCCACAACCGGGACACCGTTCTTCCGCCAGCACCGGTATCCGGATCCTCCATACACGGGCCGCACGACGATTCGACGCCCTAAGACGAGGAGACAACGCCACGGGGACGAGGAATACCTCTCCACGTACGAATCCCAATTACCTGCGATCACACAACCATACGCTTATTTCTCATACACGCGATTCTAGATTAAGCACTGTACACAAATCATGTACATACACAATCCAACACACACCTAGATTTGAGCGAATATTTGTACAGTCATAATTTCTAAGACATATAGAATATAAGCTGCGAGGCGCGCCCGCGCGCACTCGACGCTCGCGGCTCACGCTGAACGCGAGCCGCACCCCAATCCGACCGGTTGCCCCACCGCGAGGGCCGAGCGGCCGCCCTATTACGACTGTACGCCCCACCGCGAGGTCCGAGCGGCCGCCCCACTGCGACCGTACGCCCCACTCGAAGGGCCCAGCGACGCGTGGGCCGCGCGACCCGAGGAGGTCGCGGACGCGCCACCGAGAGATCAATTCCATCGAGTCCCATCTCGGACACAGTTCTAATCTCAACTCCGAATCGAGCAATACGCTCCTCTGCTACGCGCTGTCAGCTCTCATGCAGCCGACTGTATCGCATCTCCTTTAGCGGAGTCCGTATTGTAACTTAGTTCTATTTCTATTTCAAATTATATCTTTAGTTGATAACTTAAACATAGTATAGTGTAGTAGGATAGTGATATTATAGAATATACTCTTCTTTTACCAAATCTAAGTCTCTTTATTCGATTACAAGTTCCTTAAATTCTATTCCACGTGTACGCTTGCGATTCTTATTCAATTCACACGATTCATCTGCGACAGTTCTGTACGCTGGACGGTCTTTGAGTGCTCCAATGCTCGACTGCTCTTGCTGCATTTCTATCGTATCCAGGGTATCTTGAACAAGGATCGACCTCGGTAAGCCAGAGAGCACCATCGCTTGGCCGAGCCGTACTCTGTCCTAGTGCAAGTGCCCTTGATAAATTTCGAGCCACCGAAAAGGCGTAGACGACGCGCGGGGAGGAAAGAATATCTACGCCGCCTCATTCGTGAATACGCGAGTTGTACATCCGGACATCCATACGCCTGCAACGCCGTTTCCGTTCCTGCGAAGGAGGTATTCGCAACCGTAAGTCCAAATCGAATCCACGATCGCCCGGTTCCAGCGCCAGTTTCCTCCAGCCGCAGCTCGCCTGCCTGGAGACTCATTCCCGTCGACGTTCCGCTGGTCCAGCAGTACGCCGCTGCTATTCCGGTCACGGATCCAAGGCGCCATAAACACCTGGAACGATATGCGAAACAGCATAAAGAAGACAACGAAAGGTAAGTTTTAAGGCGTAATTTTGGTTATATCGAGTTCCGACGGCCAACGTATCCGGCTCCGTCGCAATTCGCGTAGGTTTACGGGAAAGGATACGAATCGTGCCACCGGATCGAGCACAATCGCACCACGGGACGTGACACATGTATACATCGTATTCACTTCAAAAGAATGTAAATATGACAATTCCATGCTAGGAAATAGCGTTTGCCGATGTCTACGTATCGTAGCATTAGAGTTCCAATGCTTGATAAAACGCGATATCGCATCTCACTTCTATGTTTCATGACAAGATATAATATTCATTGCGAAGTGTCATGTATACCTCGCATACACTTCAAATGAATGTAAATGAGACACTTCATTGCTAGGAATTAGCGTTTCCAGATGTCTCCGTATCGAAGCAATAGAGCTCTAATGCTTCTTATATCGCGATATCGCATCTCATTTCTATGTTTCGTGATTAGATATAATATTCCTTGTGGACTGTTATGTATACCTCGCATTCACGTCAAAAGAATGTAAATGCGACACTTACTTGCTAGGAAATAGAGTTTGCAGATGTCTACGTATCGCAGCAATAGGGTTCTAATGCTTCTTAAACCTCGATATCCCATCCCATTTCTATGTCTCATGACAAGATATAGTATTCATTGCGAAGTGTCATGTGTACCTCGCATACACTTCAAATGAATGTAAATGCGACTCTCCCCTTGCTAGGAAGTAGCGTTTGCAGATATCTACGAATCGGAGCAACAGTGTCCTAATGCTTCTTAAAACGCGATATCGCTCCTCATTTCTATAATTCATGGTAGGATGTTATATTCATTGCGAAATGTCTTGTATATCTCGCATACACTGCAAATGAATGTAAATTCAACACTTCCTTGCCAGGAAATAGCGTTGGCAGATATCTACGTATCGTAGCATTAGAGTTCTAATGCTTCCCAAAACGCGATATTGCATCTCATTTCTATGTGTCATGATAAGATATAATATCCATTACGAAGTGTTATGTATTCCTCTTCTACACTTCAAATTAATGTAAATGCGACACTTCTCTCTAGAAAATTACGTTACCAGATGTCTACGTATCGAAGCAATAGAGTTCTAATGCTTCTTAAATCGCGAAATCGCATCTCAATCCTATGTTGCTTGATAAGATATCATTATCATTGCGTAGTGTCATGTATCCCTCGCACACACTTCAAATGAATGTAAATGCGACACTTCCCATCTAGAAAATTACGTTACCAGATGTCTACGTATCGAAGCGATAGAGTTCTAATGCTTCTTAGAACGCGATATCGTATATCATTCCTGTGTCTCATGATAAGATATAGCATTCATTGTGCAGTGTTATATATACCTCGCATACACTTCAAATGAATGTATATGCGACACTTCCTTGCTAGGAAATAGCGTTGGCAGATGTCTACGTATCGTAGCATTAGAGTTCTAATTCTCCTTAAAACGCGATATCGCATCTCATTTCTATGTTTCATGATAAGATATAATATTCACTGTGGAGTGTTATGTATACCTCGTATTCACGTCAAAAGAATGTAAATGCGACACTTCCTTGCTAGGATATAGCGTTGGCAGATGTTTACGTATCGAAGCATTAGAGTTCTAATGCCTCTTAAATCGCCATAACGCATCTCATTTCTATGTTTCATGATAACATATAATATCCATTGTGAAGTGTTATTCATACCTCGTATTCACTTCAAAAGAGTGTTAATGCGACACTTCCGTGCTAGGAAATAGTGTTTGCAGAAGTCTACGTATCGTAGCAATAGGGTTCTAATGCTTCTTAAATCTCGATATCGCATGTCACTTCTATGTCTCATGACAAGATATAGTATTCATTGCGAAGTGTCATGTGTACTTCGCATACACTTCAAATGAATGTAAATGCGACACTTCCTTGCTAAGAAATAGCGTTGGCAGATGTCTATGTATCGTAGCATTAGAGTTCTAATGCTTCTTAAAACGCAATATCGCATCTCATTTCTATGTTTCATGATGAGATATAATATTCATTGCGAAGTGCCATGTATACCTCGGATACACTACAAATGAATGTAAATGCGACACTTCCTTGCTAGGAAATAGCTTTTGCAGATGTCTACGTATCGAAGCAATAGAGTTCTATGCTTCTTAAAACGTGAAATCGCATCTCTTTTCTATGTTTCGTGATAAGATATAATATACATTGTGCAGTGTCATGTATACCTAGTATTCACCACAAAAGAATGTAAATGCGACACTTCCTTGCTTTTAAATTGCGTTTGCAGACGTCTACGTATCGCACCAATAGAGTTCTAACGCTTTTTAAATTGCGATATCGCATCTCATTTCTATGTCTCATTATAAGATATAATATTCATTGCGAAGTTACATGTATACCTCGTATTCACTTCAAAAGAATGTAAATGCGACACTTCCTTCCTAGGAAATAGCGTCTGCAAATGTCCACGTATCGTAGAAATAGAGTTCTAATTCTTCTTGAAACGCGATATAGCATCTCATTTCTATGTTTCATTATAAGATATAATATTCATTCCGAAGTGTTATGTATTCATCGTCTACACTTCAAATGTGTGTAAATGCCACACTTCCTTTCTAGGAAATTACGTCTCGGGATGTCTACGTATCGAAGCAATAGAATTCTAATGCTTCTTAAAACGCGATATCGCATCTCACTTCTATGTGTCATGATGAGATATAATATTCATTGCGAAGTATCATGTATACCTCGTATTCACTTAAAAAGAATGTAAATATGACACTTCCTTGACAGGAAATAGTGCTTCCAGATGTCTACGTACAGAAACAATAGGGTACTAATGCTTCTTAGAACGAGACTTCGATTCTCATTTCTATGTTTCATGAAAGGATATAATATTCATTGCGAAGTGTCATGTAAACCTCGTATTCACTTCAAAAGTATGTAAATGCGACACTTCCTTCCTAGGAAATAGCGTTTTCAGATGTCTACGTATAGAAACAATAGGGTACTAGTGCTTCTTAGAACGAGACTTCGCTTCTCATTTCTATGTTTCATGATAAGATAAAGTATTCATTGCGAAGTGTCATGTATACCTCGTATTCACATCAAAAGAATGTAAATAGGACACTTCCATGCTAGGAAATAGCGTTTGCAGATGTCTACGTATCGTAGCAATGGAGTTCTAATGCTTCTTAAATCGCGATATCGCATCTCATTTCTACGTCTCTTGATAAGATATAATATTCATTGCGAAGTGTTATGTATTCCTCGTCTGCAATTCAAATGAATGTAAATGCAACACTGCCTTTCTAGGAAATTACGTTTCCAGATATCTACGTATCGAAGCAATAGTGTTCTAATGCTTCTTAAAACGCGATATCGCATCTCATTTCTATGCTTCATGATGAGATATAATATTCATTGTGGAGTGTTATATTTACATCGTATTCACTTCAGAAGAATGTAAATGCGACACTTCCTTGCTAGGAAACAGCGTTTGCAGATGTCTACGTACCGTAGCAATTGAGTTCTAATGCTTCTTAAATCGCGATATCGCATCTCATTTCTATGCTTCATGATAAAGTACAATATTCATTCTGGAGTGATATGTGTACATCGTATTCGCTTCATAAGAATGTAAATGCGACACTTCCTTGCTAGGAAATAGCGTCTGCAGATGTACACGTATAGTAGAAATAGAGTTCTAATTCCTCTTAAAACGCGATATAGCATCTCATTTCTAAGTTTCATTATAAGATATAATACTCATTGTGCAGTGTTATGTATACCTCGTATTCACTTCAATTAAATGTAAATGCGACACTTCCCTGCTAGGAAATAGCGTTTCCAGATGTCTACGCATCGAAGCAGGAGAGTTCTAATGCTTCTTGAAACGCGATATCGCATCTCATTTCTATGTTTCATGACAAGATGTAATACTCATTGCGAAGTGTTGGACATTCCTCGTATAAACTTCAAATGAATGTAAGTGCGACACTTCCTTTTAGGATGTAGCGTTTGCAGTTGTCTGCGT
Organism: Xylocopa sonorina; assembly: GCF_050948175.1. Taxonomy (NCBI): domain Eukaryota; kingdom Metazoa; phylum Arthropoda; class Insecta; order Hymenoptera; family Apidae; genus Xylocopa; species Xylocopa sonorina. The sequence goes on along the minus strand of NW_027490262.1, from coordinate 290,060 downwards.
ATCGTAGTAATGCAGTTCTAATGCTTCTTAAAACGAGATGTCGCATTTCATTTCTATGTTTCGTGATAAGATATAATATCCATTACGAAGAGTTATGTATTCCTCGTCTACACCTCAAATGAATGTAAATGCGACACTTCCTTGCTAGAAAATAGCGTTTGCAGATGTCTACGTATCGTAGCAATAGAGTTCTGATGCTTATCAAAAGGCGATATCGCATCTCATTTCTATGTTTCATGATAAGATATAATATTCACTTCGAAATGTCATGTATACCTCGCATACACTTCAAATGAATGTAAGTGCGACGCTTCCTTGCTAGGAAGTAGCGTTTGCAGATGTCTACGTATCGTAGCAATTGACTTCTAATGCTTCTTAAAACGAGATATCGCAGCTTATTTCTATGTTTCATGATAAGATATAATATTCATTGCGAAGTGTCACTAATACCTCGTATTCACTTCGAATGAATGTAAATGCTACACTTCCTTGCTAGGAAATAGGGTTTGCAGATGTCTACACATCGAGGCAATAGATTTCTAATTCTTCTTAAAACGCGTTATCGCATCTCATTTCTATGTTTCATGATAAGATACAATATTCATTGCGAAGTGTCATGTGTACTTGGCATACACTTCAATTGAATGTAAATGCGACACTTCTTTTCTAGGAAATAGCGGTTGCAGATATCTACGTATCGTAGCAATAGAGTTCTAATGCTTCTTAAACCCGATATCGCATCTCATTTCTATGTTTCATGATAAGATATAATTTTCATTACGAAGTGTAATATATTCCTCGTTTACACTTCGAATGAATGTAAATGCGGCACTTTCTTGCTAGGAAATAGAGTCTCCAGATGTCTACGTATCGAAGCAGTAGATTTCTAGTGCTTCTTAAATAGCGATATCGCATCTCATTTCTATGTTTCATGACAAGATATAATATTCATTGTGCAGTGTTATGTATATCTCGTCTACACTTCACATGAATGTAAATGCGACAGTTCTTTGCTAGGAAATAGCGCTTGTAGATGTCTACGTGTTGAAGCAATAGTGTTCCAATGCTTCTTAAAACGCGATATCGCAAATCATTTCTATGTCTCATGATAAGATATAATATTCATTGTGCAGGGTTATGTATACCTCGTATCCACTTCAAAAGAATGTAAATGCGTCACTTCCTTGCTAGGAAATAGCGTTTGCAGATGTCTACGTATCGTTGCATTAGAGTTCTAATGCTTCTTAAAACGAGATATCGTAACTCATTTCTATATTTCATAATAAGATATAATGTTCATTGCGAAGTGTAATGTATTTCTCGCATACACTTCAAATGAATGTAAATACGACACTTCCTTGCTAGGAAATAGCATTGGCAGATGTTTACGTATCGAAGCTATTGCATTCTAATGCATCTTAAAACGAGATGTTGCACCTCATTTCTATGTTTCATGATAAGATATAACATTAATTGCGAAGTGTCATGTATACCTCTTATTCACTTGTAAAGAATGTAAATGCGACACTTCCTTGCTAGGAAATAGCGTTTGCAGTTGTCTACGTATCGTAGCAATAGCGTTCAAATGCTTCTTAAAACGCGATATAGCATCTCATTTCTATTACTCTTGATAAGATATAATATTCATTGCGAAGTGTCATGTATACCTCGCATACACTTCAAATGAATGTAAATGCGACACCTCCTTGCTAGGAAATAAAGTATCTAGATGTCTAGGTATCGAAACAATAGAGCTCTAATGCTTCTTAAATCGCGATATCGCATCTCATTTCTATGTTTCATGCTAAGATATAATATTCATTCTGGAGTGTTATGTATACCTCGTATTCACTTCAACAGATTGTAAATGCGACACTTCCTTCCTAGGTAATAGCGTCTGCAGATGTTTACGTATCGAAGCAATAGAGTTCTAATGCTTCTTAAATCGCCATATCGCATCTCATTTCTATGTTTCACGATAAGATATAGTAATCATTGTGCAGTGTTATGTATACCCCGTAATCACATCAAATGAATGTAAATACGACCCTTCCTTGCTAGGAATTAGCGTTTGCAGATGTCTACGTATCGTAGCAATAGAGTTCTAATGCTTCTTAAAACGCGATACCGCTTCTCATTTATGTGCTTCATGATAAGATATAATATTCATTGTGGAGTGTTATGTATACCTCGTCTAGACTTCCTAAGAATGTAAATGCGACACTTCCTTGCTAGGAAATAGCGGTGGCAGTTGTCTACGTAACGAAGCAATAGAGTTCTAATGCTTCTTAAAACGCGAAATCGCTCGCCATTTATATGCTTCATGCTAAGATATAATATTCATTGCGGAGTGTCATGTATACCTCGTATTATCTTCAAAAGAATGTAAATACGACACTTCCTTGCTAGGAAATAGCGTTTGCAGATGTCTACGTATCGAAGCAATAGGGTTCTAATGCCTCTTAAAACGAGATATCGCATCTCATTTCTATGTACCATGATAAGATATAATATTCATTGCGAAGTGTCATGTATACCTCTCAAACACTTCAATTGTATGTAAATGCGACACTTCCTTGCTAGGAAGTAGTGTCATGTCCTGGAGAATAAATCATTCGTATCCCAGCAGGCTGAATGACACAAGCCTTTTAGTCGAGAATTCGGTCCGGTATAAAACGCGTATGACCGCGTCCGTCGATTCTGGCAAGACGCGGGCACCGTAAACAATCGCGAACGCGTGTAAGGAGGGATTTTACTTACCTTTCGCTGATTACCCTCTTCTGCTTTCAGATGTGGCGATCGTCGAGGGTCGTTCTCGGGGGAGGAGTCGGCGTACGGCTGGCTGAAATCGGCGTTGTGACGGTGGAGCTGCGATGAATGTCGCCGTCCGTCGATGAACGAAGAATTCTGGCGTTTCACCAACGTATTCCGCACGAGATAATGGATTAAATTCTTCCTCCCGGCACTAAGAGTTCGTTTATAGACACTCAAGTTGTTACGAACTTGGAAAAATTTGTATTAAAATATAATTGAATTTAGAAATGGAGTTGGAATGAACTAGAACTTGATGTGGTAGAAAAATAATAAAGTATATTCTAGATCAAAGAGTACAAGAACAATTATTTCGAAGTATTAAGACTAGGTTAACTATGAATTAGGAATTAGAACAAAGACTTTAGAACTAGGAAGCTCATCGAGGCTGCGCGACGGCCCTAAGGCGCGACTTGGAAGAGACTTGGAATTGGAAGTGCCCGAAGGCGAGATAGAACTGTACCGTACTGACGGTACTTACTGACTGTGTCTCCCAAGATGCGTCTGCGACCTCCTCGACTCTCGGAGCGCTTCGGTCGCGTGCGAACGTAGGTGGGAGTATGTGGCCGCCCGATTGGGTCTCGGCGTTGCGTGGTGGGGTTAGCGGCGCGTGCCGCTGAGGCGGTCGCGATCTCGCGCGTCGCGGGTTACTTAATTAGCGCAACTTATGAATATAGAGATACAAGTATGAAATTAGAAATTACGCGTTAAATGTAAAATGTGTGTTGTTTGTGTCGTTATAAAGTAGTGTCGTGTAAATTCTATGAGCTAGGAATACAGAGCTTAGAATGTAGGAGTATATATATAATGTTAATTAATAATCTTAGAAATAGTATTTTGGGCATGGCAGATCTGGGATGGTGAAATCGTAGAGTCCTTTGTACGGTGAGGGTTCCCGTCGTCGGATCTCGTGGAGGTTGATTCTCCTGGTATGTCCCTGGAGTGAGCGAGAGGGCGAGTTTCCCTGCAGGTAAGAGTGAGACGGTGGATGGCTCCTTGAGTGGGAGCGAGACAGCGCACATGGTCCTTGGTGCGAGCGAGATGGCGAGCACCTCTGCGGGTGCGAGTGAGACGGAGGGTATGTTCCCTGGAGCGAGAGAGACAGCGTGTTGCGCCTGGGTGTTGCCTGTGTTGCAGGCGCGTGAGGGTGGTTGCTGTGGTGCGCTGAGAGGGTGGCAGGCGGCACGCCTGACGTCACAGTAGCGTTTGCAGATATCTACGTATCGAAGCAGTAGAGTTCTAATGCTTCTCAAAACGCGATATCGCATCCCATTTCTATGTTTCATGACAAGATATAATATTCATTGCGAAGTGTTATGTTTTTCTCGTCTACGCTTCAAATGAATGGAAATGCGACACTTCCTTGCTAGTAAATAGCGTTTGTAGATATCTACGCATCGTAGCAATAGAGTTCCAATGCTTCTTAAATCGCGAGATCGCATCTAATTTCTATGTTTAATGATAAGATATTAAACTCATAGTGCAGTGTTATATATACCTCGTATTCACTTCAAATGAACGAAAATGCGACACTTCCTTGCAAGGAAATAGCGTTTACAGATGTCTACGTATCGAAGCAATAGATTTCTAAAGCTTCTTAAAACGGGATATCGCGTCTCATTTCTATGTCTCATGATAAAATATAATATTCGTTGCGAAGTGTTATGTACTTCTCGTCTACACATCAAATGAATGTAAATACGACAGCTCCTTACTAGGAAATAGAGTTTCCAGATGTCTACGCATCGAAGCGATAGAGTTCTAATGCTTCTTGAAACGCGATATCGCATCTAAATCCTATGCTTCATGATAAGGTATAATACTCATTGCGAAGTGTTACGTATACCTCGTATACACTTTAATGAACGTAAGTGCGACACTTCCTTGCTAGGAAGTAGTGTTTGCAGTTGTCTACGTATCGAAGCAACAGAGTACTGGTGCTTCTTAAATCGCAATATCGCATCTCAATTCTATGTTTCATGATAAGATATAATATTCATTACGAAGTGTCATGTATACATCGTATTCACTTCAAAAGGATGTAAATGCGACACTACCTTGCTAGGAAATAGCGTTTGCAGATGTCTACGTATCATAGCAATAGTTTTCTAATGCTTCTCAAAACATGATACGGCATCCCATTTCAATGTTTCATGATAAGATATAATATTCATTGCCAAGTGTTACTTATACATCGCATACACTTCATATGAATGTAAATGCGGCAGTTCCTTGCTAGGAAATAGCGTTTCCAGATGTCTACGTATCGAATCAATAGAGTTCTAAAGCTTCTCAAAACGCGATATCGCATCTCATATATATGTTTCATGATAAGATACTATATTCACTGCGAAGTTACATGTATACCTCGTACACACTTCAAAAGAATGTAAATGCGACACTTCCTTGCTAGGAAATAGCGTTTGCAGATGTCTACGTATCGTAGCATTAGAGTTCTAATCCTTCTTAAAACGAGATATCGTAATTCATTTCTATATTTCATAATAAGATATAATATTCATTGCGAAGTGTCATGTATACCTCGTATCCACTTCAAAAGAGTGTGAATGCGCCTCTTCCTTGCTAGGAATTTGCGTTTCCAGATGTCTAGGTATCGAAACAATAGAGTTCTAGTGCATCTTAAAACGAGATGTCGCATCTCATCTCTATGTTTCATGACAAGATATAATATTCATTGCGAATTGTCATGTATACTTCGTATTCACTTCAAATGAATGTAAATGCGACACTTCCTTGCCAGCAAATAGCGTTTGTGGATGTCTACGCATTGAAGCAATAGAGCTCAAATGCTTCTTAAAACGCGATATAGCATCTCATTTCTGTGTCTCATGATAAGATATAATATTCATTGCGAAGTGTCATGTATACCTCGCATACACTTCAAATGAATGTAAATGCGACACCTCCTTGCTAGGAAATAGACTTTCCAGATGTCTAGGTATCGAAACAATAGAGTTCTAATGCGTCTTAGAACGAGATGTCGCATTTCATTTCTACGTTTCATGAGAAGATATAGTATTCATTGCGGAGTGTCATGTATACCTCGTATTCACTTGAAGAGAATGTAAATGCGACATTTCATTGCTAGGAAGTAGTGTTTGCAGATGTCTATGTATCGTAGCAATAGATTTCTAATGCTTCTTAAAGCGCGAATCGATCCTCATTTCTATATTTCACGATGAAATATAATATTCATTGTGGAGTGTTATGTATACCTCGTCTGCACTTCCTAATAATGTAAATGCGACACTTCCTTGCTAGGAAATAGCGTTTGCAGTTATCTACGTATCGTAGCAATAGATTTCAGATGCTTCTTATAACGCCATAGCGCATCACATTTCTATGCTTCATGATAAGATATAATATTCTTTGCGAAGTGCCATGTATACCTCGTATTCACTTGAAAAGAATGTAAATGCGACACTTCCTTGCTAGGAAATAGCGTCTGCAGATGTCTACGTATCGAAGCAACAGAGTTCTAATGCTTCTTAGAACGAATATATCGTATCTCATTTCTATGTTTTATGATAAGATATAATATTCATCGCAAAGTGTCATGTATACCTCGCATACACTTCAAACGAATGTAAATCCGACACTTCCTTGCTAGGAAGTAGCGTTTGCAGATGTCTATGTATCGTAGCAATAGTGTTCTAATGCTTCTCAAAACGAGATATCGCATTTCATTACTATGTTTCATGGTAAGATATAATTTTCATTGTAGACTGTTATGTATACAACGTATTCACTTCAAAAGAATGTAAATGCGACACTTCCTGGCTAGGAAATAGAGTTTGCAGATGTCTACGTATCGTAGCAAGCGTGTTATAATGCTTCTTAAAACGAGATATCGCATCTCATTTCTATGTTTCGTGACAACATATAATATTCATTGCGAAGTGTTATGTATACCTCGCATACACTTCAAAAGAATGTTAATGCGACACTTCCTTGCTAGGAAATAGCGTTTGCAGATGTCTACGTATCGTAGCAATAGAGTTCTAATGCTTCTTATATCGCGAGATCGCATCTCATATCTATGTTTCACGATAAGATATAATACTCATTGCGAAGTGTTATGTATACCTCGCATACACTTCAAATGAATGTAAATGCGACAGTTCCTTGCTAGGAAGTAGCGATTGCAGATGTCTACGTATCGAAGCAATAGAGTTCTAATGCTTCTTGAAACGGGATAGCGCATCTCATTTCCATGTTTCCTGATAAGATATAATATTAATTGCGAAGTGTCATGTATACCTCGCATTCACTTCAAAAGAATGTAAATGCGACACTTCCTTGCTAGGAAATAGCGTTTGCAGATGTCTACGTATCGTAGCAATAGAGTTCTTATGCATCTTATATCGCAAGATCGAATCTCAGATCTATGTTTCACGATAAGATATAATATACATTGTGGAGTGTTTTGTATACCTCGTATTCACCTCAAAAGAATGTAAATGCGACACTTCCTTGCTAGGAAATAGCGTTTGCAGATTTCTGCGTATCGTAGCATTAGATTTCTATTGCATCCCAAACGCGATATCGCATCTCATTTCTATGTTTCATGAAAAGATATAATATTTATTGCGAAGTGTCACGTATACATCGCATACACTTCAAATGAATGTAAATGCGACAGTTCCTTGCTAGGAAATAGCGTTTGCAGACGTCTACGTATCGAAGCAGTAGAGTTCTAATGCTTCTTGAAACGGAATATCGCATCTCATTTATATGCTTCACGATAAGAAATAATATTCATTGCGAAGTTTCATGTATTCGTCGTATTCACTTCAAATGAATGTAAATGCGACACTTTCTGGCTAGGAAATAGAGTTTGCAGATGTCTACGTATCGTAGCAAGCGTGTTATAGTGCTTCTTAGAACGAGATACCGCATCTCATTCGTATGTTTCATGGTACGATATATTATTCATTGCGAAGTATCACGTATACCTCGCATACACTTCAAATGAATGTAAATGCGACACTTCCTTGCAAGGAAATAGCGTTTGCAGATGTCTACGTATAGTAACAATAGAGTTCTAGTGCTTTTCAAAACGCGATATCAAATCTCATTACTATGTTTCATGGTAAGATAAAATATTAATTGCGAAGTGTCATGTATACCTTGTATTCACTTCAGAAGAATGTAAATGCGACACTTCCATGCTAGGAAATAGCGTTTGCAGATTTCTGCGTATCGTAGCATTAGATTTCTATTGCATCTCAAAACGCGATATCGCATCTCATTTCTATGTTTCATGATATGATATAATATTTATTGTGAAGTGTCACGTATACATCGCATACACTTCAAATGAATGTAAATGCGACACTTCCTTGCTAGGAAATAGCGTTTGCAGACGTCTACGTATCGAAGCAATAGAGTTGTAATGCTCCTTGAAATGGGATATCGCATGTCATATCTATGTTTCATGATAAGATATAATATTCATTGCGTAGATTCATGTATACCTTGTATTCACTTCAGAGGAATGTAAATGCTACTCTTCCCTGCTAGGAAATAGCGTTTGCAGATGTCTACGTATCGTAGCATCAGTGTTCCAATGCTCCTTATATCGCGAGATCGCATCTCATTTCTATGTTTCATGACAACATATAATATTCATTGCGAAGTGTTATGTATACCTCGCATACACTTCAAATGAATGTAAATGCGACACTTCCTTGCTAAGAAATAGAGTTTGCAGATGTCTACGTATCGTAGCAATAGAGTTGTAATGCTCCTTGAAATGGGATATCGCATCTCATATCTATGTTTCATGATAAGATATAATATTCATTGCGTAGATTCATGTATACCTTGTATTCACTTCAGAGGAATGTAAATGCTACTCTTCCCTGCTAGGAAATAGCGTTTGCAGATGTCTACGTATCGTAGCAACAGAGTTCCAATGCTCCTTATATCGCGAGATCGCATCTCATATCTATGTTTCACGATAAGATATAATATTCATTGCGAAGTGTTATGTATACCTCGCATACACTTCAAATGAATGTAAATGCGACACTTCCTTGCTGGGAAATAGCGATTGCAAATGTCTACGTATCGAAGCAATAGAGTTCTAATGCCTCTTCAAACGCGATATCACATCACATTTCTATGTTTCATGATAAGATATAATATTCATTGCGAAGTTTCATGTATACCTTGTATTCACTTCAGTGGAATGTAAATGCGACTCTTCCCTGTTAGGAAATGGCGTTTGCAGATGTCTACGTATCGTAGCAATAGAGTTCTAACGCTTCTCAAAACGCGATATCACATCTCATATCTACGTTTCACGATAGGATATAATATTCATTGCGAAGTGTTATGTATACCTCGCATACACTTCAAATGAATGTAAATGCGACAGCTCCTTGCTAGGAAGTAGCGATTGCAGATGTCTACGTATCGAAGCAATAGAGTTCTAATGCTTCTTGAACCGGGATATCGCATCTCATTTCTATGTTTCATGATAAGATATAATATAAATTGCGAAGTGTCATGTATACCTCGCATTCACTTCAAAAGAATGTAAATGCGACACTTCCTTGCTAGGAAAGAGCGTTTGCAGATTTCTGCGTATCGTAGCATTAGATTTCTGTTGCATCTCAAAACGCAATATCGCATTACATTTCTATGTTTCATGATAAGATATAATATTTATTGCGAAGTGTCCCGTATACATTGCATACACTTCAAATGAATGTAAATGCGACACTTCCTTGCTAGGAAATAGCGTTTGCAGATGTCTACGTATCGAAGCAAAGGAGTTCTAATGCTTCTTAGAACGAGATACCGCATCTCATTCCTATGTTTCATGGTACGATATATTATTCATTTCGAAGTATCACGTATACCTAGCATACACTTCAAATGAATGTAAATGCGACACTTCCTTGCTAGGAAATAGCGTTTGCAGATGTCCACGTATAGTAACAATAGAGTTCTAATGCTTCTCAAAACGCGATATCAAATCTCATTACTATGTTTCATGGTAAGATAAAATATTAATTGCGAAGTGTCATGTATACCTTGCATTCTCTTCAGAAGAATGTAAATGCGACACTTCCTTGCTAGGAAATAGCGTTTGCAGATGTCTACGTATCGAAGCAAAAGAGTTCTAATGCTTCTTAGAACGAGATACCGCATCTCATTCCTATGTTTCATGGTACGATATATTATTCATTGCGAAGTATCACGTATACCTCTCATACACCTCAAATGAATGTAAATGCGACACTTCCTTGCTAGGAACTAGCGTTTGCAGATGTCTACGTATAGTAACAATAGAGTTCTAATGCTTCTCAAAACGCGATATCAAATCTCATTACTATGTTTCATGATAAGATATAATATTCATTGCAAAGTTTCATGTATACCTTGTATTCACTTCAGTGGAATGTAAATGCGACTCTTCCCTGCTAGGAAATAACGTTTGCAGATGTCTACGTATCGTAGCAATAGAGTTCTAATGCTTCTTAAAACGCGATATCACATCACATTTCTATGTTTCATGATAAGATATAATATTCATTGCGAAGTTTCATGTATACCTTGCATTCACTTCAGAGGAATGTAAATGTTACTCTTCCCTGCTAGGAAATAGCGTTTGCAGATGTCTACGTATCGTAGCAAGCGTGTCATAATGATTCTTAAAACGAGATATCGCATCTCATTTCTATGTTTCATGATAACATATAATATTCATTGCGAAGTGTTATGTATACCTCGCATACACTTCAAATGAATGTAAATGCGACAGTTCCTTGCTAGGAAGTAGCGATTGCAGATGTCTACGTATCGAAGCAATAGAGTTCTAATGCTTCTTGAACCGGGATATCGCATCTCATTTCTATGTTTCATGATAAGATATAATAATTATTGCGAAGTGTCACGTATACATCGCATACACTTCAAATGAATGTAAATGCGACACTTCCTTGCTAGGAAATAGCGTTTGCAGATGTCTACGTATTGAAGCAAAAGAGTTCTAATGCTTCTTAGAACGAGATATCGCATCTCATTTCTATGCTTCATGATAAGAAATAATATTCATTGCGAAGTTTCATGTATTCCTCGTATTCACATCAAATGAATGTAAATGCGACACTTCCTTGCTAGGAAATAAAGTTTGCAGATGCCTACGTATCGTAGCAAGCGTGTTATAATGCTTCTTAGAACGGGATATCGCACCTCATTTCTATGTTTCATGACAACATATAATATTCATTGGGAAGTGTTATGTATACCTCGCATACACTTCAAATGAATGTAAATGCGACACTTCCTTGCTAGGAAATAGAGTTTGCAGATGTCTACGTATCGTACCAATAGTGTTGTAATGCTCCTTGAAATGGGATATCGCATCTCATATCTATGTTTCATGATAAGATATAATATTCATTGCGAAGATTCATGTATACCTTGTATTCACTTCAGAGGAATGTAAATGCTACCCTTCCCTGCTAGGAAATAGCGTTTGCAGATGTCTACGTATCGTAGCAATAGAGTTCTAATTCTCCTTATATCGCGAGATCGCATCTCATATCTATGTTTCACGATAAGATATAATATTCATTGCGAAGTGTTATGTATACCTCGCATACACTTCAAATGAATGTAAATGCGACACTTCCTTGCTGGGAAATAGCGATTGCAAATGTCTACGTATCGAAGCAATAGAGTTCTAATGCTTCTTGAAACGCGATATCACATCACATTTCTATGTTTCATGATAAGATATAATATTCATTGCGAAGTTTCATGTATTCCTTGTATTCACTTCAGTGGAATGTAAATGCGACTCTTCCCTGCTAGGAAATAGCGTTTGCAGATGTCTACGTATCGTAGCAATAGAGTTCTAATGATTCTTAAAACGAGATATCGCATCTCATTTCTATGTTTCATGATAACATATAATATTCATTGCGAAGTGTTATGTATACCTCGCATACACTTCAAATGAATGTAAATGCGACACTTCCTTGCTAGGAATTAACGTTTGCAGATGTCTACGTATCGTAGCAATAGAGTTCTAAAGCTTCCTATATCGCGAGATCGCATCTCATATCTATGTTTCACGATAAGATATAATATTCATTGCGAAGTGTTATGTATACCTCGCATACACTTCAAATGAATGTAAATGCGACAGTTCCTTGCTAGGAAGTAGCGGTTGCAGATGTCTACGTATCGAAGCAATAGAGTTCTAATGCTTCTTGAAACGGAATATCGCATCTCATTTCTATGCTTCATGATAGGAAATAATATTCATTGCGAAGTTTCATGTATTCCTCGTATTCACTTCAAATGAATGTAAATGCGACACTTCCTTGCTAGGAAATAGAGTTTGCAGATGTCTACTTATCGTAGCAAGCGTGTTATAATGCTTCTTAAAACGGGATATCGCACCTCATTTCTATGTTTCATGACAACATATAATATTCATTGCGAAGTGTTATGTGTACCTCGCATACACTTCAAATGAATGTAAATGCGACACTTCCTTGCTAGGAAATAGAGTTTGCAGATGTCTACGTATCGTAGCAATAGAGTTGTAATGCTCCTTGAAATGGGATATCGCATCTCATATCTATGTTTCATGATAAGATATAATATTCATTGCGTAGATTCATGTATACCTTGTATTCACTTCAGAGGAATGTAAATGCTACTCTTCCCTGCTAGGAAATAGCGTTTGCAGATGTCTACGTATCGTAGCAACAGAGTTCCAATGCTCCTTATATCGCGAGATCGCATCTCATATCTATGTTTCACGATAAGATATAATATTCATTGCGAAGTGTTATGTATACCTCGCATACACTTCAAATGAATGTAAATGCGACACTTCCTTGCTGGGAAATAGCGATTGCAAATGTCTACGTATCGAAGCAATAGAGTTCTAATGCCTCTTGAAACGCGATATCACATCACATTTCTATGTTTCATGATAAGATATAATATTCATTGCGAAGTTTCATGTATACCTTGTATTCACATCAGTGGAATGTAAATGCGACTCTTCCCTGTTAGGAAATAGCGTTTGCAGATGTCTACGTATCGTAGCAATAGAGTTCTAACGCTTCTTAAAACGCGATATCACATCACATATCTACGTTTCACGATAGGATATAATATTCATTGCGAAGTGTTATGTATACCTCGCATACACTTCAAATGAATGTAAATGCGACAGTTCCTTGCTAGGAAGTAGCGATTGCAGATGTCTACGTATCGAAGCAATAGAGTTCTAATGCTTCTTGAACCGGGATATCGCATCTCATTTCTATGTTTCATGATAAGATATAATATAAATTGCGAAGTGTCATGTATACCTCGCATTCACTTCAAAAGAATGTAAATGCGACACTTCCTTGCTAGGAAATAGCGTTTGCAGATGTCTACGTATCGTAGCAATAGTGTTCTTATGCTTCTCATATCGCAAGATCGAATCTCATATCTATGTTTCACGATAAGATATAATATTCATTGCGAAGTGTTATGTATACCTCGCATACACTTCAAAGGAATGTAAATGCGACAGTTCCTTGCTAGGAAGTAGCGGTTGCAGATGTCTACGTATCGAAGCAATAGAGTTCTAATGCTTCTTGAACCGGGATATCGCATCTCATTTCTATGTTTCATGATAAGATATAATATAAATAGCGAAGTGTCATGTATACCTCGCATTCACTTCAAAAGAATGTAAATGCGACACTTCCTTGCTAGGAAATAGCATTTGCAGATGTCTACGTATCGTAGCAATAGAGTTCTTATGCTTCTCATATCGCAAGATGGAATCTCATATCTATGTTTCACGATAAGATATAATATTCATTGTGGAGTGTTATGTATACCACGTATTCACCTCAAAAGAATGTAAGTGCGACACTTCCTTGCTAGGAAATAGCGTTTGCAGATTTCAGCGTATCGTAACATTAGATTTCTGTTGCATCTCAAAACGCGATATCGCATTACATTTCTATGTTTCATGATAAGATATAATATTCATTGCGAAGTGTTATGTATACCTCGCATACACTTCAAATGAATGTAAATGCGACAGTTCCTTGCTAGGAAGTAGCGATTGCAGATGTCTACGTATCGAAGCAATAGAGTTCTAATGCTTCTTGAAACGCTATATCACAACACGTTTCTATGTTTCATGATAAGATATAATATTCATTGCGATGTTTCATGTATACCTTGTATTCACTTCAGTGGAATGTAAATGCGACTCTTCCCTGCTAGGAAATAGCGTTTGCAGATGTCTACGTATCGTAGCAATAGAGTTCTAATGCTTCTTAAAACGCGATATCACATCACATTTCTATGTTTCATGATAAGATATAATATTCATTGCGAAGTTTCATGTATACCTTGCATTCACTTCAGAGGAATGTAAATGTTACTCTTCCCTGCTAGGAAATAGCGTTTGCAGATGTCTACGTATCGTAGCAAGCGTGTCATAATGATTCTTAAAACGAGATATCGCATCTCATTTCTATGTTTCATGATAACATATAATATTCATTGCGAAGTGTTATGTATACCTCGCATACACTTCAAATGAATGTAAATGCGACACTTCCTTGCTAGGAAATAGAGTTTGCAGATGTCTACGTATCGTAGCAAGCGTGTTATAATGCTCCTTAAAACGAGATATCGCATCTCATTTCTATGTTTCGTGACAACATATAATATTCATTGCGAAGTGTTATGTATACCTCGCATACACTACAAAAGAATGTTAATGCGACACTTCCTTGCTAGGAAATAGCGTTTGCAGATTTCTGCGTATCGTAGCATTATATTTCTATTGCATCTCAAAACGCGATATTGCATCTCATTTCTATGTTTCATGATAAGATATAATATTTATTGCGAAGTGTCACGTATACATCGCATACACTTCAAATGAATGTAAATGCGACACTTCCTTGCTAGCAAATAACGTTTGCAGATGTCTACGTATCGTAGCAATAGAGTTCTAATGATTCTTAAAACGAGATATCGCATCTCATTTCTATGTTTCATGATAACATATAATATTCATTGCGAAGTGTTATGTATAACTCGCATACACTTCAAATGAATGTAAATGCGACACTTCCTTGCTAGGAAATAACGTTTGCAGATGTCTACGTATCGTAGCAATAGAGTTCTTATGCTTCTTACATCGCAAGATCGAATCTCAGATCTATGTTTCACGATAAGATATAATATTCATTGCGAAGTGTTATGTATACCTCGCATACACTTCAAAAGAATGTTAATGCGACACTTCCTTGCTAGGAAATAGCGTTTGCAGATTTCTGCGTATCGTAGCATTATATTTCTATTGCATCTCAAAACGCGATATTGCATCTCATTTCTATGTTTCATGATAAGATATAATATTTATTGCGAAGTATCACGTATACCTCGCATACTCTTCAAATGAATGTAAATGCGACACTTCCTTGCTAGGAAGTAGCGTTTGCAGATGTCTACGTATCGTGGCAATAGAGTTCTGATGCTTCTCAAAACGCGATATCGCATTTCATTTCTATGTTTCATGATAAGATATAATATGCATTGCGAAGAGTCATGTATTCCTCGTCTTCACTTCAAATGAATGTAAATGCGACACGTACTTGCTATGAAATAGCGTTTGTAGATGTATATGTATCGTAGCAATGAAGTTCTAAAGCTTCTTAAAACGCGATATCACATCACATTTCTATGTTTCATGATAAGATATAATATTCATTGCGAAGTTTCACGTATTCCTCGTATTCACGTCAAATGAATGTAAATGCGACAGTTCCTTGCTAGGAAGTAGCGATTGCAGATGTCTACGTATCGAAGCAATAGAGTTCTAATGCTTCTTGAAACGGGATAGCGCATCTCATTTCCATGTTTCATGATAAGATATAATATTAATTGCGAAGTGTTATGTATACCTCGCATTCACTTCAAAAGAATGTAAATGCGACACTTCCTTGCTAGGAAATAGCGTTTGCAGATGTCTACGTATCGTAGCAATAGAGTTCTTATGCTTCTTATATCGCAAGATCGAATCTCAGATCTATGTTTCACGATAAGATATAATATACATTGTGGAGTGTTTTGTATACCTCGTATTCACCTCAAAAGAATGTAAATGCGACACTTCCTTGCTAGGGAATAGCGTTTGCAGATTTCTGCGTACCGTAGCATTAGATTTCTATTGCATCTCAAAACGCGATATCGCATCTCATTTCTATGTTTCATGAAAAGATATAATATTTATTGCGAAGTGTCACGTATACATCGCATACACTTCAAATGAATGTAAATGCGACAGTTCCTTGCTAGGAAATAGCGTTTGCAGACGTCTACGTATCGAAGCAATAGAGTTCTAATGCTTCTTGAAACGGAATATCGCATCTCATTTCTATGCTTCACGATAAGAAATAATATTCATTGCGAAGTTTCATGTATTCCTCGTATTCACTTCAAATGAATGTAAATGCGACACTTCCTGGCTAGGAAATAGAGTTTGCAGATGTCTACGTATCGTAGCAAGCGTGTTATAATGCTTCTTAAAACGAGATATCGCATCTCATTACCTATGTTTCGTGACAACATATAATATTCATTGCGAAGTGTTATGTATACCTCGCATACACTTCAAAAGAATGTTAATGCGACACTTCCTTGCTAGGAAATAGCGTTTGCAGATGTCTACGTATCGTAGCAATAGAGTTCTAATGCTTCTTATATCGCGAGATCGCATCTCATATCTATGTTTCACGATAAGATATAATACTCAATGCGAAGTGTTATGTATACCTCGCATACACTTCAAATGAGTGTAAATGCGACAGTTCCTTGCTAGGAAGTAGCGATTGCAGATGTCTACGTATCGAAGCAATAGAGTTCTAATGCTTCTTGAAACGGGATAGCGCATCTCATTTCCATGTTTCCTGATAAGATATACTATTAATTGCGAAGTGTCATGTATACCTCGCATTCACTTCAAAAGAATGTAAATGCGACACTTCCTTGCTAGGAAATAGCGTTTGCAGATGTCTACGTATCGTAGCAATAGAGTTCTTATGCATCTTATATCGCAAGATCGAATCTCAGATCTATGTTTCACGATAAGATATAATATACATTGTGGAGTGTTTTGTATACCTCGTATTCACCTCAAAAGAATGTAAATGCGACACTTCCTTGCTAGGAAATAGCGTTTGCAGATTTCTGCGTATCGTAGCATTAGATTTCTATTGCATCCCAAACGCGATATCGCATCTCATTTCTATGTTTCATGAAAAGATATAATATTTATTGCGAAGTGTCACGTATACATCGCATACACTTCAAATGAATGTAAATGCGACAGTTCCTTGCTAGGAAATAGCGTTTGCAGACGTCTACGTATCGAAGCAGTAGAGTTCTAATGCTTCTTGAAACGGAATATCGCATCTCATTTATATGCTTCACGATAAGAAATAATATTCATTGCGAAGTTTCATGTATTCCTCGTATTCACTTCAAATGAATGTAAATGCGACACTTCCTGGCTAGGAAATAGAGTTTGCAGATGTCTACGTATCGTAGCAAGCGTGTTATAGTGCTTCTTAAAACGAGATATCGCATCTCATTTCTATGTTTCGTGACAACATATAATATTCATTGCGAAGTGTTATGTATACCTCGCATACACTTCAAATGAATGTAAATGCGACAGTTCCTTGCTAGGAAGTAGCGATTGCAGATGTCTACGTATCGAAGCAATAGAGTTCTAATGCTTCTTGAACCGGGATATCGCATCTCATTTCTATGTTTCATGATAATATATAATATTTATTGCGAAGTGTCACGTATACATCGCATACACTTCAAATGAATGTAAATGCGACACTTCCTTGCTAGGAAATAGCGTTTGCAGATGTCTACGTATCGAAGCAAAAGAGTTCTAATGCTTCTTAGAACGAGATACCGCATCTCATTCGTATGTTTCATGGTACGATATATTATTCATTGCGAAGTATCACGTATACCTCGCATACACTTCAAATGAATGTAAATGCGACACTTCCTTGCAAGGAAATAGCGTTTGCAGATGTCAACGTATAGTAACAATAGAGTTCTAGTGCTTTTCAAAACGCGATATCAAATCTCATTACTATGTTTCATGGTAAGATAAAATATTAATTGCGAAGTGTCATGTATACCTTGTATTCACTTCAGAAGAATGTAAATGCGACACTTCCATGCTTGGAAATAGCGTTTGCAGATTTCTGCGTATCGTAGCATTAGATTTCTATTGCATCTCAAAACGCGATATCGCATCTCACTTCTATGTTTCATGATATGATATAATATTTATTGTGAAGTGTCACGTATACATCGCATACACTTCAAATGAATGTAAATGCGACACTTCCTTGCTAGGAAATAGCGTTTGCAGACGTCTACGTATCGAAGCAGTAGAGTTCTAATGCTTCTTGAAACGGAATATCGCATCTCATTTATATGCTTCACGATAAGAAATAATATTCATTGCGAAGTTTCATGTATTCCTCGTATTCACTTCAAATGAATGTAAATGCGACACTTCCTGGCTAGGAAATAGAGTTTGCAGATGTCTACGTATCGTAGCAAGCGTGTTATAATGCTTCTTAAAACGAGATATCGCATCTCATTACCTATGTTTCGTGACAACATATAATATTCATTGCGAAGTGTTATGTATACCTCGCATACACTTCAAAAGAATGTTAATGCGACACTTCCTTGCTAGGAAATAGCGTTTGCAGATGTCTACGTATCGTAGCAATAGAGTTCTAATGCTTCTTATATCGCGAGATCGCATCTCATATCTATGTTTCACGATAGGATATAATACTCAATGCGAAGTGTTATGTATACCTCGCATACACTTCAAATGAATGTAAATGCGACAGTTCCTTGCTAGGAAGTAGCGATTGCAGATGTCTACGTATCGAAGCAATAGAGTTCTAATGCTTCTTGAAACGGGATAGCGCATCTCATTTCCATGTTTCCTGATAAGATATACTATTAATTGCGAAGTGTCATGTATACCTCGCATTCACTTCAAAAGAATGTAAATGCGACACTTCCTTGCTAGGAAATAGCGTTTGCAGATGTCTACGTATCGTAGCAATAGAGTTCTTATGCATCTTATATCGCAAGATCGAATCTCAGATCTATGTTTCACGATAAGATATAATATACATTGTGGAGTGTTTTGTATACCTCGTATTCACCTCAAAAGAATGTAAATGCGACACTTCCTTGCTAGGAAATAGCGTTTGCAGATTTCTGCGTATCGTAGCATTAGATTTCTATTGCATCCCAAACGCGATATCGCATCTCATTTCTATGTTTCATGAAAAGATATAATATTTATTGCGAAGTGTCACGTATACATCGCATACACTTCAAATGAATGTAAATGCGACAGTTCCTTGCTAGGAAATAGCGTTTGCAGACGTCTACGTATCGAAGCAGTAGAGTTCTAATGCTTC
Source organism: Xylocopa sonorina (assembly GCF_050948175.1). Taxonomy (NCBI): domain Eukaryota; kingdom Metazoa; phylum Arthropoda; class Insecta; order Hymenoptera; family Apidae; genus Xylocopa; species Xylocopa sonorina. Next base: position 270,690 of record NW_027490262.1, on the reverse strand, counting down.
TTGAAACGGAATATCGCATCTCATTTATATGCTTCACGATAAGAAATAATATTCATTGCGAAGTTTCATGTATTCCTCGTATTCACTTCAAATGAATGTAAATGCGACACTTCCTGGCTAGGAAATAGAGTTTGCAGATGTCTACGTATCGTAGCAAGCGTGTTATAGTGCTTCTTAAAACGAGATATCGCATCTCATTTCTATGTTTCGTGACAACATATAATATTCATTGCGAAGTGTTATGTATACCTCGCATACACTTCAAATGAATGTAAATGCGACAGTTCCTTGCTAGGAAGTAGCGATTGCAGATGTCTACGTATCGAAGCAATAGAGTTCTAATGCTTCTTGAACCGGGATATCGCATCTCATTTCTATGTTTCATGATAATATATAATATTTATTGCGAAGTGTCACGTATACATCGCATACACTTCAAATGAATGTAAATGCGACACTTCCTTGCTAGGAAATAGCGTTTGCAGATGTCTAAGTATCGAAGCAAAAGAGTTCTAATGCTTCTTAGAACGAGATACCGCATCTCATTCGTATGTTTCATGGTACGATATATTATTCATTGCGAAGTATCACGTATACCTCGCATACACTTCAAATGAATGTAAATGCGACACTTCCTTGCAAGGAAATAGCGTTTGCAGATGTCTACGTATAGTAACAATAGAGTTCTAGTGCTTTTCAAAACGCGATATCAAATCTCATTACTATGTTTCATGGTAAGATAAAATATTAATTGCGAAGTGTCATGTATACCTTGTATTCACTTCAGAAGAATGTAAATGCGACACTTCCATGCTTGGAAATAGCGTTTGCAGATTTCTGCGTATCGTAGCATTAGATTTCTATTGCATCTCAAAACGCGATATCGCATCTCATTTCTATGTTTCATGATATGATATAATATTTATTGTGAAGTGTCACGTATACATCGCATACACTTCAAATGAATGTAAATGCGACACTTCCTTGCTAGGAAATAGCGTTTGCAGACGTCTACGTATCGAAGCAATAGAGTTGTAATGCTCCTTGAAATGGGATATCGCATCTCATATCTATGTTTCATGATAAGATATAATATTCATTGCGTAGATTCATGTATACCTTGTATTCACTTCAGAGGAATGTAAATGCTACTCTTCCCTGCTAGGAAATAGCGTTTGCAGATGTCTACGTATCGTAGCATCAGAGTTCCAATGCTCCTTATATCGCGAGATCGCATCTCATTTCTATGTTTCATGACAACATATAATATTCATTGCGAAGTGTTATGTATACCTCGCATACACTTCAAATGAATGTAAATGCGACACTTCCTTGCTAAGAAATAGAGTTTGCAGATGTCTACGTATCGTAGCAATAGAGTTGTAATGCTCCTTGAAATGGGATATCGCATCTCATATCTATGTTTCATGATAAGATATAATATTCATTGCGTAGATTCATGTATACCTTGTATTCACTTCAGAGGAATGTAAATGCTACTCTTCCCTGCTAGGAAATAGCGTTTGCAGATGTCTACGTATCGTAGCAATAGAGTTCTAACGCTTCTTAAAACGCGATATCACATCTCATATCTACGTTTCACGATAGGATATAATATTCATTGCGAAGTGTTATGTATACCTCGCATACACTTCAAATGAATGTAAATGCGACAGTTCCTTGCTAGGAAGTAGCGATTGCAGATGTCTACGTATCGAAGCAATAGAGTTCTAATGCTTCTTGAACCGGGATATCGCATCTCATTTCTATGTTTCATGATAAGATATAATATAAATTGCGAAGTGTCATGTATACCTCGCATTCACTTCAAAAGAATGTAAATGCGACACTTCCTTGCTAGGAAAGAGCGTTTGCAGATTTCTGCGTATCGTAGCATTAGATTTCTGTTGCATCTCAAAACGCAATATCGCATTACATTTCTATGTTTCATGATAAGATATAATATTTATTGCGAAGTGTCCCGTATACATCGCATACACTTCAAATGAATGTAAATGCGACACTTCCTTGCTAGGAAATAGCGTTTGCAGATGTCTACGTATCGAAGCAAAGGAGTTCTAATGCTTCTTAGAACGAGATACCGCATCTCATTCCTATGTTTCATGGTACGATATATTATTCATTTCGAAGTATCACGTATACCTAGCATACACTTCAAATGAATGTAAATGCGACACTTCCTTGCTAGGAAATAGCGTTTGCAGATGTCCACGTATAGTAACAATAGAGTTCTAATGCTTCTCAAAACGCGATATCAAATCTCATTACTATGTTTCATGGTAAGATAAAATATTAATTGCGAAGTGTCATGTATACCTTGTATTCTCTTCAGAAGAATGTAAATGCGACACTTCCTTGCTAGGAAATAGCGTTTGCAGATGTCTACGTATCGAAGCAGAAGAGTTCTAATGCTTCTTAGAACGAGATACCGCATCTCATTCCTATGTTTCATGGTACGATATATTATTCATTGCGAAGTATCACGTATACCTCTCATACACCTCAAATGAATGTAAATGCGACACTTCCTTGCTAGGAACTAGCGTTTGCAGATGTCTACGTATCGAAGCAATAGAGTTCTAATGCTTCTTGAACCGGGATATCGCATCTCATTTCTATGTTTCATGATAAGATATAATAATTATTGCGAAGAGTCACGTATACATCATATACACTTCAAATGAATGTAAATGCGACAGTTCCTTGCTAGGAAGTAGCGATTGCAGATGTCTACGTATCGAAGCAATAGAGTTCTAATGCTTCTTGAACCGGGATATCGCATCTCATTTCTATGTTTCATGATAAGATATAATAATTATTGCGAAGTGTCACGTATACATCATATACACTTCAAATGAATGTAAATGCGACACTTCCTTGCTAGGAAATAGCGTTTGCAGATGTCTACGTATTGAAGCAAAAGGGTTCTAATGCTTCTTAGAACGAGATATCGCATCTCATTTCTATGCTTCATGATAAGAAATAATATTCATTGCGAAGTTTCATGTATTCCTCGTATTCACATCAAATGAATGTAAATGCGACACTTCCTTGCTAGGAAATAAAGTTTGCAGATGCCTACGTATCGTAGCAAGCGTGTTATAATGCTTCTTAGAGCGGGATATCGCACCTCATTTCTATGTTTCGTGACAACATATAATATTCATTGGGAAGTGTTATGTATACCTCGCATACACTTCAAATGAATGTAAATGCGACACTTCCTTGCTAGGAAATAGAGTTTGCAGATGTCTACGTATCGTACCAATAGTGTTGTAATGCTCCTTGAAATGGGATATCGCTTCTCATATCTATGTTTCATGATAAGATATAATATTCATTGCGAAGATTCATGTATACCTTGTATTCACTTCAGAGGAATGTAAATGCTACCCTTCCCTGCTAGGAAATAGCGTTTGCAGATGTCTACGTATCGTAGCAATAGAGTTCTAACGCTTCTTAAAACGCGATATCACATCTCATATCTACGTTTCACGATAGGATATAATATTCATTGCGAAGTGTTATGTATACCTCGCATACACTTCAAATGAATGTAAATGCGACAGTTCCTTGCTAGGAAGTAGCGATTGCAGATGTCTACGTATCGAAGCAATAGAGTTCTAATGCTTCTTGAACCGGGATATCGCATCTCATTTCTATGTTTCATGATAAGATATAATATAAATTGCGAAGTGTCATGTATACCTCGCATTCACTTCAAAAGAATGTAAATGCGACACTTCCTTGCTAGGAAAGAGCGTTTGCAGATTTCTGCGTATCGTAGCATTAGATTTCTGTTGCATCTCAAAACGCAATATCGCATTACATTTCTATGTTTCATGATAAGATATAATATTTATTGCGAAGTGTCCCGTATACATCGCATACACTTCAAATGAATGTAAATGCGACACTTCCTTGCTAGGAAATAGCGTTTGCAGATGTCTACGTATCGAAGCAAAGGAGTTCTAATGCTTCTTAGAACGAGATACCGCATCTCATTCCTATGTTTCATGGTACGATATATTATTCATTTCGAAGTATCACGTATACCTAGCATACACTTCAAATGAATGTAAATGCGACACTTCCTTGCTAGGAAATAGCGTTTGCAGATGTCCACGTATAGTAACAATAGAGTTCTAATGCTTCTCAAAACGCGATATCAAATCTCATTACTATGTTTCATGGTAAGATAAAATATTAATTGCGAAGTGTCATGTATACCTTGTATTCTCTTCAGAAGAATGTAAATGCGACACTTCCTTGCTAGGAAATAGCGTTTGCAGATGTCTACGTATCGAAGCAGAAGAGTTCTAATGCTTCTTAGAACGAGATACCGCATCTCATTCCTATGTTTCATGGTACGATATATTATTCATTGCGAAGTATCACGTATACCTCTCATACACCTCAAATGAATGTAAATGCGACACTTCCTTGCTAGGAACTAGCGTTTGCAGATGTCTACGTATCGAAGCAATAGAGTTCTAATGCTTCTTGAACCGGGATATCGCATCTCATTTCTATGTTTCATGATAAGATATAATAATTATTGCGAAGAGTCACGTATACATCATATACACTTCAAATGAATGTAAATGCGACAGTTCCTTGCTAGGAAGTAGCGATTGCAGATGTCTACGTATCGAAGCAATAGAGTTCTAATGCTTCTTGAACCGGGATATCGCATCTCATTTCTATGTTTCATGATAAGATATAATAATTATTGCGAAGTGTCACGTATACATCATATACACTTCAAATGAATGTAAATGCGACACTTCCTTGCTAGGAAATAGCGTTTGCAGATGTCTACGTATTGAAGCAAAAGGGTTCTAATGCTTCCTAGAACGAGATATCGCATCTCATTTCTATGCTTCATGATAAGAAATAATATTCATTGCGAAGTTTCATGTATTCCTCGTATTCACATCAAATGAATGTAAATGCGACACTTCCTTGCTAGGAAATAAAGTTTGCAGATGCCTACGTATCGTAGCAAGCGTGTTATAATGCTTCTTAGAACGGGATATCGCACCTCATTTCTATGTTTCGTGACAACATATAATATTCATTGGGAAGTGTTATGTATACCTCGCATACACTTCAAATGAATGTAAATGCGACACTTCCTTGCTAGGAAATAGAGTTTGCAGATGTCTACGTATCGTACCAATAGTGTTGTAATGCTCCTTGAAATGGGATATCGCTTCTCATATCTATGTTTCATGATAAGATATAATATTCATTGCGAAGATTCATGTATACCTTGTATTCACTTCAGAGGAATGTAAATGCTACCCTTCCCTGCTAGGAAATAGCGTTTGCAGATGTCTACGTATCGTAGCAATAGAGTTCTAATGCTCCTTATATCGCGAGATCGCATCTCATATCTATGTTTCACGATAAGATATAATATTCATTGCGAAGTGTTATGTATACCTCGCATACACTTCAAATGAATGTAAATGCGACACTTCCTTGCTGGGAAATAGCGATTGCAAATGTCTACGTATCGTAGCAATAGAGTTCTAACGCTTCTTAAAACGCGATATCACATCTCATATCTACGTTTCACGATAGGATATAATATTCATTGCGAAGTGTTATGTATACCTCGCATACACTTCAAATGAATGTAAATGCGACAGTTCCTTGCTAGGAAGTAGCGATTGCAGATGTCTACGTATCGAAGCAATAGAGTTCTAATGCTTCTTGACCCGGGATATCGCATCTCATTTCTATGTTTCATGATAAGATATAATATAAATTGCGAAGTGTCATGTATACCTCGCATTCACTTCAAAAGAATGTAAATGCGACACTTCCTTGCTAGGAAATAGCGTTTGCAGATGTCTACGTATCGTAGCAATAGTGTTCTTATGCTTCTCATATCGCAAGATCGAATCTCATATCTATGTTTCACGATAAGATATAATATTCATTGCGAAGTGTTATGTATACCTCGCATACACTTCAAAGGAATGTAAATGCGACAGTTCCTTGCTAGGAAGTAGCGGTTGCAGATGTCTACGTATCGAAGCAATAGAGTTCTAATGCTTCTTGAACCGGGATATCGCATTTCATTTCTATGTTTCATGATAAGATATAATATAAATAGCGAAGTGTCATGTATACCTCGCATTCACTTCAAAAGAATGTAAATGCGACACTTCCTTGCTAGGAAATAGCATTTGCAGATGTCTACGTATCGTAGCAATAGAGTTCTTATGCTTCTCATATCGCAAGATGGAATCTCATATCTATGTTTCACGATAAGATATAATATTCATTGTGGAGTGTTATGTATACCTCGTATTCACTTCAAAAGAATGTAAATGCGACACTTCCTTGCTAGGAAATAGCGTTTGCAGGTTTCAGCGTATCGTAACATTAGATTTCTGTTGCATCTCAAAACGCGATATCGCATTACATTTCTATGTTTCATGATAAGATATAATATTCATTGCGAAGTGTTATGTATACCTCGCATACACTTCAAATGAATGTAAATGCGACAGTTCCTTGCTAGGAAGTAGCGATTGCAGATGTCTACGTATCGAAGCAATAGAGTTCTAATGCTTCTTGAAACGCTATATCACAACACGTTTCTATGTTTCATGATAAGATATAATATTCATTGCGAAGTGTTATGTATACCTCGCATACACTTCAAATGAATGTAAATGCGACACTTCCTTGCTAGGAAATAGAGTTTGCAGATGTCTACGTATCGTAGCAAGCGTGTTATAATGCTCCTTAAAACGAGATATCGCATCTCATTTCTATGTTTCGTGACAACATATAATATTCATTGCGAAGTGTTATGTATACCTCGCATACACTTCAAAAGAATGTTAATGCGACACTTCCTTGCTAGGAAATAGCGTTTGCAGATTTCTGCGTATCGTAGCATTATATTTCTATTGCATCTCAAAACGCGATATTGCATCTCATTTCTATGTTTCATGATAAGATATAATATTTATTGCGAAGTGTCACGTATACATCGCATACACTTCAAATGAATGTAAATGCGACACTTCCTTGCTAGCAAATAACGTTTGCAGATGTCTACGTATCGTAGCAATAGAGTTCTAATGATTCTTAAAACGAGATATCGCATCTCATTTCTATGTTTCATGATAACATATAATATTCATTGCGAAGTGTTATGTATAACTCGCATACACTTCAAATGAATGTAAATGCGACACTTCCTTGCTAGGAAATAACGTTTGCAGATGTCTACGTATCGTAGCAATAGAGTTCTTATGCTTCTTACATCGCAAGATCGAATCTCAGATCTATGTTTCACGATAAGATATAATATTCATTGCGAAGTGTTATGTATACCTCGCATACACTTCAAAAGAATGTTAATGCGACACTTCCTTGCTAGGAAATAGCGTTTGCAGATTTCTGCGTATCGTAGCATTATATTTCTATTGCATCTCAAAACGCGATATTGCATCTCATTTCTACGTTTCATGATAAGATATAATATTCATTGCGAAGTTTCACGTATTCCTCGTATTCACTTCAAATGAATGTAAATGCGGCACCTCCTTCCTAGGAAACAGCGTTTGCAGATGTCTACGTATCGTAGCAAGCATGTTGTAATGCTTCTTAAAACGAGATATCGCATCTCATTTCTATGTTTCATGACAACATATAATATTCATTGCGAAGTGTTATGTATACCTCGCATACACTTTAAATGAATGTAAATGCGACACTTCCTTGCTAGGAAATAGCGTTTGCAGATGTCTACGTATCGTAGCAATAAAGTTCTAATGCACCTTATATCGCGATATCGCATCTCATTTCTATGTTTCATAATAAGATATAATATTCATTGCGAAGTGTCATGTATATCTCGGATTCACTTCAGAAGAATGTAAATGCGACACTTCCTTGCTAGGAAGTAGCGTTTGCAGACGTCTGCGTATCGAAGCAATAGAGTTCTTATTCATCTTAAAACACGATATCGCATCATATTCCTATGTTTCATGATAAGATATAATATTCATTATGGAGTGTTATGTATACCTCGTATTCACTTCAAAAGAATGTAAATGCTACACTTCCTTGCTAGGAAATAGCGTTTGCAGGTGCCTACGTATCGAAGCAATAGATTTCTGATGCTGCTTAATTCGCGATATCGCATCTCATTTCTATGCTTCATGATAAGATATAATATTCGATGTGGAGTGTTATGTATACCTCGTATTCACTACAAAAGGATATGAATGCGACGCATCCTTGCTAGGAAATAGCGATTGCAGATGTCTACGTGTCGAAGCAATAGAGTTCTAATGCTGCTTAAGTCGCGATATCGCATCTCATTTCTATGTATCATGATAAGATATAATATTCATTGTGCAGTGTTTTGTATACCTCGTATTCGCTTCAAAAGAATGTAAATGCGACACTTCCTTCCTTGGAAATAGCGTTTGGAGATGTCTACGTATCGAAGCAATAGGGATCTAATGCTTCTTAAATCGCGATATCGCATCTCATTTCTATGTTTCATGATAAGATATAATATTCATTGCGAAGTGTCATGTATACCTCGTATTCACTTCAAGAGAATGTAAACGCTACACTTCCTTCCTAGGAAATAGCGTTTGCAGGTGTCTACGTATCGAAGCAATAGAGATCTAATGCATCTTAAATCGCGATATCGCATCTCATTTCTATGTTTCATGATAAGATATAATATTCATTACGAAGTGTAATGAATTCCTTGTCTACACTTCGAATGAATGTAAACGCGACACTTCCTTGCTAGGAAATAGCGTTTCCAGATGTGTACGTATCGAAGCAATAGAGTTCTAATGCACCTTAAAACGCGATATCGCATCTCATTTCTATGTTTCGTGATAAGATATAATATTCATTACGAAGTGTAATGTATTCCTCGTCTCCACTTCGAATGAATGTAAATGCGACACTTCCTTGCTAGGAAATAGCGTTGGCAGATGTCTACGTATCGAAGCAATAGTGTTGTAATGCTGCTTAAATCGCGATATCGCATCTCATTTCTATGTATCATGATAAGATATAATATTCATTGTGCAGTGTTCTGTATACCTCGCATTCGCTTCAAAAGAATGTAAATGCGACACTTCCTTCCTAGGAAATAGCGTTTGGAGATGTCTACGTATCGAAGAAGTAGTGATCTAATGCTTCTTAAATCGCGATATCGCATCTCATTTCTATGTTTCATGATAAGATATAATATTCATTGCGAAGTGTCATGTATACGTCGTATTCACTTCAAGAGAATGTAAATGCTACACTTCCTTCCTAGGAAGTAGCGTTTGCAGATGTCTGCGTATCGAAGCAATAGAGATCTAATGCTTCTTAAATCGCGATATCGCATCTCATTCCTATGTTTCATGAAAAGATATAATATTCATTGTGCAGTGTTATGTGTACCTCGTATTCACTTCAAAAGAATGATAATGCGCCACTTCCTTGCTAGGAAATAGCGTTTGCAGATGTCTATGTATCGTAGCAATACGGTTCGAATTCTTCTTAAAACGCGATATGGCATCTCTTTTCTATGTTTCATGATAAGATACTATATTCATTGCGAAGTATCATGTATACATCGTATTCACTTCAAAACGATGTAAATGCGACACTTCCTTGCTAGGAAATAGCGTTGGCAGATGTCTACGTATCGAAGCAATAGAGTTCTAATGCTGCTTAAATCGCGATATCGCATCTCATTTCTATGTATCACGATAAGATATAATATTCATTGTGCAGTGTTTTGTATACCTCGTATTCGCTTCAAAAGAATGTAAATGCGACACTTCCCTCCTAGGAAATAGCGTTTGGAGATGTCTACGTATCGAAGCAATAGAGATCTAATGCTTCTTAAATCGCGATATCGCATCTCATTTCTATGTTTCATGATAAGATATAATATTCATTGCGAAGTGTTATGTATACCTCCTATTCACTTCAAGAGAATGTAAATGCTACACTTCCTTCCTAGGAAATAGCGTTTGCAGATGTCTACGTATCGAAGCAATAGAGATATAATGCTTCTTAAATCGCGATATCGCATCTCATTTCTATGTTTCATGAAAAGATATAATATTCATTGTGCAGTGTTATGTGTACCTCGTATTCACTTCAAAAGAATGATAATGCGCCTCTTCCTTGCTAGGAAATAGCGTTTGCAGATGTCTATGTATCGTAGCAATACAGTTCTAATTCTACTTAAAACGCGATATGGCATCTCATTTCTATGTTTCATGATAAGATACTATATTCATTGCGAAGTATCGTGTATACCTCGTACTCACTTCAAAACGATGTAAATGCGACACTTCATTGCTAGGAAATAGCGTTTGCAGATGTCTACGTATCGAAGCAATAGTGTTCTAATGCTTCTTAAAACGGGATTTCGCATCTCATTTCTATGTATCATGGTAAGATATAATATTCATTGCGAAGTGTCATGTATACCTCGTATTCACTTCAAAAGAATGTAATGCGACACTTCCTTGATTGGCAATAGCGTCTGCAGATGTCTACGTATCGTAGCAATAGAGACCTAATGCTTCTTAAATCGCGATATCGCATCTCATTTCTATGTGTCATGATAAGATGTAATATTCGTTGCTGAGTGTCATGTGTACTTCGTATTCACTTCAAAAGAATGTAAATGCGACACTTCCTTGCTAGGAAGTAGCGCTTGCAGATGTCTACGTATCGAAGCAATAGACTTCCAGTGCTTCTTAAATCGCGATACCGCATCTCATTTCTATGTTTCATGATAAGATATAATACTGTCACGTCCCGAGGTGCGGTTGCGCTCGCAACGGTGGCACAAAGTCGTAACCGTTCCCGAAAATAACGCGAATTGCGTCCGGACCGGGTTCGTTGGCGTTTCGGACTCGATAAAACGGTAACTAACACTAAACTTACCTTGCGAAGGCTTGATTCCGCTGTCTGATTTCTCTTTCTAGGTACCTGGAGCGCCTTGGATCCGCAACCGGGATGGCGGCGGCGTACGGCTGGAACGGAGGTACGGGTCGTGCGGCGAAGGAAACCTCCTTCACAGGTACCAGGACTCGAACGCAGGAAATTGAATATTCTGGTGCATCACCCACGTATTCCCGAGCGAGACGACGAATAAACTCTCTCCTCCCCGCGCGTCGTGTACGCTTTGTCGGAGGTGCAAGGCTCGTCGAGAATACTTGAACTTCGGTCGAGTACGGCGCGGCTAAGCGTTGGTTCGCTCTAGCTTACCGGGATCAACCTGGGCGCAAGATATTCTGTATACGGTAGAAGTGAGGATGGAGCAACTAAGCGCTGGTTCGCTCTAGTCGTCGAGCCTCAAGACTATCGCAGATGAGATATAGAAATAGAATAATCGCGAGCGTACCCGTGGAGTAGAATTAAGGAATTGTATTTGGACTCGAATAAAGATACTTTGAATCTGGTAAAAATAAACTATATTCTATGATTTCACTATACTAAATACACTTGACTAAGTTCTAAGTTACTGACTAGCGATTACAATGAGAATTAGAAATAGTATAAAGTATCGAATGGACTCCGCTATGGGAGTATGGATAGAGACGAATGCATTAGAGCTAATTGCTCGTTGCGAATGAGCCTATTGCTCGGATCGGAAGTGCATCGTTCGGATGCTGGATTAGAACTCCTCGGTTCGGAGATGAGATACGAACTCTCCAGTTCGGAGATGAGATACCAACTCTCCCGTTCGGAGGTGAGATTGGAACTGACTCTCGGATCTCGCGTCCGCGACCTCCTCGGGTCGCGCGGCGCGCGAGTCGCTGGGCCCTCGCGGTGGGGCGGACGGTCGGAGTAGGGCGGCCGCTCGGCCCTCGTGGTGGGGCGGCCGTTCGGAGTGGGGCGCGGCCCGCGTTAAGCGTGAGCCGCGAGCGTCGAGTGTGCGCGCGAGTGCACGGAACATAACCGTGCATGAATAAAATATATACATATATTTACTTAAATCTAGGTGTGTGTTGGTGTGTATGTACATGTATGAGTAGTGTGCTTATTCTAATCCCACATGTACGAGAAGTACGTATAGGGCTTCGTGATCGCTGGGGATTCGACCCAGTATGTGTCGGAGAGCTCCTCGCCCTCGTAATACGGGGTGAAGTCCTCCCCCTCGTGTGTGGAGATCGCGCGTGGGCGCGGCATGCTGCATCCCTCTTCCCTCTCGTATCTTTGTCTCCTTCTGTAGGGACGGCGAGTCGGCGGGTGGCCCGTGTGCAGGGGCTCCGGATGCGGATGCTGGGGATGATGAGGTGGGCGTCGGAGGGTGGCAGGCGGTACGCCTGACGTTACACCACCCCCCTTGGAAAAAGAATCTCGGCCATGCCGAGATCTCTTGTCTGTTGGGTAGATTTCGGGATGCTGGATCCTTCTCTTGGTCCTGTCGGCTGGATGCTGCGGAATCTGTGGTTTTTCGCCTGGTTGATCCTGGCGGTAACGTTTGGAGATTGGACCGTGACTGCGGGCTTCCTTCGGATTGCAGGCACTTTCGTCGCTTTCACTTTCAGCGTTCGTTTGAATGTCACTGCTCTCACTGACTTCATTTTCAGTTTTTCGCACTTTTCTTTCACTAGCATCCACACTCTGCATACTATGCATTCGTTTACAAATTTTGATTTTGTTCGTATGAACAATTTTATGGCGCCCTTTTACATTCAGCTTAACATTACAATTGCCCAAAATTTCGAGGATACGGTACGGTCCAGAATACTGTGCCTGGAACTTATGTTTGTTCGGCTCTTTTAAAAGATAGACCCATTGGCCTACCTCGAAGTTTTGGACATTGAGATTTCGGTCATAATAATATTTAGAACGGCGTTTCGCATTGTCTAGATTGGCTTTAGCCAAATCCTGAGATTTCGAGATTTTCTCCTGAAGTTGTATAAGATAGTCGCTATAAGTTTCGTTATCAGAGCTGTCCTGAAAAGGAGTGGCTGACGGCGTCCTAGCTATCCTGCCGAACACTAGTTCGTGTGGGGTGTATAATGTACCCTCGTGCACACTGGTGTTGTATGAAAACATTGCATACGGTAACCAATTCACCCAATCGTTACTCGACTCTATGTAATGCTTCAGATATTCGGCCAGGACGTGGTGAGATCGTTCAACGGACCCGTTTGTTTGTGGATGGAACGCAGTGGACTTGTATTGCTTAATACGGAATTTGATTGCTATGGCTTTAATCAAGCTATTTATAAAGTTCGAACCTTGGTCCGTGAGTATGCCTTTCGGGCATCCGTACTTACAAATGAATTCTTTTATTAAAGCTTCGGCAATGTCTACTGCGGTGGTGGTTTTGAGAGGAACTGCGACTGAGTATTTAGTGAGGAGATCTTGGATCGTGAGGATACTTGTATAACCGTCGGAAGTTTCGGGAAGAGGACCCATTACGTCCATTGAAATCTTATCGAATGCCCTGCCAGGGGTGTCGGTTAAAGTGAGAGGCTGTCTGGTCTTCACCCGGACCAGTTTCTCTGTCTGACAACTTTTACATTTGCCAATATATTCTTGTATTTGTGTTTTCATGTTTGGCCAAAAGTATTGTTGTCTGATGCGAGAATAAGTTTTATTAACCCCTTTGTGACCTCCCACAGGGGAGTCGTGGTTTTCTCTTATTATTTTCAGTCGCTCTTCGACCGAAGGGGTTTTAATGAGGCCCTGGCAGACCGTAATCTGGACAGTTGTTTCGTAGAACAGGTCCTGAAGGATTTTCTGGATTCGGGACCAGGATACGGAGTCTAGATAGGTTTGTGCGATACTAAATGTTTGTAATTGTAATTCGTTTACAACGTCGCACAAGGATCTGAATGTTTCTATTACGGTCTGGAAATTGATTGATCTGGTGGAATGTTCGATGATTGGAAGCTGGATTTGGAATTCGTTTCCGATTTTTATGACTTTGGCTTTGGTAAGGACGTGATTTTTGTTTAGGAGGAATTTTTCAGCGTTTGCTAGATCTTTGGCGCCCGTGTCATAGGGGTGCCCAGATTGCGTGACGAAGACAACTACATTGTCTCGTCGCGTTGATAATGCGTCACGGCTGAAATTAAACAGAGGTTCACGTCGGAAAAATTCATTTGGAGCAGGAGTATAGAAGTCGGTGCTGTCGCTGGCGACTTGCGGAGGTGGTGCTGTGTTGGTACGGAAGGACGTGCCTGGGGTCGGTAATTCAGGTTCTGATGTTACCGGAGTAGGAGGAGGCGCTAGTGTGGTATACTTTTTACGGGTTTCCGGAGGCACATCGAAGATGTCGTCCTCCGAGTTTTCTGAATACGAGAGCGGAAAAATTTGAGCGGGATTCCGCGACAATGCGTCCGCATTAAGGTTCGTTTTTCCACTTTTATAGACCATCTCGTAGTCAAATTCCGCTAACTTAAGCCTCCACCGTACGAGTCTACTTGACGGGTCCTTGACCGAATTCATCCACACTAACGGTCGATGGTCGGTAACGAGTTTGAATTGATTACCGTATATGTATGGACGAAAGTAATGGACGGCGTAGACAATCGCCAGACACTCCTTCTCGATCGTGGAGTAGTTTTTCTCCGCAGCGTTTAACAGTCGCGACGTGTACGCGATTGGCAAGTCGCGGCCTATTGGTCCTTGACTCAAGATAGCACCAATAGCTTCGGCGGACGCGTCGGTCGTTATCACGAATGGTTGTTTAAAGTTGGGGTACTGCAAGATAGGCGCTTCGCATAGGCAATCTCGGAGTTTGACGAATGAATTCTCATGCTCGTTACGCCATACAAAGGGCGCGTCCTTTTTTAACAAATTCGTTAGAGGCTTAGCAATATTGGAAAAATTTGCGATGAACCGCCTGTAGTATCCCGCGAGCCCGAGGAATTGTTTGATCTGTTTCGCGTTGCGCGGGCGCGGAAAATTTTTGACGGCGCTAATTTTCGCAGGGTCAGGTTTTACACCGTGCTCACTGATAATATGACCCAAATAGCTTACTTCTCTCCTCAAGAATTCGCACTTATCCGGCTGCAATACTAAATTAGCTTCTTTGAGCCGTTGAGTTAATTTATCGAATTTAAGTCGATGTTCTTGAAGAGAGCTAGCGTAGATAACAATGTCGTCCAAATAGACGAAAATTTCGTTCCCCTGGAGACCGGACAGGACATTGTCCATAAGTCGTTGGAACGTCGCTGGCGCATTTTTTAATCCGAATGGCATTCTTTTAAATTCATAATGCCCGTGAGGCGTCGAAAAAGCAGTTTTAGGAGCATCGGCGGGCTCCATTGGGATCTGGTGAAATCCGCTCGCGAGATCGAATGTACTAAAATACTTCGCACTCCCGAGCTGATCAAGTATCTCGGTAATGCAAGGGAGGGGATAGGCATCGGCGACAGATTTCTCATTGAGTGCGCGGTAGTCGATGACGACGCGCCATTGCTTGTTGCCCAAGGAGTCCGGTTTCTTTGGGACAACCCACAATGGCGAATTATATGGTGATTTTGACGGAGAGATGACACCATTTTGTAAAAATTTGTCGACTTGTCGTCGAATCTCCTCCTTATGAGCTGGTGGGAATCGGTATTGTTTCACATTGACGGGGCGGTCGTCGACGGTTGGAATCTTGTGCGTGGTTGCTGACGTATGCCCTAATTTATCCCCCTCAATGTGAAAAAGCTCCTGCGTGCTTTGAACGAGACGGACGACGTGCTCTCTTTCCTCTGCGTTGAGGTGGTCGAGACGGAGGAGACTAAGAATTCGATCTAGGCGAGATTTCGAAGGATTGGCGGATTTCGATGTCTGTTTTAACGGCGCCTGTTGTATATTATTTTTAACCGCCTGAGCATAGGAGATTTGTTGAACATTCGCGATTTTGCAACGCGAAGGAGGAGTTTCGAGTGTCGAATATGGTGTCTGACTCGAGAAAGAAATAGAAGTTTTCCCTTTTTGGGATGAGCCGATCGGTACGGCGGATACGTTAGATTTAGTAGATTTAGAAAAAACCGGATACAGCGACGGACTATCCTCCTCGTGGAGGGGAGTCATGATTTGCGCGGGCTCAAGTACGATTTCTGGTAACGCGATTTCGACGGCGCGGTCGGATGAATTAATTATTCGAGTTACCGCTTTGCCCCGAATTACTCTGACGAGAGCGTTTCCGAAAAATATACCCGGCGCAAGATCGATACGGGGAATTATACCTTCCGCGAGGTTCGAATTAACTACGCGGACCTTGATACCGATATTTGATCTCGGCGGAATGGAGATACGGTCTCCTGACTTCGGAGAAGCTGCTTTGTCTTGCGTTCGAAGCTTCGATTTCGTTGCTGCATCGCGTTTCAGCGGAGGCGATGATTTACGCGGCGGGCGCGGCGGCGGAGGGGGAATAGATTCCGTGCGCGGCGCTTGTTTACGTTTCGGCGATAGGAGAGGCTTTATTTTCGAGTCCGGTGACGGTTCCTCGAGTGTTTCGATATCGTCTTCGAAAGGAATTCTCTTACCATTCCATTTGATTATTTTATTTGGAAAAGAGATTTCTGCGTCCATACAGAACCCGGAGCCGAGGATCCCGCTTGGTTTAAGGGGAAAATCATCCTCGACCACATTAAAAGGGACGACGCGACCGAAAATGACAAGATTCACCGTCCCTAAGGTTGCGGTTTTGCCATCGGTTACCCCTGTTATTATTACGATCTCGGACTTATCGATTCGCGCGGATGCTTTTAGAGCCGAACGTTTTATAATATTTATTTCCGCCCCAGTGTCCACCATGAAGCGAGTTGGTGAAATTAGAAGATCGGATTTTAAAATTACGTTTGGCGTGCTAGTTTTTCCGGTTATGTTTATCGCGGCGTTTCGTCGATTTCCGCGTTGGAGTTGTTCGCGGCGAGAGGACGGACTTGGTGCGCGGCCTCGCCACCTGTCTCGCGGCGGGTGCGGAGGCCATTGTCGTTTCCCGAATTTTTATTTACCGCGTTGTTGTACTGCCTTTTGCGGCACTCGCCTATTTCGTGCCCCGGGGTCTTGCAATAGCGACAAAATTTGGGCGCGTCCCTGGCTACGATTTGTCTCGGTTGTTCGTACGCGGAGCCTCGAGTAGGGGGCGGTACGTCCCTGGATCGCAAGTAAGCGTCACGGTATTCCTGCGGTCGGTACGGCGATGGCGGTCTGAACCGACACTCGGTCGCGTAATGTCCGATATTATTACATTTTCGGCAAATAATCTCGGCTGGTTTTTCACGCGATTCTGGTCGCGCGACACGCGATCTACCTAGTCGGTTGCAATCACGTTCGTGCATTTGATAGAGCTCCCGCGCTCGAGCGAACGTTTCTCGCAATGTACCGAATGAATTTATAGTCATTTGCATTCGAATTTCCGGAATGAGACCGTCTTTAAAACATTGTAGAGTGAGCGCGTCTACGTCATCGAGCGATTCCGGTGTGTCTCGTCGAGCAAGCCTTTCGCAATCAATTATAGCGGTTCTAAGATCTTTTACTCGACCGATGTAATCTAGAATGTGCTCGTTCGCGCGCATAAATATATTGGCAAGTTCACCCCGATAATGATGAGCTGATTTTACGGAGCAAAATGTGCTGCGAAGAACGTCCGTTAATTCGAGTATTGTGTAACACGGCTCGTCTTCTAGCGCGGCGTAGGCACGACCCTTGAGTTTTCCCTTAAGCAGGCGTGTGAAGGTTCGCTCGCACCCATTAGGGATAAGCTCATAAGCGCGTTTACACGCTCGGGTAAACTGAAGAATGGGAATGTTCTGACCGTCGAATGTCGGCACGGCTTCGAGGGCCTGCTTAAGCGATAGCTCGTCGTGTTGCGAACTATTTGTATTGAAATCAGAGCTCGAATTATGTGCGGAAAGCGGATTTCCCCGAGGAATATCCAGCGAAACGGTATCGTCGCGCGTTAAATCAGGCGTTCTGCGGATAGATTCTATTTCACGACGTAGAATTTCTATTTGCTGGAGCAACGCGGCATTACTAGGATCGGTCGTTTTCGTATTTTTCGCGGAAGTATTTTGTTGCGCGGTACTAGGAAGAGGCTCGGAGATAGCGTCTTGGAAGTCGAGCGTTCTGCTAGTGCGTTTTTCGCGTTCGGAATCGGCCATCGCGGCGGCTCGCTGTGTCTGCTGGCGCGTTTTTGTCGGAGTCCGGGTTGCCATATCTAGTTTCGCGGTTCCTTTCGGCGGAATTTCCGGAGGAAACGCGTGGCTATCCCACCGCTGTCACCAAAAATAACTTTCGTGTCACGTCCCGAGGTGCGGTTGCGCTCGCAACGGTGGCACAAAGTCGTAACCGTTCCCGAAAATAACGCGAATTGCGTCCGGACCGGGTTCGTTGGCGTTTCGGACTCGATAAAACGGTAACTAACACTAAACTTACCTTGCGAAGGCTTGATTCCGCTGTCTGATTTCTCTTTCTAGGTACCTGGAGCGCCTTGGATCCGCAACCGGGATGGCGGCGGCGTACGGCTGGAACGGAGGTACGGGTCGTGCGGCGAAGGAAACCTCCTTCACAGGTACCAGGACTCGAACGCAGGAAATTGAATATTCTGGTGCATCACCCACGTATTCCCGAGCGAGACGACGAATAAACTCTCTCCTCCCCGCGCGTCGTGTACGCTTTGTCGGAGGTGCAAGGCTCGTCGAGAATACTTGAACTTCGGTCGAGTACGGCGCGGCTAAGCGTTGGTTCGCTCTAGCTTACCGGGATCAACCTGGGCGCAAGATATTCTGTATACGGTAGAAGTGAGGATGGAGCAACTAAGCGCTGGTTCGCTCTAGTCGTCGAGCCTCAAGACTATCGCAGATGAGATATAGAAATAGAATAATCGCGAGCGTACCCGTGGAGTAGAATTAAGGAATTGTATTTGGACTCGAATAAAGATACTTTGAATCTGGTAAAAATAAACTATATTCTATGATTTCACTATACTAAATACACTTGACTAAGTTCTAAGTTACTGACTAGCGATTACAATGAGAATTAGAAATAGTATAAAGTATCGAATGGACTCCGCTATGGGAGTATGGATAGAGACGAATGCATTAGAGCTAATTGCTCGTTGCGAATGAGCCTATTGCTCGGATCGGAAGTGCATCGTTCGGATGCTGGATTAGAACTCCTCGGTTCGGAGATGAGATACGAACTCTCCAGTTCGGAGATGAGATACCAACTCTCCCGTTCGGAGGTGAGATTGGAACTGACTCTCGGATCTCGCGTCCGCGACCTCCTCGGGTCGCGCGGCGCGCGAGTCGCTGGGCCCTCGCGGTGGGGCGGACGGTCGGAGTAGGGCGGCCGCTCGGCCCTCGTGGTGGGGCGGCCGTTCGGAGTGGGGCGCGGCCCGCGTTAAGCGTGAGCCGCGAGCGTCGAGTGTGCGCGCGAGTGCACGGAACATAACCGTGCATGAATAAAATATATACATATATTTACTTAAATCTAGGTGTGTGTTGGTGTGTATGTACATGTATGAGTAGTGTGCTTATTCTAATCCCACATGTACGAGAAGTACGTATAGGGCTTCGTGATCGCTGGGGATTCGACCCAGTATGTGTCGGAGAGCTCCTCGCCCTCGTAATACGGGGTGAAGTCCTCCCCCTCGTGTGTGGAGATCGCGCGTGGGCGCGGCATGCTGCATCCCTCTTCCCTCTCGTATCTTTGTCTCCTTCTGTAGGGACGGCGAGTCGGCGGGTGGCCCGTGTGCAGGGGCTCCGGATGCGGATGCTGGGGATGATGAGGTGGGCGTCGGAGGGTGGCAGGCGGTACGCCTGACGTTACAATACTCATTGTGGACTGTTATGTATACCTCGTAATCACTTCAAAAGTGTGTAAGTGCAACGCTTCCTTGATATGAAATAGCGTTTGCAGATGTCTACGTATCGAAGCGACAGTGTTATAATGCTTCTTAAGACGAGATTTTCATGTCATTTTAATGTTTTATGATGTGATATAATATTCATTGCGAAGTGTCGTGTATGCGTCGTATTCACTTCAAAAGCATGTAAATGTGACACTTCCTTGCTAGGAAATAGCGTTTGCAGACGTCTACGTATCGAAGCAATAGAGTTCTGATCCTCCTTATATCGCGATATCGCATCTCATTTCTATGTTTCATGATAAGATATAATATTCATTGTGGAGTGTTATGTATACCTTGTATTCACTTCAAAAGATTGTAAATGCGACACATCCTTGCTAGGAAATAGCGTCTGCTGATATCTACGTATCGTAGCAATAGAGTTCTAATCCTTCTTAAAACGCGAAATCGCTCCTCATTTCTATGTTTCATTATAAGATACAATAATCAATGCGAAGTGTCATGTATACCTCGCATACACTTCAAATGAATGTAAATGCGACACTTCCTTGCTAGGAAATAGCGTTTGCAGATGTCTACGTATCGTAGCATTTGAGTTCTAATGCTTCTCAAAACGCGATATCGCATCTCATTTCTATGAATCATGATAAGATGTAATATTCATTGCGAAGTTTCTTGTATACCTCGCATACACTTCAAATTAATGTAAATGCGACACTTCCTTGCTAGGAAATAGCGATGGCAGATGTCTACGTATCGAAGCAACAGAGTTCTAGTGCTTCTTAAATCGCCATATCGCATCTCATTTCTATGTTTCATGATAAGATATAATATTCATTCTGGAGTGTTATGTATACCTAGTATTCACTTCTGAAGATTGAAAATGCGACATTTCCTTGCTAGGAATTAGCGTTTGCAGATGTCTACGTATCGTAGCAATAGAGTTCTAATGCTTCTTAAAACGCGAAATCGCTCCTCATTTATATGCTTCATGATAAGATATAATATTCATTGTGGAGTGTCATGTATACCTCGTATTCACTTCAAAAGAATGTAAATGCGACACTCCTTTGCTAGGAAATAGTGTCTGCAGACGTCTAAGTATCGTAGCAATAGAATTATAATGCTTCTTAAAACGCGATATCGCATCTCATATCTATGTTTCACGATAAGATATAATATTCATTGCGAAGTGTTTTGTATACCTCGCATACACTTCAAATGAATGTAAATGCGACAGTTCCTTGCTAGGAAGTAGCGATTGCAGATGTCTACGTATCGAAGCAATAGAGTTCTAATGCTTCTTGAACCGGGATATCGCATCTCATTTCTATGTTTCATGATAAGATATATTATGCATTACGAAGTATCACGTATACCTCGCATACACTTCAAATGAATGTAAATGCGACACTTCCTTCCTAGGAAATAACGTTTGCAGATGTCTACGTATCGTAGCAATAGAGTTCTAATGCTTCTTATATCGCGAGATCGCATCTCATATCTATGTTTCACGATAAGATATAATATTCATTGCGAAGTGTTATGTATACCTCGCATACACTTCAAATGAATGTAAATGTGACAGTTCCTTGCTAGGAAGTAGCGATTGCAGATGTCTACGTATCGAAGCAATAGAGTTCTAATGCTCCTTGAAACGGGATATCGCATCTCATTTCCATGTTTCATGATAAGATATAATATTAATTGCGAAGCGTCATGTATACCTCGCATTCACTTCAAAAGAATGTAAATGCGATACTTCCTTGCTAGGAAATAGCGTTTGCAGATGTCTACGTATCGTAGCAATAGAGTTCTTATGCTTCTTATATCGCAAGATCGAATCTCAGATCTATGTTTCACGATATGATATAATATTCATTGTGGAGTAGTGTTATGTATACCTCGTATTCACCTCAAAAGAATGTAAATGCGACACTTCCTTGCTAGGAAATAGCGTTTGCAGATTTCTGCGTATCGTAGCATTAGATTTCTATTGCATCTCAAAACGCGATATCGCATCTCATTTCTATGTTTCATGATAAGATATAATATTTATTGCGAAGTGTCACGTATACATCGCATACACTTCAAATGAATGTAAATGCGACACTTCCTTGCTAGCAAATAATGTTTGCAGATGTCTACGTATCGTAGCAATAGAAGAGTTCTAATGCTTCTTAAATCGCGATATCATATCACATTTCTATGTTTCATGATAAGATATAATATTCATTGCGAAGTTTCATGCATTCCTCGTATTCACTTCAAATGAATGTAAATGCGATACTTCCTTGCTAGGAAATAGAGTTTGCAGATGTCTACGTATCGTAGCAAGCGTGTTATAATGCTTCTTAAAACGAGATATCGCATCTCATTTCTATGTTTCATGACAACATATAATATTCATTGCGAAGTGTTATGTATACCTCGCATACACTTCAAATGAATGTAAATGTGACACTTCCTTGCTAGGAAATAGAATTTGCAGATGTCTTCGTTACGTAGCAAGCGTGTTATAGTGCTTCATAAAACGAGATATCGCATCTCATTTCTATGTTTCATGACAACATATAATATTCATTGCGAAGTGTTATGTATACCTTGTATTCACTTCAGAAGAATGTAAATGCGACACTCCCTTGCTAGCAAATAACGTTTGCAGATGTCTACGTATCGTAGCAATAGAGTTCTAATGCTTCTTAAAACGCGATATCACATCACATTCCCATGTTTCATGATAAGATATAATATTCATTGCGAAGTTTCATGTATTCCTCGTATTCACTTCAAATGAATGTAAATGCGACACTTCCTTGCTAGGAAATAGAGTTTGCAGATGTCTACGTATCGTAGCAAGCGTGTTATAATGCTTCTTAAAACGAGATATCGCATCTCATTTCTATGTTTCGTGACAAGATATAATATTCATTGCGAAGTGTTAAGTATACCTCGCATACACTTCAAATGAATGTAAATGCGACACTTCTTTGCTAGGAAATAGAATTTGCAGATGTCTTCGTATCGTAGCAAGCGTGTTATAATGCTTCATAAAACGAGATATCGCATCTCATTTCTATGTTTCATGATAAGATATAATATTCATTGTGGACTGTTATGTATACCTCGTAATCACTTCAAAAGTGTGTAAGTGCAACGCTTCCTTGATATGAAATAGCGTTTGCAGATGTCTACGTATCGAAGCGACAGAGTTATAATGCTTCTTAAGACGAGATTTTCATGTCATTTTAATGTTTTATGATGTGATATAATATTCATTGCGAAGTGTCGTGTATGCGTCGTATTCACTTCAAAAGCATGTAAATGTGACACTTCCTTGCTAGGAAATAGCGTTTGCAGACGTCTACGTATCGAAGCAATAGAGTTCTGATCCTCCTTATATCGCGATATCGCATCTCATTTCTATGTTTCATGATAAGATATAATATTCATTGTGGAGTGTTATGTATACCTTGTATTCACTTCAAAAGATTGTAAATGCGACACATCCTTGCTAGGAAATAGCGTCTGCTGATATCTACGTATCGTAGCAATAGAGTTCTAATCCTTCTTAAAACGCGAAATCGCTCCTCATTTCTATGTTTCATTTTAAGATACAATAATCATTGCGAAGTGTCATGTATACCTCGCATACACTTCAAATGAATGTAAATGCGACACTTCCTTGCTAGGAAATAGCGTTTGCAGATGTCTACGTATCGTAGCATTTGAGTTCTAATGCTTCTCAAAACGCGATATCGCATCTCATTTCTATGAATCATGATAAGATGTAATATTCATTGCGAAGTTTCTTGTATACCTCGCATACACTTCAAATTAATGTAAATGCGACATTTCCTTGCTAGGAAATAGCGATGGCAGATGTCTACGTATCGAAGCAACAGAGTTCTAATGCTTCTTAAATCGCCATATCGCATCTCATTTCTATGTTTCATGATAAGATATAATATTCATTCTGGAGTGTTATGTATACCTAGTATTCACTTCTGAAGATTGAAAATGCGACATTTCCTTGCTAGGAATTAGCGTTTGCAGATGTCTACGTATCGTAGCAATAGAGTTCTAATGCTTCTTAAAACGCGAAATCGCTCCTCATTTATATGCTTCATGATAAGATATAATATTCATTGTGGAGTGTCATGTGTACCTCGTATTCACTTCAAAAGAATGTAAATGCGACACTCCTTTGCTAGGAAGTAGTGTCTGCAGACGTCTAAGTATCGTAGCAATAGAATTATAATGCTTCTTAAAACGCGATATCGCATCTCATATCTATGTTTCACGATAAGATATAATATTCATTGCGAAGTGTTATGTATACCTCGCATACACTTCAAATGAATGTAAATGCGACAGTTCCTTGCTAGGAAGTAGCGATTGCAGATGTCTACGTATCGAAGCAATAGAGTTCTAATGCTTCTTGAACCGGGATATCGCATCTCATTTCTATGTTTCATGATAAGATATATTATGCATTACGAAGTATCACGTATACCTCGCATACACTTCAAATGAATGTAAATGCGACACTTCCTTCCTAGGAAATAACGTTTGCAGATGTCTACGTATCGTAGCAATAGAGTTCTAATGCTTCTTATATCGCGAGATCGCATCTCATATCTATGTTTCACGATAAGATATAATATTCATTGCGAAGTGTTATGTATACCTCGCATACACTTCAAATGAATGTAAATGTGACAGTTCCTTGCTAGGAAGTAGCGATTGCAGATGTCTACGTATCGAAGCAATAGAGTTCTAATGCTCCTTGAAACGGGATATCGCATCTCATTTCCATGTTTCATGATAAGATATAATATTAATTGCGAAGCGTCATGTATACCTCGCATTCACTTCAAGAGAATGTAAATGCGATACTTCCTTGCTAGGAAATAGCGTTTGCAGATGTCTACGTATCGTAGCAATAGAGTTCTTATGCTTCTTATATCGCAAGATCGAATCTCAGATCTATGTTTCACGATAAGATATAATATTCATTGTGGAGTAGTGTTATGTATACCTCGTATTCACCTCAAAAGAATGTAAATGCGACACTTCCTTGCTAGGAAATAGCGTTTGCAGATTTCTGCGTATCGTAGCATTAGATTTCTATTGCATCTCAAAACGCGATATCGCATCTCATTTCTATGTTTCATGATAAGATATAATATTTATTGCGAAGTGTCACGTATACATCGCATACACTTCAAATGAATGTAAATGCGACACTTCCTCGCTAGCAAATAATGTTTGCAGATGTCTACGTATCGTAGCAATAGAAGAGTTCTAATGCTTCTTAAATCGCGATATCATATCACATTTCTATGTTTCATGATAAGATATAATATTCATTGCGAAGTTTCATGCATTCCTCGTATTCACTTCAAATGAAAGTAAATGCGATACTTCCTTGCTAGGAAATAGAGTTTGCAGATGTCTACGTATCGTAGCAAGCGTGTTATAATGCTTCTTAAAACGAGATATCGCATCTCATTTCTATGTTTCATGACAACATATAATATTCATTGCGAAGTGTTATGTATACCTTGTATTCACTTCAGAAGAATGTAAATGCGACACTCCCTTGCTACCAAATAACGTTTGCAGATGTCTACGTATCGTAGCAATAGAGTTCTAATGCTTCTTAAAACGCGATATCACATCACATTCCCATGTTTCATGATAAGATATAATATTCATTGCGAAGTTTCATGTATTCCTCGTATTCACTTCAAATGAATGTAAATGCGACACTTCCTTGCTAGGAAATAGAGTTTGCAGATGTCTACGTATCGTAGCAAGCGTGTTATAATGCTTCTTAAAACGAGATATCGCATCTCATTTCTATGTTTCGTGACAAGATATAATATTCATTGCGAAGTGTTAAGTATACCTCGCATACACTTCAAATGAATGTAAATGCGACACTTCTTTGCTAGGAAATAGAATTTGCAGATGTCTTCGTATCGTAGCAAGCGTGTTATAATGCTTCATAAAACGAGATATCGCATCTCATTTCTATGTTTCATGACAACATATAATATTCATTGCGAAGTGCTATGTATACCTTGTATTCACTTCAGAAGAATGTAAATGCGACACTCCCTTGCTAGCAAATTACGTTTGCAGATGTCTACGTATCGTAGCAATAGAGTTCTAATGCTTCTTAAAACGCGATATCACATCACATTCCCATGTTTCATGATAAGATATAATATTTATTGTGAAGTGTCACGTATACATCGCATACACTTCAAATGAATGTAAATGCGACACTTCCTTGCTAGGAAATAGCGTTTGCAGATGTCTACGTATCGAAGCAATACAGTTCTAATGCTTCTTGAAACGGAATATCGCATCTCATTTCTATGCTTCATGATAAGAAATAATATTCATTGCGAAGTTTCATGTATTCCTCGTATTCACTTCAAATGAATGTAAATGCGACACTTCCTTGCTAGGAAATAGAGTTTGCAGATGTCTACGTATCGTAGCATGCGTGTTATAATACTTCTTAAAACGGGATATCGCACCTCATTTCTATGTTTCATGACAACATATAATATTCATTGCGAAGTGTTATGTATACCTCGCATACACTTCAAATGAATGTAAATGCGACACTTCCTTGCTAGGAAATAGAGTTTGCAGATGTCTACGTATCGTAACAATAGAGTTCTAATGCTTCTTATATCGCGAGATCGCATCTCATATCTATGTTTCACGATAAGATATAATATTCATTGCGAAGTGTTATGTATACCTCGCATACACTTCAAATGAATGTAAATGCGACAGTTCCTTGCTAGGAAGTAGCGATTGCAGATGTCTACGTATCGAAGCAATAGAGTTCTAATGCTTCTTGAACCGGGATATCGCATCTCATTTCTATGTTTCATGATAAGATATAATATTTATTGCGAAGTGTCACGTATACATCGCATACACTTCAAATGAATGTAAATGCGACACTTCCTTGCTAGGAAATAGCGTTTGCAGATGTCTACGTATCGTAGCAATAGAGTTCTTATGCTTCTTATATCGCAAGATCGAATCTCATATCTATGTTTCACGATAAGATATAATATACATTGTGGAGTGTTTTGTATACCTCGTATTCACCTCAAAAGAATGTAAATGCGACACTTCCTTGCTAGGAAATAGCGTTTGCAGATTTCTGCGTATCGTAGCATTAGATTTCTATTGCATCTCAAAACGCGATATCGCATCTCATTTCTATGTTTCATGAAAAGATATAATATTTATTGCGAAGTGTCACGTATACATCGCATACACTTCAAATGAATGTAAATGCGACAGTTCCTTGCTAGGAAATAGCGTTTGCAGACGTCTACGTATCGAAGCAATAGAGTTCTAATGCTTCTTGAAACGGAATATCGCATCTCATTTCCATGTTTCATGATAAGATATAATATAAATTGCGAAGTGTCATGTATACCTCGCATTCACTTCAAAAGAATGTAAATGCGACACTTCCTTGCTAGGAAATAGCATTTGCTGATGTCTACGTATCGTAGCAATAGATTTCTAATGCTTCTCATATCGCAAGATCGAATCTCATATCTATGTTTCACGATAAGATATAATATTCATTGTGGAGTGTTATGTATACCTCGTATTCACCTCAAAAGAATGTAAATGCGACACTTCCTTGCTAGGAAATAGCGTTTGCAGATTTCTGCGTATCGTAACATTAGATTTCTGTTGCATCTCAAAACGCGATATCGCATTACATTTCTATGTTTCATGATAAGATATAATATTCATTGCGAAGTGTTATGTATACCTCGCATACACTTCAAATGAATGTAAATGCGACAGTTCCTTGCTAGGAAGGAGCGATTGCAGATGTCTACGTATCGAAGCAATAGAGTTCTAATGCTTCTTGAACCGGGATATCGCATCTCATTTCTATGTTTCATGATAAGATATAATATTTATTGCGAAGTGTCACGTATACATCGCATACACTTCAAATGAATGTAAATGCGACACTTCCTTGCTAGGAAATAGCGTTTGCAGATGTCTACGTATCGAAGCAACAGAGTTCTAATGCTTCTTAGAACGAGATATCGCATCTCATTTCTATGCTTCATGATAAGAAATAATATTCATTGCGAAGTTTCATGTATTCCTCGTATTCACTTCAAATGAATGTAAATGCGACACTTCCTTGCTAGGAAATAGAGTTTGCAGATGTCTACGTATCGTAGAAAGCGTGTTATAATGCTTCTTAAAACGGGATATCGCACCTCATTTCTATGTTTCATGACAACATATAATATTCACTGGGAAGTGTTATGTATACCTCGCATACACTTCAAATGAATGTAAATGCGACACTTCCTTGCTAGGAAATAGAGTTTGCAGATGTCTACGTATCGTAGCAATAGAGTTCTAATGCTCCTTATATCGCGAGATCGCATCTCATATCTATGTTTCACGATAAGATATAATATTCATTGCGAAGTTTTATGTATACCTCGCATACACTTCAAATGAATGTAAATGCGTCACTTCCTTCCTGGGAAATAGCGATTGCAAATGTCTACGTATCGAAGCAATAGAGTTCTAATGCTTCTTGAAACGCGATATCACATCACATTTCTGTTTCATGATAAGGTATAATATTCATTGCGAAGTTTCATGTATTCCTTGTATTCACTTCAGTGGAATGTAAGTGCGACTCTTCCCTGCTAGGAAATAGCGTTTGCAGATGTCTACGTATCGTAGCAATAGAGTTCTAATGCTTCTTAAAACGCGATATCACATCACGTTTCTATGTTTCATCATAAGATATAATATTCATTGCGAAGTTTCATGTATACCTTGTATTCACTTCAGAGGAATGTAAATGTTACTCTTCCCTGCTAGGAAATAGCGTTTGCAGATGTCTACGTATCGTAGCAAGCGTGTCATAATGATTCTTAAAACGAGATATCGCATCTCATTTCTATGTTTCATGATAACATATAATATTCATTGCGAAGTGTTATGTATACCTCGCATACACTTCAAATGAATGTAAATGCGACACTTCCTTGCTAGGAAATAACGTTTGCAGATGTCTACGTATCGTAGCAATAGAGTTCTAATGCTTCCTATATCGCGAGATCGCATCTCATATCTATGTTTCACGATAAGATATAATATTCATTGCGAAGTGTTATGTATACCTCGCATACACTTCAAATGAATGTAAATGCGACAGTTCCTTGCTAGGAAGTAGCGGTTGCAGATGTCTACGTATCGAAGCAATAGAGTTCTAATGCTTCTTGAACCGGGATATCGCATCTCATTTCTATGTTTCATGATAAGATATAATATAAATTGCGAAGTGTCATGTATACCTCGCATTCACTTCAAAAGAATGTAAATGCGACACTTCCTTGCTAGGAAATAGAGTTTGCAGATGTCTACTTAGCGTAGCAAGCGTGTTATAATGCTTCTTAAAACGGGATATCGCACCTCATTTCTATGTTTCATGACAACATATAATATTCATTGCGAAGTGTTATGTATACCTCGCATACACTTCAAATGAATGTACATGCGACACTTCCTTGCTAGGAAATAGAGTTTGCAGATGTCTACGTATCGTAGCAATAGAGTTGTAATGCTCCTTGAAATGGGATATCGCATCTCATATCTATGTTTCATGATAAGATATAATATTCATTGCGTAGATTCATGTATACCTTGTATTCACTTCAGAGGAATGTAAATGCTACTCTTCCCTGCTAGGAAATAGCGTTTGCAGATGTCTACGTATCGTAGCAACAGAGTTCCAATGCTCCTTATATCGCGAGATCGCATCTCATATCTATGTTTCACGATAAGATATAATATTCATTGCGAAGTGTTATGTATACCTCGCATACACTTCAAATGAATGTAAATGCGACACTTCCTTGCTGGGAAATAGCGATTGCAAATGTCTACGTATCGAAGCAATAGAGTTCTAATGCCTCTTCAAACGCGATATCACATCACATTTCTATGTTTCATGATAAGATATAATATTCATTGCGAAGTTTCATGTGTACCTTGTATTCACTTCAGTGGAATGTAAATGCGACTCTTCCCTGTTAGGAAATAGCGTTTGCAGATGTCTACGTATCGTAGCAATAGAGTTCTAACGCTTCTTAAAACGCGATATCACATCTCATATCTACGTTTCACGATAGGATATAATATTCATTGCGAAGTGTTATGTATACCTCGCATACACTTCAAATGAATGTAAATGCGACAGTTCCTTGCTAGGAAGTAGCGATTGCAGATGTCTACGCATCGAAGCAATAGAGTTCTAATGCTTCTTGAACCGGGATATCGCATCTCATTTCTATGTTTCATGATAAGATATAATATAAATTGCGAAGTGTCATGTATACCTCGCATTCACTTCAAAAGAATGTAAATGCGACACTTCCTTGCTAGGAAAGAGCGTTTGCAGATTTCTGCGTATCGTAGCATTAGATTTCTGTTGCATCTCAAAACGCAATATCGCATTACATTTCTATGTTTCATGATAGGATATAATATTTATTGCGAAGTGTCCCGTATACATCGCATACACTTCAAATGAATGTAAATGCGACACTTCCTTGCTAGGTAATAGCGTTTGCAGATTTCTGCGTATCGTAGCATTAGATTTCTATTGCATCTCAAAACGCGATATCGCATCTCATATCTATGTTTCACGATAAGATATAATATTCATTGCGAAGTGTTATGTATACATCGCATACACTTCAAATGAATGTAAATGCGACACTTCCTTGCTAGGTAATAGCGTTTGCAGATTTCTGCGTATCGTAGCATTAGATTTCTATTGCATCTCAAAACGCGATATCGCATCTCATATCTATGTTTCATGATAAGATATAATATTAATTGCGAAGTGTCATGTATACCTCGCTTTCACTTCAAAAGAATGTAAATGCGACACTTCCTTGCTAGGAAATAGCGTTTGCAGATGTCTACGTATCGTAGCAATAGAGTTCTTATGCTTCTTATATCGCAAGATCGAATCACAGATCTATGTTTCACGATAAGATATAATATTCATTGTGGAGTGTTATGTATACCTCGTATTCACCTCAAAAGAATGTAAATGCGATACTTCCTTGCTAGTGTAACGTCAGGCGTACCGCCTGCCACCCTCCGGCGTCCACCTCATCATCCCCAGCATCCGTATCCGGAGCCCCTGCACACGGGCCACCCGCCGACTCGCCGTCCCTACAGAAGGAGACAAAGGTACGAGAGGGAAGAGGGATGCAGCATGCCGCGCCCACGCGCGATCTCCACACACGAGGGGGAGGACTTCACCCCGTATTACGAGGGCGAGGAGCTCTCCGACACGTACTGGGTCGAATCCCCAGCAATCACGAAGCCCTATACGTACTTCTCGTACATGTGGGATTAGAATAAGCACACTACTCACCTATGTACATACACACCAACACACACCTAGATTTAAGTGAATATATGTATATATTTTATTCATGCACGGTTATGTTCCGTGCACTCGCGCGCACACTCGACGCTCGCGGCTCACGCTTAACGCGGGCCGCGCCCCACTCCGAACGGCCGCCCCACCACGAGGGCCGAGCGGCCGCCCTACTCCGACCGTCCGCCCCACCGCGAGGGCCCAGCGACTCGCGCGCCGCGCGACCCGAGGAGGTCGCGGACGCGAGATCCGAGAGCCAGTTGCTAACTCATCTCCGAACCGAGGAGTTCTAATCCAGCATCCGAACGATGCACTTCCGATCCGAGCAATAGGCTCATTCGCAACGAGCAATTAGCTCTAATGCATTCGTCTCTATCCATACTCCCATAGCGGAGTCCATTCGATACTTTATATTATTTCTAATTCTCATTGTAATCGCTAGCCAGTAACTTAGAATTTAGTCAAGTGTATCTAGTATAGTGAAATCATAGAATATAGTTTATTTTTACCAGATTCAAAGTATCTTTATTCAAGTTCAAATACAATTCCTTAATTCTACTCCACGGGTACGCTCGCGATTATTCTATTTCTATATCTCATCTACGATAGTCTTGAGGCTCGACGACTAGAGCGAACCAGCGCTTAGTTGCTCCATCCTCACTTCTACCGTGTACAGAATATCTTGCGCCCAGGTCGATCCCGGTAAGCTAGAGCGAACCAACGCTTAGCCGTGCCGTATTCAACCGAAGTTCAAGTATTCTCGATGAGCCTTGCACCTCCGACAAAGCGTACACGACGCGCGGGGAGGAGAGAGTTCATTCGTCGTCTCGCTCGGGAATACGTGGGTGATGCACCAGAATATTCAATTTCCTACGTTCGAGTCCTGGTTCCTGTGAAGGAGGTTTCCTTCGCCGCACGACCCGTACGAGTCGCCAATCGTCAGGGCCAAACGCCGATACCTGCCAGCCGGAGTCAACCCGCCTGGACGCTTATTCCCGTAGACGTACCTCCGTTCCAGCCGTACGCCGCCGCCATCCCGGTTGCGGATCCAAGGCGCTCCAGGTACCTGGAAAGAGAACTCAGACAGCGGAATCAAGCCTTCGCAAGGTAAGTTTAGTGTTAGTTACCGTTTTATCGAGTCCGAAACGCCAACGAACCCGGTCCGGACGCAATTCGCGTTATTATCGGGAACGGTTACGACTTTGTGCCACCGTTGCGAGCGCAACCGCACCTCGGGACGTGACACGAAAGTTATTTTTGGTGACAGCGGTGGGATAGCCACGCGTTTCCTCCGGAAATTCCGCCGAAAGGAACCGCGAAACTAGATATGGCAACCCGGACTCCGACAAAAACGCGCCAGCAGGCACAGCGAGCCGCCGCGATGGCCGATTCCGATCGCGAAAAACGCACTAGCAGAACGCTCGACTTCCAAGACGCTATCGCCGATCCTCTTCCTAGTACCGCGCAACAAAATACTTCCGCGAAAAATACGAAAGCGACCGATCCGAGTAATGCCGCGTTGCTCCAGCAAATAGAAATTTTACGCCGTGAATTAGAATCTATTCGCAGAACGCCTGATTTAACGCGCGACGATACTGTTTCTCTAGATATTCCTCGGGGAAATCCGCTTTCCGGACATAATTCGAGCTCCGATTTTAATACAAATAGTTCGCAACACGACGAGCTATCGCTTAAGCAGGCCCTCGAAGCCGTGCCGACATTCGATGGTCAGAACATTCCCATTCTTCAGTTTACCCGAGCGTGTAAACGCGCTTATGAGCTTATCCCTAATGGGTGCGAGCGAACTTTCACACGCCTGCTTAAGGGAAAACTCAAGGGTCGTGCCTACGCCGCGCTAGAAGACGAGCCGTGTTACACAATACTCGAATTAACGGACGTTCTTCGCAGCACTTTTTGCTCCGTAAAATCAGCTCATCATTATCGGGGTGAACTTGCTAATATATTTATGCGCGCGAACGAGCACATTCTAGATTACATCGGTCGAGTAAAAGATCTTAGAACCGCTATAATTGATTGCGAGAGGCTTGCTCGACGAGACACACCGGAATCGCTCGATGACGTAGACGCGCTCACCCTACAATGTTTTAAAGACGGTCTCATTCCGGAAATTCGAATGCAAATGACTATAAGTTCATTCGGTACATTGCGAGAAACGTTCGCTCGAGCGCGGGAGCTCTATCAAATGCACGAACGTGATTGCAACCGACTAGGTAGATCGCGTGCCGCGCGATCAGAATCGCGCGAAAAACCAGCCGAAATTATTTGCCGAAAATGCAATAATATCGGACATTACGCGACCGAGTGTCGATTCAGACCGCCATCGCCGTACCGACCGCAGGAATACTTGCGATCCAGGGACGTACCGCCTCCTACTCGAGGCCCCGCGTACGAACAACCGAGACAAATCGTAGCCAGGGACGCGCCCAAATTTTGTCGCTATTGCAAGACCCCGGGGCACGAAATAGGCGAGTGCCGCAAAAGACAGTACAACAACGCGGTAAATAAAAATTCGGGAAACGACAATGGCCTCCGCACCCGCCGCGAGACAGGTGGCGAGGCCGCGTACCCAGTCCGTCCTCTCGCCGCGAGCAACTCCAACGCGGAAATCGACGAAACGCCGCGATAAACATAACCGGAAAAACTAGCACGCCAAACGTAATTTTAAAATCCGATCTTCTAATTTCACCAACTCGCTTCATGGTGGACACTGGAGCGGAAATAAATATTATAAAACGTTCGGCTCTAAAAGCATCCGCGCGAATCGATAAGTCCGAGATCGTAATAATAACAGGGGTAACCGATGGCAAAACCGCAACCCTAGGGACGGTGAATCTTGTCATTTTCGGTCGCGTCGTTCCTTTTAATGTGGTCGAGGATGATTTTCCCCTTAAACCAAGCGGGATCCTCGGCTCCGGGTTCTGTATGGACGCAGAAATCTCTTTTCCAAATAAAATAATCAAATGGAATGGTAAGAGAATTCCTTTCGAAGACGATATCGAAGCACTCGAGGAACCGTCACCGGAGTCGAAAATAAAGCCTCTCCTATCGCCGAAACGTAAACAAGCGCCGCGCACGGAATCTATTCCCCCTCCGCCGCCGCGCCCGCCGCGTAAATCATCGCCTCCGCTGAAACGCGATGCAGCAACGAAATCGAAGCTTCGAACGCAAGACAAAGCAGCTTCTCCGAAGTCAGGAGACCGTATCTCCATTCCGCCGAGATCAAATATCGGTATCAAGGTCCGCGTAGTTAATTCGAACCTCGCGGAAGGTATAATTCCCCGTATCGATCTTGCGCCGGGTATATTTTTCGGAAACGCTCTCGTCAGAGTAATTCGGGGCAAAGCGGTAACTCGAATAATTAATTCATCCGACCGCGCCGTCGAAATCGCGTTACCAGAAATCGTACTTGAGCCCGCGCAAATCATGACTCCCCTCCACGAGGAGGATAGTCCGTCGCTGTATCCGGTTTTTTCTAAATCTACTAAATCTAACGTATCCGCCGTACCGATCGGCTCATCCCAAAAAGGGAAAACTTCTATTTCTTTCTCGAGTCAGACACCATATTCGACACTCGAAACTCCTCCTTCGCGTTGCAAAATCGCGAATGTTCAACAAATCTCCTATGCTCAGGCGGTTAAAAATAATATACAACAGGCGCCGTTAAAACAGACATCGAAATCCGCCAATCCTTCGAAATCTCGCCTAGATCGAATTCTTAGTCTCCTCCGTCTCGACCACCTCAACGCAGAGGAAAGAGAGCACGTCGTCCGTCTCGTTCAAAGCACGCAGGAGCTTTTTCACATTGAGGGGGATAAATTAGGGCATACGTCAGCAACCACGCACAAGATTCCAACCGTCGACGACCGCCCCGTCAATGTGAAACAATACCGTTTCCCACCAGCTCATAAGGAGGAGATTCGACGACAAGTCGACAAATTTTTACAAAATGGTGTCATCTCTCCGTCAAAATCACCATATAATTCGCCATTGTGGGTTGTCCCAAAGAAACCGGACTCCTTGGGCAACAAGCAATGGCGCGTCGTCATCGACTACCGCGCACTCAATGAGAAATCTGTCGCCGATGCCTATCCCCTCCCTTGCATTACCGAGATACTTGATCAGCTCGGGAGTGCGAAGTATTTTAGTACATTCGATCTCGCGAGCGGATTTCACCAGATCCCAATGGAGCCCGCCGATGCTCCTAAAACTGCTTTTTCGACGCCTCACGGGCATTATGAATTTAAAAGAATGCCATTCGGATTAAAAAATGCGCCAGCGACGTTCCAACGACTTATGGACAATGTCCTGTCCGGTCTCCAGGGGAACGAAATTTTCGTCTATTTGGACGACATTGTTATCTACGCTAGCTCTCTTCAAGAACATCGACTTAAATTCGATAAATTAACTCAACGGCTCAAAGAAGCTAATTTAGTATTGCAGCCGGATAAGTGCGAATTCTTGAGGAGAGAAGTAAGCTATTTGGGTCATATTATCAGTGAGCACGGTGTAAAACCTGACCCTGCGAAAATTAGCGCCGTCAAAAATTTTCCGCGCCCGCGCAACGCGAAACAGATCAAACAATTCCTCGGGCTCGCGGGATACTACAGGCGGTTCATCGCAAATTTTTCCAATATTGCTAAGCCTCTAACGAATTTGTTAAAAAAGGACGCGCCCTTTGTATGGCGTAACGAGCATGAGAATTCATTCGTCAAACTCCGAGATTGCCTATGCGAAGCGCCTATCTTGCAGTACCCCAACTTTAAACAACCATTCGTGATAACGACCGACGCGTCCGCCGAAGCTATTGGTGCTATCTTGAGTCAAGGACCAATAGGCCGCGACTTGCCAATCGCGTACACGTCGCGACTGTTAAACGCTGCGGAGAAAAACTACTCCACGATCGAGAAGGAGTGTCTGGCGATTGTCTACGCCGTCCATTACTTTCGTCCATACATATACGGTAATCAATTCAAACTCGTTACCGACCATCGACCGTTAGTGTGGATGAATTCGGTCAAGGACCCGTCAAGTAGACTCGTACGGTGGAGGCTTAAGTTAGCGGAATTTGACTACGAGATGGTCTATAAAAGTGGAAAAACGAACCTTAATGCGGACGCATTGTCGCGGAATCCCGCTCAAATTTTTCCGCTCTCGTATTCAGAAAACTCGGAGGACGACATCTTCGATGTGCCTCCGGAAACCCGTAAAAAGTATACCACACTAGCGCCTCCTCCTACTCCGGTAACATCAGAACCTGAATTACCGACTCCAGGCACATCCTTCCGTACCAACACAGCATCTCCTCCGCAAGTCGCCAGCGACAGCACCGACTTCTATACTCCTGCTCCAAATGAATTTTTCCGACGCGAACCTCTGTTTAATTTCAGCCGTGACGCATTATCAACGCGACGAGACAATGTAGTTGTCTTCGTCACGCAATCTGGGCACCCCTATGACACGGGCGCCAAAGATCTAGCGAACGCTGAAAAATTCCTTCTAAACAAAAATCACGTCCTTACCAAAGCCAAAGTCATAAAAATCGGAAACGAATTCCAAATCCAGCTTCCAATCATCGAACATTCCACCAGATCAATCAATTTCCAGACCGTAATAGAAACATTCAGATCCTTGTGCGACGTTGTAAACGAATTACAATTACAAACATTTAGTATCGCACAAACCTATCTAGACTCCGTATCCTGGTCCCGAATCCAGAAAATCCTTCAGGACCTGTTCTACGAAACAACTGTCCAGATTACGGTCTGCCAGGGCCTCATTAAAACCCCTTCGGTCGAAGAGCGACTGAAAATAATAAGAGAAAACCACGACTCCCCTGTGGGAGGTCACAAAGGGGTTAATAAAACTTATTCTCGCATCAGACAACAATACTTTTGGCCAAACATGAAAACACAAATACAAGAATATATTGGCAAATGTAAAAGTTGTCAGACAGAGAAACTGGTCCGGGTAAAGACCAGACAGCCTCTCACTTTAACCGACACCCCTGGCAGGGCATTCGATAAGATTTCAATGGACGTAATGGGTCCTCTTCCCGAAACTTCCGACGGTTATACGAGTATCCTCACGATCCAAGATCTCCTCACTAAATACTCAGTCGCAGTTCCTCTCAAAACCACCACCGCAGTAGACATTGCCGAAGCTTTAATAAAAGAATTCATTTGTAAGTTCGGATGCCCGAAAGGCATACTCACGGACCAAGGTTCGAACTTTATAAACAGCTTGATTAAAGCCATAGCAATCAAATTCCGTATTAAGCAATACAAGTCCACTGCGTTCCATCCACAGACAAACGGGTCCGTTGAACGATCTCACCACGTCCTGGCCGAATATCTGAAGCATTACATAGAGTCGAGTAACGATTGGGTGAATTGGTTACCGTATGCAATGTTTTCATACAACACCAGTGTGCACGAGGGTACATTATACACCCCACACGAACTAGTGTTCGGCAGGATAGCTAGGACGCCGTCAGCCACTCCTTTTCAGGACAGCTCTGATAACGAAACTTATAGCGACTATCTTATACAACTTCAGGAGAAAATCTCGAAATCTCAGGATTTGGCTAAAGCCAATCTAGACAATGCGAAACGCCGTTCTAAATATTATTATGACCGAAATCTCAATGTCCAAAACTTCGAGGTAGGCCAATGGGTCTATCTTTTAAAAGAGCCGAACAAACATAAGTTCCAGGCACAGTATTCTGGACCGTACCGTATCCTCGAAATTTTGGGCAATTGTAATGTTAAGCTGAATGTAAAAGGGCGCCATAAAATTGTTCATACGAACAAAATCAAAATTTGTAAACGAATGCATAGTATGCAGAGTGTGGATGCTAGTGAAAGAAAAGTGCGAAAAACTGAAAATGAAGTCAGTGAGAGCAGTGACATTCAAACGAACGCTGAAAGTGAAAGCGACGAAAGTGCCTGCAATCCGAAGGAAGCCCGCAGCCACGGTCCAAACTCCAAACGTTATCGCCAGGATCAACCAGGCGAAAAACCTCAGATTCCGCAGCATCCAGCCGACAGGACCAAGAGAAGGATCCAGCATCCCGAAATCTACCCAACAGACAAGAGATCTCGGCATGGCCGAGATTCTTTTTCCAAGGGGGGTGGTGTAACGTCAGGCGTACCGCCTGCCACCCTCCGGCGTCCACCTCATCATCCCCAGCATCCGTATCCGGAGCCCCTGCACACGGGCCACCCGCCGACTCGCCGTCCCTACAGAAGGAGACAAAGGTACGAGAGGGAAGAGGGATGCAGCATGCCGCGCCCACGCGCGATCTCCACACACGAGGGGGAGGACTTCACCCCGTATTACGAGGGCGAGGAGCTCTCCGACACGTACTGGGTCGAATCCCCAGCAATCACGAAGCCCTATACGTACTTCTCGTACATGTGGGATTAGAATAAGCACACTACTCACCTATGTACATACACACCAACACACACCTAGATTTAAGTGAATATATGTATATATTTTATTCATGCACGGTTATGTTCCGTGCACTCGCGCGCACACTCGACGCTCGCGGCTCACGCTTAACGCGGGCCGCGCCCCACTCCGAACGGCCGCCCCACCACGAGGGCCGAGCGGCCGCCCTACTCCGACCGTCCGCCCCACCGCGAGGGCCCAGCGACTCGCGCGCCGCGCGACCCGAGGAGGTCGCGGACGCGAGATCCGAGAGCCAGTTGCTAACTCATCTCCGAACCGAGGAGTTCTAATCCAGCATCCGAACGATGCACTTCCGATCCGAGCAATAGGCTCATTCGCAACGAGCAATTAGCTCTAATGCATTCGTCTCTATCCATACTCCCATAGCGGAGTCCATTCGATACTTTATATTATTTCTAATTCTCATTGTAATCGCTAGCCAGTAACTTAGAATTTAGTCAAGTGTATCTAGTATAGTGAAATCATAGAATATAGTTTATTTTTACCAGATTCAAAGTATCTTTATTCAAGTTCAAATACAATTCCTTAATTCTACTCCACGGGTACGCTCGCGATTATTCTATTTCTATATCTCATCTACGATAGTCTTGAGGCTCGACGACTAGAGCGAACCAGCGCTTAGTTGCTCCATCCTCACTTCTACCGTGTACAGAATATCTTGCGCCCAGGTCGATCCCGGTAAGCTAGAGCGAACCAACGCTTAGCCGTGCCGTATTCAACCGAAGTTCAAGTATTCTCGATGAGCCTTGCACCTCCGACAAAGCGTACACGACGCGCGGGGAGGAGAGAGTTCATTCGTCGTCTCGCTCGGGAATACGTGGGTGATGCACCAGAATATTCAATTTCCTACGTTCGAGTCCTGGTTCCTGTGAAGGAGGTTTCCTTCGCCGCACGACCCGTACGAGTCGCCAATCGTCAGGGCCAAACGCCGATACCTGCCAGCCGGAGTCAACCCGCCTGGACGCTTATTCCCGTAGACGTACCTCCGTTCCAGCCGTACGCCGCCGCCATCCCGGT
The DNA here is from genome assembly GCF_050948175.1 of Xylocopa sonorina. Taxonomy (NCBI): domain Eukaryota; kingdom Metazoa; phylum Arthropoda; class Insecta; order Hymenoptera; family Apidae; genus Xylocopa; species Xylocopa sonorina. The sequence continues at coordinate 230,818 of NW_027490262.1, read as the reverse complement.
TGCGGATCCAAGGCGCTCCAGGTACCTGGAAAGAGAACTCAGACAGCGGAATCAAGCCTTCGCAAGGTAAGTTTAGTGTTAGTTACCGTTTTATCGAGTCCGAAACGCCAACGAACCCGGTCCGGACGCAATTCGCGTTATTATCGGGAACGGTTACGACTTTGTGCCACCGTTGCGAGCGCAACCGCACCTCGGGACGTGACACTAGGAAGTAGCGTTTGCAGATTTCTGCGTATCGTAGCATTAGATTTCTATTGCATCTCAAAACGCGATATCGCATCTCATTTCTATGTTTCATGAAAAGATATAATGTTTATTGCGAAGTGTCACGTATACATCGCATACACTTCAAATGAATGTAAATGCGACAGTTCCTTGCTAGGAAGTAGCGATTGCAGATGTCTACGTATCGAAGCAATAGAGTTCTAATGCTTCTTGAAACGGGATATCGCATCTCATTTCCATGTTTCATGATAAGATATAATATTAATTGCGAAGTGTTATGTATACCTCGCATACACTTCAAATGAATGTAAATGCGACACTTCCTTGCTAGGAAATAGCGTTTGCAGATGTCTACGTATCGTAGCAATAGAGTTCTAATGCTTCTTAAAACGCGATATCACATCACATTTCTATGTTTCATGATAAGATATAATATTCATTGCGAAGTGTCATGTATATCTCGGATTCACTTCAGAAGAATGTAAATGCTACACTTCCTTGCTAGGAAATAGCGTTTGCAGGTGCCTACGTATCGAAGCAATAGATTTCTGATGCTGCTTAATTCGCGATATCGCATCTCATTTCTATGCTTCATGATAAGATGTAATATTCGATGTGGAGTGTTATGTATACCTCGTATTCACTACAAAAGGATATGAATGCGACGCATCCTTGCTAGGAAATAGCGACTGCAGATGTCTACGTGTCGAAGCAATAGAGTTCTAATGCTTCTTAAATCGCGATATCGCATCTCATTTCTATATTTCATGATAAGATATAATATTCATTGCGAAGTGTCATGTATACCTCGTATTCACTTCAAGAGAATGTAAACGCTACACTTCCTTCCTAGGAAATAGCGTTTGCAGATGTCTACGTATCGAAGCAATAGAGATCTAATGCATCTTAAATCGCGATATCGCATCTCATTTCTATGTTTCATGATAAGATATAATATTCATTACGAAGTGTAATGAATTCCTTGTCTACACTTCGAATGAATGTAAACGCGACACTTCCTTGCTAGGAAATAGCGTTTCCAGATGTGTACGTATCGAAGCAATAGAGTTCTAATGCACCTTAAATCGCGATATCGCATCTCATTTCTATGTTTCGTGATAAGATATAATATTCATTACGAAGTGTAATGTATTCCTCGTCTCCAATTCGAATGAATGTAAATGTGACACTTCCTTGCTAGGAAATAGCGTTTGCAGATTTCTGCGTATCGTAACATTAGATTTCTGTTGCATCTCAAAACGCGATATCGCATTACATTTCTATGTTTCATGATAAGATATAATATTCATTGCGAAGTGTTATGTATACCTCGCATACACTTCAAATGAATGTAAATGCGACAGTTCCTTGCTAGGAAGTAGCGATTGCAGATGTCTACGTATCGAAGCAATAGAGTTCTAATGCTTCTTGAAACGCTATATCACAACACGTTTCTATGTTTCATGATAAGATATAATATTCATTGCGATGTTTCATGTATACCTTGTATTCACTTCAGTGGAATGTAAATGCGACTCTTCCCTGCTAGGAAATAGCGTTTGCAGATGTCTACGTATCGTAGCAATAGAGTTCTAATGCTTCTTAAAACGCGATATCACATCACATTTCTATGTTTCATGATAAGATATAATATTCATTGCGAAGTTTCATGTATACCTTGCATTCACTTCAGGGGAATGTAAATGTTACTCTTCCCTGCTAGGAAATAGCGTTTGCAGATGGCTACGTATCGTAGCAAGCGTGTCATAATGATTCTTAAAACGAGATATCGCATCTCATTTCTATGTTTCATGATAACATATAATATTCATTGCGAAGTGTTATGTATACCTCGCATACACTTCAAATGAATGTAAATGCGACACTTCCTTGCTAGTAAATAACGTTTGCAGATGTCTACGTATCGTAGCATTGGAGATATAATGCTTCTTATATCGCGAGATCGCATCTCATATCTATGTTTCACGATAAGATATAATATTCATTGCGAAGTGTTATGTATACCTCACATACACTTCAAATGAATGTAAATGCGACAGTTCCTTGCTAGGAAGTAGCGATTGCAGATGTCTACGTATCGAAGCAATAGAGTTCTAATGCTTCTTGAAACGGGATATCGCATCTCATTTCCATGTTTCATGATAAGATATAATATTAATTGCGAAGTGTTATGTATACCTCGCATACACTTCAAATGAATGTAAATGCGACACTTCCTTGCTAGTAAATAACGTTTGCAGATGTCTACGTATCGTAGCATTGGAGATATAATGCTTCTTATATCGCGAGATCGCATCTCATATCTATGTTTCACGATAAGATATAATATTCATTGCGAAGTGTTATGTATACCTCACATACACTTCAAATGAATGTAAATGCGACAGTTCCTTGCTAGGAAGTAGCGATTGCAGATGTCTACGTATCGAAGCAATAGAGTTCTAATGCTTCTTGAAACGGGATATCGCATCTCATTTCCATGTTTCATGATAAGATATAATATTAATTGCGAAGTGTCATGTATACCTCGCTTTCACTTCAAAAGAATGTAAATGCGACACTTCCTTGCTAGGAAATAGCGTTTGCAGATGTCTACGTATCGTAGCAATAGAGTTCTTATGCTTCTTATATCGCAAGATCGAATCACAGATCTATGTTTCACGATAAGATATAATATTCATTGTGGAGTGTTATGTATACCTCGTATTCACCTCAAAAGAATGTAAATGCGACACTTCCTTGCTAGGAAGTAGCGTTTGCAGATTTCTGCGTATCGTAGCATTTGATTTTTATTGCATCTCAAAACGCGATATCGCATCTCATTTCTATGTTTCATGAAAAGATATAATGTTTATTGCGAAGTGTCACGTATACATCGCATACACTTCAAATGAATGTAAATGCGACAGTTCCTTGCTAGGAAATAGCGTTTGCAGACGTCTACGTATCGAAGCAATAGAGTTCTAATGCTTCTTGAAACGGAATATCGCATCTCATTTCTGTGCTTCACGATAAGATATAATATTCATTGCGAAGTTTCATGTATTCCTCGTATTCACTTCAAATGAATGTAAATGCGACACTTCCTTGCTAGGAATTAGCGTTTGCAGATGTCTACGTATCGTAGCAATCGTGTTATAATGCTTCTTATAACGAGATATCGCATCTCATTTCTATGTTTCATGATAACATATAATATTCATTGCGAAGTGTTATGTATACCTCGCATACACATCAAATGAATGTAAATGCGACACTTCCTTGCTAGGAAGTAGCTATTGCAGATGTCTACGTATCGAAGCAATAGAGTTCTAATGCTTCTTGAAACGGGATATCGCATCTCATTTCTATGTTTCATGATAACATATAATATTCATTGCGAAGTGTTATGTATACCTCGCATACACTTCAAATGAATGTAAATGCGACACTTCCTTGCTAGGAAGTAGCTATTGCAGATGTCTACGTATCGAAGCAATAGAGTTCTAATGCTTCTTGAAACGCGATATCGCATCTCATTTCTATGTTTCATGATAAGATATAATGTTGATTGCGAAGTGTCATGTATACCTCGTATTCACTTCAAAAGAATGTAGTGCGACACTTCCTTGCTATTAAACAGTGTTTGTAGTTATCTAAGTATCGAAGCTATAGAGTTCTAATGCAGCTTAAATCGCGATATCGCATCTCATTTCTATGTATCATGATAAGATATAATATTCATTGTGCAGTGTTTTGTATACCTCGTATTCGCTTCAAAAGAATGTAAATGCGACACTTCCTTGCTAGGAAATAGCGTTTGCAGATGTCTACGTATCGTAGCATTGGAGCCCTAATGCTTCTTAAATCGCGATATCGCCTCTCATTTCTATGTTTCATGATAAGATACAATATTCATTGCGAAGTGTTTTGTATACCTCGCATACACTTCAAATGAATGTAAATGCGACACTTCCTTGCGAGGAAATAGCGTTGGCAGATGTCTACGTATCGAAGCAATAGGGATCTAATGCTTCTTAAATCGCCATATCGCATTTCATTTCTATGTTTCATGATAAGATATAATATTCATTGCGAAGTATCATGTATACCTCGTATTCACTTCAAAAGAATGTAAATGCGACACTTCCTTGCTGGGCAATAGCGTTCCAAGATGTCTACGTATCGAAGCAATTGTGTTCTAATGCAGCTTAATTTGCGATATCGCATTTAATTTCTATGTTTCAAGATAAGGTATAATATTCATTGCGAAGTGTTATGTATTCCTCATCTACGCTACAAATAAGCGTAACCGCGGCACCTCCTTGCTAGGAAATTGCGTTTGCAGATTCTACGTATCGTAGCAATTGAGTTCGTATTCACTTCAAAACAATGTAAATGGGACACTTGCTTGCTAGGAAATAGCGTTTGCAGATGTCTAGGTATCGAAGCAATTGAGTTCTAATGCTGCTTAAATCGTGATATCGCATCTCAGTCCTATGTTTCATGGTAAGATATAATATTCATTGTGCAGTGTTATGTATACCTCGTATTCACTTCAAAAGAATGATATTGCGTCACTTCCTTGCTAGGAAATAGCGTTTGCAGATGTCTATGTATCGTAGCAATAGAGCTCTAATTCTTCTTAAAACGCGATATCGCATCTCATTTCTATGTTTCATGATAAGATATAATATTTATTGTGCAGTGTTATGTATATCTCGTCTACACTTCAAAAGAATGTAAATGCGACAACTCCTTGCTAGGAAATAGCGCCTGCCGACGTCTACGTATCGTAGCAATAGAGTTCTAATTCCTCTTAGGACGCGATATCGCATCTCATTTCTATGTTTCATGATAACATACAATATTAATTGCCAAGTGTCATGTATACCTCGTTTTCGCTTCAAACGAATGTAAATGCTACACTTCCTTGCTAGGAAATAACGTTTGCAGGTGTCTACGCATCGAAGCAATAGAATTCTAATGCTGCTTATATCGCGATATCGCCTCCCATTTCTATGTTTCATGATAAGATATAATATTCATTGTTCAGTGTTATGTATGCCTCGTATTCGCTTCAAAAGAATGTAAATGCGACACTTCCTTGCTAGGAAATAGCGTTTGCAGGTGTCTACGTATCGAAGCAATAGAATTCTAATGCTGCTTAAATCGCGATATCGCATTCCATTTCTATGTTTCGTGATAAGATATAATATTCATTGTTCAGTGTTATGTATACCTCGTATTCGCTTCAAAAGTATGTAAATGCGACACTTCCTTGCTAGGAAATAGCGTTTGCAGATGTCTACGTATCGTAGCAATTGAGTTCCAATTCTTCTTAAAACGCGATATCGCATCTCATTTCTATGTTCCATGATAAGATACAGTATTAATTGCCAAGTGTCATGTATACCTCGTATTCACTTCAAAACAATGTAAATGCTACACTTCCTTGCTAGGAAATAGCGGTTGCAGATGTCTACGTATCGAAGCAATAGAGTTCTAATGCTGCTTAAATCGCCATATCGCATCTCATTTGTATGTTTCATGATAAGATACAATATTGATTGCGAAGTGCCATGTATACCTCGTATTCACTTCAAGAGAATGTAAATGCTACACTTCCTTGGTAGGAAATAGCGTTTGCAGATGTCTACCTATCGAAGCAATAGAGATCTAATGCTTCTTAAATCCCGATATCGCATCTCATTTCTATGTTTCATGATAAGATATAATATTCATTGCGGAGTGTCATGTATACCTCGTTTTCACTTCAAAAGAATGTAAATGCGACACTTCCTTGCTAGGAAATAGCGTCTGCAGATGTCTACTTATCATAGCAATAGAGTTCTAATGCTTCTTAAAACGCGATACCGCTTCTCAGTTATATGCTTCATGATAAGGTATAATATTCAATGTGGAGTGTTATGTGTAACGTCAGGCGTACCGCCTGCCACCCTCCGGCGTCCACCTCATCATCCCCAGCATCCGTATCCGGAGCCCCTGCACACGGGCCACCCGCCGACTCGCCGTCCCTACAGAAGGAGACAAAGGTACGAGAGGGAAGAGGGATGCAGCATGCCGCGCCCACGCGCGATCTCCACACACGAGGGGGAGGACTTCACCCCGTATTACGAGGGCGAGGAGCTCTCCGACACGTACTGGGTCGAATCCCCAGCAATCACGAAGCCCTATACGTACTTCTCGTACATGTGGGATTAGAATAAGCACACTACTCACCTATGTACATACACACCAACACACACCTAGATTTAAGTGAATATATGTATATATTTTATTCATGCACGGTTATGTTCCGTTGCACTCGCGCGCAAACTCGACGCTCGCGGCTCACGCTTAACGCGGGCCGCGCCCCACTCCGAACGGCCGCCCCACCACGAGGGCCGAGCGGCCGCCCTACTCCGACCGTCCGCCCCACTGCGAGGGCCCAGCGACTCGCGCGCCGCGCGACCCGAGGAGGTCGCGGACGCGAGATCCGAGAGTCAGTTCTCAACTCATCTCCGAACTGGAGAGTTCGCGTCTCATCTCCGAACCGGAGAGTTCCCAACTCATCTCCGAACTGGAGAGTTCCAATCTCATCTCCGAACTGGAGAGTTCTAATCCAGCATCCGAACGATGCACTTCCGATCCGAGCAATAGGCTCATTCGCAATGAGCAATTAGCTCTAATGCATTCGTCTCTATCCATACTCCCATAGCGGAGTCCATTCGATACTTATACTATTTCTAATTCTCATTGTAATCGTTAGTCAGTAACTTAGAACTTAGTCAAGTGTATTTAGTATAGTGATATCATAGAATATAGTTTATTTTTACCAGATTCAAAGTATTTTTATTCGAGTTCAAATACAATTCCTTAATTCTACTCCACGGGTACGCTCGCGATTATTCTATTTCTATATCTCATCTGCGATAGTCTTGAGGCTCGACGACTAGAGCGAACCAGCGCTTAGTTGCTCCATCCTCACTTCTACCGTGTACAGAATATCTTGCGCCCAGGTCGATCCCGGTAAGCTAGAGCGAACCAACGCTTAGCCGTGCCGTACTCAACCGAAGTTCAAGTATTCTCGACGAGCCTTGCACCTCCGACAAAGCGTACACGACGCGCGGGGAGGAGAGAGTTCATTCGTCGTCTCGCTCGGGAATACGTGGGTGATGCACCAGAATATTCAATTTCCTGCGTTCGAGTCCTGGTACCTGTGAAGGAGGTTTCCTTCGCCGCACGACCCGTACCTCCGTTCCAGCCGTACGCCGCCGCCATCCCGGTTGCGGATCCAAGGCGCTCCAGGTACCTAGAAAGAGAAATCAGACAGCGGAATCAAGCCTTCGCAAGGTAAGTTTAGTGTTAATTACTGTTTTATCGAGTCCGAAACGCCAACGAACCCGGTCCGGACGCAATTCGCGTTATTTTCGGGAACGGTTACGACTTTGTGCCACCGTTGCGAGCGCAACCGCACCTCGGGACGTGACACGAAAGTTATTTTTGGTGACAGCGGTGGGATAGCCACGCGTTTCCTCCGGAAATTCTGCCGAAAGGAACCGCGAAACTAGATATGGCAACCCGGACTCCGACAAAAACGCGCCAGCAGACACAGCGAGCCGCCGCGATGGCCGATTCCGAACGCGAAAAACGCACTAGCAGAACGCTTGATTTCCAAGACGCTATCGCCGAGCCTCTTCCTAGTACCGCGCAACAAAATACTTCCGCGAAAAATACGAAAGCGACCGATCCGAGTAATGCCGCGTTGCTCCAGCAAATAGAAATTTTACGCCGTGAATTAGAATCTATTCGCAGAACGCCTGATTTAACGCGCGACGATACCGTTTCGCTGGATATTCATCGGGGAAATCCGCTTTCCGCACATAATTCGAGCTCTGATTTCAATACAAATAGTTCGCAACACGACGAGCTATCGCTTAAGCAGGCCCTCGAAGCCGTGCCGACATTCGATGGTCAGAACATTCCTATTCTTCAGTTTACCCGAGCGTGTAAACGCGCTTATGAGCTTATCCCTAATGGGTGCGAGCGAACTTTCACACGCCTGCTTAAGGGAAAACTCAAGGGTCGTGCCTACGCCGCGCTAGAAGACGAGCCGTGTTACACAATACTCGAATTAACGGACGTTCTTCGCAGCACTTTTTGCTCCGTAAAATCAGCTCATCATTATCGGGGTGAAATTGCAAATATATTCATGCGCGCGAACGAGCACATTCTAGATTATATCGGTCGAGTAAAAGATCTTAGAACGGCCATAATTGATTGCGAAAGGCTTGCTCGACGAGACACACCGGAATCGCTCGACGACGTAGACGCGCTCACTCTACAATGTTTTAAAGACGGTCTCATTCCGGAAATTCGAATGCAGATGACGGTAAATTCATTCGGTACATTGCGAGAAACGTTCGCTCGAGCGCGGGAACTCTATCAAATGCACGAACGTGATTGCAACCGACTAGGTAGATCGCGTGCCGCGCGATCAGAATCGCGCGAAAAACCAGCCGAAATTATTTGCCGAAAATGCAATAATATCGGACATTACGCGACCGAGTGTCGATTCAGACCGCCATCGCCGTACCGACCGCAGGAATACTTGCGATCCAGGGACGTACCGCCTCCTACTCGAGGCCCCGCGTACGAACAACCGAGACAAATCGTAGCCAGGGACGCGCCCAAATTTTGTCGCTATTGCAAGACCCCGGGGCACGAAATAGGCGAGTGCCGCAAAAGACAGTACAACATCGCGGTAAATAAAAATTCGGGAAACGACAATGGCCTCCGCACCCGCCGCGAGACAGGTGGCGAGGCCGCGCACCAAGTCCGTCCTCTCGCCGCGAACAACTCCAACGCGGAAATCGACGAAACGCCGCGATAAACATAACCGGAAAAACTAGCACGCCAAACGTACTTCTAACATCCGATCTTCTAATTTCACCAACTCGCTTCATGGTGGACACTGGGGCGGAAATAAATATTATAAAACGTTCGGCTCTAAAAGCATCCGCGCGAATCGATAAGTCCGAGATCGTCATAATAACAGGGGTAACCGATGGCAAAACCGCAACCTTAGGGACGGTGAATCTTGTCATTTTCGGTCGCGTCGTTCCTTTTAATGTGGTCAAGGATGATTTTCCCCTTAAACCAAGCGGGATCCTCGGCTCCGGGTTCTGTATGGACGCAGAAATCTCTTTTCCAAATAAAATAATCAAATGGAATGGTAAGAGAATTCCTTTCGAAGACGATATCGAAGCACTCGAGGAACCGTCACCGGACTCGAAAATAAAGCCTCTCCTATCGCCGAAACGTAAACAAGCGCCGCGCACGGAATCTATTCCCCCTCCGGCGCCGCGCCCGCCGCGTAAATCATCGCCTCCGCTGAAACGCGATGCAGCAACGAAATCGAAGCTTCGAACGCAAGACAAAGCAGCTTCTCCGAAGTCAGGAGACCGTATCTCCATTCCACCGAGATCAAATATCGGTATCAAGGTCCGCGTAGTTAATTCGAACCTCGCGGAAGGTATAATTCCTCGTATCGATCTTGCGCCGGGTATATTTTTCGGAAACGCTCTCGTCAGAGTAATTCGGGGCAAAGCGGTAACTCGAATAATTAATTCATCCGACCGCGCCGTCGAAATCGCGTTACCAGAAATCGTACTTGAGCCCGCGCAAATCATGACTCCCCTCCATAAGGAGGAAAGTCCATCGCTCTATCCGATTTTTTCTAAATCCAACGTATCCGCCGTACCGATCGGCTCATCCCAAAAAGGGAAAACTTCTATTTCTTTCTCGAGTCAGACACCATATTCGACACTCGAAACTCCTCCTTCGCGTTGCAAAATCGCGAATGTTCAACAGATCTCCTATGCTCAGGCGGTTAAAAATAATATACAACAGGCGCCGTTAAAACAGACATCGAAATCCGCCAATCCTTCGAAATCTCGCCTAGATCGAATTCTTAGTCTCCTCCGTCTCGACCACCTCAACGCAGAGGAAAGAGAGCACGTCGTCCGTCTCGTTCAAAGCACGCAGGAGCTTTTTCACATTGAGGGGGATAAATTAGGGCATACGTCAGCAACCACGCACAAGATTCCAACCGTCGACGACCGCCCCGTCAATGTGAAACAATACCGTTTCCCACCAGCTCATAAGGAGGAGATTCGACGACAAGTCGACAAATTTTTACAAAATGGTGTCATCTCTCCGTCAAAATCACCATATAATTCGCCATTGTGGGTTGTCCCAAAGAAACCGGACTCCTTGGGCAACAAGCAATGGCGCGTCGTCATCGACTACCGCGCACTCAATGAGAAATCTGTCGCCGATGCCTATCCTCTCCCTTGCATTACCGAGATACTTGATCAGCTCGGGAGCGCGAAGTATTTTAGTACATTCGATCTCGCGAGCGGATTTCACCAGATCCCAATGGAGCCCGCCGATGCTCCCAAAACCGCTTTTTCGACGCCTCACGGGCATTATGAATTTAAAAGAATGCCATTCGGATTAAAAAATGCGCCAGCGACGTTCCAACGACTTATGGACAATGTCCTGTCCGGTCTCCAGGGGAACGAAATTTTCGTCTATTTGGACGACATTGTTATCTACGCTAGCTCTCTTCAAGAACATCGACTTAAATTCGATAAATTAACTCAACGGCTCAAAGAAGCTAATTTAGTATTGCAGCCGGATAAGTGCGAATTCTTGAGGAGAGAAGTAAGCTATTTGGGTCATATTATCAGTGAGCACGGTGTAAAACCTGACCCTGCGAAAATTAGCGCCGTCAAAAATTTTCCGCGCCCGCGCAACGCGAAACAGATCAAACAATTCCTCGGGCTCGCGGGATACTACAGGCGGTTCATCGCAAATTTTTCTAATATTGCTAAGCCACTTACAAATTTGTTAAAAAAAGACGCGCCCTTTGTATGGCGTAACGAGCAAGAGAATTCATTCGTCAAACTCCGAGATTGCCTATGCGAAGCGCCTATCTTGCAGTACCCCAACTTCAAACAACCATTCGTGATAACGACCGACGCGTCCGCCGAAGCTATTGGTGCTATCTTGAGTCAAGGACCAATAGGCCGCGACTTGCCAATCGCGTACACGTCGCGACTGTTAAACGCTGCGGAGAAAAACTACTCCACGATCGAGAAGGAGTGTCTGGCGATTGTCTACGCCGTCCATTACTTTCGTCCATACATATACGGTAATCAATTCAAACTCGTTACCGACCATCGACCGTTAGTGTGGATGAATTCGGTCAAGGACCCGTCAAGTAGACTCGTACGGTGGAGGCTTAAGTTAGCGGAATTTGACTACGAGATGGTCTATAAAAGTGGAAAAACGAACCTTAATGCGGACGCATTGTCGCGGAATCCCGCTCAAATTTTTCCGCTCTCGTATTCAGAAAACTCGGAGGACGACATCTTCGATGTGCCTCCGGAAACCCGTAAAAAGTATACCACACTAGCGCCTCCTCCTACTCCGGTAACATCAGAACCTGAATTACCGACTCCAGGCACGTCCTTCCGTACCAACACAGCACCACCTCCGCAAGTCGCCAGCGACAGCACCGACTTCTATACTCCTGCTCCAAATGAATTTTTCCGACGCGAACCTCTATTTAATTTCAGCCGTGACGCATTATCAACGCGACGAGACAATGTAGTTGTCTTCGTCACGCAATCTGGGCACCCCTATGACACGGGCGCCAAAGATCTAGCAAACGCTGAAAAATTCCTCCTAAACAAAAATCACGTCCTTACCAAAGCCAAAGTCATACAAATCGGAAACGAATTCCAAATCCAGCTTCCAATCATCGAACATTCCACCAGATCAATCAATTTCCAGACCGTAATAGAAACATTCAGATCCTTGTGCGACGTTGTAAACGAATTACAATTACAAACATTTAGTATCGCACAAACCTATCTAGACTCCGTATCCTGGTCCCGAATCCAGAAAATCCTTCAAGACCTGTTTTACGAAACAACTGTCCAGATTACGGTCTGCCAGGGCCTCATTAAAACCCCTTCGGTCGAAGAGCGACTGAAAATAATAAGAGAAAACCACGACTCCCCTGTGGGAGGTCACAAAGGGGTTAATAAAACTTATTCTCGCATCAGACAACAATACTTTTGGCCAAACATGAAAACACAAATACAAGAATATATTGGCAAATGTAAAAGTTGTCAGACAGAGAAACTGGTCCGGGTAAAGACCAGACAGCCTCTCACTTTAACCGACACCCCTGGCAGGGCATTCGATAAGATTTCAATGGACGTAATGGGTCCTCTTCCCGAAACTTCCGACGGTTATACAAGTATCCTCACGATCCAAGATCTCCTCACTAAATACTCAGTCGCAGTTCCTCTCAAAACCACCACCGCAGTAGACATTGCCGAAGCTTTAATAAAAGAATTCATTTGTAAATTCGGATGCCCGAAAGGCATACTCACGGACCAAGGTTCGAACTTTATAAATAGCTTGATTAAAGCCATAGCAATCAAATTCCGTATTAAGCAATACAAGTCCACTGCGTTCCATCCACAGACAAGCGGGTCCGTTGAACGATCTCACCACGTCCTGGCCGAATATCTGAAGCATTACATAGAGTCGAGTAACGATTGGGTGAATTGGTTACCGTACGCAATGTTTTCATACAACACCAGTGTACACGAGGGTACATTATACACCCCACACGAACTAGTGTTCGGCAGGATAGCTAGGACGCCGTCAGCCACTCCTTTTCAGGACAGCTCTGATAACGAAACTTATAGCGACTATCTTATACAACTTCAGGAGAAAATCTCGAAATCTCAGGATTTGGCTAAAGCCAATCTAGACAATGCGAAACGCCGTTCTAAATATTATTATGACCGAAATCTCAATGTCCAAAACTTCGAGGTAGGCCAATGGGTCTATCTTTTAAAAGAGCCGAACAAACATAAGTTCCAGGCACAGTATTCTGGACCGTACCGTATCCTCGAAATTTTGGGCAACTGTAATGTTAAGCTAAATGTAAAAGGGCGCCATAAAATTGTTCATACGAACAAAATCAAAATTTGTAAACGAATGCATAGTATGCAGAGTGTGGATGCTAGTGAAAGAAAAGTGCGAAAAACTGAAAATGAAGTCAGTGAGAGCAGTGACATTCAAACGAACGCTGAAAGTGAAAGCGACGAAAGTGCCTGCAATCCGAAGGAAGCCCGCAGCCACGGTCCAAACTCCAAACGTTATCGCCAGGATCAACCAGGCGAAAAACCTCAGATTCCGCAGCATCCAGCCGACAGGACCAAGAGAAGGATCCAGCATCCCGAAATCTACCCAACAGACAAGAGATCTCGGCATGGCCGAGATTCTTTTTCCAAGGGGGGTGGTGTAACGTCAGGCGTACCGCCTGCCACCCTCCGGCGTCCACCTCATCATCCCCAGCATCCGTATCCGGAGCCCCTGCACACGGGCCACCCGCCGACTCGCCGTCCCTACAGAAGGAGACAAAGGTACGAGAGGGAAGAGGGATGCAGCATGCCGCGCCCACGCGCGATCTCCACACACGAGGGGGAGGACTTCACCCCGTATTACGAGGGCGAGGAGCTCTCCGACACGTACTGGGTCGAATCCCCAGCAATCACGAAGCCCTATACGTACTTCTCGTACATGTGGGATTAGAATAAGCACACTACTCACCTATGTACATACACACCAACACACACCTAGATTTAAGTGAATATATGTATATATTTTATTCATGCACGGTTATGTTCCGTTGCACTCGCGCGCAAACTCGACGCTCGCGGCTCACGCTTAACGCGGGCCGCGCCCCACTCCGAACGGCCGCCCCACCACGAGGGCCGAGCGGCCGCCCTACTCCGACCGTCCGCCCCACTGCGAGGGCCCAGCGACTCGCGCGCCGCGCGACCCGAGGAGGTCGCGGACGCGAGATCCGAGAGTCAGTTCTCAACTCATCTCCGAACTGGAGAGTTCGCGTCTCATCTCCGAACCGGAGAGTTCCCAACTCATCTCCGAACTGGAGAGTTCCAATCTCATCTCCGAACTGGAGAGTTCTAATCCAGCATCCGAACGATGCACTTCCGATCCGAGCAATAGGCTCATTCGCAATGAGCAATTAGCTCTAATGCATTCGTCTCTATCCATACTCCCATAGCGGAGTCCATTCGATACTTATACTATTTCTAATTCTCATTGTAATCGTTAGTCAGTAACTTAGAACTTAGTCAAGTGTATTTAGTATAGTGATATCATAGAATATAGTTTATTTTTACCAGATTCAAAGTATTTTTATTCGAGTTCAAATACAATTCCTTAATTCTACTCCACGGGTACGCTCGCGATTATTCTATTTCTATATCTCATCTGCGATAGTCTTGAGGCTCGACGACTAGAGCGAACCAGCGCTTAGTTGCTCCATCCTCACTTCTACCGTGTACAGAATATCTTGCGCCCAGGTCGATCCCGGTAAGCTAGAGCGAACCAACGCTTAGCCGTGCCGTACTCAACCGAAGTTCAAGTATTCTCGACGAGCCTTGCACCTCCGACAAAGCGTACACGACGCGCGGGGAGGAGAGAGTTCATTCGTCGTCTCGCTCGGGAATACGTGGGTGATGCACCAGAATATTCAATTTCCTGCGTTCGAGTCCTGGTACCTGTGAAGGAGGTTTCCTTCGCCGCACGACCCGTACCTCCGTTCCAGCCGTACGCCGCCGCCATCCCGGTTGCGGATCCAAGGCGCTCCAGGTACCTAGAAAGAGAAATCAGACAGCGGAATCAAGCCTTCGCAAGGTAAGTTTAGTGTTAATTACTGTTTTATCGAGTCCGAAACGCCAACGAACCCGGTCCGGACGCAATTCGCGTTATTTTCGGGAACGGTTACGACTTTGTGCCACCGTTGCGAGCGCAACCGCACCTCGGGACGTGACATATGTATACCTCGTATTCACTTCAAAAGAATATAAATGCGACACATCCTTCCAAGGAAGTAGCGTTTGCAGATGTCTACGTATCGAAGCAATAGTATTCCAATGCCTCTTAAATCGCGATATCGCAGCTCAATTCTACGTTAGATGAGAAGATATAATATTCATTGTGGAGTGCTATGTATACCTCGTATTCACTTCAAAAGAATGTAAAAGCGACACTTCCTTACTAGGAAATAGTGTCTGCAGGTGTCTACGTATCGTAGCAATAGAGTTCTAATGCTTCTGAAAACGCCATATTGCATCTCATTTCTATGTTTCATGATAAGATATAATATTCATTCTGGAGTGTTATGTATACCTCGTATTCACTTCAACAGATTGTAAATGCGACACTTCCTTCCTAGGTAATAGCGTCTGCAGATGTTTACGTATCGAAGCAATAGAGTTCTAATGCTTCTTAAAACGCGAAATCGCTCCTCATTTCTATGCTTCATGATAAGATATAATATTCATTGTGGAGTGTTGTGTATACCTCGTATTCACTTCAAAAGAATGTAAATGCGACACTTCCTTACTAGGCAATAGTGTCTGCAGATGTTTACGTATCGTAGCAATAGAGTTCTAATGCTTCTGAAAACGCCACATCGCATCTCATTTCTATGTTTCGTGATAAGATATAATATTCATTGCGAAGTGTAGTGTATACCTCGTATTCACTTCAAAAGAATGTAAATGCGACACTTCCTTTCTATTAAATGGCGTTCGCAGATATCTACGTTTCGCAGCAATAGAGTTCTATTGCTTCTTAAAACGCGATATCACATCACATTTCTATGTTTCACGATAAGATATAATATTCATTGTGGAGTGTTATTTATACCTCGTATTCACCTCAAAAGAATGTAAATGCGACACTTCCTTGCTAGGAAATAGCGTTTGCAGATTTCTGCGTATCGTAGCATTAGATTTCTATTGCATCCCAAAACGCGATATCGCATCTCATTTCTATGTTTCATGATAAGATATAATATTCATTGTGAAGTTTCATGTATTCCTCGTATTTACCTCAAATCAATGTAAATGCGACACTTCCTTGCTAGGAAATAGCGATTGCTGATGTCTACGTATCGAAGCAATAGAGTTCTAATGCTTCTTGAAACGGGATGTCACATCTCGTTTCTATGTTTCATGATAGGATATAGTATTCATTGCGAAGAATCACTTATACCTCGCATACACTTCAGAAGAATGTAAATGCGACACTTCCTTGCTAGGAAACAGCGTTTGCAGATGTGTACGTATCGAAGCAAAAGAATTCTAATGCTTCTTAAAACGAGATATCGCATCCCATTCCTGTGTTTCATGGTAAGATATATTATTCATTGCGAAGTATCACGTATACCTCGCATACACTTGGGATGAATGTAAATGCGACACTTCCTTGCTAGGAAATAGCGTTTGCAGATGTCTACGTATCGAAGCAATAAAGTTCTAATGCTTCTTAAATCGCGAAATCGCATCCCATTACTATGTTTCGTGATAAGATATAATATTCTTTGTGGAGTGTTATGTATACCTCGTATTCACTTGAAAAGAATGTAAATGCGACACTTCCTTTCTATTAAATGGCGTTCGCAGATATCTACGTTTCGCAGCAATAGAGTTCTATTGCTTCTTAAAACGCGATATCACATCACATTTATATGTTTCGTGATAAGATATAATATTCATTGCGAAGTTTCATGTATTCCTCGTATTCACTTCAAATGAATGTAAATGCGACACTTCCTTGCTAGGAATTAGCGTTTGCAGATGTATACGTATCGTAGCAATCGTGTTATAATGCTTCTTATAACGAGATATCGCATCTCATTTCTATGTTTCATGATAACATATAATATTCATTGCGAAGTGTTATGTATACCTCGCATACACATCAAATGAATGTAAATGCGACATTTCCTTGCTAGGAAGTAGCTATTGCAGATGTCTACGTATCGAAGCAATAGAGTTCTAATGCTTCTTGAAACGGGATATCGCATCTCATTTCTATGTTTCATGATAAGATATAATATTCATTGCGAAGTTTCATGTATTCCTCGTATTCACTTCAAATGAATGTAAATGCGACACTTCCTTGCTAGGAATTAGCGTTTGCAGATGTCTACGTATCGTAGCAATCGTGTTATAATGCTTCTTATAACGAGATATCGCATCTCATTTCTATGTTTCATGATAACATATAATATTCATTGCGAAGTGTTATGTATACCTCGCATACACTTCAAATGAATGTAAATGCGACACTTCCTTGCTAGGAAGTAGCTATTGCAGATGTCTACGTATCGAAACAATAGAGTTCTAATGCTTCTTGAAACGGGATATCGCATCTCATTTCTATGTTTCATGATAAGATATAATATTAATTGCGAAGTGTCATGTATACCTTGTATTCACTTCAGAAGAATGTAAATGCGACACTTCCTTGCTAGGAAATAACGTTTGCAGATGTCTGCGTATCGTAGCAATAGAGATCCAATGCTTCTTAAAACGCGATATCATATCACATTTCTATGTTTCACGATAAGATATAATATTCATTGTGGAGTGTTATTTATACCTCGTATTCACCTCAAAAGAATGTAAATGCGACTCTTCCTTCCTAGGAAATAGCGTTTGCAGATTTCTACGTATCGTAGTAATAGAGTTCTAATGCTTCTTGAAACGGGATATCGAATCTCATTACTGTGTTTCATGATGAGATATAATATTAATTGCGAAGTGTCATGTATACCTCGCATTCACTTCAAAAGAATGTAAATGCGACACTTCCTTGCTAGCAAATAGCGTTTGCAGATGTCTACGTATCGTAGCAATATAGTTCTTATGCTTTTTATATCGCAAGATCGAATCTCAGATCTATGTTTCACGATAAGATATAATATTCATTGTGGAGTGTTATGTACACCTCGTATTCACCTCAAAAGAATGTAAATGCGACACTTCCTTGCTAGGAAATAGCGTTTGCAGATTTCAGCGTATCGTAGCATTAGGTTTCTGTTGCATCTCGAAACGCGATATCGCATTACATTTCTATGTTTCATGATAAGATATAATATTTATTGCGAAGTGTCACGTATACATCGCATACACTTCAAATGAATGTAAATGCGACACTTCCTTGCTAGGAAATAGCGTTTGCAGATGTCTACGTATCGAAGCAAAAGAGTTCTAATGCTTCTTAGAACGAGATACCGCATCTCATTCCTATGTTTCATGGTACGATATATTATTCATTGCGAAGTATCACGTATACCTCGCATACACGCCAAATGAATGTAAATGCGACACTTCCTTGCTAGGAAATAGCGTTTGCAGATGTCTACGTATAGTAACAATAGAGTTCTAATGCATCTCAAAACGCGATATCAAATCTCATTACTATGTTTCATGGTAAGATGAAATATTAATTGCGAAGTGTCATGTATACCTTGTATTCACTTCAGAAGAATGTAAATGCGACACTCCCTTGCTAGGAAATAGCGTTTGCAGATTTCTGCGTATCGTAGCATTAGATTTCTATTGCATCCCAAAACGCGATATCGCATCTCATTTCTATGTTTCATGATAAGATATAATATTTATTGTGAAGTGTCACGTATACATCGCATACACTTCAAATGAATGTAAATGCGACACTGCCTTGCTAGGAAATAGCGTTTGCAGACGTCTACGTATCGTAGCAAGCGTGTTATAATGCTTCTTAAAACGAGATATCGCATCTCATTTCTATGAATCATGATAGGATATAATATTAATTGCGAAGTGTCATGTATACCTTGTATTCACTTCAGAAGAATGTAAATGCGACACTTCCTTGCTAGCAAATAGAGTTTGCAGATGTCTACGTATCGTAGCAATAGAGTTGTAATGCTCCTTGAAATGGGATATCGCATCTCATATCTATGTTTCATGATAAGATATATTATTCATTGCGAAGATTCACGTATACCTCGTATTCACTTCAGAGGAATGTAAATGCTACTCTTCCCTGCTAGGAAATAGCGTTTGCAGATGTCTACGTATCGTAGCAAGCGTGTCATAATGATTCATAAAACGATATATCGCACCTCATTTCTATGTTTCATGATAACATATAATATTCATTGCGAAGTGTTATGTATACCTTGCATACACTTCAAATGAATGTAAATGCGACACTTCCTTGCTAGGAAATAGTGTTGGCAGATGTCTACGTATCGTAGCAATAGAGTTCTTATGCTTCTTATATCGCAAGATCGAATCTCAGATCTATGTTTCACGATAAGATATAATATTCATTGAGGAGTGTTATGTATACATCGTATTCGCCTCAAAAGAATGTAAATGCGACACTTCCTTGCTAGGAAATAGCGTTTGCAGATTTCTGCATATCGTAGCATTAGGTTTCTATTGCATCTCAAAACGCGATATCGCATCTTATTTCTATGTTTCATGAAAAGATATAATATTTATTGCGAAGTGTCACGTATACATCGCATACACTTTAAATGAATGTAAATGCGACACTTCCTTGCTAGGAAATAGCGTTTGCAGATGTCTACGTATAGTAACAATAGAGTTCTAATGCATCTCAAAACGCGATATCAAATCTCATTACTATGTTTCATGGTAAGATAAAATATTAATTGCGAAGTGTCATGTATACCTTGTATTCACTTCAGAAGAATGTAAATGCGGCACTCCCTTGCTAGGAAATAGCGTTTGCAGATTTCTGCGTATCGTAGCATTAGGTTTCTATTGCATCCCAAAACGCGATATCGCATCTCATTTCTATGTTTCATGATAAGATATAATATTTATTGTGAAGTGTCACGTATACATCGCATACACTTCAAATGAATGTAAATGCGACACTGCCTTGCTAGGAAATAGCGTTTGCAGACGTCTACGTATCGTAGCAAGTGTGTTATAATGCTTCTTAAAACGAGATATCGCATCTCATTTCTATGATTCATGATAGGATATAATATTAATTGCGAAGTGTCATGTATACCTTGTATTCACTTCAGAAGAATGTAAATGCGACACTTCCTTCCTAGCAAATAGAGTTTGCAGATGTCTACGTATCGTAGCAATAGAGTTGTAATGCTCCTTGAAATGGGATATCGCATCTCATATCTATGTTTCATGATAAGATATATTATTCATTGCGAAGATTCACGTATACCTTGTATTCACTTCAGAGGAATGTAAATGCTACTCTTCCCTGCTAGGAAATAGCGTTTGCAGATGTCTACGTATCGTAGCAAGCGTGTCATAATGATTCATAAAACGATATATCGCACCTCATTTCTATGTTTCGTGATAACATATAATATTCATTGCGAAGTGTTATGTACACCTTGCATACACTTCAAATGAATGTAAATGCGACACTTCCTTGCTAGCAAATAGCGTTTGCAGATTTCTGCGTATCGTAGCATTATATTTCTATTGCATCTCAAAGCGCGATATCGCATCTCACATCTATGTTTCACGATAAGATATAATATTCATTGCGAAGTGTTATGTATTCCTCGCATACACTTCAAATGAATGTAAATGCGACAGTTCCTTGCTAGGACGTAGCGATTGCAGATGTCTACGTATCGAAGCAATAGAGTTCTAATGTTTCTTGAACCGGGATATCGCATCTCATGTCTATGTTTCATGATAAGATATAATATAAATTGCGAAGTGTCATGTATACCTCGCATTCACTTCAAAAGAATGTAAATGCGACACTTCCTTGCTAGGAAATAACGTTTGCAGATGTCTACGTATCGTAGCAAGCGTGTTATAATGCTTCTTAAAACCAGATATCGCATCTCATTTCTACGTTTCATGATAGGATATAATATTAATTGCGAAGTGTCATGTATACCTTGTATTCACTTCAGAAGAATGTAAATGCGTCACTTCCTTGCTAGCAAATCGAGTTTGCAGATGTCTACGTATCGTAGCAATAGATTTGTAATGCTCCTTGAAATGGGATATCGCATCTCATATCTATGTTTCATGATAAGATCTATTATTCATTGCGAAGATTCACGTATACCTTGTATTCACTTCAGAGGAATGTAAATGCTACTCTTCCCTGCTAGGAAATAGCGTTTGCAGATGTCTACGTATCGTAGCAAGCGTGTCATAATGATTCATAAAACGATATATCGCACCTCATTTCTATGTTTCATGATAACATATAATATTCATTGCGAAGTGTTATGTATACCTTGCATACACTTCAAATGAATGTAAATGCGACACTTCCTTGCTAGGAAATAGTGTTGGCAGATGTCTACGTATCGTAGCAATAGAGTTCTTATGCTTCTTATATCGCAAGGTCGAATCTCAGATCTATGTTTCACGATAAGATATAATATTCATTGTGGAGTGTTATGTATACATCGTATTCGCCTCAAAAGAATGTAAATGCGACACTTCCTTGCTAGGAAATAGCGTTTGCAGATTTCTGCATATCGTAGCATTAGGTTTCTATTGCATCTCAAAACGCGATATCGCATCTCATTTCTATGTTTCATGAAAAGATATAATATTTATTGCGAAGTGTCACGTATACATCGCATACACTTTAAATGAATGTAAATGCGACAGTTCCTTGCTAGGAAATAGCGTTTGCAGACGTCTACGTATCGAAGCAATAGAGTTCTAATGCTTCTTGAAACGGAATATCGCATCTCATTTCTATGCTTCACGATAAGAAATAATATTCATTGCGAAGTTTCATGTATTCCTCGTATTCACTTCAAATGAATGTAAATGCGACACTTCCTTGCTAGGAAATATAGTTTGCAGATGTCTACGTATCGTAGCAAGCGTGTTATAATGCTTCTTAAAACGAGATATCGCATCTCATTTCTATGTTTCGTGACAACATATAATATTCATTGCAAAGTGTTATGTATGCCTCGCATACACTTCAAAAGAATGTTAATGCGACACTTCCTTGCTAGGAAATAGCGTTTGCAGATTTCTGCGTATCGTAGCATTATATTTCTATTGCATCTCAAAACGCGATATCGCATCTCATTTCTATGTTTCATGATAAGATATAATATTTATTGCGAAGTGTCACGTATACATCGCATACACTTCAAATGAATGTAAATGCGACACTTCCTTGCTAGCAAATAACGTTTGCTGATGTCTACGTATCGTAGCAATAGTGTTCTAATGCTTCTTAAAACGCGAGATCGCATCTCATATCTATGTTTCGCGATGAGATATAATATTCATTGCGAAGTGTTATGTATACCTCGCATACACTTCAAATGAATGTAAATGCGACACTTCCTTGCTAGGAAATAGCGTTTGCAGATGTCTACGTATCGAAGCAAAAGAGTTCTAATGCTTCTTAGAACGAGATACCGCATCTCATTCCTATGTTTCATGGTACGATATATTATTCATTGCGAAGTATCACGTATACATCGCATACACTTCAAATGAATGTAAATGCGACACTTCCTTGCTAGGAAATAGCGTTTGCAGATGTCTACGTATCGAAGCAAAAGAGTTCTAATGCTTCTTAGAACGAGATACCGCATCTCATTCCTATGTTTCATGGTACGATATATTATTCATTGCGAAGTATCACGTATACCTCGCATACACTTCAAATGAATGTAAATGCGACACTTCCTTGCTAGGAAATAGCGTTTGCAGATGTCTACGTATAGTAACAATAGAGTTCTAATGCTTCTCAAAACGCGATATCAAATCTCATTACTATGTTTCATGGTAAGATAAAATATTAATTGCGAAGTGTCATGTGTACCTTGTATTCACTTCAGAAGAATGTAAATGCGACACTTCCTTGCTAGGAAATAGAGTTTGCAGATGTCTACGTATCGTAGCAAGCGTGTTATAATGCTTCATAAAACGAGATATCGCATCTCATTTCTATGTTTCATGACAACATATAATATTCATTGCGAAGTGTTATGTATACCTCGCATACACTTCAAATGAATGTAAATGCGACACTTCCTTTCTAGGAAATAGTGTTTGCAGATGTCTACGTATCGTAGCAATAGAGTTGTAATGCTTCTTGAAATGGGATATCGCATCTCATATCTATGTTTCATGATAAGATATAGTATTAATTGCGAATTGTCATGTATACCTTGTATTCACTTCAGAAGAATGTAAATGCGACACTCCCTTGCTAGCAGATAACGTTTGCACGATGTCTACCTATCGTAGCAATAGAGTTCTAATGCTTCTCAAAACGCGATATCACATCACATTTCTATGTTTCATGATAAGATATAATATTCATTGCGAAGTTTCATGTATTCCTCGTATTCACTTCAAATGAATGTAAATGCGACACTTCCTTGCTAGGAAATAGAGTTTGCAGATGTCTACGTATCGTAGCAAGCGTGTTATAATGCTTCTTAAAACGAGATATCGCATCTCATTTCTATGTTTCGTGACAACATATAATATTCATTGCGAAGTGTTATGTATACCTCGCATACACTTCAAAAGAATGTTAATGCGACACTTCCTTGCTAGGAAATAGCGTTTGCAGATTTCTGCGTATCGTAGCATTATATTTCTATTGCATCTCAAAACGCGATATCGCATCTTATATCTATGTTTCACGATAAAATATAATATTCATTGCGAAGTGTTATGTATACCTCGCATACACTTCAAATGAATGTAAATGCGACAGTTCCTTGCTAGGAAGTAGCGATTGCAGATGTCTGCGTATCGAAGCAATAGAGTTCTAATGCTTCTTGTACCGGGACATCGCATCTCATTTCTATGTTTCATGATAAGATATAATATAAATTGCGAAGTGTCATGTATACCTCGCATTCACTTCAAAAGAATGTAAATGCGACACTTCCTTGCTAGGAAATAGCGTTTGCAGATGTCTACGTATCGTAGCAATAGAGTTCTTATGCTTCTCATATCGCAAGATCGAATCTCATATCTATGTCTCACGACAAGATATAATATTCATTGTGGAGTGTTATGCATACCTCGTATTCACCTCAAAAGAATGTAAATGCGACACTTCCTTGCTAGGAAATAGCGTTTGCAGATGACTACGTATCGTAGCAAGCGTGTTATAATGCTTCTTAAAACGAGATATCGCATCTCATTTCTATGTTTCGTGACAACATATAATATTCATTGCGAAGTGTTATGTATACCTCGCATACACTTCAAAAGAATGTTAATGCGACACTTCCTTGCTAGGTAATAGCGTTTGCAGATTTCTGCGTATCGTAGCATTATAATTCTATTGCATCTCAAAACGCGATATCGCATCTCGTTTCTATGTTTCATGATAAGATATAATATTTATTGCGATGAGTCACGTATACATCGCATACACTTCAAATGAATCTAAATGCGACACTTCCTTGCTAGCAAATAACGTTTGCAGATGTCTACGTATCGTAGCAATAGAGTTCTAATGATTCCTAAAACGAGATATCGCATCTCATTTCTATGTTTCATGATAACATATAATATTCATTGCGAAGTGTTATGTATACCTCGCATACACTTCAAATGAATGTAAATGCGACACTTCCTTGCTAGGAAATAACGTTTGCAGATGTCTACGTATCGTAGCAATATAGTTCTAATGCTTCTTATATCGCGAGATCGCATCTCATATCTATGTTTCACGATAAGATATTATATTCATTGCGAAGTGTTATGTATACCTCGCATACACTTCAAATGAATGTAAATGCGACAGTTCCTTGCTAGGAAGTAGCGATTGCAGATGTCTACGTATCGAAGCAATAGAGTTCTAATGCTTCTTGAAACGGGATATCGCATCTCATTTCCATGTTTCATGATAAGATATAATATTAATTGCGAAGTGTCATGTATACCTCGCATTCACTTCAAAAGAATGTAAATGCGACACTTCCTTGCTAGGAAATAGCGTTTGCAGATGTCTACGTATCGTAGCAATAGAGTTCTTATGCTTCTTATATCGCAAGATCGAATCTCAGATCTATGTTTCACGATAAGATATAATATTCATTGTGGAGTGTTATGTACACCTCGTATTCACCTCAAAAAAATGTAAATGCGACACTTCCTTGCTAGGAAATAGCGTTTGCAGATTTCTGCGTATCGTAGCATTAGATTTCTATTGCATCTCAAAACGCGATATCGCATCTCATTTCTATGTTTCATGAAAAGATATAATATTTATTGCGAAGTGTTATGTATACCTCGCATACACTTCAAAAGAATGTTAATGCGACACTTCCTTGCTAGGAAATAGCGTTTGCAGATTTCTGCGTATCGTAGCATTATATTTCTATTGCATCTCAAAACGCGATATCGCATCTCATTTCTATGTTTCATGATAAGATATAATATTTATTGCGAAGTGTCACGTATACATCGCATACACATCAAATGAATGTAAATGCGACACTTCCTTGCTAGCAAATG
This sequence comes from Xylocopa sonorina, assembly GCF_050948175.1. Taxonomy (NCBI): domain Eukaryota; kingdom Metazoa; phylum Arthropoda; class Insecta; order Hymenoptera; family Apidae; genus Xylocopa; species Xylocopa sonorina. Next base: position 205,136 of record NW_027490262.1, on the reverse strand, counting down.
ACGTTTGCAGATGTCTACGTATCGTAGCAATAGAGTTCTAATGATTCTTAAAACGAGATATCGCATCTCATTTCTATGTTTCATGATAACATATAATATTCATTGCGAAGTGTTATGTATACCTCGCATACACTTCAAATGAATGTAAATGCGACACTCCCTTGCTAGCAAATAACGTTTGCAGATGTCTACGTATCGTAGCAATCGAGTTCTAATGCTTCTTAGAACGCGATATCACATCACATTTCTATGTTTCATGATAAGATATAATATTCATTGCGAAGTTTCATGTATTCCTCGTATTCACTTCAAATGAATGTAAATGCGACACTTCCTTGCTAGGAAATAGAGTTTGCAGATGTCTACGTATCGTAGCAAGCGTGTTATAATGCTTCTTAAAACGAGATATCGCATCTCATTTCTATGTTTCATGATAACATATAATATTCATTGCGAAGTGTTATGTATACCTCGCATACACTTCAAATGAATGTAAATGCGACACTTCCTTGCTAGGAAATAACGTTTGCAGATGTCTACGTATCGTAGCAATAGAGTTCTAATGCTTCTTATATCGCGAGATCGCATCTCATATATATGTTTCACGATTAGATATAATATTCATTGCGAAGTGTTATGTATACCTCGCATACACTTCAAAAGAATGTTAATGCGACACTTCCTTGCTAGGAAATAGCGTTTGCAGATTTCTGCGTATCGTAGCATTATATTTCTATTGCATCTCAAAACGCGATATCGCATCTCATTTCTATGTTTCATGATAAGATATAATATTTATTGCGAAGTGTCACGTATACATCGCATAGACTTCAAATGAATGTAAATGCGACACTTCCTTGCTAGCAAATAACGTTTGCAGATGTCTACGTATCGTAGCAATAGAGTTCTAATGCTTCTTAAAACGCGATATCATATCACATTCCTATGTTTCATGATAAGTAATAATATTCATTGCGAAGTTTCATGTATTCCTCGTATTCACTTCAAATGAATGTAAATGCGACACTTCCTTGCTAGGAAATAGAGTTTGCAGATGTCTACGTATCGTAGCAATAGAGTTGTAATGCTTCTTGAAATGGGATATCGCATCTCATATCTATGTTTCATGATAAGATATAGTATTAATTGCGAAGTGTCATGTGTACCTTGTATTCACTTCAGAAAAATGTAAATGCGACACTCCCTTGCTAGCAAATAACGTTTGCAGATGTCTACGTATCGTAGCAATAGAGTTCTAATGCTTCTTAAAACGCGATATCACATCACATTGCTATGTTTCATGATTTATATAATATTCATTGTGAAGTTTCATGTATTCCTCGTATTCACTTCAAATGAATGTAAATGCGACACTTCCTTGCTAGGAAATAACGTTTGCAGATGTCTACGTATCGTAGCAATAGAGTTCTAATGCTTCTTAAAACGCGATATCACATCACATTTCTATGTTTCATGATAAGATATAATATTCATTGCGAAGTTTCATGTATTCCTCGCATTCACTTCAAATGAATGTAAATGCGACACTTCCTTGCTAGGAAATAGAGTTTGCAGATGTCTACGTATCGTAGCAAGCGTGTTCTAATGCTTCTTATATAGCGATATCGCATCTCATATCTATGCTTCATGATAAGATATAATATTCATTGCGAAGTGTCATGTATACCTCGTATTCACCTCAAAAGAATGTAAATGCGACACTTCCTTGCTAGGATATAGCGTTGGCAGGTGTCTACGTATCGAAGCAATAGAGTTCTAATGCTTCCTAAAACGAGATGTCGCATCTCATTTCCATGTTTTATGATAAGATATAATATTCATTGTGCAGTGTTATGTATACCTCGCATACACTTCAAATGAATGTAAATGCGACACTTTCTTGCTAGGAAATAGCGTTGGCAGATGTCTACGTATTGAAGGAATAGAGATATATTGCTTCTTAATTAGCGATATCGCATCTCATTTCCATCTTTCATGATAAGATATAATATTCATTGCGGAGTGTCATGTATACCACGCAAACACTTCAAAGGAATGTAAATGCGACACTTTCTCGCTAGGAAATAGCGTTTGCAGATGTTTAGGTATCGTAGCAATACAGGTCTAAAGCTTCTTAAGACAAGATATCGCATCTCATTTCTATGTTTCATGATAAAATATAATATTCATTGCGAAGTGTCATGTATACCTCAAATTCACTTCAAAAGAATGTAAATGCGACACTTCCTTGCTAGGAAATAGCGCTTGCAGATATCTACATATCGAAGCAATAGGTTTCTAATGCTTCTCAAATCGCGATATCACATCTCATTTCTATGTTTCGTAATAAGATATAATATTCATAGCGAAGTGTCATGTATACCTCGTATTCACTTCAGAAGAATGTAAATGCGACACTAGCTTGCAAGGAAGTAGAGTTTGCATATGTCTACGTATCGGTGCAATAGAGTTCTAATGTTCTCAAAACGCGATATCGCATCTCATTTCTATGTAACATGATAAGATATAATATTCATTGCGAAGTGTCTTGTATACCTCCCATACACTTGAAATGAATGTAAATGCGACACTTCCTTCCTAGAAAATATCGTTGGCAGATGTCTACGTATCGTAGCAATAGTGTTCTAATGCTTCTTATATAGCGATATCGCATCTCATATCTATGCTTCATGATAAGATATAATATTCATTGCGAAGTGTCATGTATACCTCGTATTCACCTCAAAAGAATGTAAATGCGACACTTCCTTGCTAGGATATAGCGTTGGCAGGTGTCTACGTATCGAAACAATAGAGTTCTAATGCTTCCTAAAACGAGATGTCGCATCTCATTTCCATGTTTTATGATAAGATATAATATTCATTGTGCAGTGTTATGTATACCTCGCATACACTTCAAATGAATGTAAATGCGACACTTTCTTGCTAGGAAATAGCGTTGGCAGATGTCTACGTATTGAAGGAATAGAGATATATTGCTTCTTAATTAGCGATATCGCATCTCATTTCCATCTTTCATGATAAGATATAATATTCATTGCGGAGTGTCATGTATACCTCGTATCCACTTCAAAAGAGTGTAAATGTGACACTTCCTTGCTAGGAAGTAGCGTTTGCTCATGTCCACGTATCGAGGAAATAGAGTTCTATTATCCCTTAATTGGCGATATCGCATCTCATTTCTATGTTTCATGATAAGATATAATATTCATTGTGGAGTGTTATGTATACCTCGTACTCACTTCAAAAGGATGATAATGCGTCACTTCCTTGCTAGGAAATAGCGTTGGCAGATGTCTATGTAGTGTAGCAATAGAGTTCTAATGCTTCTCAAAACGCGATATCGCATCTCATTTCTATGTTTTATGATATGATATAATATTCATTGCGAAGGTGTCTTGTATACCTCGCATACACTTCAAATGTATGTAGAGTGAAACTCCCTTGCTAGGAAATAGCGTAGGCAGATGTCTACGTAACGAAGCAATAGAATTCTAATGCTTCTTAAAACGGGATATCGTATCTCATATCTATGTTTCGTGATAAGGAATAATATTCATTTCGAAATGTCATGTATACCTCGTATTCACTTGAAAAGAATGAAAATGCGACACTTCCCTGCTAGGAAATAGCGTTTGCAGCTGTCTACGTATCGAAGCAATAGTGTTCTAATGCTGCTTAAAACGGGATACCGTATTTCATTTCTATGTTTCATGATAAGATATAATATTCATTGCGAAGTTACATGTATACCTCGTATTCACTTCAAACGAATGTAAATGCGACACTTCCTTGCTAGGAAATAGCGTTTGCCGAAGTCTGCGTATAGTAGCAATAGAGTTCTAATGCTTCTCAAAACGCGATATCGCATCTCATTTCTATGTTTCATGATAAGATATAATATTCATTGCGAAGTTACATGTATTCCTCGTATTCTCTTCAAATGAATGTGAATGCGACTCTTCCTTGCCAGGAATTAGCGTTTGCAGATGTCTCCGTATGGAAGCAATAGAGGTCCTATGCTTCTAAAATCGCAATATCGCATCTCATTTCTATGTTTCATGATAACATATAATATTCATTGCGAAGTGTCTTGTATACCTCGCATACACTTCAAATGAATGTAAATGCGACACTTCCTTGCTAGGAAATAGCGTTTGCAGATGACTACGTATAGTATTAGTAGAGTTCTAGTGCTTCTTAAAACAAGATTTCGCAGCTCATTTCTATGTTTCATGATCAGATATAATATTCATTGCGAAGTGTCATGTATACCTCGCATACACTTCAAATGAATGTAAATGCGGCACTTCCTTTCTAGGAAATAGCGTTTACAGATGTCTACGTATCGTAGCATTGGAGTTCTAATGCTTCTCAAAACGCGATATCGCATCTCATTTCTATGTTTCATGATAAGATATAATATTCATTGCGAAGTGTCTTGTATACCTCGCATACACTTCAAATGAATGTAAATGCGACACATCCTTGCTAGGAAATAGCGTTTGCAAATGTCTACGTATCGAGCAATAGGGTTCAAATGCTTCTGAAATCGCAATATCGCATCTCATTTCTATGTTTCATGATAAGATATAATATTCATTGTGGAGTGTCACTTATACCTCGCATAAACTACAAATGAATGTAAATGCGACACTTCCTTGCTATTAAATAGCGTTTGCAGATGTCTTCATATCGTACCAATAGATTTCTAGTGCCCTTTTAAATCGCGATATCGCATCTCATTTCTATGTTTCATCACAAGATATAATATTCATTGTGGAGTGTTATGTATACCTCGTATTCACTTCAAAAGAATGTAAATGCGACACTTCCATGCTAGGAAATAGCGTTTGCAGACATCTACCTATCGTAGCAATAGGGTTCTGATGCTTCTTAAACAGCGATATCGCTCCACATTACTATGTTTCAGGATGAGATATAATATTCATTGTGGAGTGTCATGTATAACTCGTATTCACTTCAAACGGATGTAAATGCGACACTTCCTTGCTAGAGGATAGCGTTAGCAGATGTCTACGTATCGAAGCAATAGAGTACTAATGCTTCTTAATTTGCGATATCGCATCCCATTTCTATGTTTCGTGATATGATATAATACTCATTTCGAAGTGTCATGTATACCTCGTATTCACTTCCAAAGAATGTAAATGCGACACTTCCTTGCTAGGAAATAGCGTTTGGAGATGTCTACGTATCGAAGCAATAGTGATCTAATGCTTCTTAAATCGCGATATCGCATCTCATTTCTATGTTTCATGATAAGATATAATATTCATTGCGAAGTGTCATGTATACGTCGTATTCACTTCAAGAGAATGTAAATGCTACACTTCCTTCCTAGGAAGTAGCGTTTGCAGATGTCTGCGTATCGAAGCAATAGAGATCTAATGCTTCTTAAATCGCGATATCGCATCTCATTTCTATGTTTCATGAAAAGATATAATATTCATTGTGCAGTGTTATGTGTACCTCGTATTCACTTCAAAAGAATGATAATGCGCCACTTCCTTGCTAGGAAATAGCGTTTGCAGATGTCTATGTATCGTAGCAATACGGTTCTAATTCTTCTTAAAACGCGATATGGCATCTCATTTCTATGTTTCATGATAAGATACTATATTCATTGCGAAGTATCATGTATACCTCGTATTCACTTCAAAACGATGTAAATGCGACACTTCCTTCCTAGGAAATAGCGTTTGGAGATGTCTACGTATCGAAGCAATAGAGATCTAATGCTTCTTAAATCGCGATATCGCATCTCATTTCTATGTTTCATGATAAGATATAATATTCATTGCGAAGTGTTATGTATACCTCCTATTCACTTCAAGAGAATGTAAATGCTACACTTCCTTCCTAGGAAATAGCGTTTGCAGATGTCTACGTATCGAAGCAATAGAGATAAAATGCTTCTTATATCGCGATATCGCATCTCATTTCTATGTTTCATGAAAAGATATAATATTCATTGTGCAGTGTTATGTATATCTCGTAATCGCTTCAAAAGAATGTAAATGCGACACTTCCTTTGTAGGAAATAGCGTTTCCAGATGTCTACGTATCGAAGCAATAGATTTCTAATGCTTCTAAAGTCGCGATATCGCATCTCATTTCTATGTTTCATGATATGATATAATATTCATGGCGAAGTGTTTTGAATTCATCGTCTACACTTGAAATGTATGTAAATGCGACACTTCCTTGCTTGGAAGTAGCGTTTTCAGATGTCTACGTATCGAAGCAATAGAATTCTAATCCTTCATAAATCGCGATATCGCATCTCACTTGTATGTTTTATGATAAGGTATAATATTCATTGCGAAGTGTCATGTATACCTCGCATACACTTCAAATGAATGTAAGTGCGACACTTCCTTGCTAGGATATAGTGATGGCAGATGTCTACGTATCGAAGCCACAGATTTCTAATGCTTCTTAAAACGAGATATCGCACTCATTTCTATGTTCCATGATAATATATAATATTCATTGCGAAGTGTCTTGTATACCACGCATACACTTCAAACGTATTAAAAGGCGACACTTCCTTGCTAGGAAATAGCGATTGCAGATGTCTACGTGTCGTAGCAGTAGCGTTCTAACGCTTCTTAAAAAGCGATATCGCATCTCATTTCTATGTCTCATGATAAGATATAATATTCATTGCGAAGTGTTATGTAGTCACCGTCTGCACTTGAGATGTATGTAAATGCGACACTTCCTTTCAAGGAAATTACGTTTCGAGACGTTTACGTATCGAAGCAGTAGATTTGTAATGCTTCTTAAGACGCGACATCGCACCTCATTTCTATGTCTCATGATAAGATATAATATTCATGGCGAAGTGTTTTGAATTCATCGTCTACACTTGAAATGTATGTAAATGCGACACTTCCTTGCTTGGAAGTAGCGTTTTCAGATGTCTACGTATCGAAGCAATAGAATTCTAATCCTTCATAAATCGCGATATCGCATCTCACTTGTATGTTTTATGATAAGGTATAATATTCATTGCGAAGTGTCATGTATACCTCGCATACACTTCAAATGAATGTAAGTGCGACACTTCCTTGCTAGGATATAGTGATGGCAGATGTCTACGTATCGAAGCCACAGATTTCTAATGCTTCTTAAAACGAGATATCGCACTCATTTCTATGTTCCATGATAATATATAATATTCATTGCGAAGTGTCTTGTATACCACGCATACACTTCAAACGTATTAAAAGGCGACACTTCATTGCTAGGTAATAGCGTTTGCAGATGTCTACGTATCGAAGCAATAGATTTCCAATGCTTCTTAAAACGCGAAATCGCTCCCACTTTATATGCTTCATGAAAAGATATAATATTCATTGTGGAGTGTTATGTATACCTCGTATTCACTTCAAAAGAATGTAAATGCGACACTTCCTTGCTAGGAAATAGCGTTTGGAGATGTCTACGTATCGAAGCAATAGTGATCTAATGCTTCTTAAATCGCGATATCGCATCTCATTTCTATGTTTCATGATAAGATATAATATTCATTGCGAAGTGTCATGTATACGTCGTATTCACTTCAAGAGAATGTAAATGCTACACTTCCTTCCTAGGAAGTAGCGTTTGCAGATGTCTGCGTATCGAAGCAATAGAGATCTAATGCTTCTTAAATCGCGATATCGCATCTCATTTCTATGTTTCATGAAAAGATATAATATTCATTGTGCAGTGTTATGTGTACCTCGTATTCACTTCAAAAGAATGATAATGCGCCACTTCCTTGCTAGGAAATAGCGTTTGCAGATGTCTATGTATCGTAGCAATACGGTTCTAATTCTTCTTAAAACGCGATATGGCATCTCATTTCTATGTTTCATGATAAGATACTATATTCATTGCGAAGTATCATGTATACCTCGTATTCACTTCAAAACGATGTAAATGCGACACTTCCTTGCTAGGAAATAGCGTTGGCAGATTTCTACGTATCGAAGCAATAGAGATCTAATGCTGCTTAAATCGCGATATCGCATCTCATTTCTATGTATCACGATAAGATATAATATTCATTGTGCAGTGTTTTGTATACCTCGTATTCGCTTCAAAAGAATGTAAATGCGACACTTCCTTCCTAGGAAATAGCGTTTGGAGATGTCTACGTATCGAAGCAATAGAGATCTAATGCTTCTTAAATCGCGATATCGCATCTCATTTCTATGTTTCATGATAAGATATAATATTCATTGCGAAGTGTTATGTATACCTCCTATTCACTTCAAGAGAATGTAAATGCTACACTTCCTTCCTAGGAAATAGCGTTTGCAGATGTCTACGTATCGAAGCAATAGAGATAAAATGCTTCTTAAATCGCGATATCGCATCTCATTTCTATGTTTCATGAAAAGATATAATATTCATTGTGCAGTGTTATGTATATCTCGTAATCGCTTCAAAAGAATGTAAATGCGACACTTCCTTTGTAGGAAATAGCGTTTCCAGATGTCTACGTATCGAAGCAATAGATTTCTAATGCTTCTAAAGTCGCGATATCGCATCTCATTTCTATGTTTCATGATATGATATAATATTCATTGTGCGGTGTTATGTATATGTCGTAATCGCTTCAAAAGAATGTAAATGCGACACTTCCTTGCTAGGAAATAGCGTTTGCCGATGTCTACGTATCGTAGCATTAGAGTTCTAATGCCTCTTAAATCGCGCAATCGCATCTCATTTCTATGTTTCATGATACGATATAATATTCATTGTGCAGTGTTATGTATATCCCGTCTACACTTCAAAAGAATGTAAATGCGACACTCCCTTGCTAGGAAATAGCGTCTGCAGATGTCTACGTATCGTAGAAATGGAGATCTAATTCTTCTTAAAACGCGAGATAGCATCTCATTTCTATGTTTCATGATAAGATATAATATTCACTGCGAAGTGTCATGTGTACCGCGTATTCACTTCAAGAGAATGTAAATGCGACACTTCCTTGCTAGGAAATAGCGTTTGCAGATGTCTACGTATCGAAGCAATAGAGTTCTAATGCTTCATAAGTAGCCATATCGCATCTCAATTCTATGCTTCATGATAAGATATAATATTCGATGTGGAGTGTTATGTATACCTCGTATTCACTACAAAAGGATATGAATGCGACGCTTCCTTGCTAGGAAATAGCGATTGCAGATGCCTACGTGTCGTAGCAGTAGCGTTCTAACGCTTCTTAAAAAGCGATATCGCATCTCATTTCTATGTCGCATGATAAGATATAATATTCATTGCGAAGTGTTATGTAGTCACCGTCTGCACTTGAGATGTATGTAAATGCGACACTTACTTTCAAGGAAATTACGTTTCGAGATGTTTACGTATCGAAGCAATAGATTTGTAATGCTTCATAAGACGCGACATCGCACCTCATTTCTATGTCTCATGATAAGATATAATATTCATGGCGAAGTGTTTTGAATTCATCGTCTACACTTGAAATGTATGTAAATGCGACACTTCCTTGCTTGGAAGTAGCGTTTTCAGATGTCTACGGATCGAAGCAATAGAATTCTAATCCTTCATAAATCGCGATATCGCATCTCACTTGTATGTTTTATGATAAGATATAATATTCATTGCGAAGTGTCATGTATACTTCGCATACACTTCAAATGAATGTAAGTGCGACACTTCCTTGATAGGATATAGTGATGGCAGATGTCTACGTATCGAAGCCACAGATTTCTAATGCTTCTTAAAACGAGATATCGCACTCATTTCTATGTTCCATGATAATATATAATATTCATTGCGAAGTGTCTTGTATACCACGCATACACTTCAAACGTATTAAAAGGCGACACTTCCTTGCTAGGAAATAGCGATTGCAGATGTCTACGTGTCGTAGCAGTAGCGTTCTAACGCTTCTTAAAAAGCGATATCGCATCTCATTTCTATGTCTCATGATAAGATATAATATTCATTGTGGAGTGTTATGTATACCTCGTATTCACTTCAAAAGAATGTAAATGCTACACTTCCTTCCTAGGAAATAGCGTTTGCAGATGTCTACGTATCGAAGCAATAGAGATATAATGCTTCTTAAATCGCGATATCGCATCTCATTTCTATGTTTCATGAAAAGATATAATATTCATTGTGCAGTGTTATGTATATCTCGTAATCGCTTCAAAAGAATGTAAATGCGACACTTCCTTTGTAGGAAATAGCATTTGCAGATGCCTACGTATAGTAGCAATAGAGTTCTAATGCCATTTAAATCGCGATATCGCATCTCATTTCGAAGTTTCATGATTAGATATAATACTCATTGTGGAGTGTCATGTATATCTGGTATTCACTTCAAAAGAACGTAAATGCGACACTTCCTTGCATGGAAATAGCGTTTGCAGGTGTCTGCGTATCGAAGCAATAGAGTTCTAATGCTTCTTAAATCGTCATATCGTATCCCATTTCTATGCTTCATGATAAGATGTAATATTCATTCTGGAGTGTTATGTATACCTCGTATTCACTTCAACAGATTGTAAATGCGACACTTCATTCCGAGGTAATAGCGTCTGCAGATGTTTACGTATCGAAGCAATAGGGTTCTAATGCTTCTTATATCGCGATATCGCATCTCATTTCTATGTTTCATGATAAGATATAATATTCATTGTGGAGTGTTATGTATACCTTGTATTCACTTCAAAAGATTGTAAATGCGACACATCCTTGCTAGGAAATAGCGTCTGCTGATATCTACGTATCGTAGCAATAGAGTTCTAATCCTTCTTAGAACGCGATATCGCATCTTATTACTATGTTTCATGATAAGATATAATATTCATTGCGAAGTGTCTTGTATACCTCGCATACACTTCAAATGAATGTAAATTAGACACTTCCTTGCAAGGAAATAGCGATGGCAGATGTCTACGTATCGAAGCAATAGAGTTGTAATGCTTCTTATATCGTCATATCGCATCTCATTTCTATGTTTCATGACAGGATATAATATTCATTGTGCAGTGTTTGTATACCCCGTATTCACTTCAAAGAATGTAAATGTGACACTTCCTTGCTAGGAAGTAGCGTTTGCAGACGTCTACGTATCGCAGCAATAGAGTTCTAAAGCTTCTTAAAACGCGATACCGCTTCTCAGTTATATGCTTCATGATAAGGTATAGTATTCATTGTGGAGTGTTATGTATACCTCGTATTCACTTCAAAAGAATGTAAATGCGACACTTCCTTGCTAGGATATAGCGTTTGCAGATATCTACGTATTGTAGAGGTAGGGTTCTAATAATTTCTAAAACGCGATATCGCCCCACATTTCTATGTTTCATGATGAGATATAATATTCATTGTGGAGTGTCATGTATACATCGCATACACTTCAAATGAATGTAAATGCGACACCTCCTTGCTAAGAAATAGCGTTTGCAGATGTCTACGTATCGCAGAAACAGTGCTTTAATGCTTCTCAAAACACGATATCGCATCTGATTTCTACGTTTCATTATAAAATATAATATTCAATGCGAAGTTTTATGTATTCCTCTTCAGCACATCAAATGAATATAAATGCGAAACTTCCTTCCTAAGAAATAGCATTGCAGGTGTCTACGTATCGTAGCACTAGAGTTCTAATGCTTCTCAAAACGCGATATCGCATTTCATTTCTATGTTTCATGGTAAGATTTAATACATATTGCGAAGTGTCTTGTATATCTCGCATACACTTCAAACGAATTTAAATGCGACACTTCATTGCTAGGAATTAGCGTTTGCAGATGTCAATGTGTCGAAGCAATAGAGTTCTAATGCTCATTAAAACTCGATATCGCATCTCATTTCTATGCTTCGTGATAAGGTATAATATTAATTTTGGAGTGTTGTTTATACCTCGCATTCACTTCAAAAGAATGTAAGTGTGACATTTCCTTGCTAGGAAATAGCGATTGCAGATGTCTACGCATCGTAGCAATAGAGATCTAACGCTTCTTAAAACGCGGTATCGCATCTCATTTCTATGTTTCATGATAATATATAATATTCATTGCGAAGTGTCATGTATACCTCGTATTCACTTCAAAAGAATGTGAATGCGACACTTCCTTGCTAGGAAGTATAGTTTCCAGATGTCTAGGTATCGAAACAATTGAGTTCTAATGCATCTTAAAACGAGATGCCGCATCTCATTTCTATGTTTCATGATAAGATATAATATTCATTGAGAAATGTCACGTATATTTCGTATTCACTTCAAGAGAACGTGAATGCGAAACTTCCTTGCGAGGAAGTAGCGTTTGCAGATGTCTATGTATGGAAGCAATGGGGTTCTAATGCTTCTTAAAACGCGATATCGCTCCTCATTTCTATGTTTCATGATAAGATATAACATTCATTGCGAAGTGTCACCTATACCTCGCATACACTTCAAATGAATGTAAATGCGACACTTCCTTGCTAGGAAGTAGCGTTTGCAGATGTCTACGTATCGAAGCAATAGAGCTCTTATGCTCCTTAAATCGCCATATCGCATCTCATTTCTATGTTTCATGATAAGATATAATATTCATTGAGGAGGGTTATGTATATCTCGCTTAAACTTAAAAAGAATGTAAACGCGGCACATCCTTGCTAGGAAATAGCGTTTCCAGATGTCTACGTATCGAAACAATAGAGATCTAATGCTTCATAAATCGCGATATCGCAACTCATTTCTATATTTCGTGATAAGATACAATATTCATTGTGGATTGCTATGTATACCTCGTAGTCGCTTCAAAAGTATGTAAATGCGACACTTCCTAGCTAGGATATAGCGATGGCAGATGTCTACGTATCGTGGCAATAGTGTTCTAATGCTTCTCAAAACGCGATATAGCACCTCATTTCTATGTGTCATTATAAGATTTTAATATTCATTGCGAAGTGTCATGTATACCTCGCATACACTTCAAATGAATGTAAGTGCGACACTTCCTTGCTAGGAAATAGCGCTTGCAGATGTCTACGTATCGAAGCAATAGGGATCTAATTCTTCTTAAATCGCGATATCCCATTACATTTCTATGTTTCTTTATTAGGAATAAAATTCATTGTGGAGTGTTATGCATACCTCGTATTCACTTCAAAGGAATGTAAATGCGACACTACCTTGCTATTAAATAGCGTTTGCAGATGACAACGTATCGTAGCAATAGTGTTCTAATGCTTTTTAAAACGCGATATCGCATCTTATGTCTATGTTTCATGATAAGATATAATATTCATTGCGAAGTGTCATGAATACCACATATTCACTTCAAAAGGATGTAAATGCGACACTTTCTTTCTAGAAAATGGCGTTTCCAGATGTCTACGTATCGAAGCCATAGATTTCTAATGCTTCTTAAAACGGGATACCGCATCCCCTTTCTCTATTTCAAGATAAGATATAATATTCATTGCGAAGTGTCACTTACACCTCGCATACACTTCAAGCGAATGTAAATGCGGCACTTCCTTCCTAGGAAATAGCGTTTGCAGATGTCTACGTATCGTAGCAATGGATTTCCAATGCTTCTCAAAGCATGATATCGCATCCCATTTCTATGTTTCATGATAAGATATAATATTCATTGCGAAGTGTTACTTATACATCGCATACACTTCATATGAATGTAAATGCGGCAGTTCCTTCCTAGGAAATAGCGTTCGCAGATGTCTACGTATCGCAGGAACAGTGCTTTAATGCTTCTCAAAACACGATATCGCATCTGATTTCTACGTTTCATTATAAAATATAATATTCAATGCGAAGTTTTATGTATTCCTCTTCAGCACATCAAATGAATATAAATGCGAATCTTCCTTCCTAGGAAATAGCATTGCAGGTGTCTACGTATCGTAGCACTAGAGTTCTAATGCTTCTCAAAACGCGATATCGCATTTCATTTCTATGTTTCATGGTAAGATTTAATACATATTGCGAAGTGTCTTGTATATCTCGCATACACTTCAAACGAATTTAAATGCGACACTTCATTGCTAGGAATTAGCGTTTGCAGATGTCAATGTGTCGAAGCAATAGAGTTCTAATGCTCATTAAAACTCGATATCGCATCTCATTTCTATGCTTCGTGATAAGGTATAATATTAATTTTGGAGTGTTGTTTATACCTCGCATTCACTTCAAAAGAATGTAAGTGTGACATTTCCTTGCTAGGAAATAGCGTTTCCAGATGTCTACGTATCGAAACAATAGAGATCTAATGCTTCATAAATCGCGATATCGCAACTCATTTCTATATTTCGTGATAAGATACAATATTCATTGTGGATTGCTATGTATACCTCGTAGTCGCTTCAAAAGAATGTAAATGCGACACTTCCTAGCTAGGATATAGCGATGGCAGATGTCTACGTATCGTGGCAATAGTGTTCTAATGCTTCTCAAAACGCGATATAGCACCTCATTTCTATGTGTCATTATAAGATATAATATTCATTGCGAAGTGTCATGTATACCTCGCATACACTTCAAATGAATGTAAATGCGACACTTCCTTGCTAGGAAATAGCGCTTGCAGATGTCTACGTATCGAAGCAATAGGGATCTAATTCTTCTTAAATCGCGATATCCCATTACATTTCTGTGTTTCTTTATTAGGAATAAAATTCATTGTGGAGTGTTATGCATACCTCGTATTCACTTCAAAGGAATGTAAATGCGACACTACCTTGCTATTAAATAGCGTTTGCAGATGACAACGTATCGTAGCAATAGTGTTCTAATGCTTTTTAAAACGCGATATCGCATCTTATGTCTATGTTTCAAGATAAGATATAATATTCATTGCGAAGTGTCACTTACACCTCGCATACACTTCAAGCGAATGTAAATGCGGCACTTCCTTCCTAGGAAATAGCGTTTGCAGATGTCTACGTATCGTAGCAATGGATTTCCAATGCTTCTCAAAGCATGATATCGCATCCCATTTCTATGTTTCATGATAAGATATAATATTCATTGCGAAGTGTTACTTATACATCGCATACACTTCATATGAATGTAAATGCGGCAGTTCCTTCCTAGGAAATAGCGTTCGCAGATGTCTACGTATCGCAGGAACAGTGCTTTAATGCTTCTCAAAACACGATATCGCATCTGATTTCTACGTTTCATTATAAAATATAATATTCAATGCGAAGTTTTATGTATTCCTCTTCAGCACATCAAATGAATATAAATGCGAATCTTCCTTCCTAGGAAATAGCATTGCAGGTGTCTACGTATCGTAGCACTAGAGTTCTAATGCTTCTCAAAACGCGATATCGCATTTCATTTCTATGTTTCATGGTAAGATTTAATACATATTGCGAAGTGTCTTGTATATCTCGCATACACTTCAAACGAATTTAAATGCGACACTTCATTGCTAGGAATTAGCGTTTGCAGATGTCAATGTGTCGAAGCAATAGAGTTCTAATGCTCATTAAAACTCGATATCGCATCTCATTTCTATGCTTCGTGATAAGGTATAATATTAATTTTGGAGTGTTGTTTATACCTCGCATTCACTTCAAAAGAATGTAAGTGTGACATTTCCTTGCTAGGAAATAGCGTTTCCAGATGTCTACGTATCGAAACAATAGAGATCTAATGCTTCATAAATCGCGATATCGCAACTCATTTCTATATTTCGTGATAAGATACAATATTCATTGTGGATTGCTATGTATACCTCGTAGTCGCTTCAAAAGAATGTAAATGCGACACTTCCTAGCTAGGATATAGCGATGGCAGATGTCTACGTATCGTGGCAATAGTGTTCTAATGCTTCTCAAAACGCGATATAGCACCTCATTTCTATGTGTCATTATAAGATATAATATTCATTGCGAAGTGTCATGTATACCTCGCATACACTTCAAATGAATGTAAATGCGACACTTCCTTGCTAGGAAATAGCGCTTGCAGATGTCTACGTATCGAAGCAATAGGGATCTAATTCTTCTTAAATCGCGATATCCCATTACATTTCTGTGTTTCTTTATTAGGAATAAAATTCATTGTGGAGTGTTATGCATACCTCGTATTCACTTCAAAGGAATGTAAATGCGACACTACCTTGCTATTAAATAGCGTTTGCAGATGACAACGTATCGTAGCAATAGTGTTCTAATGCTTTTTAAAACGCGATATCGCATCTTATGTCTATGTTTCAAGATAAGATATAATATTCATTGCGAAGTGTCACTTACACCTCGCATACACTTCAAGCGAATGTAAATGCGGCACTTCCTTCCTAGGAAATAGCGTTTGCAGATGTCTACGTATCGTAGCAATAGATTTCCAATGCTTCTCAAAGCATGATATCGCATCCCATTTCTATGTTTCATGATAAGATATAACATTCATTGCGAAGTGTTACTTATACATCGCATACACTTCATATGAATGTAAATGCGGCAGTTCCTTCCTAGGAAATAGCGTTCGCAGATGTCTTCGTATCGAAGCAATAGAGTTCTAATGCTGCTCAAAACGCAATATCGCATCTCATTTCTATGTTTCATGATAAGATATAGCATTCACTGCGAAGTGTCATGTATACCTCGCATACACTTCAAATGAAAGTAAATGCGACACTTCCTTGCTAGGAAATAGCGTTTGCAGATGTCTACGTATCGAAGCAATAGAGTTCTAATGCTCCTTAAATCGCGATATCGCATCTCATTTCCATGTTCCGTGATAAGATATAATATTCATTGCGAAGTGATATGTATTGCCCGTCTTCACTTGAAATGAATGAAAATGCGACACTTCCTTCCTAGGAAATTACGTTTCCAGATGTCTACGTATCGAAGCTAGAGTTCTAATGCTTCTCAAAACGCGATATAGCATCGTATTTCTATGTCTCATGATAAGATATAATATCCATTGCGAAGTGTTATTTACTCCTCGTCTACACTTCAAATGAATGTAAGTAAGACACTTCCTTTCTAGGACATTACGTTTCCAGATGTCTACGTGTCGAAGCAATAGAGTTCTATTGCTTCTTAAAACGCGATATCGCATCTCATTTCTATGTTTCATGATAATATATAATAATTATTGCGAAGTGTCATGTATATTTCGCATTCACTTCAAATGAATGTAAATGCGACACTGCCTTGCTAGGAAATAGCGTCTGCAGACGTCTACCTATCTATGCAATAAAGTTCTAATGCCTCTTAAATCGCGATATCGCATCTCATTTCTATGTTTTAGGATAAGATATAACATTCATTGCGAAGTGTCATGTATACCTCGCATACACTTCAAATGAATGTAAATGCGACACTTCCTTGCTAGGATATAGCGATGGCAGATGTCTACGTATCGAAGCAACAGAGTTCTAATGCTTCTTAAAACGAGATATCGCATCTCATTTCTATGATTCATGATAAGATATAATACTCATTGTGAAGTGGTATGTATATCTCGCATTCACTTCAAAAGAATGTAAATGCGTCACTTCCTTGCTAGGAAATAGCGTCTGCAGATGTCTACGTATCGTAGCAATAGAGTTCTAATGCTTCTTAAAACGCGAAACGATCCTCAATTCTGTGTTTCATGATAAGATATAATATTCGTTGTGGAGTGTTATGTATACCTCGTCTACACTTCCTAAGAATGTAAATGCGACACTTCCTTGCTTGGCAATAGCGTTTGCAGATGTCTGCGTATCGAAGCAATAGAGTTCTAATGCTTCTTAAATCGTCATATCGCATCTCATTTCTATGTTTCATGATAAGATATAATATTCATTGTGGAGTGTTATGTATACCTCGAATTCACTACAAAAGAATGTAAATACGACACTTCCTCGCTAGGAAATAGCGTCCGCAGATATCTACGTATCGTAGCAATAGAGTTCTATTGCTCCTTAAAAGGCAATATCGCATCTCATTTCTATGTTTCATGATTAGATATAATATTCATTGCGAAGTGTCATGTATACCTCGCATACAATTCAAATTAATGCAAATGCGACACTTCCTTTCTAGGTAATAGCGTTTGAAAGATGCCAACGTATCGAAGCAAGAGAGTTCTAATGCTTCTTAAATCGCGATATCGCATCTCAATTCTATGTTTCATGATAATATATGATATTCATTATGGTGTGTCATGTATACCTCGTATTCACTTCCATTGCATGTAAATGCGACACTTCCTTGCTAAGAAGTAGCGTTTCCAGATGTATACGTATCGAAGCAGTTGTTCTAATGCTTCTTAAACCGGGATATCGCATTTCACTTCTATGTTTCATGATAAGACTTAATATTAATTGCGGAGTGTCATGATTACCTCCTATTCACTTAAAAGATTGTAAATTCGACACTTCCTTGCTAGGAAGTAGCGTTTGCAGATGTCTACGTATCGTAGCAATGGAGTTCTAATGCTTTTTACATCGCGATATCGCATCTCATTTCTGTGTTTCATGATAAGATATAATATTCATTGTGGAGTGTTATTTATACCTCGTATTCACTTCAAAAGAATGTATATGCGACATGTCCTTGCTAGGAAATAGCGTTTGCAGATGTCTACGATTCGTACCGATAGAAATCTAATGCTCTTTACATCTCGATACCGCATCTCATTCCTATGTTTCATGATAAGATATATTAATCATTGTGGAGTGCTATTTATACCTCGTATTCACTTCAAAAGAATGTAAATGCGACACTTCCATGCTAGGAAACAGCGTTTCCAGATATCTACGTATCGTAGCATTAGGGTTCTAATCCTTCTCAAAACGCAATATCGCATCTCATTTCTATGTTTCATGATAAGATATAATATTCATTGTGGAGTGTTATGTATACCTCGTACTCATTTCAAAAGAATGTAAATGCGTCACTTCCTTGCCAGGAAGTAGCGTCTGCAGGTGTCTACGTTTCGTAGCAATGGAGTTCTAATGATTCTTAAATCGCGATATCGCATCTCATTTCTATGTTTCATGATAAGATATAATATTCATTGTGGAGTGTTATTATAACCTCGTATTCACTTCAAAAGAATGTAATTGCAACACTTCCTTGCCATTAAATACCATTTGCAGATGTCTACGTGTTAGCAATAGAGTTCTAATGCATCTTAAATAGCGATATCGCATCTCATTTCTATGTTTCATGATAAGATATAATATTCATTGCGAAGTGTAATGTATACCTCGCATGCACTACAAATGAATGTAAATCCGACACTTCCTTGCTAGGAAATAGCGTTTGCAGATAACTATGTATCGTAGCATTAGTATTCTAATGCTTTTCAAAACGCGATATCGCATCTCATTTCTATGTTTCATGATAAGATATAATATTCATTGCGAAGTGACATGTATACCTAGCATACACTTCAAATGAATGTAAATGCGACACTTCCTTGCTAGGAAATTACGTTTCCAGATGTCTACGTACCGAAGCAATAGAGTTCTAATGCCCCTTAAATCGCGATATAGCATCTCATTTCTATGCTTCATGATACGATACAATATTCATTGCGAAGTGTCATTTATACCTAGCATACACTTCAAATGAATGTGAATGCGACACTTCCTTACTAGGAAATTAAGATTCCAGATGTCTACGTACCGAAGCAATAGATTTCTAATGCCCCTTAAATCGCTATATCGCATATCATTTCTATGCTTCATGATAAGATATATTATTCATTGTGCAGTGTTACGTATATCTCGTCTACACTTCAAATGAATGTAAATGCGACACTTCCTTTCCAGGAAATTACATTTCCAGATGTCTTCGTATCGAAGCAATAAAATTCTATTGCTTCTTAAAACAAGATGTCGCATCTCGTTTTTATGTTTGATGATAAGATATAATATTCTTTGCGACGTATCATGTATACCTCGTGTTTGCTTCAAAAGAATGTAAATGCGACTCTTCCGTGCTAGGAAATAGCGTTGGCAGATGTCTAGGTATCGAAGCAATAGTGTTCTAATGTTTCTTAAAATGGAATACCGCATCTCATTTCTATGTTTCATGATAAGATATAATATTCATTGTGCAGTGTCATGTATACCTCGTACTCTCTTCAAAAGAAGGTAAATGCGCAACATCCTTGCTAGGAAATAGATTATCCAGATGTCTGTGTATCGAAACAAAAGAGTTCAAATGCTCCTTAAAACGAGATCTCGCATCTCATTTCTATGTATCATGATAAGATATAATATTCATTGCGAAGTGTCATGTATACAATCGTATTCACATCAAAAGAATGTAAATGCGACTCTTCCTTGCTAGGAAATAGCGTTTCCATATATCTACGTATCGTAGCAATAGAGTTCTAATGCTTCTTAAAAAGTGATATCGTATCTCATTTCTATGTTTCATGATGAGATATAATATTCATTGTGGAGTGTTATGTATATCTCGTAGTCACTTCAAACGAACGTATATGCGGTACTTCCTTGCTGGGCAATAGCGTCTGCAGATGTCTACCTATCGTAGCAATAGAGATCTAATGCTCCTTAAATCGCGATATCGCATCTCATTTCTATGTTTCATGATAAGATATAATATTCATTGCGAAGTATCATGTATACCTCGCACACACTTCAAAAGAATGTAAATGCGACACTTCCTTGCTAGGAAATAGCATTTGCAGATGTCTACGTATCGAAGCAATAGAATCCTAATGCTTCTTAAATCGTCATATCGCATCTCATTTCTATTTTTCATGATAAGACATAATATTCATTACGAAGTGTAATGTGTACCTCTTATTCCATTCAAAAGAATGTAAATACGACACTTCCTTGCTAGGAAATAGTGTTTGCTGATGTCTACGTATCGAAGCAGTAGAGTTCTAATGCTTCTTTTTACGTGGTATCGCATCTCAATACTTCGCTCATGATAAGATATAATATTCATTGCAAAGTGTTATTGACACATCGTCTACACTCTAAAAGAATGTAAATGCCTCACTTCCTTGCATAGGAAATGCGTTTCGAGATGTCTACGTATCGAAGCAATAGAGATCTAATGCTCCCTAGAACGCGAAATCGCATCTAATTTCCATGTTCTATGATAAGATATAATATTCATTGCGAAGTGTTGTGTATACCTCGTCTACAGTTCAAAAGAATGTAGAATTTCCGTGCTAGGAAATGCGTTTCCAGATCTCTACGTATCGAAGCAATAGAGATCTAATGCTTCTTTAAACGCCATATCGCATCTCATTTCTATGTTTCATGATAAGATATAATATTCATTGCGAAGTGTCATGTATACCTGGTACTCACTTCGGAAGAATGTAAATGCGACACTTCCTTACTAGGAAATAGCGATTGGAGATGTCTAAGTATCGTAGCAATAGAGTTCTAATGCTTCTTAAATCGCGATAACGCATCTCATTTCTATGTTTCTTGATAAGATATAATATTCATTGCAAAGTTTCATGTATTCCTCGTATTCACTTCAGATGAATATAAATGCGACACTTCCTTGCTAGGAAATAGAGTTTGCAGATGTCTACGTATCGAAGCAATAAAGTTCTAATGCATCGTACATCGCGATATCGCATCTCATTTCTATGTTTCATGATAATATATAATATTCATTGTGCAATGTTATTTATACCTCGCATTCACTTCAAAAGCATGTAAATCCGACACTTCCTTGCTAGGAAATAGCGATTGCAGATGTCTACGTATCGAAGCAATAGAGTTCTAATGCTTCCTGAAACGGTATATCGAATCTCATTACTGTGTTTCATGATAAGATATATTAATAATTGCGAAGTTTCATGTATTCCTCGTATTCACTTCAAATGAATGTAAATGCGACACTTCCTTGCTAGGAAATAACGTTTGCAGATGTCTACGTATCGAAGCAATAGAGTACTAATGCTTCTTAATTCGCGATATCGCCTCTCATTTATATGTTTCATGACAAGATTTAATATTAATTGCGGAGTGTCATGTTTACCTCGTATTCACTTAAAAGAATGTAAATGCGACACTTCCTTGCTAGGAAGTAGCGTTTGCAGATGTCTACGTATCGAAACAATAGTGTTCTAATGCCTCTTAAAACACGATATCGCATCCCATTTCCATGCTTCATGTTAAGATATAATATTCATTATAGAGTGTTATGTATACCACGTATTCACTTCAAAAAATTGTAGATGCGACTCTTCCTTGTTAGGAAATAGCGTTTACAGATGTCTACGTATCGTAGCAATAGATATCTGATGCCTCTTAAAACGCGATATCGCATCCCATTTATATGTTTCATGATAAGATATAGTATTCATTGCGAAGTGTCATGTATACCTTGCATACACTTCAAACGACTGTAAATGCGACACTTCCTTGCTAGGAAATAGCGTTGGCAGATGTCTACGTATCGAAGCAGTAGAGATCTAATGCTTCTTAAAACGCGATATCGCATCTCATTTCTATGTCTCATTATAAGATATAATATTCATTGCGAAGTGTTTTGTATTTCTCGTCTACACTTCAAATGAATGTAAATGCCACACTTCCTTCCTATGAAATAGCGTTTCCGACTGTTCAATTCAACGCTTTTCAATTCTGTATTTCATGATAAGATGCAATATTCACTGCGAAGTGTTATGTATAACTCGTCTATACGTCAAATGAATGCAAATGCCACACTTCCATGCTAGGAAGTAGCGCTCCCAGATCTCTACGTATTGAAGCACTTTTCTAATGCTTTTTAAAACGCGATATCGCATCTCATTCCTATGTTTCATCGTATAATATGATATTAAATGCGAAGTGATATGTATAGCTCGCCTACACTTCAGTAGAAAGTAAATACGACACTTCCTTGCTGGGAAATGCGTTTCCAGATGTCTACGTTTTGAAGCAATAGAGTTCTAATGTTTCTTAAAGTGCGATATCGCTTCTCATTTCTATGTTTCATGATAAGATTCAATTGTCATTTAGAAGTGTTGTGTATACCTCGTCCACATTTCAAAAGAATGTAAATTCCACACTTCATGGCTAGGAAATAGCGTTTCCAGAAGTCTACGTATCGCAGCAATAGAGTTCTAATCATTCTTCAAACGCGATAACGCATCTCATTTCTACGTTTCATGGTAAGATATAATATTCATTGCGAAGTGTTATGTATACCTCGTCTACGCTTCAGAAGGATGTAAATGCCACACTTCCTTGCAAGGAAATAGCGTTTGCAGATGTCGACGTATCGAAGCAATAGAGTTCTAATGCTTCTTAAAACGCGATATCGTATCTCATTTCTATGTTTCATGATAAGGTATAATATTCATTAAAAAGTGTCTTGTATGCAAATGCGACACTTCCTTGTCAGGAAATAGCGTTGGCAGATGTATACGTACCGAAGCAATAGAGTTCAAATGCTTCCTAATTCGCTATATCGCATCTCATATCTATGTTTCATGATAAGATATAATATTCATTGCGATGTGTCATGTATACCTCGTACTCACTTCAAAAGAATGTAAATGCGACACTTCCTTGCTAGGAAATAACGTTTGCAGATGTCTACGTATCGTAGTGAGTGTTCTAATTCTTCTTAAAACGTGATAATGCATCTCACTTCTATGTTTCATGATAAGAGATAACATCCATTGCGAAGTGTCATGTATACCACGTATTCACTTCAAAAGAATGTAAATGCGACACTTCCTTGCTAGGAAATAGCGTTTCCAGATGTCTACGTATCGAAACAATACAGTTCTAATGCTTCGTAAAAAGAGATGTCGCATCTCATTTCTATGTTTCACGATAAGATATTATATTAGTTGCGAAGTGTCATGTATACCACGTATTCACTTCAAAAGAGTGTAAATGCGATACTTCCTTGCTAGGAAATAGCGTTTGAAGATGACTACGTATCGAAACAATACAGTTCTAATGCTTCTTGAAACGAGATATCGTATCTCATTTCTATGTTTCATGATAAGATATAATATTAATTGCGAAGTGTCATGTATACCTTGTATTCACTTCAGAAGAATGTAAATGCGACATTTCCTCGCTAGGAAATAACGTTTGCAGATGTCTACGTATCGTAGCAATAGAGTTGCAATGCTTCTTAAAACGCGATATCACATCACATTTCTATGTTTCACGATGAGATATAATATTCATTGTGGAGTGGTTACTTATACCTCGTATTCACCTTAAAGGAATGTAAATGCGACACTTCCTTGCTAGGAAGTAGCTATTGCAGATGTCTACGTATCGAAGCAATAAAGTTCTAATGCACCTTAAATCGTGATATCGCACCTCACTTCTATGTTTCATGATGAGATATAATATTCATTACGAAATGTTATGAATACCTCGTATTCACTTCAAAAGAACGTAAATGCGACACTTCCTTACCAGGATACTACGTTTCCAGATGCCTACGTTTCGAAGCAATAGAGTTATAATGCTTCTTAAAACGCGATATCGCATCTCATTCCTATGTTTCATGATAAGATATAATATTCATTGCGAAGTGTCTTGTATACCTCGCATACACTTCAAATGAATGTAAATGCGACACTTCCTTGCTAGGAAATAGCGTTGGCAGATGGCTAGGTATCGAGGCAATCGAGATCTACTGCATCTTAAATCGCCATATCGCATCTCATTTCTATGCTTCATGATAAGATATAACATTCATTGTGCAGTGTTATGCATACCTCGTATCACATCAAAAGTATGTAAATGCGACACTTCCATTCTAGGAAATAGCGTTTGCAGATATCTACGTATCGTAGTATTAGGGTTCTAATGCTTCTCAAAACGGGATATTGCATCTCATTTCTATGTTTCATGGTAAGATGTTATATTCATTGCGAAATGTCTTGTATACCTCGCATACACTTCAAATGAATGTAAATGCGACACTTCCTGACTAGGAAATAGCGTTGGCAGATGTCCACGTATCGAAGCAATAGAGTTCTAATGCTTCTTAAATCGCCATAACGCATCTCATTTCTATGTTTCATGATAAGATATAATATTTCAATGTTTCATGATAAGCTATAACATTCATTGTGTAGTGTTATGTATACCTCGTATTCACATCAAAAGAATATAAATGCGACACTTCCTTGCTGGGAAATAGCGTTCGCAGATGTCTACGTATCGTAGCAATAGAGATCTAGTGCTTCTTAAAACGCGATATCGCGCCTCACGTCTATGTTTCATGATAAGATATAATATTTTTAGCGAAGTGACACTTATACCTCGCATAAACTTCAAATGAATGTAAATGCGACACTTCCTTGCTAGGAAATAGCGTTTGCAGATGTCTCCGTATCGAAGCAATAGGGTTCTAATGCTTCTTAAATCGTGATATCGCCACTCATTTCTATGTTTCTTGATAAGATATAATATTCATTGTGCACTGTTATGTATACCTCGTATTCAC
The DNA here is from genome assembly GCF_050948175.1 of Xylocopa sonorina. Taxonomy (NCBI): domain Eukaryota; kingdom Metazoa; phylum Arthropoda; class Insecta; order Hymenoptera; family Apidae; genus Xylocopa; species Xylocopa sonorina. The sequence continues at coordinate 179,663 of NW_027490262.1, read as the reverse complement.
TTCATAGGAATGTAAATGCGACCCTTTCGTGCTAGGAAATAGCGTTCGCAGATGTCTACGTACCGAAGCAATAGAGTTTTAATGCTCCCTAGAACGCGAAATCGCATCTAATTTCCATGTTCTATGATAAGATATAATATTCATTGCGAAGTGTTGTGTATACCTCGTCTACAGTTCAAAAGAATGTAGAATTTCCGTGCTAGGAAATGCGTTTCCAGATCTCTACGTATCGAAGCAATAGAGATCTAATGCTTCTTTAAACGCCATATCGCATCTCATTTCTATGTTTCATGATAAGATATAATATTCATTGCGAAGTGTCATGTATACCTGGTACTCACTTCGGAAGAATGTAAATGCGACACTTCCTTACTAGGAAATAGCGATTGGAGATGTCTAAGTATCGTAGCAATAGAGTTCTAATGCTTCTTAAATCGCGATAACGCATCTCATTTCTATGTTTCTTGATAAGATATAATATTCATTGCAAAGTTTCATGTATTCCTCGTATTCACTTCAGATGAATATAAATGCGACACTTCCTTGCTAGGAAATAGAGTTTGCAGATGTCTACGTATCGAAGCAATAAAGTTCTAATGCATCGTACATCGCGATATCGCATCTCATTTCTATGTTTCATGATAATATATAATATTCATTGTGCAATGTTATTTATACCTCGCATTCACTTCAAAAGCATGTAAATCCGACACTTCCTTGCTAGGAAATAGCGATTGCAGATGTCTACGTATCGAAGCAATAGAGTTCTAATGCTTCCTGAAACGGTATATCGAATCTCATTACTGTGTTTCATGATAAGATATATTAATAATTGCGAAGTTTCATGTATTCCTCGTATTCACTTCAAATGAATGTAAATGCGACACTTCCTTGCTAGGAAATAACGTTTGCAGATGTCTACGTATCGAAGCAATAGAGTACTAATGCTTCTTAATTCGCGATATCGCCTCTCATTTATATGTTTCATGACAAGATTTAATATTAATTGCGGAGTGTCATGTTTACCTCGTATTCACTTAAAAGAATGTAAATGCGACACTTCCTTGCTAGGAAGTAGCGTTTGCAGATGTCTACGTATCGAAACAATAGTGTTCTAATGCCTCTTAAAACACGATATCGCATCCCATTTCCATGCTTCATGATAAGATATAATATTCATTATAGAGTGTTATGTATACCACGTATTCACTTCAAAAAATTGTAGATGCGACTCTTCCTTGTTAGGAAATAGCGTTTACAGATGTCTACGTATCGTAGCAATAGATATCTGATGCCTCTTAAAACGCGATATCGCATCCCATTTATATGTTTCATGATAAGATATAGTATTCATTGCGAAGTGTCATGTATACCTTGCATACACTTCAAACGACTGTAAATGCGACACTTCCTTGCTAGGAAATAGCGTTGGCAGATGTCTACGTATCGAAGCAGTAGAGATCTAATGCTTCTTAAAACGCGATATCGCATCTCATTTCTATGTCTCATTATAAGATATAATATTCATTGCGAAGTGTTTTTGTATTTCTCGTCTACACTTCAAATGAATGTAAATGCCACACTTCCTTCCTATGAAATAGCGTTTCCGACTGTTCAATTCAACGCTTTTCATTCTGTATTTCATGATAAGATGCAATATTCACTGCGAAGTGTTATGTATAACTCGTCTATACGTCAAATGAATGCAAATGCCACACTTCCATGCTAGGAAGTAGCGCTCCCAGATCTCTACGTATTGAAGCACTTTTCTAATGCTTTTTAAAACGCGATATCGCATCTCATTCCTATGTTTCATCGTATAATATGATATTAAATGCGAAGTGATATGTATAGCTCGCCTACACTTCAGTAGAAAGTAAATACGACACTTCCTTGCTGGGAAATGCGTTTCCAGATGTCTACGTTTTGAAGCAATAGAGTTCTAATGTTTCTTAAAGTGCGATATCGCTTCTCATTTCTATGTTTCATGATAAGATTCAATTGTCATTTAGAAGTGTTGTGTATACCTCGTCCACATTTCAAAAGAATGTAAATTCCACACTTCATGGCTAGGAAATAGCGTTTCCAGAAGTCTACGTATCGCAGCAATAGAGTTCTAATCATTCTTCAAACGCGATAACGCATCTCATTTCTACGTTTCATGGTAAGATATAATATTCATTGCGAAGTGTTATGTATACCTCGTCTACGCTTCAGAAGGATGTAAATGCCACACTTCCTTGCAAGGAAATAGCGTTTGCAGATGTCGACGTATCGAAGCAATAGAGTTCTAATGCTTCTTAAAACGCGATATCGCATCTCATTTCTATGTTTCATGATAAGGTATAATATTCATTAAAAAGTGTCTTGTATGCAAATGCGACACTTCCTTGTTAGGAAATAGCGTTGGCAGATGTATACGTACCGAAGCAATAGAGTTCAAATGCTTCCTAATTCGCTATATCGCATCTCATATCTATGTTTCATGATAAGATATAATATTCATTGCGATGTGTCATGTATACCTCGTACTCACTTCAAAAGAATGTAAATGCGACACTTCCTTGCTAGGAAATAACGTTTGCAGATGTCTACGTATCGTAGTGAGTGTTCTAATTCTTCTTAAAACGTGATAATGCATCTCACTTCTATGTTTCATGATAAGAGATAACATCCATTGCGAAGTGTCATGTATACCACGTATTCACTTCAAAAGAATGTAAATGCGACACTTCCTTGCTAGGAAATAGCGTTTCCAGATGTCTACGTATCGAAACAATACAGTTCTAATGCTTCGTAAAAAGAGATGTCGCATCTCATTTCTATGTTTCACGATAAGATATTATATTAGTTGCGAAGTGTCATGTATACCACGTATTCACTTCAAAAGAGTGTAAATGCGATACTTCCTTGCTAGGAAATAGCGTTTGAAGATGACTACGTATCGAAACAATACAGTTCTAATGCTTCTTGAAACGAGATATCGTATCTCATTTCTATGTTTCATGATAAGATATAATATTAATTGCGAAGTGTCATGTATACCTTGTATTCACTTCAGAAGAATGTAAATGCGACATTTCCTCGCTAGGAAATAACGTTTGCAGATGTCTACGTATCGTAGCAATAGAGTTGCAATGCTTCTTAAAACGCGATATCACATCACATTTCTATGTTTCACGATGAGATATAATATTCATTGTGGAGTGGTTACTTATACCTCGTATTCACCTTAAAGGAATGTAAATGCGACACTTCCTTGCTAGGAAGTAGCTATTGCAGATGTCTACGTATCGAAGCAATAAAGTTCTAATGCACCTTAAATCGTGATATCGCACCTCACTTCTATGTTTCATGATGAGATATAATATTCATTACGAAATGTTATGAATACCTCGTATTCACTTCAAAAGAACGTAAATGCGACACTTCCTTACCAGGATACTACGTTTCCAGATGCCTACGTTTCGAAGCAATAGAGTTATAATGCTTTTAAAACGCGATATCGCATCTCATTCCTATGTTTCATGATAAGATATAATATTCATTGCGAAGTGTCTTGTATACCTCGCATACACTTCAAATGAATGTAAATGCGACACTTCCTTGCTAGGAAATAGCGTTGGCAGATGGCTAGGTATCGAGGCAATCGAGATCTACTGCATCTTAAATCGCCATATCGCATCTCATTTCTATGCTTCATGATAAGATATAACATTCATTGTGCAGTGTTATGCATACCTCGTACATCAAAAGTATGTAAATGCGACACTTCCATTCTAGGAAATAGCGTTTGCAGATATCTACGTATCGTAGTATTAGGGTTCTAATGCTTCTCAAAACGGGATATTGCATCTCATTTCTATGTTTCATGGTAAGATGTTATATTCATTGCGAAATGTCTTGTATACCTCGCATACACTTCAAATGAATGTAAATGCGACACTTCCTGACTAGGAAATAGCGTTGGCAGATGTCTACTGTCACGTCCCGAGGTGCGGTTGCGCTCGCAACGGTGGCACAAAGTCGTAACCGTTCCCGAAAATAACGCGAATTGCGTCCGGACCGGGGTTCGTTGGCGTTTCGGACTCGATAAACGGTAACTAACACTAAACTTACCTTGCGAAGGCTTGATTCCGCTGTCTGATTTCTCTTTCTAGGTACCTGGAGCGCCTTGGATCCGCAACCGGGATGGCGGCGGCGTACGGCTGGAACGGAGGTACGGGTCGTGCGGCGAAGGAAACCTCCTTCACAGGTACCAGGACTCGAACGCAGGAAATTGAATATTCTGGTGCATCACCCACGTATTCCCGAGCGAGACGACGAATAAACTCTCTCCTCCCCGCGCGTCGTGTACGCTTTGTCGGAGGTGCAAGGCTCGTCGAGAATACTTGAACTTCGGTCGAGTACGGCGCGGCTAAGCGTTGGTTCGCTCTAGCTTACCGGGATCAACCTGGGCGCAAGATATTCTGTATACGGTAGAAGTGAGGATGGAGCAACTAAGCGCTGGTTCGCTCTAGTCGTCGAGCCTCAAGACTATCGCAGATGAGATATAGAAATAGAATAATCGCGAGCGTACCCGTGGAGTAGAATTAAGGAATTGTATTTGGACTCGAATAAAGATACTTTGAATCTGGTAAAAATAAACTATATTCTATGATTTCACTATACTAAATACACTTGACTAAGTTCTAAGTTACTGACTAGCGATTACAATGAGAATTAGAAATAGTATAAAGTATCGAATGGACTCCGCTATGGGAGTATGGATAGAGACGAATGCATTAGAGCTAATTGCTCGTTGCGAATGAGCCTATTGCTCGGATCGGAAGTGCATCGTTCGGATGCTGGATTAGAACTCCTCGGTTCGGAGATGAGATACGAACTCTCCAGTTCGGAGATGAGATACCAACTCTCCCGTTCGGAGGTGAGATTGGAACTGACTCTCGGATCTCGCGTCCGCGACCTCCTCGGGTCGCGCGGCGCGCGAGTCGCTGGGCCCTCGCGGTGGGGCGGACGGTCGGAGTAGGGCGGCCGCTCGGCCCTCGTGGTGGGGCGGCCGTTCGGAGTGGGGCGCGGCCCGCGTTAAGCGTGAGCCGCGAGCGTCGAGTGTGCGCGCGAGTGCACGGAACATAACCGTGCATGAATAAAATATATACATATATTTACTTAAATCTAGGTGTGTGTTGGTGTGTATGTACATGTATGAGTAGTGTGCTTATTCTAATCCCACATGTACGAGAAGTACGTATAGGGCTTCGTGATCGCTGGGGATTCGACCCAGTATGTGTCGGAGAGCTCCTCGCCCTCGTAATACGGGGTGAAGTCCTCCCCCTCGTGTGTGGAGATCGCGCGTGGGCGCGGCATGCTGCATCCCTCTTCCCTCTCGTACCTTTGTCTCCTTCTGTAGGGACGGCGAGTCGGCGGGTGGCCCGTGTGCAGGGGCTCCGGATACGGATGCTGGGGGATGATGAGGTGGACGCCGGAGGGTGGCAGGCGGTACGCCTGACGTTACACCACCCCCCTTGGAAAAAGAATCTCGGCCATGCCGAGATCTCTTGTCTGTTGGGTAGATTTCGGGATGCTGGATCCTTCTCTTGGTCCTGTCGGCTGGATGCTGCGGAATCTGAGGTTTTTCGCCTGGTTGATCCTGGCGATAACGTTTGGAGATTGGACCGTGACTGCGGGCTTCCTTCGGATTGCAGGCACTTTCGTCGCTTTCACTTTCAGCGTTCGTTTGAATGTCACTGCTCTCACTGACTTCATTTTCAGTTTTTCGCACTTTTCTTTCACTAGCATCCACACTCTGCATACTATGCATTCGTTTACAAATTTTGATTTTGTTCGTATGAACAATTTTATGGCGCCCTTTTACATTCAGCTTAACATTACAATTGCCCAAAATTTCGAGGATACGGTACGGTCCAGAATACTGTGCCTGGAACTTATGTTTGTTCGGCTCTTTTAAAAGATAGACCCATTGGCCTACCTCGAAGTTTTGGACATTGAGATTTCGGTCATAATAATATTTAGAACGGCGTTTCGCATTGTCTAGATTGGCTTTAGCCAAATCCTGAGATTTCGAGATTTTCTCCTGAAGTTGTATAAGATAGTCGCTATAAGTTTCGTTATCAGAGCTGTCCTGAAAAGGAGTGGCTGACGGCGTCCTAGCTATCCTGCCGAACACTAGTTCGTGTGGGGTGTATAATGTACCCTCGTGCACACTGGTGTTGTATGAAAACATTGCATACGGTAACCAATTCACCCAATCGTTACTCGACTCTATGTAATGCTTCAGATATTCGGCCAGGACGTGGTGAGATCGTTCAACGGACCCGTTTGTCTGTGGATGGAACGCGGTGGACTTGTATTGTTTAATACGGAATTTGATTGCTATGGCTTTAATCAAGCTATTTATAAAGTTCGAACCTTGGTCCGTGAGTATGCCTTTCGGGCATCCGAACTTACAAATGAATTCTTTTATTAAAGCTTCGGCAATGTCTACTGCGGTGGTGGTTTTGAGAGGAACTGCGATTGAGTATTTAGTGAGGAGATCTTGGATCGTGAGGATACTCGTATAACCGTCGGAAGTTTCGGGAAGAGGACCCATTACATCCATTGAAATCTTATCGAATGCCCTGCCAGGGGTGTCGGTTAAAGTGAGAGGCTGTCTGGTCTTTACCCGGACCAGTTTCTCTGTCTGACAACTTTTACATTTGCCAATATATTCTTGTATTTGTGTTTTCATGTTTGGCCAAAAGTATTGTTGTCTGATGCGAGAATAAGATTTATTAACCCCTTTGTGACCTCCCACAGGGGAGTCGTGGTTTTCTCTTATTATTTTCAGTCGCTCTTCGACCGAAGGGGTTTTAATGAGGCCCTGGCAGACCGTAATCTGGACAGTTGTTTCGTAAAACAGGTCTTGAAGGATTTTCTGGATTCGGGACCAGGATACGGAGTCTAGATAGGTTTGTGCGATACTAAATGTTTGTAATTGTAATTCGTTTACAACGTCGCACAAGGATCTGAATGTTTCTATTACGGTCTGGAAATTGATTGATCTGGTGGAATGTTCGATGATTGGAAGCTGGATTTGGAATTCGTTTCCGATTTGTATGACTTTGGCTTTGGTAAGGACGTGATTTTTGTTTAGGGGGAATTTTTCAGCGTTTGCTAGATCTTTGGCGCCCGTGTCATAGGGGTGCCCAGATTGCGTGACGAAGACAACTACATTGTCTCGTCGCGTTGATAATGCGTCACGGCTGAAATTAAACAGAGGTTCGCGTCGGAAAAATTCATTTGGAGCAGGAGTATAGAAGTCGGTGCTGTCGCTGGCGACTTGCGGAGGTGGTGCTGTGTTGGTACGGAAGGACGTGCCTGGAGTCGGTAATTCAGGTTCTGATGTTACCGGAGTAGGAGGAGGCGCTAGTGTGGTATACTTTTTACGGGTTTCCGGAGGCACATCGAAGATGTCGTCCTCCGAGTTTTCTGAATACGAGAGCGGAAAAATTTGAGCGGGATTCCGCGACAATGCGTCCGCATTAAGGTTCGTTTTTCCACTTTTATAGACCATCTCGTAGTCAAATTCCGCTAACTTAAGCCTCCACCGTACGAGTCTACTTGACGGGTCCTTGACCGAATTCATCCACACTAACGGTCGATGGTCGGTAACGAGTTTGAATTGATTACCGTATATGTATGGACGAAAGTAATGGACGGCGTAGACAATCGCCAGACACTCCTTCTCGATCGTGGAGTAGTTTTTCTCCGCAGCGTTTAACAGTCGCGACGTGTACGCGATTGGCAAGTCGCGGCCTATTGGTCCTTGACTCAAGATAGCACCAATAGCTTCGGCGGACGCGTCGGTCGTTATCACGAATGGTTGTTTAAAGTTGGGGTACTGCAAGATAGGCGCTTCGCATAGGCAATCTCGGAGTTTGACGAATGAATTCTCATGCTCGTTACGCCATACAAAGGGCGCGTCCTTTTTTAACAAATTCGTTAGAGGCTTAGCAATATTGGAAAAATTTGCGATGAACCGCCTGTAGTATCCCGCGAGCCCGAGGAATTGTTTGATCTGTTTCGCGTTGCGCGGGCGCGGAAAATTTTTGACGGCGCTAATTTTCGCAGGGTCAGGTTTTACACCGTGCTCACTGATAATATGACCCAAATAGCTTACTTCTCTCCTCAAGAATTCGCACTTATCCGGCTGCAATACTAAATTAGCTTCTTTGAGCCGTTGAGTTAATTTATCGAATTTAAGTCGATGTTCTTGAAGAGAGCTAGCGTAGATAACAATGTCGTCCAAATAGACGAAAATTTCGTTCCCCTGGAGACCGGACAGGACATTGTCCATAAGTCGTTGGAACGTCGCTGGCGCATTTTTTAATCCGAATGGCATTCTTTTAAATTCATAATGCCCGTGAGGCGTCGAAAAAGCAGTTTTAGGAGCATCGGCGGGCTCCATTGGGATCTGGTGAAATCCGCTCGCGAGATCGAATGTACTAAAATACTTCGCACTCCCGAGCTGATCAAGTATCTCGGTAATGCAAGGGAGGGGATAGGCATCGGCGACAGATTTCTCATTGAGTGCGCGGTAGTCGATGACGACGCGCCATTGCTTGTTGCCCAAGGAGTCCGGTTTCTTTGGGACAACCCACAATGGCGAATTATATGGTGATTTTGACGGAGAGATGACACCATTTTGTAAAAATTTGTCGACTTGTCGTCGAATCTCCTCCTTATGAGCTGGTGGGAATCGGTATTGTTTCACATTGACGGGGCGGTCGTCGACGGTTGGAATCTTGTGCGTGGTTGCTGACGTATGCCCTAATTTATCCCCCTCAATGTGAAAAAGCTCCTGCGTGCTTTGAACGAGACGGACGACGTGCTCTCTTTCCTCTGCGTTGAGGTGGTCGAGACGGAGGAGACTAAGAATTCGATCTAGGCGAGATTTCGAAGGATTGGCGGATTTCGATGTCTGTTTTAACGGCGCCTGTTGTATATTATTTTTAACCGCCTGAGCATAGGAGATTTGTTGAACATTCGCGATTTTGCAACGCGAAGGAGGAGTTTCGAGTGTCGAATATGGTGTCTGACTCGAGAAAGAAATAGAAGTTTTCCCTTTTTGGGATGAGCCGATCGGTACGGCGGATACGTTAGATTTAGTAGATTTAGAAAAAACCGGATACAGCGACGGACTATCCTCCTCGTGGAGGGGAGTCATGATTTGCGCGGGCTCAAGTACGATTTCTGGTAACGCGATTTCGACGGCGCGGTCGGATGAATTAATTATTCGAGTTACCGCTTTGCCCCGAATTACTCTGACGAGAGCGTTTCCGAAAAATATACCCGGCGCAAGATCGATACGGGGAATTATACCTTCCGCGAGGTTCGAATTAACTACGCGGACCTTGATACCGATATTTGATCTCGGCGGAATGGAGATACGGTCTCCTGACTTCGGAGAAGCTGCTTTGTCTTGCGTTCGAAGCTTCGATTTCGTTGCTGCATCGCGTTTCAGCGGAGGCGATGATTTACGCGGCGGGCGCGGCGGCGGAGGGGGAATAGATTCCGTGCGCGGCGCTTGTTTACGTTTCGGCGATAGGAGAGGCTTTATTTTCGAGTCCGGTGACGGTTCCTCGAGTGTTTCGATATCGTCTTCGAAAGGAATTCTCTTACCATTCCATTTGATTATTTTATTTGGAAAAGAGATTTCTGCGTCCATACAGAACCCGGAGCCGAGGATCCCGCTTGGTTTAAGGGGAAAATCATCCTCGACCACATTAAAAGGGACGACGCGACCGAAAATGACAAGATTCACCGTCCCTAAGGTTGCGGTTTTGCCATCGGTTACCCCTGTTATTATTACGATCTCGGACTTATCGATTCGCGCGGATGCTTTTAGAGCCGAACGTTTTATAATATTTATTTCCGCCCCAGTGTCCACCATGAAGCGAGTTGGTGAAATTAGAAGATCGGATTTTAAAATTACGTTTGGCGTGCTAGTTTTTCCGGTTATGTTTATCGCGGCGTTTCGTCGATTTCCGCGTTGGAGTTGTTCGCGGCGAGAGGACGGACTTGGTGCGCGGCCTCGCCACCTGTCTCGCGGCGGGTGCGGAGGCCATTGTCGTTTCCCGAATTTTTATTTACCGCGTTGTTGTACTGCCTTTTGCGGCACTCGCCTATTTCGTGCCCCGGGGTCTTGCAATAGCGACAAAATTTGGGCGCGTCCCTGGCTACGATTTGTCTCGGTTGTTCGTACGCGGGGCCTCGAGTAGGAGGCGGTACGTCCCTGGATCGCAAGTATTCCTGCGGTCGGTACGGCGATGGCGGTCTGAGCCGACACTCGGTCGCGTAATGTCCGATATTATTGCATTTTCGGCAAATAATTTCGGCTGGTTTTTCGCGCGATTCTGGTCGCGCGACACGCGATCTACCTAGCCGGTTGCAATCACGTTCGTGCATTTGATAGAGCTCCCGCGCTCGAGCGAACGTTTCTCGCAATGTACCGAATGAATTTACAGTCATTTGCATTCGAATTTCTGGAATGAGACCGTCTTTAAAACATTGTAATGTGAGCGCGTCTACGTCATCGAGCGATTCCGGTGTGTCTCGTCGAGCAAGCCTTTCGCAATCAATTATAGCGGTTCTAAGATCTTTTACTCGACCGATGTAATCTAGAATGTGCTCGTTCGCGCGCATAAATATATTAGCAAGTTCACCCCGATAATGATGAGCTGATTTTACGGAGCAAAAAGTGCTGCGAAGAACGTCCGTTAATTCGAGTATTGTGTAACACGGCTCGTCTTCTAGCGCGGCGTAGGCACGACCCTTGAGTTTTCCCTTAAGCAGGCGTGTGAAAGTTCGCTCGCACCCATTAGGGATAAGCTCATAAGCGCGTTTACACGCTCGGGTAAACTGAAGAATAGGAATGTTCTGACCATCGAATGTCGGCACGGCTTCGAGGGCCTGCTTAAGCGATAGCTCGTCGTGTTGCGAACTATTTGTATTAAAATCGGAGCTCGAATTATGTGCGGAAAGCGGATTTCCCCGAGGAATATCCAGCGAAACGGTATCGTCGCGCGTTAAATCAGGCGTTCTGCGAATAGATTCTAATTCACGACGTAAAATTTCTATTTGCTGGAGCAACGCGGCATTACTCGGATCGGTCGCTTTCGTATTTTTCGCGGAAGTATTTGGTTGCGCGGTACTAGGAAGAGGCTCGGCGATAGCGTCTTGGAAATCAAGCGTTCTGCTAGTGCGTTTTTCGCGTTCGGAATCGGCCATCGCGGCGGCTCGCTGTGTCTGCTGGCGCGTTTTTGTCGGAGTCCGGGTTGCCATATCTAGTTTCGCGGTTCCTTTCGGCAGAATTTCCGGAGGAAACGCGTGGCTATCCCACCGCTGTCACCAAAAATAACTTTCGTGTCACGTCCCGAGGTGCGGTTGCGCTCGCAACGGTGGCACAAAGTCGTAACCGTTCCCGAAAATAACGCGAATTGCGTCCGGACCGGGTTCGTTGGCGTTTCGGACTCGATAAAACGGTAACTAACACTAAACTTACCTTGCGAAGGCTTGATTCCGCTGTCTGATTTCTCTTTCTAGGTACCTGGAGCGCCTTGGATCCGCAACCGGGATGGCGGCGGCGTACGGCTGGAACGGAGGTACGGGTCGTGCGGCGAAGGAAACCTCCTTCACAGGTACCAGGACTCGAACGCAGGAAATTGAATATTCTGGTGCATCACCCACGTATTCCCGAGCGAGACGACGAATAAACTCTCTCCTCCCCGCGCGTCGTGTACGCTTTGTCGGAGGTGCAAGGCTCGTCGAGAATACTTGAACTTCGGTCGAGTACGGCGCGGCTAAGCGTTGGTTCGCTCTAGCTTACCGGGATCAACCTGGGCGCAAGATATTCTGTATACGGTAGAAGTGAGGATGGAGCAACTAAGCGCTGGTTCGCTCTAGTCGTCGAGCCTCAAGACTATCGCAGATGAGATATAGAAATAGAATAATCGCGAGCGTACCCGTGGAGTAGAATTAAGGAATTGTATTTGGACTCGAATAAAGATACTTTGAATCTGGTAAAAATAAACTATATTCTATGATTTCACTATACTAAATACACTTGACTAAGTTCTAAGTTACTGACTAGCGATTACAATGAGAATTAGAAATAGTATAAAGTATCGAATGGACTCCGCTATGGGAGTATGGATAGAGACGAATGCATTAGAGCTAATTGCTCGTTGCGAATGAGCCTATTGCTCGGATCGGAAGTGCATCGTTCGGATGCTGGATTAGAACTCCTCGGTTCGGAGATGAGATACGAACTCTCCAGTTCGGAGATGAGATACCAACTCTCCCGTTCGGAGGTGAGATTGGAACTGACTCTCGGATCTCGCGTCCGCGACCTCCTCGGGTCGCGCGGCGCGCGAGTCGCTGGGCCCTCGCGGTGGGGCGGACGGTCGGAGTAGGGCGGCCGCTCGGCCCTCGTGGTGGGGCGGCCGTTCGGAGTGGGGCGCGGCCCGCGTTAAGCGTGAGCCGCGAGCGTCGAGTGTGCGCGCGAGTGCACGGAACATAACCGTGCATGAATAAAATATATACATATATTTACTTAAATCTAGGTGTGTGTTGGTGTGTATGTACATGTATGAGTAGTGTGCTTATTCTAATCCCACATGTACGAGAAGTACGTATAGGGCTTCGTGATCGCTGGGGATTCGACCCAGTATGTGTCGGAGAGCTCCTCGCCCTCGTAATACGGGGTGAAGTCCTCCCCCTCGTGTGTGGAGATCGCGCGTGGGCGCGGCATGCTGCATCCCTCTTCCCTCTCGTACCTTTGTCTCCTTCTGTAGGGACGGCGAGTCGGCGGGTGGCCCGTGTGCAGGGGCTCCGGATACGGATGCTGGGGATGATGAGGTGGACGCCGGAGGGTGGCAGGCGGTACGCCTGACGTTACACTACGTATCGAAGCAATAGAGTTCTAATGCTTCTTAAATCGCCATAACGCATCTCATTTCTATGTTTCATGATAAGATATAATATTTCAATGTTTCATGATAAGCTATAACATTCATTGTGTAGTGTTATGTATACCTCGTATTCACATCAAAAGAATATAAATGCGACACTTCCTTGCTGGGAAATAGCGTTCGCAGATGTCTACGTATCGTAGCAATAGAGATCTAGTGCTTCTTAAAACGCGATATCGCGCCTCACGTCTATGTTTCATGATAAGATATAATATTTTTAGCGAAGTGACACTTATACCTCGCATAAACTTCAAATGAATGTAAATGCGACACTTCCTTGCTAGGAAATAGCGTTTGCAGATGTCTCCGTATCGAAGCAATAGGGTTCTAATGCTTCTTAAATCGTGATATCGCCACTCATTTCTATGTTTCTTGATAAGATATAATATTCATTGTGCACTGTTATGTATACCTCGTATTCACTTCATAGGAATGTAAATGCGACCCTTTCGTGCTAGGAAATAGCGTTCGCAGATGTCTACGTACCGAAGCAATAGAGTTTTAATGCTCCTTAAATCGCGATATCGCATCTCACTACTTTGTGTCATGATAAGATATAATATTCATTGCGAAGTGTCATGTATACCTCGTATTCACTTCAAAAGAATGTAAATGCGACACTTCCCTGCTAGGAAATAGAGTTTGCAGATGTCTACGTATCGTAGCAATAGAGTTCTAACGCTTCTTAAGTTGCGATAGCGCATTTCATTTCTATGCTACGTGATAAGGTATAATATTCATTGTGGAGTGTTATGTATACATCGTATTCACTTCAAAATAATGTAAATGCTACACTTCCTTGCTAGGAAATAGCGTTTGCAGATGTCTCCGTATCGAAGCAATAGAGTTCTAGTGCTTCTTAAAACGAGATGTCGCATCTCATTTCTATGTTTCACGATAAGATATAATATTCATTGCGAAGTGACATGTATACATCGAATTCACTTCAAAAGAATGTAAATGCGACACTTCCGTGCTAGGAAATAGCGTTTGCAGATGTCTACGTTTCGTAGCATTAGAGATCTAATGCTTCTTAAAACGCGATATCGCATCTCATTTCTATGCTTCATGATAAGATATAATATTCATTGCGAAGTGCCACTTATACCTCGCATACACTTCAAATGAATGTAAATGCGACAATTACTTGATAGGAAATAGCGTTTGCAGATGTCTACGTATCGTAGCAGCTGAGTTCTAATGCTTCTTAAAACATGATATCGCATCTCATTTCTATGATTCATGATAAGATGTAATATTCATAGCGAAGTGTCATGTATACCTCGTATTCACTTCAAAATAATGTAAATGCGACACATACTTGCTAGGAAATAGCGTTTCCAGTTGTCTAGGTATCGAAACAATAGAGTTCTAATGCTTCTAAAACTAGATGTCGCATCTCATTTCTATGTTTCACGATAAGATATAATATTCATTGCGAAGTGACATGTATACATCGAAATCACTTCAAAAGAATGTAAATGCGACACTTCCGTGCTAGGAAATAGCGTTTGCAGATGTCTACGTTTCGTAGCAATAGAGTTCTAATGCTTCTTAAAACGCGATATCGCATCTCATTTCTATGCTTCATGATAAGATATAATATTCATTGCGAAGTGCCACTTATACCTCGCATACACTTCAAATGAATGTAAATGCGACAATTACTTGCTAGGAAATAGCGTTTGCAGATGTCTACGTATCGTAGCAGCTGAGTTCTAATGCTTCTTAAAACATGATATCGCATCTCATTTCTATGTTTCATGATAAGATATAATATTCATTGCGACGTGTCATGTATACCTCGTATTCAAATCAAAAGAATGTAAATGCGACACTTCCATGCTAGGAAATAGCGTTTGCATATGTCTCCGTATAGAAGCAATAGAGCTCTAATGCTCCTTAAATCGCGATATCGCATTTCATTTCTATGTTCCGTTATAAGGTATAATATTCATTGGGAAGTGTTATGTATACCACGTATTCACTTCAAAGGAATGTAAATGCGACACTTCCTTGCAATTAAATAGCGTCTGCAGATGTCTACGTATCGTACCAATTGAGTTCTAATGCTTCTCAAAACGCGATATCGCATCTCATTTCTATGTTTCATGATAAGATATAATATTCATTGCGAAGTTACATGTATACCTCGTTTTCACTTCAAAAGAATGTAAATGCGACACTTCCCTGCTATTAAATAGCGTTTGCAGATGTCTACGTATCGTAGCAATAGAGTTCTAATGCTTCTTAAAACGCGACATCACATCACATTTCTATGTTTCATGATAAGATATAATATTCATTGCGAAGTTTCATGTATACCTTGTATTCACTTCAGAGGAATGTAAATGTTACTCTTCCCTGCTAGGAAATAGCGTTTGCAGATGTCTACGTATCGCAGCAAGCGTGTCATAATGATTCTTAGAACGAGATATCGCATCTCATTTCTATGTTTCATGATAACATATAATATTCATTGCGAAGTGTTATGTATACCTCGCATACACTTCAAATGAATGTAAATGCGACACTTCCTTGCTAGGAAATAACGTTTGCAGATGTCTACGTATCGTAGCAATAGAGTTCTAATGCTTCTTATATCGCGAGATCGCATCTCATATCTATGTTTCACGATAAGATATAATATTCATTGCGAAGTGTTATGTATACCTCGCATACACTTCAAATGAATGTAAATGCGACAGTTCCTTGCTAGGAAGTAGCGATTGCAGATGTCTACGTATCGAAGCAATAGAGTTCTAATGCTTCTTGAAACGGGATATCGCATCTCATTTCCATGTTTCATGATAAGATATAATATTAATTGCGAAGTGTCATGTATACCTCGCATTCACTTCAAATGAATGTAAATGCGACACTTCCTTGCTAGGAAATAGAGTTTGCAGATGTCTACGTATCGTAGCAAGCGTGTTATAATGATTCTTAAAACGAGATATCGCATCTCATTTCTATGTTTCATGATAACATATAATATTCATTGCGAAGTGTTATGTATACCTCGCATACACTTCAAATGAATGTAAATGCGACACTTCCTTGCTAGGAAATAACGTTTGCAGATGTCTACGTATCGTAGCAATAGAGTTCTAATGCTTCTTATATCGCGAGATCGCATCTCATATCTATGTTTCACGATAAGATATAATATTGATTGCGATGTGTTATGTATACCTCGCATACACTTCAAATGAATGTAAATGCGACAGTTCCTTGCTAGGAAGTAGCGATTGCAGATGTCTACGTATCGAAGCAATAGAGCTCTAATGCTTCTTGAAACCGGATATCGCATCTCATTTCCATGTTTCATGATAAGATATAATATTAATTGCGAAGTGTCATGTATACCTCGCATTCACTTCAAAAGAATGTAAATCCGACACTTCCTTGCTAGGAAATAGCGTCTGCAGATGTCTACGTATCGTAGCAAAAGAGTTCTTATGCTTCTTATATCGCAAGATCGAATCTCAGATCTATGTTTCACGATAAGATATAATATTCATTGTGGAGTGTTATGTATACCTCGTATTCACCTCAAAAGAATGTAAATGCGACACTTCCTTGCTAGGAAATAGCGTTTGCAGATTTCTGCGTATCGTAGCATTAGATTTCTATTGCATCTCAAAACGCGATATCGCATCTCATTTCTATGTTTCATGAAAAGATATAATATTTATTGCGAAGTGTCACGTATACATCGCATACACTTCAAATGAATGTAAATGCGACAGTTCCTTGCTAGGAAATAGCGTTTGCAGACGTCTACGTATCGAAGCAATAGAGTTCTAATGCTTCTTGAAACGGAATATCGCATCTCATTTCTATGCTTCACGATAAGAAATAATTTTCATTGCGAAGTTTCATGTATTCCTCGTATTCACTTCAAATGAATGTAAATGCGACACTTCCTTGCTAGGAAATAGAGTTTGCAGATGTCTACGTATCGTATCAAGCGTGTTATAATGATTCTTAAAACGAGGTATCGCATCTCATTTCTATGTTTCATGATAACATATAATATTCATTGCGAAGTGTTATGTACACTTCGTATTCACTCCAAAAGAATGTAAATGTGACACTTACTTCTTTGGAAATAGCGTTTGCAGATGTCTACGTATCGAAGCAATAGAGTTCTAATATTTCTTAAATCGTCATATCGCAGTTCATTTCTATGGTTCATGATAAGATATAATATTCATTGTGGAGTGTCATGTATACCTCGCATACACTTAAAAAGAATGTAAACGCGACACTTCCTTGCTAGGAAATAGCGGTTGCAGATATCTACGTATCGTAGCAATTGAGGTCTCATGCTTCTTAAAACATGATATTGCACCTCATTACTGTGTATCATGATAAGATATAATGTGCATTGCGAAGCGTCACTTATACCTCGTATAGACTTCAAATGAATGTAAATGCGGCAGTTCCTTGCTAGGAAGTAGCGTTTGCAAATATCTACGTATCGAAGCAATAGATTTCTAATGCTTCTTAAATCGCGATATCGCACTTCACTTCTACGTTCCATGATAAAATGTAATATTCACTGGGCAGTGTTATGTATATCTCGTTTACGCTTCAAATGAATGTAAATGCGACACTTCCTTGCTTGGAAATAGCGATTGCAGATGTCTACGTATCGTAGCAATAGAGTTCTAATGCTTCTTAAAACGCGATATCGCATCTCATTTCTATGTTTCGTGATAAAATATAATACTCATTGCAAAGTGTCATGTATACCTCGTATTCACTTCAAAAGAACGTAAGTGCGACACTTCCTTGGTAGGAAATGGCGTTTGCAGTTGTCTACGTATCGTAGCAATGGAGTTCTAATTCTTCTCAAAAAGCGATATCGCTGCTCATTTCTATGTTTCATGATAAGATATAATATTTATTGTGCAGTGTTATGTATATCTCGTCTACACTTCAAAAGAATGTAAATGCGACACTTCCTTGCTAGGAAATAGCGTCTGCAGATGTCTACGTATCGTAGCAATAGAGTTCTAATGCTTCTTAAAACGCGAAATCGCTCCTCATTTATATGTTTCATTATAAGATATAATATTCATTGCGAAGTGTCATGTATACCTCATATTCGCTTCAGAAGAATATAAATGCGACACTTCCTTGCTAGGAAATAGCGTTTGCAGATGTAACCGTACCGAAGCAATAGAGTTTTAATGCCACCTATATCGCGATATCGCATTTCATTTCTATGTTTCGTGAAAAGGTATAATATAGGTTGTTGAATGTTATGTATACCTCATATTCACTTCAAAAGAATGTAAATGCGACAATTCCTTCCTAGGAATTAGCGTTTGCAGATGTCTACGTATCGTACCAGTAGAGTTCTAATGCTTCTTAAAACGCGACATCGTATCTCATTTCTATGTTTTATGATAAGAAATAATATACATTGCGAAGTGTCATGTATACCTCGTATTCCCTTCAAAAGAATGTAAATGCGACACTTCCTTGCTATTAAATAGCGTTTGCACATGTCTACGTATCGTAGCATTAGAGTTCTAATGCTTCTCTAAACGCCATATCGCATCTCATTTCTATGTTTCATGAGAAGATATAATAATCATTGCGAAGTGTCATGTATACCTCGTATTCACTTCAACGGAATGTAATGCGACACTTCCTTGCTAATAACTGGCGTTCGCAGATGTCAACGTATCGTAGCAATAGAATTCTAATGCTTTTTAAATCGCGATATCGCATCTCATTTCTACGTTTCATGATAAGATATAATATTCATTGCGGTGTGTCATGTATACCCGGCATTCACTTCAAAGGAATGTAAATGCGACACTTCCTTCCTAGGAAATAGCGTTTGCAGATGTCTACCTATCGTGGCAATAGAGTTCTACCGCTTCATAAAACGCGATATCGCATCCCATTTCTATGTTTCATGATAAGATATAATATTCTTTGTGGAGTGCTAGGTATACCTCGTATTCACTTCAAAAGAATGTCAATGCGACACTTCCATTCTAGCAAATAGCGTATCCAGATGTCTACGTATCGAAGCAATAGTGTTCTAATGCTACTTTAAACGCGATATCGCATCTCATTTCTATGTCTCATGATAAGATATAATATTCATTGTGCAGTGTTATGTATACCTCGTATTCACTTCAAAAGAATGTAATAGGGACACTTCCTAGCTAAGAAATGGCGTTTCCAGATGTCTATGTATCGCAACAATAGAGTTCTAATACCTCTTAAAACGAGATGTCGCACCTCATTTCTATGTTTCGTGATCAGGTATAATATTCATTGTGGATTGTCATGTATTCCTCGTATTCACTTCAAAAGAATGTAAATGCGACACTTCCTTGGTAGGAAAAAGCTTTTGCAGATGTCCACGTATCGTAGCAATAGAGTCCTGACGCTTCTTAAATCGTCATATCGCATTTCATTTCTATGTTTCATGATAAGATATAATATTCATTGTGGAGTGTCATGTATACCTCGCATACACTTAAAAAGAATGTAAACGCGACACTTCCTTGCTAGGAAATAGCGTTTGCAGATATCTACGTATCGTAGCAATTGAGTTCTCATGCTTCTTAAAACATGATATTGCACCTCATTACTATGTATCATGATAAGATATAATGTGCATTGCGAAGCGTCACTTATACCTCGTATAGACTTCAAATGAATGTAAATGCGGCAGTTCCTTGCTAGGAAGTAGCGTTTGCAAATATCTACGTATCGAAGCAATAGAGTTCTAATGCTTCTTAAATCGCGATATCGCACTTCACTTCTACGTTCCATGATAAGATGAAATATTCACTGTGCAGTGTTATGTATATCTCGTCTACACTTCAAATGAATGTAAATGCGACACTTCCTTGCTAGGAAATAGCGTCTGCAGATGTCTACGTATCGTAGCAATAGAGTTCTAATGCTTCTTAAAGCGCGATATCGCATCTCATTTCTATGTTTCATGATAGGAGATAATATTCATTGCGAATTGCCACTTATACCTCGCATACACTTCAAATGAATGTAAATGCGGCACTTCATTGCTGGGAAATAGCGTTTGCAGATGTCTACGTATCGAGGCAATAGTGTTCTACTGCTTCTTAAAACGGGATAAAGCATCTCATTTCTATGTCTCATGATAAGATATATTCATTGCGAAGTGTTATGTGTACCTCGCATACACTTAAAAAGAATGTAAACGCGACACTTCCTTGCTAGGAAATAGCGTTTGCAGATATCTACGTATCGTAGCAATTGAGTCCTCATGCTTCTTAAAACATGATATTGCACCTCATTACTATGTATCATGATAAGATATAATGTGCATTGCGAAGCGTCACTTATACCTCGTATAGACTTCAAATGAATGTAAATGCGGCAGTTCCTTGCTGGGAAATAGCGTTTGCAGATGTCTACGTATCGTAGCAATAGAGTTCTAATGCTCCTTAAAATGCGATATCGCATCTCATTCTTTGTTTCATGATAAGATATAATATTCATTGCGAAGTGTCGTGTATACCTCATATTCGCTTCAGAAGAATATAAATGCGACACTTCCTTGCTAGGAATTAGTGTTTGCAGATGTCTCCTATCGAAGCAATAGAGTTTTAATACTCCTTAAATAGCGATATCGCATCTCATTTCTTTGTTTCACGATAAGATATAATATTCATGGCGAAGTGTCATGTATAACTTGTATTCACCTCAAAAAAATGTAACTGCGACACTTCATTACTAGGAAATAGCGTTTGCAGATGTCTACGTATCGTAGCAATAGTGTTCTAATGCATCTTAAAACGCGATATCGCATCACATTTCTATGTTTCATGATAGGATATAATATTCACTGCAAGGTGTCATGAATACCTCGTATTCACTTCAAATGAATGTAAATGCGACACTTCCTTGCTAGGAAATAGCGTTTCCAGATGTCTACGTATAGAAACAATAGGCTACTGATGCTTCTTAGAACGAGAATTCGCTTCTCATTTCTATGTTTCCTGACAAGATATAATATTCATTGCGAAGTGTCATATATACCTTGTATTTACCTCAAAAGAATGTAGATGTGACACTTCCTTGCTAGGAATTAGTGTTTGCAGATGTCCTCGTATCGAAGCAATAGAGTTTTAATACTCCTTAAATCGCGATATCGCATCTCATTTCTTTGTTTCATGATGAGATATAATATTCATTGCGAAGTGTCATGTATAACTCGTATTCACTTCAAAAGAATGTAAATGCGACACTTCCTTGCTTGGAAATAGCGTTTCCGGATGTCTACGTATCGTAGCAACAGAGATCTAAATCTTCATAAATTCAAGGTATCGCATCTCATTTCTATGTTTCATGATGAGATATTATATTCATTGCGAAGTGTCATGTACACCTCGTATTAACATCAAAGGAATGTAAATGCTACGCTTCCATGCTAGGAAGTAGCGTTTGCAGATGTCTACGTATCGAAGCGATAGTGTTCTAATGCTTCTTAAATCGCGATATCGCTTCTTTTTTCTATGTTTCAGGATAAGATATACTATTCATTGTGGAGTGTTATGCATACCTCGTATTCACTTCAAAAGAATGTAAATGCGACACTTCCTTCCTAGGAAATAGCGTTTGCTGATGGCTACGTATCGTAGCAACAGAGTTCTATCGCTTCTTAGAACACGACATCTCATCTCATTTCTATGTTTCATGACAAGATATGATATTTATTGCCAAGTGTCACATATACCTCGCATATACTTCAACTGAATGTAAATGCGAATCTACCATGCTAGGAGATAGCGTTTGCGGATGTCTACGTATCGTAGCATTAGAGTTCTAATGCTTCTGAAAACGGGATATCGCATCTCATTTCTATGTGTCATGATAGTATCTAATATTCATTGCGAAGTGTTATGTATACTTCGCATACACTTCAAATGAATATAAATGCGACACTTCCTTGCTAGGAAATAGCGTTTGCAGATGTCTACGAATCGTAGCATAGGAATTCTAATGCTTCTTAAAACGCGAAATCGATCCTCATTTCTATGTTTCATGATAACATATAATATTCATTGTGGAGTGTTATGAATACCTCGTATTCACTTCAAAGGAATGTAAATGCGAAACTTCCTTGCTAGGAAATATGGTCTGCAGATGTCTACGTATCGTAGCATTATATTACTAATGCTTTTCAAAACGCGATATCGCATCCCATTTCTATGTTTCATGATAAGATATAATATTCATTGTCCAGTGTTACGTATACCTCGTATTCACTTCAAAAGATTGTAAATAACATACTTCCTTGCTAGGAGATAGCGTTTCCAAATGTCTATTTATCGAAGCCATAGAATTTTAACGCTTCTTAGAACGCGATGTCGCATCTCATTTCTATATTTCATGATAAGATACAACATTCATTGCGAAGTGTTATGTATTCCTCTTCTACATTTCAAATGAATGTAAATGCGACACTTCCTTGCTGGGAAATAGCGTTTGCAGATATCTACGTATCGAAGCAATAGAGTTCTATTGCGTCTTAAAACGAGATATCGCATCTCACGTCCATTTTTCATGATAAGATAAAATATTCATCGCGAAGTGTCATGTATACCTCGCATACACTTCAAATGAATATAAATGCGACACTTCCTTGCTATGAAATAGCGTTTGCATATGTCTACGTATCTAAGCAATAGATTTCTATTGCTTCTTAAATCGCGATATCGCATCTCATTTCTATGTTTCATGATAACATGTAATATTAATTGGAAGTGTCTTGTATATCTCGTATTCACTTCAAATGAATGTAAATGCGACTCTTCCTTGCTAGGAAGTATCGTTTGCAGATATCTACGTATCGAAGCACTAGAGTTCTAATGCTTCTCAAAACGCGATATCGCATCTCATTTCTATGTTTCATGATAAGATATGATATTCATTGTGGAGTGTTATGTATACCTCGTATTCACTTCAAAAGAATGTAAATGCGACACTCCCTTGCTAGGAAATAGCGTCTCCAGATGTGTACTTATCGAAGTAATGTAATTCTAATGCTTCATGAATCGTGATATCGCATCTCATTTCTATGTTTCATGATAAAATATAATATTCATTGCGAAGTGTTACGTATACCTCGTCTACACTTCATAAGAATGTAACTGCCACACTTCCTTGCTAGAGAGGGCGTTTTCAGATGTCCACGTGTCGAATGTAACGTCAGGCGTACCGCCTGCCACCCTCCGGCGTCCACCTCATCATCCCCAGCATCCGTATCCGGAGCCCCTGCACACGGGCCACCCGCCGACTCGCCGTCCCTACAGAAGGAGACAAAGGTACGAGAGGGAAGAGGGATGCAGCATGCCGCGCCCACGCGCGATCTCCACACACGAGGGGGAGGACTTCACCCCGTATTACGAGGGCGAGGAGCTCTCCGACACGTACTGGGTCGAATCCCCAGCAATCACGAAGCCCTATACGTACTTCTCGTACATGTGGGATTAGAATAAGCACACTACTCACCTATGTACATACACACCAACACACACCTAGATTTAAGTGAATATATGTATATATTTTATTCATGCACGGTTATGTTCCGTGCACTCGCGCGCACACTCGACGCTCGCGGCTCACGCTTAACGCGGGCCGCGCCCCACTCCGAACGGCCGCCCCACCACGAGGGCCGAGCGGCCGCCCTACTCCGACCGTCCGCCCCACCGCGAGGGCCCAGCGACTCGCGCGCCGCGCGACCCGAGGAGGTCGCGGACGCGAGATCCGAGAGTCAGTTCGCGTCTCATCTCCGAACCGGAGAGTTCCCAACTCATCTCCGAACTGGAGAGTTCATATCTCATCTCCGAACCGAGGAGTTCTAATCCAGCATCCGAACGATGCACTTCCGAGCAATAGGCTCATTCGCAACGAGCAATTAGCTCTAATGCATTCGTCTCTATCCATACTCCCATAGCGGAGTCCATTCGATACTTTAACTATTTCTATATCTCATTGTAACCGCTAGTCAGTAACTTAGAATTTAGTCAAGTGTATCTAGTATAGTGAAATCATAGAATATAGTTTATTTTTACCAGATTCAAAGTATCTTTATTCAAGTTCAAATACAATTCCTTAATTCTACTCCACGGGTACGCTCGCGATTATTCTATTTCTATATCTCATCTGCGATAGTCTTGAGGCTCGACGACTAGAGCGAACCAGCGCTTAGTTGCTCCATCCTCACTTCTACCGTGTACAGAATATCTTGCGCCCAGGTTGATCCCGGTAAGCTAGAGCGAACCAACGCTTAGCCGCGCCGTACTCGACCGAAGTTCAAGTATTCTCGACGAGCCTTGCACCTCCGACAAAGCGTACACGACGCGCGGGGAGGAGAGAGTTTATTCGTCGTCTCGCTCGGGAATACGTGGGTGATGCACCAGAATATTCAATATCCTGCGTTCGAGTCCTGGTACCTGTGAAGGAGGTTTCCTTCGCCGCACGACCCGTACCTCCGTTCCAGCCGTACGCCGCCGCCATCCCGGTTGCGGATCCAAGGCGCTCCAGGTACCTAGAAAGAGAAATCAGACAGCGGAATCAAGCCTTCGCAAGGTAAGTTTAGTGTTAATTACCGTTTTATCGAGTCCGAAACGCCAACGAACCCGGTCCGGACGCAATTCGCGTTATTTTCGGGAACGGTTACGACTTTGTGCCACCGTTGCGAGCGCAACCGCACCTCGGGACGTGACACGAAAGTTATTTTTGGTGACAGCGGTGGGATAGCCACGCGTTTCCTCCGGAAATTCCGCCGAAAGGAACCGCGAAACTAGATATGGCAACCCGGACTCCGACAAAAACGCGCCAGCAGACACAGCGAGCCGCCGCGATGGCCGATTCCGAACGCGAAAAACGCACTAGCAGAACGCTTGATTTCCAAGACGCTATCGCCGAGCCTCTTCCTAGTACCGCGCAACCAAATACTTCCGCGAAAAATACGAAAGCGACCGATCCGAGTAATGCCGCGTTGCTCCAGCAAATAGAAATTTTACGTCGTGAATTAGAATCTATTCGCAGAACGCCTGATTTAACGCGCGACGATACCGTTTCGCTGGATATTCCTCGGGGAAATCCGCTTTCCGGACATAATTCGAGCTCTGATTTCAATACAAATAGTTCGCAACACGACGAGCTATCGCTTAAGCAGGCCCTCGAAGCCGTGCCGACATTCGACGGTCAGAACATTCCTATTCTTCAGTTTACCCGAGCGTGTAAACGCGCTTATGAGCTTATCCCTAATGGGTGCGAGCGAACTTTCACACGCCTGCTTAAGGGAAAACTCAAGGGTCGTGCCTACGCCGCGCTAGAAGACGAGCCGTGTTACACAATACTCGAATTAACGGACGTTCTTCGCAGCACTTTTTGCTCCGTAAAATCAGCTCATCATTATCGGGGTGAACTTGCTAATATATTTATGCGCGCGAACGAGCACATTCTAGATTACATCGGTCGAGTAAAAGATCTTAGAACCGCTATAATTGATTGCGAGAGGCTTGCTCGACGAGACACACCGGAATCGCTCGATGACGTAGACGCGCTCACCCTACAATGTTTTAAAGACGGTCTCATTCCAGAAATTCGAATGCAAATGACTGTAAATTCATTCGGTACATTGCGAGAAACGTTCGCTCGAGCGCGGGAGCTCTTTCAAATGCACGAACGTGATTGCAACCGACTAGGTAGATCGCGTGCCGCGCGACCAGAATCGCGCGAAAAACCAGCCGAAATTATTTGCCGAAAATGCAATAATATCGGACATTACGCGACCGAGTGTCGGCTCAGACCGCCATCGCCGTACCGACCGCAGGAATACTTGCGATCCAGGGACGTACCGCCTCCTACTCGAGGCCCCGCGTACGAACAACCGAGACAAATCGTAGCCAGGGACGCGCCCAAATTTTGTCGCTATTGCAAGACCCCGGGGCACGAAATAGGCGAGTGCCGCAAAAGACAGTACAACAACGCGGTAAATAAAAATTCGGGAAACGACAATGGCCTCCGCACCCGCCGCGAGACAGGTGGCGAGGCCGCGTACCCAGTCCGTCCTCTCGCCGCGAACAACTCCAACGCGGAAATCGACGAAACGCCGCGATAAACATAACCGGAAAAACTAGCACGCCAAACGTAATTTTAAAATCCGATCTTCTAATTTCACCAACTCGCTTCATGGTGGACACTGGGGCGGAAATAAATATTATAAAACGTTCGGCTCTAAAAGCATCCGCGCGAATCGATAAGTCCGAGATCGTAATAATAACAGGGGTAACCGATGGCAAAACCGCAACCCTAGGGACGGTGAATCTTGTCATTTTCGGTCGCGTCGTTCCTTTTAATGTGGTCGAGGATGATTTTCCCCTTAAACCAAGCGGGATCCTCGGCTCCGGGTTCTGTATGGACGCAGAAATCTCTTTTCCAAATAAAATAATCAAATGGAATGGTAAGAGAATTCCTTTCGAAGACGATATCGAAGCACTCGAGGAACCGTCACCGGAGTCGAAAATAAAGCCTCTCCTATCGCCGAAACGTAAACAAGCGCCGCGCACGGAATCTATTCCCCCTCCGCCGCCGCGCCCGCCGCGTAAATCATCGCCTCCGCTGAAACGCGATGCAGCAACGAAATCGAAGCTTCGAACGCAAGACAAAGCAGCTTCTCCGAAGTCAGGAGACCGTATCTCCATTCCGCCGAGATCAAATATCGGTATCAAGGTCCGCGTAGTTAATTCGAACCTCGCGGAAGGTATAATTCCCCGTATCGATCTTGCGCCGGGTATATTTTTCGGAAACGCTCTCGTCAGAGTAATTCGGGGCAAAGCGGTAACTCGAATAATTAATTCATCCGACCGCGCCGTCGAAATCGCGTTACCAGAAATCGTACTTGAGCCCGCGCAAATCATGACTCCCCTCCACGAGGAGGATAGTCCGTCGCTGTATCCGGTTTTTTCTAAATCTACTAAATCTAACGTATCCGCCGTACCGATCGGCTCATCCCAAAAAGGGAAAACTTCTATTTCTTTCTCGAGTCAGACACCATACTCGACAATCGAAACTCCTCCTTCGCGTTGCAAAATCGCGAATGTTCAACAGATCTCTTATGCTCAGGCGGTTAAAAATAATATACAACAGGCGCCGTTAAAACAGACATCGAAATCCGCCAATCCTTCGAAATCTCGCCTAGATCGAATTCTTAGTCTCCTCCGTCTCGACCACCTCAACGCAGAGGAAAGAGAGCACGTCGTCCGTCTCGTTCAAAGCACGCAGGAGCTTTTTCACATTGAGGGGGATAAATTAGGACATACGTCAGCAACCACGCACAAGATTCCAACCGTCGACGACCGCCCCGTCAATGTGAAACAATACCGTTTCCCACCAGCTCATAAGGAGGAGATTCGACGACAAGTCGACAAATTTTTACAAAATGGTGTCATCTCTCCGTCTAAATCGCCATATAATTCGCCATTGTGGGTTGTCCCAAAGAAACCGGACTCCTTGGGCAACAAGCAATGGCGCGTCGTCATCGACTACCGCGCACTCAATGAGAAATCTGTCGCCGATGCCTATCCCCTCCCTTGCATTACCGAGATACTTGATCAACTCGGGAGTGCGAAGTATTTTAGTACATTCGATCTCGCGAGCGGATTTCACCAGATCCCAATGGAGCCCGCCGATGCTCCCAAAACTGCTTTTTCGACGCCTCACGGGCATTATGAATTTAAAAGAATGCCATTCGGATTAAAAAATGCGCCAGCAACGTTCCAACGACTTATGGACAATGTCCTGTCCGGCGTCCAGGGGAACGAAATTTTCGTCTATTTGGACGACATTGTTATCTACGCTAGCTCTCTTCAAGAACATCGACTTAAATTCGATAAATTAACTCAACGGCTCAAAGAAGCTAATTTAGTATTGCAGCCGGATAAGTGCGAATTCTTGAGGAGAGAAGTAAGCTATTTGGGTCATATTATCAGTGAGCACGGTGTAAAACCTGACCCTGCGAAAATTAGCGCCGTCAAAAATTTTCCGCGCCCGCGCAACGCGAAACAGATCAAACAATTCCTCGGGCTCGCGGGATACTACAGGCGGTTCATCGCAAATTTTTCCAATATTGCTAAGCCTCTAACGAATTTGTTAAAAAAGGACGCGCCCTTTGTATGGCGTAACGAGCATGAGAATTCATTCGTCAAACTCCGAGATTGCCTATGCGAAGCGCCTATCTTGCAGTACCCCAACTTTAAACAACCATTCGTGATAACGACCGACGCGTCCGCCGAAGCTATTGGTGCTATCTTGAGTCAAGGACCAATAGGCCGCGACTTGCCAATCGCGTACACGTCGCGACTGTTAAACGCTGCGGAGAAAAACTACTCCACGATCGAGAAGGAGTGTCTGGCGATTGTCTACGCCGTCCATTACTTTCGTCCATACATATACGGTAATCAATTCAAACTCGTTACCGACCATCGATCGTTAGTGTGGATGAATTCGG
Source organism: Xylocopa sonorina (assembly GCF_050948175.1). Lineage (NCBI taxonomy): Eukaryota > Metazoa > Arthropoda > Insecta > Hymenoptera > Apidae > Xylocopa > Xylocopa sonorina. The sequence continues at coordinate 151,088 of NW_027490262.1, read as the reverse complement.
TCAAGGACCCGTCAAGTAGACTCGTACGGTGGAGGCTTAAGTTAGCGGAATTTGACTACGAGATGGTCTATAAAAGTGGAAAAACGAACCTTAATGCGGACGCATTGTCGCGGAATCCCGCTCAAATTTTTCCGCTCTCGTATTCAGAAAACTCGGAGGACGACATCTTCGATGTGCCTCCGGAAACCCGTAAAAAGTATACCACACTAGCGCCTCCTCCTACTCCGGTAACATCAGAACCTGAATTACCGACTCCAGGCACGTCCTCCCGTACCAACACAGCATCACCTCCGCAAGTCGCCAGCGACAGCACCGACTTCTATACTCCTGCTCCAAATGAATTTTTCCGACGCGAACCTCTATTTAATTTCAGCCGTGACGCATTATCAACGCGACGAGACAATGTAGTTGTCTTCGTCACGCAATCTGGGCACCCCTATGACACGGGCGCCAAAGATCTAGCAAACGCTGAAAAATTCCTCCTAAACAAAAATCACGTCCTTACCAAAGCCAAAGTCATACAAATCGGAAACGAATTCCAAATCCAGCTTCCAATCATCGAACATTCCACCAGATCAATCAATTTCCAGACCGTAATAGAAACATTCAGATCCTTGTGCGACGTTGTAAACGAATTACAATTACAAACATTTAGTATCGCACAAACCTATCTAGACTCCGTATCCTGGTCCCGAATCCAGAAAATCCTTCAAGACCTGTTTTACGAAACAACTGTCCAGATTACGGTCTGCCAGGGCCTCATTAAAACCCCTTCGGTCGAAGAGCGACTGAAAATAATAAGAGAAAACCACGACTCCCCTGTGGGAGGTCACAAAGGGGTTAATAAAACTTATTCTCGCATCAGACAACAATACTTTTGGCCAAACATGAAAACACAAATACAAGAATATATTGGCAAATGTAAAAGTTGTCAGACAGAGAAACTGGTCCGGGTAAAGACCAGACAGCCTCTCACTTTAACCGACACCCCTGGCAGGGCATTCGATAAGATTTCAATGGACGTAATGGGTCCTCTTCCCGAAACTTCCGACGGTTATACGAGTATCCTCACGATCCAAGATCTCCTCACTAAATACTCAGTCGCAGTTCCTCTCAAAACCACCACCGCAGTAGACATTGCCGAAGCTTTAATAAAAGAATTCATTTGTAAGTTCGGATGCCCGAAAGGCATACTCACGGACCAAGGTTCGAACTTTATAAATAGCTTGATTAAAGCCATAGCAATCAAATTCCGTATTAAGCAATACAAGTCCACTGCGTTCCATCCACAGACAAACGGGTCCGTTGAACGATCTCACCACGTCCTGGCCGAATATCTGAAGCATTACATAGAGTCGAGTAACGATTGGGTGAATTGGTTACCGTATGCAATGTTTTCATACAACACCAGTGTGCACGAGGGTACATTATACACCCCACACGAACTAGTGTTCGGCAGGATAGCTAGGACGCCGTCAGCCACTCCTTTTCAGGACAGCTCTGATAACGAAACTTATAGCGACTATCTTATACAACTTCAGGAGAAAATCTCGAAATCTCAGGATTTGGCTAAAGCCAATCTAGACAATGCGAAACGCCGTTCTAAATATTATTATGACCGAAATCTCAATGTCCAAAACTTCGAGGTAGGCCAATGGGTCTATCTTTTAAAAGAGCCGAACAAACATAAGTTCCAGGCACAATACTCTGGACCGTACCGTATCCTCGAAATTTTGGGCAACTGTAATGTTAAGCTAAATGTAAAAGGGCGCCATAAAATTGTTCATACGAACAAAATCAAAATTTGTAAACGAATGCATAGTATGCAGAGTGTGGATGCTAGTGAAAGAAAAGTGCGAAAAACTGAAAATGAAGTCAGTGAGAGCAGTGACATTCAAACGAACGCTGAAAGTGAAAGCGACGAAAGTGCCTGCAATCCGAAGGAAGCCCGCAGCCACGGTCCAAACTCCAAACGTTATCGCCAGGATCAACCAGGCGAAAAACCTCAGATTCCGCAGCATCCAGCCGACAGGACCAAGAGAAGGATCCAGCATCCCGAAATCTACCCAACAGACAAGAGATCTCGGCATGGCCGAGATTCTTTTTCCAAGGGGGGTGGTGTAACGTCAGGCGTACCGCCTGCCACCCTCCGGCGTCCACCTCATCATCCCCAGCATCCGTATCCGGAGCCCCTGCACACGGGCCACCCGCCGACTCGCCGTCCCTACAGAAGGAGACAAAGGTACGAGAGGGAAGAGGGATGCAGCATGCCGCGCCCACGCGCGATCTCCACACACGAGGGGGAGGACTTCACCCCGTATTACGAGGGCGAGGAGCTCTCCGACACGTACTGGGTCGAATCCCCAGCAATCACGAAGCCCTATACGTACTTCTCGTACATGTGGGATTAGAATAAGCACACTACTCACCTATGTACATACACACCAACACACACCTAGATTTAAGTGAATATATGTATATATTTTATTCATGCACGGTTATGTTCCGTGCACTCGCGCGCACACTCGACGCTCGCGGCTCACGCTTAACGCGGGCCGCGCCCCACTCCGAACGGCCGCCCCACCACGAGGGCCGAGCGGCCGCCCTACTCCGACCGTCCGCCCCACCGCGAGGGCCCAGCGACTCGCGCGCCGCGCGACCCGAGGAGGTCGCGGACGCGAGATCCGAGAGTCAGTTCGCGTCTCATCTCCGAACCGGAGAGTTCCCAACTCATCTCCGAACTGGAGAGTTCATATCTCATCTCCGAACCGAGGAGTTCTAATCCAGCATCCGAACGATGCACTTCCGAGCAATAGGCTCATTCGCAACGAGCAATTAGCTCTAATGCATTCGTCTCTATCCATACTCCCATAGCGGAGTCCATTCGATACTTTAACTATTTCTATATCTCATTGTAACCGCTAGTCAGTAACTTAGAATTTAGTCAAGTGTATCTAGTATAGTGAAATCATAGAATATAGTTTATTTTTACCAGATTCAAAGTATCTTTATTCAAGTTCAAATACAATTCCTTAATTCTACTCCACGGGTACGCTCGCGATTATTCTATTTCTATATCTCATCTGCGATAGTCTTGAGGCTCGACGACTAGAGCGAACCAGCGCTTAGTTGCTCCATCCTCACTTCTACCGTGTACAGAATATCTTGCGCCCAGGTTGATCCCGGTAAGCTAGAGCGAACCAACGCTTAGCCGCGCCGTACTCGACCGAAGTTCAAGTATTCTCGACGAGCCTTGCACCTCCGACAAAGCGTACACGACGCGCGGGGAGGAGAGAGTTTATTCGTCGTCTCGCTCGGGAATACGTGGGTGATGCACCAGAATATTCAATATCCTGCGTTCGAGTCCTGGTACCTGTGAAGGAGGTTTCCTTCGCCGCACGACCCGTACCTCCGTTCCAGCCGTACGCCGCCGCCATCCCGGTTGCGGATCCAAGGCGCTCCAGGTACCTAGAAAGAGAAATCAGACAGCGGAATCAAGCCTTCGCAAGGTAAGTTTAGTGTTAATTACCGTTTTATCGAGTCCGAAACGCCAACGAACCCGGTCCGGACGCAATTCGCGTTATTTTCGGGAACGGTTACGACTTTGTGCCACCGTTGCGAGCGCAACCGCACCTCGGGACGTGACACGAAGCAACATAGTTCTATTCCTTCTTCAAACGCGATGTCGCATCTCATTTGTAAGTTTCATGATATGATATAATATTCATTGCGAAGTGTCATGTATACCTCGTATTCACCTCAAAAGAATGTAAATGCGACACTTCCTTGCTAGGAAATAGCGTTTGCAGATGTCTACGTAAGAAGCAATAGAGTTCTAGTGCTTATCAAAACGCGATATCGCAACTCATTCCTATGTTTCATGATAAGATATAATATTCATTGCGAAGTGTCTTGTATACCTCGCATACACTTCAAATGAATGTAAATGCGACACTTCCTTGCTAGGAAATAGCGTTGGCAGATGGCTAGGTATCGAGGCAATCGAGATCTACTGCTTCTTAAATCGCCATATCGCATCTCATTTCTATGCTTCATGATAAGATATAACATTCATTGTGCAGTGTTATGCATACCTCGTATCACATCAAAAGTATGTAAATGCGACACTTCCATTCTAGGAAATAGCGTTTGCAGATATCTACGTATCGTAGTATTAGGGTTCTAATGCTTCTCAAAACGGGATATTGCATCTCATTTCTATGTTTCATGGTAAGATGTTATATTCATTGCGAAATGTCTTGTATACCTCGCATACACTTCAAATGAATGTAAATGCGACACTTCCTTCCTAGGAAATAGCGTTGGCAAATGTCTACGTATCGAAGCAATAGAGTTCTAATGCTTCTTAAATCGCCATAACGCATCTCATTCCTGTGTTTGATGATAACATATAATATTCATTGTGAAGTGTTATTTATACCTCGTATTCACTTCAAAAGAATGTAAATGCGACCCTTCCTTGCTAGGAAATAGCGTTTGCAGAAGTCTACGTATCGTAGCAGTAGGGTTCTAATGCTTCTTAAATATCGATATCCCATCCCATTTCTATGTCTCATGACAAGATATAATATTCATTGCGAAGTGTCATGTGTACCTCGCATACACTTCAAATGAATGTAAATGCGACTCTCCCCTTGCTAGGAAGTAGCGTTTGCAGATGTCTACGAATCGGAGCAACAGTGTCCTAATGCTTCTTAAAACGCGATATCGCTCCTCATTTCTATAATTCATGGTAGGATGTTATATTCATTGCGAAATGTCTTGTATACCTCGCATACACTGCAAATGAATGTAAATGCAACACTTCCTTGCTAGGAAATAGCGTTGGCAGATATCTACGTATCGTAGCATTAGAGTTCTAATGCTTCCCAAAACGCGATATTGCATCTCATTTCTATCTGTCATGATAAGATATAATATCCATTACGAAGTGTTATGTATTCCTCTTCTACACTTCAAATTAATGTTAATGCGACACTTCCTTTCAAGGAAATTACGTTTCCGGATGTCTACGTATCGAAGCAAGCGTGTCATAATGATTCTTAGAACGAGATATCGCATCTCATTTCTATGTTTCATGATAACATATAATATTCATTGCGAAGTGTTATGTATACCTCGCATACACTTCAAATGAATGTAAATGCGACACTTCCTTGCTAGGAAATAACGTTTGCAGATGTCTACGTATCGTAGCAATAGAGTTCTAATGCTTCTTATATCGCGAGATCGCATCTCATATCTATGTTTCACGATAAGATATAATATTCATTGCGAAGTGTTATGTATACCTCGCATACACTTCAAATGAATGTAAATGCGACAGTTCCTTGCTAGGAAGTAGCGATTGCAGATGTCTACGTATCGAAGCAATAGAGTTCTAATGCTTCTTGAAACGGGATATCGCATCTCATTTCCATGTTTCATGATAAGATATAATATTAATTGCGAAGTGTCATGTATAACTCGTATTCACTTCAAAAGAATGTAAATGCGACACTTCCTTGCTTGGAAATAGCGTTTCCGGATGTCTACGTATCGTGTAACGTCAGGCGTACCGCCTGCCACCCTCCGGCGTCCACCTCATCATCCCCAGCATCCGTATCCGGAGCCCCTGCACACGGGCCACCCGCCGACTCGCCGTCCCTACAGAAGGAGACAAAGGTACGAGAGGGAAGAGGGATGCAGCATGCCGCGCCCACGCGCGATCTCCACACACGAGGGGGAGGACTTCACCCCGTATTACGAGGGCGAGGAGCTCTCCGACACGTACTGGGTCGAATCCCCAGCAATCACGAAGCCCTATACGTACTTCTCGTACATGTGGGATTAGAATAAGCACACTACTCACCTATGTACATACACACCAACACACACCTAGATTTAAGTGAATATATGTATATATTTTATTCATGCACGGTTATGTTCCGTGCACTCGCGCGCACACTCGACGCTCGCGGCTCACGCTTAACGCGGGCCGCGCCCCACTCCGAACGGCCGCCCCACCACGAGGGCCGAGCGGCCGCCCTACTCCGACCGTCCGCCCCACCGCGAGGGCCCAGCGACTCGCGCGCCGCGCGACCCGAGGAGGTCGCGGACGCGAGATCCGAGAGTCAGTTCGCGTCTCATCTCCGAACCGGAGAGTTCCCAACTCATCTCCGAACTGGAGAGTTCATATCTCATCTCCGAACCGAGGAGTTCTAATCCAGCATCCGAACGATGCACTTCCGATCCGAGCAATAGGCTCATTCGCAACGAGCAATTAGCTCTAATGCATTCGTCTCTATCCATACTCCCATAGCGGAGTCCGTTCGATACTTTATACTATTTCTAATTCTCATTGTAATCGCTAGTCAGTAACTTAGAATTTAGTCAAGTGTATCTAGTATAGTGAAATCATAGAATATAGTTTATTTTTACCAGATTCAAAGTATCTTTATTCGAGTTCAAATACAATTCCTTAATTCTAATCCACGGGTACGCTCGCGATTATTCTAATTCTATATCTCATCTACGATAGTCTTGAGGCTCGACGACTAGAGCGAACCAGCGCTTAGTTGCTCCATCCTCACTTCTACCGTGTACAGAATATCTTGCGCCCAGGTCGATCCCGGTAAGCTAGAGCGAACCAACGCTTAGCCGTGCCGTATTCAACCGAGGTTCAAGTATTCTCGATGAGCCTTGCACCTCCGACAAAGCGTACACGACGCGCGGGGAGGAGAGAGTTCATTCGTCGTCTCGCTCGGGAATACGTGGGTGATGCACCAGAATATTCAACTTCCTACGTTCGAGTCCTGGTTCCTGTGAAGGAGGTTTCCTTCGCCGCACGACCCGTACGAGTCGCCAATCGTCAGGGCCAAACGCCGATACCTGCCAGCCGGAGTCAACCCGCCTGGACGCTTATTCCCGTAGACGTACCTCCGTTCCAACCGTACGCCGCCGCCATCCCGGTTGCGGATCCAAGGCGCTCCAGGTACCTGGAAAGAGAAATCAGACAGCGGAATCAAGCCTTCGCAAGGTAAGTTTAGTGTTAGTTACCGTTTTATCGAGTCCGAAACGCCAACGAACCCGGTCCGGACGCAATTCGCGTTATTTTCGGGAACGGTTACGACTTTGTGCCACCGTTGCGAGCGCAACCGCACCTCGGGACGTGACACGAAAGTTATTTTTGGTGACAGCGGTGGGATAGCCACGCGTTTCCTCCGGAAATTCTGCCGAAAGGAACCGCGAAACTAGATATGGCAACCCGGACTCCGACAAAAACGCGCCAGCAGACACAGCGAGCCGCCGCGATGGCCGATTCCGAACGCGAAAAACGCACTAGCAGAACGCTTGATTTCCAAGACGCTATCGCCGAGCCTCTTCCTAGTACCGCGCAACAAAATACTTCCGCGAAAAATACGAAAGCGACCGATCCGAGTAATGCCGCGTTGCTCCAGCAAATAGAAATTTTACGCCGTGAATTAGAATCTATTCGCAGAACGCCTGATTTAACGCGCGACGATACCGTTTCGCTGGATATTCATCGGGGAAATCCGCTTTCCGCACATAATTCGAGCTCTGATTTCAATACAAATAGTTCGCAACACGACGAGCTATCGCTTAAGCAGGCCCTCGAAGCCGTGCCGACATTCGATGGTCAGAACATTCCTATTCTTCAGTTTACCCGAGCGTGTAAACGCGCTTATGAGCTTATCCCTAATGGGTGCGAGCGAACTTTCACACGCCTGCTTAAGGGAAAACTCAAGGGTCGTGCCTACGCCGCGCTAGAAGACGAGCCGTGTTACACAATACTCGAATTAACGGACGTTCTTCGCAGCACTTTTTGCTCCGTAAAATCAGCTCATCATTATCGGGGTGAAATTGCAAATATATTCATGCGCGCGAACGAGCACATTCTAGATTATATCGGTCGAGTAAAAGATCTTAGAACGGCCATAATTGATTGCGAAAGGCTTGCTCGACGAGACACACCGGAATCGCTCGACGACGTAGACGCGCTCACTCTACAATGTTTTAAAGACGGTCTCATTCCGGAAATTCGAATGCAGATGACGGTAAATTCATTCGGTACATTGCGAGAAACGTTCGCTCGAGCGCGGGAACTCTATCAAATGCACGAACGTGATTGCAACCGACTAGGTAGATCGCGTGCCGCGCGACCAGAATCGCGCGAAAAACCAGCCGAAGTTATTTGCCGAAAATGTAATAATATCGGACATTACGCGACCGAGTGTCGGCTCAGACCGCCATCGCCGTACCGACCGCAGGAATACCGTGACGCTTACTTGCGATCCAGGGACGTACCGCCTCCTACTCGAGGCCCCGCGTACGAACAACCGAGACAAATCGTAGCCAGGGACGCGCCCAAATTTTGTCGCTATTGCAAGACCCCGGGGCACGAAATAGGCGAGTGCCGCAAAAGACAGTACAACAACGCGGTAAATAAAAATTCGGGAAACGACAATGGCCTCCGCACCCGCCGCGAGACAGGTGGCGAGGCCGCGCACCAAGTCCGTCCTCTCGCCGCGAACAACTCCAACGCGGAAATCGACGAAACGCCGCGATAAACATAACCGGAAAAACTAGCACGCCAAACGTAATTCTAAAATCCGATCTTCTAATTTCACCAACTCGCTTCATGGTGGACACTGGGGCGGAAATAAATATTATAAAACGTTCGGCTCTAAAAGCATCCGCGCGAATCGATAAGTCCGAGATCGTAATAATAACAGGGGTAACCGATGGCAAAACCGCAACCTTAGGGACGGTGAATCTTGTCATTTTCGGTCGCGTCGTCCCTTTTAATGTGGTCGAGGATGATTTTCCCCTTAAACCAAGCGGGATCCTCGGCTCCGGGTTCTGTATGGACGCAGAAATCTCTTTTCCAAATAAAATAATCAAATGGAATGGTAAGAGAATTCCTTTCGAAGACGATATCGAAACACTCGAGGAACCGTCACCGGACTCGAAAATAAAGCCTCTCCTATCGCCGAAACGTAAACAAGCGCCGCGCACGGAATCTATTCCCCCTCCGCCGCCGCGCCCGCCGCGTAAATCATCGCCTCCGCTGAAACGCGATGCAGCAACGAAATCGAAGCTTCGAACGCAAGACAAAGCAGCTTCTCCGAAGTCAGGAGACCGTATCTCCATTCCGCCGAGATCAAATATCGGTATCAAGGTCCGCGTAGTTAATTCGAACCTCGCGGAAGGTATAATTCCCCGTATCGATCTTGCGCCGGGTATATTTTTCGGAAACGCTCTCGTCAGAGTAATTCGGGGCAAAGCGGTAACTCGAATAATTAATTCATCCGACCGCGCCGTCGAAATCGCGTTACCAGAAATCGTACTTGAGCCCGCGCAAATCATGACTCCCCTCCACGAGGAGGATAGTCCGTCGCTGTATCCGGTTTTTTCTAAATCTACTAAATCTAACGTATCCGCCGTACCGATCGGCTCATCCCAAAAAGGGAAAACTTCTATTTCTTTCTCGAGTCAGACACCATATTCGACAATCGAAACTCCTCCTTCGCGTTGCAAAATCGCGAATGTTCAACAGATCTCTTATGCTCAGGCGGTTAAAAATAATATACAACAGGCGCCGTTAAAACAAACATCGAAATCCGCCAATCCTTCGAAATCTCGCCTAGACCGAATTCTTAGTCTCCTCCGTCTCGACCACCTCAACGCAGAGGAAAGAGAGCACGTCGTCCGTCTCGTTCAAAGCACGCAGGAGCTTTTTCACATTGAGGGGGATAAATTAGGACATACGTCAGCAACCACGCACAAGATTCCAACCGTCGACGACCGCCCCGTCAATGTGAAACAATACCGTTTCCCACCAGCTCATAAGGAGGAGATTCGACGACAAGTCGACAAATTTTTACAAAATGGTGTCATCTCTCCGTCAAAATCACCATATAATTCGCCATTGTGGGTTGTCCCAAAGAAACCGGACTCCTTGGGCAACAAGCAATGGCGCGTCGTCATCGACTACCGCGCACTCAATGAGAAATCTGTCGCCGATGCCTATCCCCTCCCTTGCATTACCGAGATACTTGATCAGCTCGGGAGCGCGAAGTATTTTAGTACATTCGATCTCGCGAGCGGATTTCATCAGATCCCAATGGAGCCCGCCGATGCTCCCAAAACCGCTTTTTCGACGCCTCACGGGCATTATGAATTTAAAAGAATGCCATTCGGATTAAAAAATGCGCCAGCGACGTTCCAACGACTTATGGACAATGTCCTGTCCGGTCTCCAGGGGAACGAAATTTTCGTCTATTTGGACGACATTGTTATCTACGCTAGCTCTCTTCAAGAACATCGACTTAAATTCGATAAATTAACTCAACGGCTCAAAGAAGCTAATTTAGTATTGCAGCCGGATAAGTGCGAATTCTTGAGGAGAGAAGTAAGCTATTTGGGTCATATTATCAGTGAGCACGGTGTAAAACCTGACCCTGCGAAAATTAGCGCCGTCAAAAATTTTCCGCGCCCGCGCAACGCGAAACAGATCAAACAATTCCTCGGGCTCGCGGGGTACTACAGGCGGTTCATCGCAAATTTTTCTAACATTGCTAAGCCTCTTACAAATTTGTTAAAAAAAGACGCGCCCTTTGTATGGCGTAACGAGCAAGAGAATTCATTCGTCAAACTCCGAGATTGCCTATGCGAAGCGCCTATCTTGCAGTACCCCAACTTTAAACAACCATTCGTGATAACGACCGACGCGTCCGCCGAAGCTATTGGTGCTATCTTGAGTCAAGGACCAATAGGCCGCGACTTGCCAATCGCGTACACGTCGCGACTGTTAAACGCTGCGGAGAAAAACTACTCCACGATCGAGAAGGAGTGTCTGGCGATTGTCTACGCCGTCCATTACTTTCGTCCATACATATACGGTAATCAATTCAAACTCGTTACCGACCATCGACCGTTAGTGTGGATGAATTCGGTCAAGGACCCGTCAAGTAGACTCGTACGGTGGAGGCTTAAGTTAGCGGAATTTGACTACGAGATGGTCTATAAAAGTGGAAAAACGAACCTTAATGCGGACGCATTGTCGCGGAATCCCGCTCAAATTTTTCCGCTCTCGTATTCAGAAAACTCGGAGGACGACATCTTCGATGTGCCTCCGGAAACCCGTAAAAAGTATACCACACTAGCGCCTCCTCCTACTCCGGTAACATCAGAACCTGAATTACCGACTCCAGGCACGTCCTTCCGTACCAACACAGCACCACCTCCGCAAGTCGCCAGCGACAGCACCGACTTCTATACTCCTGCTCCAAATGAATTTTTCCGACGCGAACCTCTATTTAATTTCAGCCGTGACGCATTATCAACGCGACGAGACAATGTAGTTGTCTTCGTCACGCAATCTGGGCACCCCTATGACACGGGCGCCAAAGATCTAGCAAACGCTGAAAAATTCCTCCTAAACAAAAATCACGTCCTTACCAAAGCCAAAGTCATACAAATCGGAAACGAATTCCAAATCCAGCTTCCAATCATCGAACATTCCACCAGATCAATCAATTTCCAGACCGTAATAGAAACATTCAGATCCTTGTGCGACGTTGTAAACGAATTACAATTACAAACATTTAGTATCGCACAAACCTATCTAGACTCCGTATCCTGGTCCCGAATCCAGAAAATCCTTCAAGACCTGTTTTACGAAACAACTGTCCAGATTACGGTCTGCCAGGGCCTCATTAAAACCCCTTCGGTCGAAGAGCGACTGAAAATAATAAGAGAAAACCACGACTCCCCTGTGGGAGGTCACAAAGGGGTTAATAAAACTTATTCTCGCATCAGACAACAATACTTTTGGCCAAACATGAAAACACAAATACAAGAATATATTGGCAAATGTAAAAGTTGTCAGACAGAGAAACTGGTCCGGGTAAAGACCAGACAGCCTCTCACTTTAACCGACACCCCTGGCAGGGCATTCGATAAGATTTCAATGGACGTAATGGGTCCTCTTCCCGAAACTTCCGACGGTTATACGAGTATCCTCACGATCCAAGATCTCCTCACTAAATACTCAGTCGCAGTTCCTCTCAAAACCACCACCGCAGTAGACATTGCCGAAGCTTTAATAAAAGAATTCATTTGTAAGTTCGGATGCCCGAAAGGCATACTCACGGACCAAGGTTCGAACTTTATAAATAGCTTGATTAAAGCCATAGCAATCAAATTCCGTATTAAGCAATACAAGTCCACTGCGTTCCATCCACAGACAAACGGGTCCGTTGAACGATCTCACCACGTCCTGGCCGAATATCTGAAGCATTACATAGAGTCGAGTAACGATTGGGTGAATTGGTTACCGTATGCAATGTTTTCATACAACACCAGTGTGCACGAGGGTACATTATACACCCCACACGAACTAGTGTTCGGCAGGATAGCTAGGACGCCGTCAGCCACTCCTTTTCAGGACAGCTCTGATAACGAAACTTATAGCGACTATCTTATACAACTTCAGGAGAAAATCTCGAAATCTCAGGATTTGGCTAAAGCCAATCTAGACAATGCGAAACGCCGTTCTAAATATTATTATGACCGAAATCTCAATGTCCAAAACTTCGAGGTAGGCCAATGGGTCTATCTTTTAAAAGAGCCGAACAAACATAAGTTCCAGGCACAATACTCTGGACCGTACCGTATCCTCGAAATTTTGGGCAACTGTAATGTTAAGCTAAATGTAAAAGGGCGCCATAAAATTGTTCATACGAACAAAATCAAAATTTGTAAACGAATGCATAGTATGCAGAGTGTGGATGCTAGTGAAAGAAAAGTGCGAAAAACTGAAAATGAAGTCAGTGAGAGCAGTGACATTCAAACGAACGCTGAAAGTGAAAGCGACGAAAGTGCCTGCAATCCGAAGGAAGCCCGCAGCCACGGTCCAAACTCCAAACGTTATCGCCAGGATCAACCAGGCGAAAAACCTCAGATTCCGCAGCATCCAGCCGACAGGACCAAGAGAAGGATCCAGCATCCCGAAATCTACCCAACAGACAAGAGATCTCGGCATGGCCGAGATTCTTTTTCCAAGGGGGGTGGTGTAACGTCAGGCGTACCGCCTGCCACCCTCCGGCGTCCACCTCATCATCCCCAGCATCCGTATCCGGAGCCCCTGCACACGGGCCACCCGCCGACTCGCCGTCCCTACAGAAGGAGACAAAGGTACGAGAGGGAAGAGGGATGCAGCATGCCGCGCCCACGCGCGATCTCCACACACGAGGGGGAGGACTTCACCCCGTATTACGAGGGCGAGGAGCTCTCCGACACGTACTGGGTCGAATCCCCAGCAATCACGAAGCCCTATACGTACTTCTCGTACATGTGGGATTAGAATAAGCACACTACTCACCTATGTACATACACACCAACACACACCTAGATTTAAGTGAATATATGTATATATTTTATTCATGCACGGTTATGTTCCGTGCACTCGCGCGCACACTCGACGCTCGCGGCTCACGCTTAACGCGGGCCGCGCCCCACTCCGAACGGCCGCCCCACCACGAGGGCCGAGCGGCCGCCCTACTCCGACCGTCCGCCCCACCGCGAGGGCCCAGCGACTCGCGCGCCGCGCGACCCGAGGAGGTCGCGGACGCGAGATCCGAGAGTCAGTTCGCGTCTCATCTCCGAACCGGAGAGTTCCCAACTCATCTCCGAACTGGAGAGTTCATATCTCATCTCCGAACCGAGGAGTTCTAATCCAGCATCCGAACGATGCACTTCCGATCCGAGCAATAGGCTCATTCGCAACGAGCAATTAGCTCTAATGCATTCGTCTCTATCCATACTCCCATAGCGGAGTCCGTTCGATACTTTATACTATTTCTAATTCTCATTGTAATCGCTAGTCAGTAACTTAGAATTTAGTCAAGTGTATCTAGTATAGTGAAATCATAGAATATAGTTTATTTTTACCAGATTCAAAGTATCTTTATTCGAGTTCAAATACAATTCCTTAATTCTAATCCACGGGTACGCTCGCGATTATTCTAATTCTATATCTCATCTACGATAGTCTTGAGGCTCGACGACTAGAGCGAACCAGCGCTTAGTTGCTCCATCCTCACTTCTACCGTGTACAGAATATCTTGCGCCCAGGTCGATCCCGGTAAGCTAGAGCGAACCAACGCTTAGCCGTGCCGTATTCAACCGAGGTTCAAGTATTCTCGATGAGCCTTGCACCTCCGACAAAGCGTACACGACGCGCGGGGAGGAGAGAGTTCATTCGTCGTCTCGCTCGGGAATACGTGGGTGATGCACCAGAATATTCAACTTCCTACGTTCGAGTCCTGGTTCCTGTGAAGGAGGTTTCCTTCGCCGCACGACCCGTACGAGTCGCCAATCGTCAGGGCCAAACGCCGATACCTGCCAGCCGGAGTCAACCCGCCTGGACGCTTATTCCCGTAGACGTACCTCCGTTCCAACCGTACGCCGCCGCCATCCCGGTTGCGGATCCAAGGCGCTCCAGGTACCTGGAAAGAGAAATCAGACAGCGGAATCAAGCCTTCGCAAGGTAAGTTTAGTGTTAGTTACCGTTTTATCGAGTCCGAAACGCCAACGAACCCGGTCCGGACGCAATTCGCGTTATTTTCGGGAACGGTTACGACTTTGTGCCACCGTTGCGAGCGCAACCGCACCTCGGGACGTGACAATCGTAGCAGCAGAGATCTAAATCTTCATAAATTCAAGGTATCGCATCTCATTTCTATGTTTCATGATGAGATATTATATTCATTGCGAAGTGTCATGTACACCTCGTATTAACATCAAAGGAATGTAAATGCGACACTTCCTTGCTAGGAAATAGCGTCTGCAGATGTCTACGTATCGAAGCAATGGTGTTCTAATGCTTCTTAAAACGCGATATCGCATCTCATTTCTATGTTTCATAATAAGATATAATATTCAATGCGAATTGTCATGTATACCTCGCATATACTTCAACTGAATGTAAATGCGACACTTCCGTGCTAGGAAATAGCGATGGCAGATGTCTACGTTTCGAAGCAAGAGAGATCTAATGCTTCTTAAAACGAGATATCGCATCTCATTTCTATGCTACATGATAAGATATAATATTCATTGCGAAGTGCCACTTATACCTCGCATACACTTCAAATGAATGTAAATGCGACAATTCCTTGCTAGGAAATAGCGTTTGCAGGTGTCTACGTATCGTAGCAGCTGAGTTCTAATGCTTCTTAAAACATGATATCGCATCTCATTTCTATGTTTCATGATAAGATATAATATTCATTGCGACGTGTCATGTATACCTCGTATTCAAATCAAAAGAATGTAAATGCGACACTTCCATGCTAGGAAATAGCGTTTGCATATGTCTCCGTATAGAAGCAATAGAGCTCTAATGCTCCTTAAATCGCGATATCGCATTTCATTTCTATGTTCCGTTATAAGATATAATATTCATTGGGAAGTGTTATGTATACCACGTATTCACTTCAAAGGAATGTAAATGCGACACTTCCTTGCAATTAAATAGCGTCCGCAGATGTCTACGTATCGTAGCAATTGAGTTCTAATGCTTCTCAGAACGCGATATCGCATCTCATTTCTATGTTTCATGATAAGATATAATATGCATTGCGAAGTTACATGTATACCTCGTATTCACTTCAAAAGAATGTAAATGCGACACTTCCCTGCTATTAAATAGCGTTTGCAGATGTCTACGTATCGTAGCAATAGATTTCTAATGCATCTTAAATCGCGATATCGCATCTCATTTCTATGTTTCATGATAAGATATAATATTCATTGCGAAGTGTCATGTATACCTCGTATTCAATCCAAAAGAATGTATTTGCGACACTTCCATGCTGCGAAATAGCGTTCGCAGGTATCTACGTATCGTAGCAATAGAGTTCTAATGCTTCTTAAACCGCGATATCGCATCTAATTTCTATGTTTCGTGATAAGGTATAATATACATCGTGGAGTGTGATGTATATCTCGCAGACACTTCAAATGAATGTAAATGCGACACTTCCTTGCTAGGAAGTAGCGTTTGCAGATGCCTACGTATTGTCACGTCCCGAGGTGCGGTTGCGCTCGCAACGGTGGCACAAAGTCGTAACCGTTCCCGAAAATAACGCGAATTGCGTCCGGACCGGGTTCGTTGGCGTTTCGGACTCGATAAAACGGTAACTAACACTAAACTTACCTTGCGAAGGCTTGATTCCGCTGTCTGATTTCTCTTTCTAGGTACCTGGAGCGCCTTGGATCCGCAACCGGGATGGCGGCGGCGTACGGCTGGAACGGAGGTACGGGTCGTGCGGCGAAGGAAACCTCCTTCACAGGTACCAGGACTCGAACGCAGGAAATTGAATATTCTGGTGCATCACCCACGTATTCCCGAGCGAGACGACGAATAAACTCTCTCCTCCCCGCGCGTCGTGTACGCTTTGTCGGAGGTGCAAGGCTCGTCGAGAATACTTGAACTTCGGTCGAGTACGGCGCGGCTAAGCGTTGGTTCGCTCTAGCTTACCGGGATCAACCTGGGCGCAAGATATTCTGTATACGGTAGAAGTGAGGATGGAGCAACTAAGCGCTGGTTCGCTCTAGTCGTCGAGCCTCAAGACTATCGCAGATGAGATATAGAAATAGAATAATCGCGAGCGTACCCGTGGAGTAGAATTAAGGAATTGTATTTGGACTCGAATAAAGATACTTTGAATCTGGTAAAAATAAACTATATTCTATGATTTCACTATACTAAATACACTTGACTAAGTTCTAAGTTACTGACTAGCGATTACAATGAGAATTAGAAATAGTATAAAGTATCGAATGGACTCCGCTATGGGAGTATGGATAGAGACGAATGCATTAGAGCTAATTGCTCGTTGCGAATGAGCCTATTGCTCGGATCGGAAGTGCATCGTTCGGATGCTGGATTAGAACTCCTCGGTTCGGAGATGAGATACGAACTCTCCAGTTCGGAGATGAGATACCAACTCTCCCGTTCGGAGGTGAGATTGGAACTGACTCTCGGATCTCGCGTCCGCGACCTCCTCGGGTCGCGCGGCGCGCGAGTCGCTGGGCCCTCGCGGTGGGGCGGACGGTCGGAGTAGGGCGGCCGCTCGGCCCTCGTGGTGGGGCGGCCGTTCGGAGTGGGGCGCGGCCCGCGTTAAGCGTGAGCCGCGAGCGTCGAGTGTGCGCGCGAGTGCACGGAACATAACCGTGCATGAATAAAATATATACATATATTCACTTAAATCTAGGTGTGTGTTGGTGTGTATGTACATAGGTGAGTAGTGTGCTTATTCTAATCCCACATGTACGAGAAGTACGTATAGGGCTTCGTGATCGCTGGGGATTCGACCCAGTATGTGTCGGAGAGCTCCTCGCCCTCGTAATACGGGGTGAAGTCCTCCCCCTCGTGTGTGGAGATCGCGCGTGGGCGCGGCATGCTGCATCCCTCTTCCCTCTCGTATCTTTGTCTCCTTCTGTAGGGACGGCGAGTCGGCGGGTGGCCCGTGTGCAGGGGCTCCGGATGCGGATGCTGGGGATGATGAGGTGGGCGTCGGAGGGTGGCAGGCGGTACGCCTGACGTTACACCACCCCCCTTGGAAAAAGAATCTCGGCCATGCCGAGATCTCTTGTCTGTTGGGTAGATTTCGGGATGCTGGATCCTTCTCTTGGTCCTGTCGGCTGGATGCTGCGGAATCTGAGGTTTTTCGCCTGGTTGATCCTGGCGATAACGTTTGGAGATTGGACCGTGACTGCGGGCTTCCTTCGGATTGCAGGCACTTTCGTCGCTTTCACTTTCAGCGTTCGTTTGAATGTCACTGCTCTCACTGACTTCATTTTCAGTTTTTCGCACTTTTCTTTCACTAGCATCCACACTCTGCATACTATGCATTCGTTTACAAATTTTGATTTTGTTCGTATGAACAATTTTATGGCGCCCTTTTACATTCAGCTTAACATTACAATTGCCCAAAATTTCGAGGATACGGTACGGTCCAGAATACTGTGCCTGGAACTTATGTTTGTTCGGCTCTTTTAAAAGATAGACCCATTGGCCTACCTCGAAGTTTTGGACATTGAGATTTCGGTCATAATAATATTTAGAACGGCGTTTCGCATTGTCTAGATTGGCTTTAGCCAAATCCTGAGATTTCGAGATTTTTTCCTGAAGTTGTATAAGATAGTCGCTATAAGTTTCGTTATCAGAGCTGTCCTGAAAAGGAGTGGCTGACGGCGTCCTAGCTATCCTGCCGAACACTAGTTCGTGTGGGGTGTATAATGTACCCTCGTGCACACTGGTGTTGTATGAAAACATTGCGTACGGTAACCAATTCACCCAATCGTTACTCGACTCTATGTAATGCTTCAGATATTCGGCCAGGACGTGGTGAGATCGTTCAACGGACCCGTTTGTCTGTGGATGGAACGCAGTGGACTTGTATTGCTTAATACGGAATTTGATTGCTATGGCTTTAATCAAGCTGTTTATAAAGTTCGAACCTTGGTCCGTGAGTATGCCTTTCGGGCATCCGAATTTACAAATGAATTCTTTTATTAAAGCTTCGGCAATGTCTACTGCGGTGGTGGTTTTGAGAGGAACTGCGACTGAGTATTTAGTGAGGAGATCTTGGATCGTGAGGATACTTGTATAACCGTCGGAAGTTTCGGGAAGAGGACCCATTACGTCCATTGAAATCTTATCGAATGCCCTGCCAGGGGTGTCGGTTAAAGTGAGAGGCTGTCTGGTCTTTACCCGGACCAGTTTCTCTGTCTGACAACTTTTACATTTGCCAATATATTCTTGTATTTGTGTTTTCATGTTTGGCCAAAAGTATTGTTGTCTGATGCGAGAATAAGTTTTATTAACCCCTTTGTGACCTCCCACAGGGGAGTCGTGGTTTTCTCTTATTATTTTCAGTCGCTCTTCGACCGAAGGGGTTTTAATGAGGCCCTGGCAGACCGTAATCTGGACAGTCGTTTCGTAAAACAGGTCCTGAAGGATTTTCTGGATTCGGGACCAGGATACGGAGTCTAGATAGGTTTGTGCGATACTAAATGTTTGTAATTGTAATTCGTTTACAACGTCACACAAGGATCTGAATGTTTCTATTACGGTCTGGAAATTGATTGATCTGGTGGAATGTTCGATGATTGGAAGCTGGATTTGGAATTCGTTTCCGATTTTTATGACTTTGGCTTTGGTAAGGACGTGATTTTTGTTTAGGAGGAATTTTTTAGCGTTCGCAAGATCTTTGGCGCCCGTGTCATAGGGGTGCCCAGATTGCGTGACGAAGACAACTACATTGTCTCGTCGCGTTGATAATGCGTCACGGCTGAAATTAAACAGAGGTTCGCGTCGGAAAAATTCATTTGGAGCAGGAGTATAGAAGTCGGTGCTGTCGCTGGCGACTTGCGGAGGTGATGCTGTGTTGGTACGGGAGGACGTGCCTGGAGTCGGTAATTCAGGTTCTGATGTTACCGGAGTAGGAGGAGGCGCTAGTGTGGTATACTTTTTACGGGTTTCCGGAGGCACATCGAAGATGTCGTCCTCCGAGTTTTCTGAATACGAGAGCGGAAAAATTTGAGCGGGATTCCGCGACAATGCGTCCGCATTAAGGTTCGTTTTTCCACTTTTATAGACCATCTCGTAGTCAAATTCCGCTAACTTAAGCCTCCACCGTACGAGTCTACTTGACGGGTCCTTGACCGAATTCATCCACACTAACGGTCGATGGTCGGTAACGAGTTTGAATTGATTACCGTATATGTATGGACGAAAGTAATGGACGGCGTAGACAATCGCCAGACACTCCTTCTCGATCGTGGAGTAGTTTTTCTCCGCAGCGTTTAACAGTCGCGACGTGTACGCGATTGGCAAGTCGCGGCCTATTGGTCCTTGACTCAAGATAGCACCAATAGCTTCGGCGGACGCGTCGGTCGTTATCACGAATGGTTGTTTAAAGTTGGGGTACTGCAAGATAGGCGCTTCGCATAGGCAATCTCGGAGTTTGACGAATGAATTCTCATGCTCGTTACGCCATACAAAGGGCGCGTCCTTTTTTAACAAATTCGTTAGAGGCTTAGCAATATTGGAAAAATTTGCGATGAACCGCCTGTAGTATCCCGCGAGCCCGAGGAATTGTTTGATCTGTTTCGCGTTGCGCGGGCGCGGAAAATTTTTGACGGCGCTAATTTTCGCAGGGTCAGGTTTTACACCGTGCTCACTGATAATATGACCCAAATAGCTTACTTCTCTCCTCAAGAATTCGCACTTATCCGGCTGCAATACTAAATTAGCTTCTTTGAGCCGTTGAGTTAATTTATCGAATTTAAGTCGATGTTCTTGAAGAGAGCTAGCGTAGATAACAATGTCGTCCAAATAGACGAAAATTTCGTTCCCCTGGAGACCGGACAGGACATTGTCCATAAGTCATTGGAACGTCGCTGGCGCATTTTTTAATCCGAATGGCATTCTTTTAAATTCATAATGCCCGTGAGGCGTCGAAAAAGCGGTTTTGGGAGCATCGGCGGGCTCCATTGGGATCTGGTGAAATCCGCTCGCGAGATCGAATGTACTAAAATACTTCGCGCTCCCGAGCTGATCAAGTATCTCGGTAATGCAAGGGAGAGGATAGGCATCGGCGACAGATTTCTCATTGAGTGCGCGGTAGTCGATGACGACGCGCCATTGCTTGTTGCCCAAGGAGTCCGGTTTCTTTGGGACAACCCACAATGGCGAATTATATGGTGATTTTGACGGAGAGATGACACCATTTTGTAAAAATTTGTCGACTTGTCGTCGAATCTCCTCCTTATGAGCTGGTGGGAAACGGTATTGTTTCACATTGACGGGGCGGTCGTCGACGGTTGGAATCTTGTGCGTGGTTGCTGACGTATGTCCTAATTTATCCCCCTCAATGTGAAAAAGCTCCTGCGTGCTTTGAACGAGACGGACGACGTGCTCTCTTTCCTCTGCGTTGAGGTGGTCGAGACGGAGGAGACTAAGAATTCGGTCTAGGCGAGATTTCGAAGGATTGGCGGATTTCGATGTTTGTTTTAACGGCGCCTGTTGTACATTATTTTTAACCGCCTGAGCATAGGAGATTTGCTGAGTATTCGCGATTTTGCAACGCGAAGGAGGAGTTTCGAGTGTCGAATATGGTGTCTGACTCGAGAAAGAAATAGAAGTTTTCCCTTTTTGGGATGAGCCGATCGGTACGGCGGATACGTTAGATTTAGTAGATTTAGAAAAAACCGGATACAGCGACGGACTATCCTCCTCGTGGAGGGGAGTCATGATTTGCGCGGGCTCAAGTACGATTTCTGGTAACGCGATTTCGACGGCGCGGTCGGATGAATTAATTATTCGAGTTACCGCTTTGCCCCGAATTACTCTGACGAGAGCGTTTCCGAAAAATATACCCGGCGCAAGATCGATACGGGGAATTATACCTTCCGCGAGGTTCGAATTAACTACGCGGACCTTGATACCGATATTTGATCTCGGCGGAATGGAGATACGGTCTCCTGACTTCGGAGAAGCTGCTTTGTCTTGCGTTCGAAGCTTCGATTTCGTTGCTGCATCGCGTTTCAGCGGAGGCGATGATTTACGCGGCGGGCGCGGCGGCGGAGGGGGAATAGATTCCGTGCGCGGCGCTTGTTTACGTTTCGGCGATAGGAGAGGCTTTATTTTCGAGTCCGGTGACGGTTCCTCGAGTGTTTCGATATCGTCTTCGAAAGGAATTCTCTTACCATTCCATTTGATTATTTTATTTGGAAAAGAGATTTCTGCGTCCATACAGAACCCGGAGCCGAGGATCCCGCTTGGTTTAAGGGGAAAATCATCCTCGACCACATTAAAAGGGACGACGCGACCGAAAATGACAAGATTCACCGTCCCTAAGGTTGCGGTTTTGCCATCGGTTACCCCTGTTATTATTACGATCTCGGACTTATCGATTCGCGCGGATGCTTTTAGAGCCGAACGTTTTATAATATTTATTTCCGCCCCAGTGTCCACCATGAAGCGAGTTGGTGAAATTAGAAGATCGGATTTTAAAATTACGTTTGGCGTGCTAGTTTTTCCGGTTATGTTTATCGCGGCGTTTCGTCGATTTCCGCGTTGGAGTTGTTCGCGGCGAGAGGACGGACTTGGTGCGCGGCCTCGCCACCTGTCTCGCGGCGGGTGCGGAGGCCATTGTCGTTTCCCGAATTTTTATTTACCGCGTTGTTGTACTGCCTTTTGCGGCACTCGCCTATTTCGTGCCCCGGGGTCTTGCAATAGCGACAAAATTTGGGCGCGTCCCTGGCTACGATTTGTCTCGGTTGTTCGTACGCGGGGCCTCGAGTAGGGGGCGGTACGTCCCTGGATCGCAAGTAAGCGTCACGGTATTCCTGCGGTCGGTACGGCGATGGCGGTCTGAACCGACACTCGGTCGCGTAATGTCCGATATTATTACATTTTCGGCAAATAATCTCGGCTGGTTTTTCACGCGATTCTGGTCGCGCGACACGCGATCTACCTAGTCGGTTGCAATCACGTTCGTGCATTTGATAGAGCTCCCGCGCTCGAGCGAACGTTTCTCGCAATGTACCGAATGAATTTATAGTCATTTGCATTCGAATTTCCGGAATGAGACCGTCTTTAAAACATTGTAGAGTGAGCGCGTCTACGTCATCGAGCGATTCCGGTGTGTCTCGTCGAGCAAGCCTTTCGCAATCAATTATAGCGGTTCTAAGATCTTTTACTCGACCGATGTAATCTAGAATGTGCTCGTTCGCGCGCATAAATATATTGGCAAGTTCACCCCGATAATGATGAGCTGATTTTACGGAGCAAAATGTGCTGCGAAGAACGTCCGTTAATTCGAGTATTGTGTAACACGGCTCGTCTTCTAGCGCGGCGTAGGCACGACCCTTGAGTTTTCCCTTAAGCAGGCGTGTGAAGGTTCGCTCGCACCCATTAGGGATAAGCTCATAAGCGCGTTTACACGCTCGGGTAAACTGAAGAATGGGAATGTTCTGACCGTCGAATGTCGGCACGGCTTCGAGGGCCTGCTTAAGCGATAGCTCGTCGTGTTGCGAACTATTTGTATTGAAATCAGAGCTCGAATTATGTGCGGAAAGCGGATTTCCCCGAGGAATATCCAGCGAAACGGTATCGTCGCGCGTTAAATCAGGCGTTCTGCGGATAGATTCTATTTCACGACGTAGAATTTCTATTTGCTGGAGCAACGCGGCATTACTAGGATCGGTCGTTTTCGTATTTTTCGCGGAAGTATTTTGTTGCGCGGTACTAGGAAGAGGCTCGGAGATAGCGTCTTGGAAGTCGAGCGTTCTGCTAGTGCGTTTTTCGCGTTCGGAATCGGCCATCGCGGCGGCTCGCTGTGTCTGCTGGCGCGTTTTTGTCGGAGTCCGGGTTGCCATATCTAGTTTCGCGGTTCCTTTCGGCGGAATTTCCGGAGGAAACGCGTGGCTATCCCACCGCTGTCACCAAAAATAACTTTCGTGTCACGTCCCGAGGTGCGGTTGCGCTCGCAACGGTGGCACAAAGTCGTAACCGTTCCCGAAAATAACGCGAATTGCGTCCGGACCGGGTTCGTTGGCGTTTCGGACTCGATAAAACGGTAACTAACACTAAACTTACCTTGCGAAGGCTTGATTCCGCTGTCTGATTTCTCTTTCTAGGTACCTGGAGCGCCTTGGATCCGCAACCGGGATGGCGGCGGCGTACGGCTGGAACGGAGGTACGGGTCGTGCGGCGAAGGAAACCTCCTTCACAGGTACCAGGACTCGAACGCAGGAAATTGAATATTCTGGTGCATCACCCACGTATTCCCGAGCGAGACGACGAATAAACTCTCTCCTCCCCGCGCGTCGTGTACGCTTTGTCGGAGGTGCAAGGCTCGTCGAGAATACTTGAACTTCGGTCGAGTACGGCGCGGCTAAGCGTTGGTTCGCTCTAGCTTACCGGGATCAACCTGGGCGCAAGATATTCTGTATACGGTAGAAGTGAGGATGGAGCAACTAAGCGCTGGTTCGCTCTAGTCGTCGAGCCTCAAGACTATCGCAGATGAGATATAGAAATAGAATAATCGCGAGCGTACCCGTGGAGTAGAATTAAGGAATTGTATTTGGACTCGAATAAAGATACTTTGAATCTGGTAAAAATAAACTATATTCTATGATTTCACTATACTAAATACACTTGACTAAGTTCTAAGTTACTGACTAGCGATTACAATGAGAATTAGAAATAGTATAAAGTATCGAATGGACTCCGCTATGGGAGTATGGATAGAGACGAATGCATTAGAGCTAATTGCTCGTTGCGAATGAGCCTATTGCTCGGATCGGAAGTGCATCGTTCGGATGCTGGATTAGAACTCCTCGGTTCGGAGATGAGATACGAACTCTCCAGTTCGGAGATGAGATACCAACTCTCCCGTTCGGAGGTGAGATTGGAACTGACTCTCGGATCTCGCGTCCGCGACCTCCTCGGGTCGCGCGGCGCGCGAGTCGCTGGGCCCTCGCGGTGGGGCGGACGGTCGGAGTAGGGCGGCCGCTCGGCCCTCGTGGTGGGGCGGCCGTTCGGAGTGGGGCGCGGCCCGCGTTAAGCGTGAGCCGCGAGCGTCGAGTGTGCGCGCGAGTGCACGGAACATAACCGTGCATGAATAAAATATATACATATATTCACTTAAATCTAGGTGTGTGTTGGTGTGTATGTACATAGGTGAGTAGTGTGCTTATTCTAATCCCACATGTACGAGAAGTACGTATAGGGCTTCGTGATCGCTGGGGATTCGACCCAGTATGTGTCGGAGAGCTCCTCGCCCTCGTAATACGGGGTGAAGTCCTCCCCCTCGTGTGTGGAGATCGCGCGTGGGCGCGGCATGCTGCATCCCTCTTCCCTCTCGTATCTTTGTCTCCTTCTGTAGGGACGGCGAGTCGGCGGGTGGCCCGTGTGCAGGGGCTCCGGATGCGGATGCTGGGGATGATGAGGTGGGCGTCGGAGGGTGGCAGGCGGTACGCCTGACGTTACAGTATCGAAGCAATAGAGTTCTAATGCTTCTTAAATCGCCATATAGCATCTCATTTCTATGTTTCATGATAAGATATAATATTCATTGTGGAGTGTTATGTATACGTCGTATTCACTTCAGATGAATGTATATGCGACACTTCCTTGCTAGGAAATAGCGTTTCTAGATGTCTACGTATCGAAGCAAAAGAGTTGTAATGCTTCTTCATACGTGATATCAGATCTCAGTTCTATGTTTCATGCTAAGATATAATAGGCATTGCGAAGTGTTGTATATACCTCGTCTACACTTCAAAATAATGTAAATGCCACACATCCTTGGTAGGGATAGCGTTTCCAGATGTCTACGTATCGAAGCTATAAGGTTCTGATGCTTCTTAACACGCGACATCGCACATCAGTTATATGTTTCATGATGAGATATAATATTCACTGAAAAGTGTAATGAATACCTCGTCTACACTTCAAAGGGATGTAAATGCCACACTTCCTTGCTAGGGAATGCGTTTCTAGATGTATACGTATCGAAGCAATAGGGTACTAATACTTCTTAAAACGCGATATAGCATCTCATTTCTATGTTTCATGATAAGATACAATGTTCATTGTGAACTGTTAGGTATACCTCGTCTACACTTCAAAAGAATGTAAACGCCGCACTTCCTTCCAAGGAAATACCGTTTCCAGATGTCTACGTATCGAAGCAACAGAGTTGTGACGCTTCTTAAAACGCGATATCGCATCCCACTTTGATTTTTCATGATAAGATATAGTATTCATTGCGAAGTGTTGTGTATACCTCGTCCACACTTCAAAAGAATGTAAATGCCACACTTCCTTACTAAGAAATAGAGTTTCCAGATGAATAAATATCCAAGCAATAGAGTTGTCATGCTTCGTAAAACGCGATATCGCAGCTCAATTCTATGTTTCACGATAGGAAATAATATCCATTGCGAAGTGTTATGTATACCTCGTATGATCTTCAGAAGAATGTAAATACAACACATACTTGCTAGGGAATAACGATTCCAGATGTCTACGTATCGAAGCAATAGAGTTATCATGCTTCTTAAAACGCGATATCGCATCTCATTTCTATGTTTCACGATAAGATATAATATTCATCGCGGAGTGTTGTGTACACCTCTTTTACAATTCAATGGAATGTAAATGTCAAACGTCCTTGCTAGGAACTAGCGTTTCCAGAAATCTACGTATCGAAGCAATAGTGTTCTAATGCCTCTTAGAACGCGATATCGCTATTCATTTCTATGTTTCATGATTAGATATAGTATTCATTGCGAAGTGTTATGTATACATCGTCTACACTTCTCAAGAATGTAAATGCCACACTTCCTTGCTAGGAAATAGCGTTTGCAGATGGCTACGTATCGAAGCAATAGAGTCCAAATGCTTCTTAAATCGCGATATCGCATCTCATTTCTATGATTCATGATAAGATATAATATTCATTGCGAAGTGTCATGTATACCTCGTATTCACTTCAAAATAATGTAAATGCGACACATACTTGCTAGGAAATAGCGTTTCCAGTTGTCTAGGTATCGAAACAATAGAGTTCTAATGCTTCTAAAAGTAGATGTCGCATCTCATTTCTATGTTTCAGGATAAGATATA
Source organism: Xylocopa sonorina (assembly GCF_050948175.1). Classification (NCBI taxonomy): domain Eukaryota; kingdom Metazoa; phylum Arthropoda; class Insecta; order Hymenoptera; family Apidae; genus Xylocopa; species Xylocopa sonorina. Next base: position 124,351 of record NW_027490262.1, on the reverse strand, counting down.
ATATTCATTGCGAAGTGACATGTATACATCGAATTCACTTCAAAAGAATGTAAATGCGACACTCCCTTGCTAGGAAATAGCGTTTGCAGATGTCTATGTATCGTAGCAATAGAGTTCTAATTCTCCTTAAAACGCGATATCGCATCTCATTTCTATGTTTCATGATAAGATATAATATTCATTGCGAAGTGTCTTGTATACCTCGCACACACTTCAAATGGATATAATTGCGACACTTCCTTGCTAGGTAATAGCGTTGGCAGATGTCTACGTATCGATGCAAAAGAGATCTACTGCTTCTTAAATCGCCATATAGCATCTCATTCCTATGTTTCATCATAAGATATAATAATAATTGCGAAGTGTCTTGTATACCTCGCATACACTTCAAATGATTGTAAATGCGACACTTCCTTGCTAGGATATAGGGATGGCAGATGTCTACGTATCAAAGCAAAAGAGTTCTAATGCTTCTTAAAACGAGCTATCGCATCTCATTTCTATGTTTAGCGATAAGATATAATATTCATTGCGGAGTGTCACGTATACCTCGTATTCACTTCAAATGAATGTAAATGCGACACTTCCTTGCTAAGAAGTCGCGTTTGCAAATGTCTACGTATCGAGCAATAGGATTCTAATGCTTCTGAAATCGCAATATCGCATCTCATTTCTATATCTCATGATAAGATATATTATTCATTGTGGAGTGTTATGTATACCTCGTATTCACTTCAAATGAATGTAAATGCGACACTTCCTTGCCAGGAAATAGCGTTTGCAGATGTCTAAATATCGAAGCAATAGAGTTTTAATGCTTCTTAAAAAGAGATAACGCATCACAATTCTATGTTTCATGATAAGATTTACTATTCATTGTGGTGTGATGTGTATACCTGGTATTCACTTCAAAACAATGCGAATGCGACACTTCCTTGCTATGGAATTAGCGTTTGCAGATGTCTACGTATCGTAGCAACATAGTTCTAATGCTTGTAAAAATTCGATATCGCATCTCATTTCTATGTTTCGTGATAAGATATAATATTCATTGCGTAGTGTCATGTATATCTCGTACTCACTTCAAAAGAATGTACCTGCGGCACTTACTTGCTAGGAAATAGCGATTGCAGATGTCTGCGTATCGAAGCCATAGAGTTCTAAAGCTTCTTAAAACGCGATATCGCATCTCATTTCTATGTGTCATGATAAGATATAATATCCATTACGAAGTGCTATGTATTCCTCTTCTACACTTCAAAAGCATGTAAATGCGACACTTCGTTGCTAGGAAATAGCGTCTGTATATATCTACGTATCGAAGCAATAGAGTTCTAATGCTTCTTAAAACGCCATGTCGCATCTCATTTCTATGATATATGATAAGACATAATATTCATTGCGGATTGTCATGTGTAACTCGTATTCACTTCAAAGGAACGTAAATGCGACACTTCCTTGCTAGGAAGTAGCGTTTGCAGATGTCTACGTATCGAAGCAATAGAATACTAAAGCTTCTTAAATCGCGATATCGCATCTCAATACTATTTTTCATGATAAGATATAATATACATTGTGGAGTGTTATGTATACCTCGTATTCACTTCAAAAGAATGTAAATGCGACACTACCTTGCTAGGAAATAGCGTCTGCAGATATCTACGTATCGAAGCAATAGAGTTCTAATGCTTCTTAAAACGCGATATCGCATCACATTCCTATGTTTCATGATAGGATATAATATTCACTGCGAAAAGCCACTTATACCTCGCATACCCATCAAATGAATGTAAATGCGACACTTCATTGGTAGGAAATAGCGTTGGCAGATATCTACGTGTCGAAGCTACAGAGTTCTAATGCTTCTTAAAACGCGATATCGCATCTCATTTCTATGTTTCATGATAAGATATAATATTCATTGCGAATTGTCATGTATACCTCGTATTCACTTCAAAAGAATGTAAAAGCGACATTTCCTTGCTAGGAAATAGCGTTTGCAGAAGTCTACGTATAATAACAATAGTGTTCTAATGCTTCACAAAACGCGATATCGCATCTCATTTCTATGTTTCATGATCAGATATAATATTCATTGCGAAGTGCCATGCATATCTCGTATTCACTTCAAATGAATGTAAATGCGACACTTCCTTGCTAGGAAAAAGCGTTTAAAAGATGTCTACGTATCGAAGCAATAGAGTTCTACTGCTTCTTAAAACGGGATAACGCACTTCATTTCTATGTATCATGATAAGATATAATATTCATTGCGAAGTGTTACGTATACCTCGTCTACTCTTCAAAAGAATGTAAGTGCCACAATTTCTTGCTAGGAAATAGCGTTTCCATATGTCTACGTATCGAGGTAATGTAGTTCTAATGCTTCTTAAAAGGCCATATCGCATCTCAGTTTTATGTTTCATGATAAGATATAATTTTCATGCGACGTGTTATGTATACCTCGTCTACACTTCAAAAGAATGTAAATGCCACACATCCTTTCTAGAGAATGCGTTTCCAGATGTCTACATATCGAAGCAATGAAGTTCTACTGTTCCTTAGGACGCGATATCGCATCTCATTCCTATGTACCATGATAAGATATAATATTCATTGCGAAGTGTCATGTATACCTCGCATACACTTCAAATGAATGTAAATGCGACACTTCCTTCCTAGGAAATAGTTTTTGCAGATGTCTACGTATCGTAGCATTAGAGTTCTAATGCTTCTCAAAACGCGATATCGCATCTCATTCCTATGTTTCATGATAAGATATAATTTTCATTGCGAAGTGTCTTGTATACCTCGCATACACTTCAAATGGATATAATTGCGACACTTCCTTGCTAGGTAATAGCGTTGGCAGATGTCTACGTATCGATGCAAAAGAGATCTACTGCTTCTTAAATCGCCATATAGCATCTCTTTTCTATGGTCTATGATAAGATATAATATTCATTGTGCAGAGTTATGTATACCTCGTATTCACTTCAAAAGAATGTAAATGCGACACTTCCTTGCTAGGAAATAGCGTTTGCAGAAGTCTACGTATCGTAGCAATAGGGTTCTAATGCTTCTTATATCGCGATATCGCATATCATTTCCATGTTTCATGATAAGATATAATATTCATTTCGAAGTATCACGTATACCTCGCATACACTTAATATGAATGTAAATGCAACACTTCCTTGCTAGGAAATAGAGTTTGCAGATGTCTACGTATCGTAGCAATAGGGTTCTAACTCATCCAAAACGCGATATCGCATCTCATTTCTATGTGTCATGATGAGATATAATATTCATTGCGAAGTGTCATATATAACTCGTATTTACTTCAAAAGAATGTAAATGCGACACTTCCTTGCTAGGAAATAGCGTTTCCAGATGCCTACGTATAGAAACAATAGCGTTCTAATGCTTCTTAAAACGAGACTTCGCATCTCAGTCCTATGTTTCATGATGAGATATAATATTCATTGCGAAGTGTCATGTATACCTCGTATTCACTTCAAATGAATGTAAATGCGACACTTGCTTGCTAGGAAATAGCGTTTGCAGATGTCTACGTATCGAAGCAATAGAGTTTTAATGCTCCTTAAATCGCGATATCGCATCTCATTTCTATGTTTCATGATAAGGTACATTATTCACTGTGGAGTGTTATGTATTCCTCGTATTCACTTCAAAACAATGTAAACGCGACACTTCCTTGCTATTAAATAGCGTTTGCAGACGTCTACGTATCGAAGCAACAGTGCTCCAGTGCTTCTTAAATCGCGATATCGCATCTCATTACTATGTTTCATGATACGATATAATATTCATTGTGGACTGTTATGTATACTTCGTAAGCGCTCCAAAAGAGTGTAAGTGCAACACTTCCTTGATATGAAATAGCGTTTGCAGATGTCTACGTATCGTTGCAATAGATTTCTAATGCTTTTTAAATCGCGATATTGCATCTCATTTCTATGTATCATGATGAGATATACCATTCATTGTGGAGTGTTATGTATACCTCGTATTCACTTCAAAAGAATGTAAATACGACGCTTCCTTCCTTGGAAATAGCGTTTGCAGATGTCTCCGTATCGAAGCAATAGTTTTCTAATGCTTCTTATATCGTGATATCGTATCTCTTTCCTATATTTCATGACATGATATAATATTCATTGTGGAGATTTATGTATACCTCGTATTGAATTCAAAAGAATGTGAGTGCGACTCTTCCTTTCTATTAAATAGCTTTTGCAGATGTCTACGTATCGAAGCAATAGTGTTCCAGTGCTTCTTAAATCGCGATATCGCATCTCATTTCTATGTTTCCTGGCAAGTTATAATGTTCATTGCGAAGTGTCATGTATACCTCGTATTCACTGCAAATGAATGTAAATGCGACACTTCCTTGCTAGGAAATAGTTTTTGCAGATGTCTACGTATCGTAGCATTAGAGTTCTAATGCTTCTCAAAACGCGATATCGCATCTTATTTCTATGTTTCATGATAAGGTACAATATTCATTGCGAAGTGTCATGTATACCTCGTATACACTTCAAATGAATGTAAATGCGACACTTCCTTGCTAGGATATAGCGTTTGCAGATGTGTACTTATCGAGGCAATAGAGTTCTAATGCTTCTTAACACATTGAGGACGGGGCGCTGCGCGTTCAACACGCGCTCACGGATCGCAGATTTTCGAACGCTCCAAAAACATGCTTGGCATGTGACAGGAAGTGGATACGCATTTTACTTAATATGCATTTAGTATTTATAAATAATTGTATACATATAGTTCATATATCTGTATATCTGTTTTCATTACATCTATGCGTCATTTCGCTGCTTTTATAGAGGGCTAATTCATAAAATAAATTTTTGTTATCAAGTATCAGTAACAGGTTGATTGAAAATATAGATAGTACTCAAAAAACTGTTACCTTCCAATTTTAAATCACGAGGTTTGAAATTCTAAAATGCAGATCAATGAAACACTTTATAAGATACGATACGTACGACGATCCGCACAGATCAGCCGGCAATGGCTATTGTCACGTCACGGGTCGTGAAAACTTATCGTTTACCGGGAGCGACACGCAGCCTCGAACGGTTCGGCTCGCGGAATTGCGACGAAGACCGGGTTCTTTCTGGCTCGCTAAACACGTATCAAAAGGGCACGAACGCGGATAAGAAAATATGACCTTACCTTTGATGTCTTGACAGCTGCTAATATTTAGTACCCTTGTTGCAGGTATCGTCGTCGGCACGGATCGCCCTCAGGTATAATCCCTGCGTACGGTCGGTGAGGCGTGATTGTCAGCGGCACGAGTACCCAGGTGGGCTGACCTCGGGGATGGATCGGCTCGGTCAAGCGGATCGGCGATGGATGCGGCTGTGCGGGACGGCTGTCCGATCGGCGTGCGGTGGAAGATGAGACGTTGCAGTGGTATATGCACACGGCTGTACCAACGTATCCGCGCACAAATGAACGCAAGAAGTTCTTCCTTCCCGCGCGACGAGTTCGTTTAGTTGTACCGGAATGACGCATTCGAGTCGGTTTCCAAAAGTCCAGATACGGGTCGGTCCGCTCTAGTTTACCGGTCCAGAAATATGGAAAATCGACGAGTATCCTTGCTCTAGCCTCGCTGTGGGTCGATGCAGCTAAGCGGCGGTCGGCTATAACTGATCGATTACCAAGTTTGACTAAAGTTCGGAGCTTGTGAATGTTCTTGAAGACGCGTGAACTCGTGGAAGACTTCGCAATGAATGAATTTATAATAATAATAAGGCAAGGAATATTTAGAATGATGAGAATTGTAGTACTGGTAAAAATAAAGTATATTCTAAATAAAACTAAGCTTACACTGATACTTCCCTATGCTAAAGTTGACTAAGTACTAGGATACGATAATTAGAGTTTAGAATAAGGACTTGAATTGAATTAGAGTTTAAGTTGAAATAGTAAGATTGGATTATGATAAAGGAGTGCTCGCTTGGAGCGAATGGCTCGAACTAGAGATTGGATTTGAGGGAGGTACGCTCGCTTGGAGCGGATGACTCGTATTGACTATCAGCTCGCGGGCCCGCGACCTCCTCGGATCGCGGGGCGCGCGAGTCGCAGGTCCCCAGAGTGGGGCGGACGCTCGGCCCACGGAGTGGGGTGGACGGTCGTGGTAGGGCGCGCGCGTTCGGCGTGAGCCACGCGCGTCGGGCGCTTCGCTTACTTCTTATTACGATTAATTATGATCTTAAAAATTAGAATAACACATGAAACGCCTTATGCTAGGTTGTGTGTGTTGTGTCGTGTGCGTACATGGAGTGTCGTGTGCTTAAGCTCTAGGATTCGCTTAATTATAATTATAATGGTATGCAAAGTATGGGTACGGGAGCGTAACGGCGGGCGACCCTTCCTGATATGTGGAATGGTCCTCGTGCGGAGGCTGTGGCTCGGTCGTGCTCCAGCTGTCTGGAAGGCACGCGTCGTAGCGCGGTCGTGTGGCCCAACTCCTGGTTGCGGGGGTGGCTGCCTTAGCTCGGCGATCGTATACTCGGTAACCTCGTCTTTGTGGTGGCGACAGGCGATGCGAGTGACTCTGCCGGGCGGTGAAGGAGGTACCGCGAAGTTCGGCGGACGTTACAAAATAATGACTGTTTTTTCTTAAATTTAAGGAATGATTCAGTTGTTTCGTTTTGGTTTCGGAATGCGAGAGACTTCGATACCATCGTAACGTAACAGAAACATTTGCAGCTCCTTGCTCAGTTGCCGACTGAATAAAAAAAACGTGAAAACGAGATATATCGTGACCCGTTCGCAACGTTTAGTTTTCTAAAAACGAGATAACTCGTCACCCGTCCGCAATGTGTTAAAACGCGATATCGCATCTCATTTCTATGTTTCATGTTAAGATATAATATCCATTGCGTAGTGTCATGTATATCTCGCATACACTTCAAAAGAACGAAAATGAGACACTTCCTTGCTAGGAAGTAGCGTTTCCAGAAATCTACGTATCGAAGCAATAGTGTTCTAATGCTTCTTAGAACGCGATATCGCTATTCATTTCTATGTTTCATGATTAGATATAGTATTCATTGCGAAGTGTTATGTATACATCGTCTACACTTCACAAGAATGTAAATGCCACACTTCCTTGCTAGGAAATGCGTTTCCACATGTCTAAGTATCGAAGCAATAGAGTCCTAGTGCTTCTTAAATCGCAGATATCGCATCTCTCTTCTATGTTTCATGATAAAATACAAATTTCATTGCGAAGTGTTATGTATACCTCGTCTGCACGTCAAAGGAATGTAAATGTTACACTTGCTTGCTAGGAAATAGTGTTTCCAGATGTCTACGTATCGAAGCAATAGAGTTCTCATGCTTCATAAAACGGGATACAGCAACCCATTTCTATGTTTCATTATAAGATATAATATTCGTTGCGAAGTGTTATGTATACCTCGTCTACACTTCAAAAGAATGTAAATGACACCCTTCCTCGCTAGGAAATAGCGCGTTCAGATGTCTACGTATCGAAGCAAGAGAGTTCTAGTGCTTCTTAAAACGCGATATCCCATCCCCTTTCTATGTTTTGTGACATGACATAATATTCATTGCGAAGCGTTATGTATACCTCGTCTGCAGTACAAAAGATTGTAAATACCACACTTCCTCGAATACCTCGTCTGCACTTAAAAAGATTGTAAATACCACACTTGCTTGCTAGGAAATAGCGTTTCCAGATGTCTACGTATCGAAGCAATATGGTTCAAATGCTTCTTAATACGCGGTATCGCATCCCATTTCTATGTTTCATGATAATATATAATATTCATTGTGGAGTGTTATGTATACCTCCTATTCACTTCAAAGGAATGTAAATGCGACACTTCCTTACTAGGAAATAGCGTCTGCAGATATCTACGTATCGTAGCAAAAGAGTTCTAATGCTGCTTAAAACGCGATATCGCATCTCATTTCTATGTATCACGATAAGATATAATATTCATTGTGCAGTGTTATGTATACCTCGCTTTCACTTCAAATGATTGTAAATGCGACACTTCCTTGCTAGGATATAGCGATGGCAGATGTCTACGTATCGAAGCAACACAGTTCCAATGCTTCTTAAAACGAGATATCGCATCACATTTCTATGATTTACGATAAGATATAATATTCATTGCGAAGTGTCACGTATACCTCGTATTCACTTCAAAAGAATGTAAATGCGACACTTCCTTGCTAGGAAATAGCGTCTGCAGATATCTACGTACCGTAGCAATAGAGTTCTTATGCTGCTTAAAACGCGATATCGCATCTCATTTCTATGTATCATGATAAGATATAATATTCATTGTGCAGTGTTATGTATACCTCGCATTCACTTCAAATGCTTGTAAATGCGACACTTGCTTGCTAGGATATAGCGATGGCAGATGTCTACGTATCGAAGCAACAGAGTTCTAATGCTTCTTAAAACGAGATATCGCATCTCATTTCTACGTTTTATGATAAGATATAATATTCACTGCGCAGTGTCATGTATACCTCGTATTTACTTCAAACGAATGTAATGGCGGCACTTCCTTGCTAAGAAATAGCGTCGGCAGATGTCTACGTATCGTAGCAATGGTGTTCTAATGCTTCTTAAAACGCGATATCGCATCTCATTTCTATGTTTCATAATAAGATATAATATTCAATGCGAATTGTCATGTGTACCTCGCATACACTTCAACTGAATGTAAATGCGACACTTCCGTGCTAGGAAATAGCGATGGCAGATGTCTACGTTTCGAAGCAAGAGAGATCTAATGCTTCTTAAAACGAGATATCGCATCTCATTTCTATGTTTCATGATAAGATATAATATTTCAATGTTTCATGGTAAGCTATAACATTCATTGTGGAGTATTATGTATACCTCGTATTCACTTCAAAAGAATGTAAATGTGGCACATCCTAGCTAGGAAATAGCGTTTGCAGATGTCTACGTATAGAAGCAGTAGAGTTCTAATGCTTCTTAAAACGAGATATCGCATCTCATTTCTATGTTTCATGATAAGATATAATATTCATTGCGAAGTGTCGTGTATACCTCGGATTCACTTCAAAAGAATGTAAATGCGACACTTCCTTGCTAGGAAATAGCGTTTGCAGATGTCTACGTATCCAAGAAATAGAGTTTTATGCTTCTTAAATCACGATATCGCATCTCATTTCTATGTTTCATGACAAGATATAATATTCATTACAAAGTGTTATGGATTCCTCGTCTACAGTTCAAATGAATGTAAATGCGACACTTCCTTGCTAGGAACTAGCATTGGCAGATGTCTACGTATCGAAGAAATGGTGTTCTAATGCTTCTTAAATCGCGCTATCGCAGATCATTTCTATGTTCCGTGATAAGATATAATATTCATTGTGGAGTGTTATGTATTCCTTGTGTACACTTCAAATGAATGTAAATGCGACACTTCCTTGCTAGGAAATAGCGTTTGCAGAAGTCTACGTATCGAAGCAATAGAGACCTAATGCTTCTTAAAACGCGATATCGCCCCCCATTTCTGTGATTCATGATAAGAGATAACATTCAATGCGAAGTGTCATGTATACCTCGTATTCACTTAAAAAGAATGTAAATGCGACACTTCCTTGCTAGGAAATAGCGTTTCCAGATGCCTACGTATCGAAACAATTGAGTTCTAATGCTTCTTATAACGAGATGTCGCATCTCATTTCGATGTTTCATGATAAGATATAATATTCATTGCGAAGTGTCATGTATACCTCGTATTAACTTCAAAAGAATGTAAATGCGACACTTCCATGCTAGGAAATAGCGTTTGCAGCTGTTTGCGTATCGCAGCAATGGAGTTCTAAAGCTTCTTAAAACGTGATATCGCATCTCACTTCTATGTTTCATGATATGGGATAATATTCATTGCGAAGTGTCACGTATACCTCGTACTCACTGCTGGAGAATGTAAATGAGACACTTCCTTGCTAGGAAATAGCGTTTGCAGATGTCTACGTATCGTAGCATAGGAATTCTAGTGCTGCTTAAAACGCAAAATCGATCCTCATTTCTATGTTTCATGATAACATATAATATTCATTGTGGAGTGTTATGAATACCTCGTATTCACTTCAAAGGAATGTAAATGCGAAACTTCCTTGCTAGGAAATAGCGTCTGCAGATGTCTACGTATCGAAGCAATGGTGTTCTAATGCTTCTAGAAAGGCGATATCGCATCTCATTCCTATGTTTCATGATAAGATATAATATTCGTTGTGGAGTGTTATGTATACCTCGTATTCTCTTCAATAGAATTTAAATGCGACACATCCTTGCTAGGAAATAGTGTTTGCAGATGTCTACGTATCGAAGCAATAGAGTTCTAATGCTTCTCCAAACGCGATATTGTATCTCATTTCTATGTTTCATGATAAGATATAATATTCTTTGCGAAGTGTCATGTATACCTCGTATTCACTTCAAAAGATTGTATGTGCGACATTTTCTTCCTAGGAAATAGAATCTGCAGATATCTACGTATCGTAGCAATAGAGTTCTAATATTTCTTAAAACGAGATATCGCATCTCATTTCTATGTTTTAGGATAAGATATAATATTCATTGCGGAGTGTTATGTATACGTCGTATTCACCTCTACAGAATGTAAATGCGACACTGCCTTGCTAGGAAATAGCGTCTGCAGATATCGACGTATCGTAGCAATAGAGTTCTAATGCTTCCTAAATCGCGATATCGCACCTCATTTCTATGTTTCATGATAGTATAAAATATTCATTGTGCAATGTTATGTATACCTCGCATTCACTTCAAAAGAATGTGAATGCGACACTTCCTTGCTAGGAAATAGCGTTTGCAGATGTCTTCGTATCGAAGGAATGGGGTTCTAACGCTTCTTAAAACGCAATATCGCATCTCATTTCTATGCTTCATGATAATATATAATATTCATTGCGAAGTGTCATGTATACCTCGTATTCACTTGAAAAGAATGTAAATGCGGCACTTCCTTGCTAGGAAATAATATTTCCAGATATCTACGTTTCGTAGCAATAGAGTTCTAATGTTTCTTAAAACGCGATATCGCATCGCATTTCTATGTTTCATGATAAGATATAATATCCATTGTGGAGTGTTGTGTATACCTCGCATACACTTCAAATGAATGTAAATGCGACACTCCCATGCTAGGAAATAGCGTTTGCAGATGTCTACGTATCGAAGCAATAGAGCCCTAATGCTTCTTTAATCGCGATATCGCATCTCATTTCTATGTTTCATGATAAGATAAAATATTCATTGCGAAGTGTTATGTATATCTCGTCTACACTTCAGATGAATGTAAATGCGACACTTCCCAGCTAGGTAATATCGTTTGCAGATATCTACGTATCGAAGCAATAGAATTCTAATGCTTCTTAAAACGCGCTTTCGCATCTCATTTCTATGTTTCACGATAAGATATAATATTCATTGCGAAGTGACATGCATACCTCGTATTCTCTTCAATAGAATTTAAATGCGACACATCCTTGCTAGGAAATAGTGTTTGCAGATGTCTACGTATCGAAGCAATAGAGTTCTAATGCTTCTCCAAACGCGATATTGTATCTCATTTCTATGTTTCATGATAAGATATAATATTCTTTGCGAAGTGTCATGTATACCTCGTATTCACTTCAAAAGAATGTATGTGCGACACATTCTTCCTAGGAAATAGCATCTGCAGATATCTACGTATCGTAGCAATAGAGTTCTAATATTTCTTAAAACGAGATATCGCATCTCATTTCTATGTTTTAGGATAAGATATAATTTTCATTGCGGAGTATTATGTATACGTCGTATTCACCTCTACAGAATGTAAATGCGACACTGCCTTGCTAGGAAATAGCGTCTGCAGATATCGACGTATCGTAGCAATAGAGTTCTAATGCTTCCTAAATCGCGATATCGCACCTCATTTCTATGTTTCATGATAATATAAAATATTCATTGTGCAATGTTATGTATACCTCGCATTCACTTCAAAAGAATGTGAATGCGACACTTCCTTGCTAGGAAATAGCGTTTGCAGATTTCTGCGTATCGTAGCATTAGATTTCTATTGCATCTCAAAACGCGGTATCGCATCTCATTTCTATGTTTCATGATAAGAAATAATATTTATTGCGAAGTGTCATGTATACATTGTATTCACGTCAGAAGAATGTAAATGCGACACTAACTTGCTGGGATATAACGTTTGCAGATGTCTACGTATCGTAGCAATAGTGTTCTAATGCTTCTTAAAACGCGATATCACATCACATTTATATGTTTCATGATAAGATATAATATTCATTGCGAAGTTTCATGTATTCCTCGTATTCACTTCAAATGAATGTAAATGCGACACTTCCTTGCTAGGAAGTAGCGATTGCAGATGTCTACGTATCGAAGCAATAGAGTTCTAATGCTTCTTGAAATGGGATATCGCATCTCATTTCTATGTTTCATGATAAGATATAATATTAATTGCGAAGTGTCATGGATACCTCGTATTCACTTAAAAAGAACGTAAATGCGACACTTCCTTGCTGGGAAATAGCGTTTGCAGATGTCTTCGTATCGAAGGAATGGGGTTTCTAACGCTTCTTAAAACGCAATATCGCATCTCATATCTATGCTTCATGATAATATATAATATTCATTGCGAAGTGTCATGTATACCTCGTATTCACTTGAAAAGAATGTAAATGCGGCACTTCCTTGCTAGGAAATAATATATCCAGATATCTACGTATCGTAGCAATAGAGATCTAATGTTTCTTAAAACGCGATATCGCATCGCATTTCTATGTTTCATGATAAGATATAATATCCATTGTGGAGTGTTGTGTATACCTCGTATTCACTTCAAAAGAATGTAAATGCGACACTTCCTTGCTAGGAAATTAAGCGTTCTGATGTCTACGTATCGAGGCAATAGAGTTCTAATGCTTCTTAAAACGCGATATCGCATGTCATTTCTATGTTTCATGTTAAGATATAATATTCATTGCGAAGTGATATGTATTCCTCGTCTACACTTCAAAGGAATGTAAATGCGACACTTCCTTTCCAGGAAATAGCGGTGGCAGTTGTCTACGTAACGAAGAAATAGAGTTCTAATTCTTCTTAAAACGCGATATCGCATCTCATTGGTATGTTTCATGATAAGGTACAATATTGATTGCGAAGTGCCATGTATACCTCGCATTCATTTCAAAACAATGTAAATGCGACACTTGCTTGCTAGGAAATAGCGTTTGCAGATGTCTACGTATCGGAGCAATAGATTTCAAATGCATCTTAAATCGCGATGTCGCATCTCATGACTATGTTTCATGATAAGATATAATATTCACTGCGAAGTGTCATGTATACCTCGTATTCACTTCAAGAGAATGTAAATGCTACACTTCCTTGCTAGGAAATAGCGTTTCCAGATGTCCACGATTCGAAGCAATAGATTTCTAATGCTTCTTAAAACGCGATATCGCACCTCATTTCTATGTTTCGTGATAAGGTATAATATTCATTGCGAAGTGTCATGTATACCTCGTATTCACTTCAAAGGAATGTAAATGCGATACTTCCTTGCTAGGTAATAGCGTTTCCAGATGTCTACGTATAGAAACAATAGGGTACTAATGCTTAATAAAACGAGACTTCGCATCTCATTTCTATGTTTCATGATGAGATATAATATTCATTGCGAATTGTCATGAGTACCTCGGATACACATCAAATGAATGTAAATGCGACATTTTCGTACTAGGAAGATGCGTTTGCAAATACCTACGTACCGAAGCAATAGATATCTAATGCTTCTCAAAACGCGATATCGCATCTCATTTCTACGTTTCGTGATAAGATATAATATTCATTGCGAAATGTCTTGTATACCTCGCATACACTTCAAATGAATGTAAATGCGACACTTCCTTGCTAGGAAATAGCGTTGGCAGATGTCTACGTATCGAAGCATTAGGGTTCTAATGCATCTTAAATCGCGATATCGCATCTCATTTCTATCCTTCATGACAAGATATAATATTCATTGTGCAGTGTTATGTATATCTCGTCTACACTTCAAATGAATGTAAATGCGACACTTCTATGCTAGGAAATAGCGTTTGCAGATGTCTGCTTATCCAAGCAATAGAGTTCTAATGCTTCTTAAAACGCGGTATCGCATATCATTTCTATGTCTTGTGACGTGGTGGCGTCACAAGGCTCGCACACCCCTCCCCTGCTTCGGTTAGACTAGCTCACAGATCACCACTCATGCGAGAATTGTGAAATACGCGATCATAGAACCTTTCCCCCCTTCCCCTCCCCGTTCTTTTCTCTCTCTCCGTTCTACGAATAAGACTGGCGAGCTAAAGAAGAAGCAACCCAGAAGACGCCCCTTCGGCGAGTACGAAGACCGCAGGTTTGCGGACGGGCTATGCGCCGAGGTAGAGTGACGAGCTCGACGGTGGAGGAGTCGGGAAGCGAACCGGAAGAAACCCTGAAGCCCGAAGGATAAGATCCAGAGCCCTGCACCTATAAGACCGCTGCCATAGTCCATGGAGACGGACAGGAAAGACCTCGGGTGTGAGAAGGACCTCCACCCCTCCCCTGAGCTCATGGAGATGGAAACTCAAGATGAGCAGCGGAGCTGCAGGTGAGCCGAGGAAGTGCGGCGCGCGACACGCGCCGCATTTCAAATAATCCAGAGGACCCTCGCTGTACATACCAGAGGGGGCGATCAGGGAAGATCGCCGAAATCCACCGATCGATGCCCCGAACAATCCCCACGCGCATAGCCCTACTCCACCAAGGAACCCTAGGAAGGATCCATGGGGATCCGAGGACCCCCAGCAAACCTATATAAGTGCTAGCCAGCAGAAAGACTTCCTCTTCTTCGCCTCTACTTCTTAGCGACTACTTAGCGACTACTCAGCGAGCAACCGAGCAAGCGATCATACGGAGCGATTCGGAGGAGAGAGATATATATATATATATAGACCGACTGAACGAGATCCAGACTTGCTGGAAGCGAGAACGTGAGTCCTTATATGCTAAAGCGTCCCAATTTGTTCCCTGCCGCATTTGTGATATTGCATATTGTAATTTTGTATTGTATAACGGGTGGTGATCCCCGGTCATTCGCGGCGTGTCGTATACCCTTTTGTTATACCGCGTCGAGACAATCTAGAAAGAAGCCGTGAGTTCAGTATCCCGCGACCCTATATTGCGCACTCGGCTAGAAGTAGTCGAGCGAGGGAGTATTTCGAGATTTCGAGGAGTATCATGCACCGGGTTTCCCCGGGTTGCGTGGTCTAATAGTTTTCGCTACTCCTTGAGTAGCTGGCGCCCAAAAAGTCCCCGCCTCGCAGTTACGAAATACTCACTGGATAGAAAATTCTCTGTTTTGTATTTGGCGTTGGCGAATTCATGGACGATCATACCACGTGGATATTTTGTACCCCGATATTCTGTACCCCGGATTAAACCTCCGTATACCCCTTCATTATTGTTTCGATCTCCCCACTTTCTTGCGGATTGTAACGGGAAAACCCGTCACAGTCTCATGATAAGATACAGCATTCATTGTGAAGTGTTATATATACCTCGTATTCACTTCAAAAGAATGTAAATGCGACACTTCCTTGCTAGGAAGTAGCCTTTGCAGATGTCTACGTATCGAAGCAATAGAGTTCTAAAGCTTCTTAAAACGCGATATCACATCACACTTCTATGTTTCATGATAAGATATAATATTCAATGCGAAGTTTCATGTATTCCTCCTATTCACTTCAAATGAATGTAAATGCAGCACTTCCTTCCTAGGAAATAGCGTCTGCAGATGTGTACGTATCGTAGCAATAGAATTCTAATGCTTCTTAAAACGAGATATCGCAGCTCAATTCTATGTTGCCTGATAAGGTATAATTATCATTGCGTAGTGTCATGTATACCTCGTATTCGCTTCAAAAGGATGTATATGCGACACTCCCTTGCTAGAAAGAAGCGTCTGCAGATGTCTGCGAATCGAAGCAACAGTGTTCTAATGCTTCTTAAATCAAGATGTCGCATCTCATTTCTATGCATCATGATAAGATATAATATTCATTGTGCAGTGTTATGTATACCTCGTATTCACTTCAAAAGAATGTAAATGCGACACTTCCATCCTAAGAAATAGCGTTTCCAGATGTCTACGTATCGCAGCAATGGAGTTCAAACGCTTCTTAAAACGCGATATCGCATCTCATTTCTATGTTTCATGGTAAGATATAATATTCATTGTTTAGTGCTATGTATACCTCGTATTCACCTCAAAAGAATGTAAATGCGACACTTCCTTGCTAGGAAATAGCGTTGGCAGATGTCTACGTATCGAAGCAATAGGGTTCGAATGTTTCTTAAAACGGGATACCGCATCTCTTTTCTATGTTTCATGATAAGATATAATATTCATTGTCGAGTGTTATGTATACCTGAAACTCACTTCAAAAGAATGTAAGTGCGACACTTCCTTGCTTGGAAATAGCGTTGGCAGATGTTTACGTATCGTAGCAATCGAGTTCTAATGCTTCTTACATCGCGATATCGCATCTCATTTCTATGTTTCATGGTAAGATATAATATTCATTGTGGAGTGTCATGTATACCTCGCATACACTTCAAATGAATGTAAATGCGTCACTTCCTTGCTAGGATATAGCGCTTGCAGATGTCTACGTATCGAAGCAATCGAGTTCTAATGCTTCTTAAATCGCGATATCGCATCTCATTTCTATGCTTCATGATAAAATATAATATTCATTGCGAAATGAAATGTATTCCTCGCATACACTTCAAATGTATGTAAATGCGACACTTCCTTGCTAGGTAGTAGCGTTTGCAGATGTCTACGTATCGAAGCAATAGAGTTCTTGTGCTTCTTAAATCGCGAAATCGCATCTCATTCCTATGTATCATGATAGGATATAATATTCATTGTGGAGTGTTATGTATAACTCGTTTTCACTTCAAAAGAATGTAAATGCGACACTTCCCTGCTAGGAAATAGCGTCTGCAGGTGTCTACGTACCGTAGCATTAGAGTTCGAATTCTTCTTAAAACGCGATATCGCATCACAATTCCATGTTTCATGTTAAGATACAATATTAATTGCCAAGTGTCATGTATACCTCGTATTCACTGCAGAGGAATGTAAATGCTACACTTCCTGGCTAGGAAATAACGTTTGCAGATGTCTACGTATCGAAGCAATAGTGTTCTGATGCTGCTTAAATCGCCATATCGCATTTCATTTCTATGTTTCATGATAAGATATTATATTCATTGTGAAGTGATATGTATACCTCGTATTCACTTCAAAAGAATGTTAATGCGACACATCCTTGCTAGGAAATAATGTTTGCAGATGTCTACGTACCGTAGCATTAGAGTTCTAATGCTCCTTAAATCGCGATATGGCATCTAATTTCTATGTTTCATGATAAGATATAATATTCATTATGCAGTGATATGTATATTTCGTCTACACTTCAAAAGAATGTAAATGCGACACTTCCTTGCTAGGAAATAGCGTTTGCAGATGTCTACGTATTGAAGCAATAGAGTTCTAACGCTTTTTGGAACGGGATATCGCATCCCATTTCTATGTTTCATGATAAGATATAATATTAATTGCGAAGTGTCATGTATACCTTGTAATCACTGCAGAAAAATGTAATTGCGACACTTCCTTGCTAGGAAAAAGCGTTTGCAGATGTCTGCGTATCGTAGCATTAGATTTCTAATGCATCTCAAAACGCGATATCGCATCTCATTTCTATGATTCATGATAAGATATAATATTTATTGCGAAGTGTCGCGTATACATCGCATACACTTCAAATGAATGTAAATGCGAAACTTCCTTGCTAGGAAATAGCGTTTGCAGAAGTCTACGTATCGTAGCAATAGAGACCTAATGCTTCTTAAAACGCGATATCGCCCCCCATTTCTGTGATTCATGATAAGAGATAACATTCAATGCGAAGTGTCATGTATACCTCGTATTCACTTAAAAGGAATGTAAATGCGACACTTCCTTGCTAGGAAATAGCGTTTCCAGATGTCTACGTATCGAAGCAATAGATTTCGAATGCTACTTAAAAAGCAATATCGCATCTAATTTCAATATTTCATGTTATGATATAATATTCATCGCGAAGTGTTATGTATACCCCGTCTACACTTCCAACGAATATAAATGCCGCACTTCCTTTCTAGGAAATGTGTTTCCAGATGTCTACGTATAGAAACAATAGGGTTCTAATGCTTCTTAAAAGGAGACTTCGCATCTAATTTCTATGTTTCATGATGAGATATAATATTCATTGCGAATTGTCATGTATTCCTCGTATTCACTTCAAAAGAATGTAAATGCGACACTTCCCTGCTAGGAAATAGCGTTTCCAGATGTCTACGTATAGAAACAATAGAGTTTTAATGCTCCTTAATTCGCGATATCGCATGTCATTTCTTTGTTTCTTGATAAGATATAATATTCATTGTGAAGTGTCATGTAAAGCTCGTATTCTCTTCAAAAGATTGAAAATGCCACACTTGCTTACTACGAAATAGCGTTTCCAAATGTCTACGTATCGAAGCAAAAGAGATGTAGTGCTCCTTAGAACGCGATATGGCATCTCACTTCTATGTTTCATGATATGATATTATATTCATTGCGAAGTGTTACGTATACCTCCTCTACACTTCAAAAGAATGTAAATGCCAAACTTCCTTGCTAGGAGATGCGTTTCCAGATGTCTACGTATCGAAGCAATAAGGTTCTAATGCTTCTTAAATCGCGATATCGCATCTGATTTCTATGTTTCATGGTAAGATATAATATTTATTGCGGACTGTAATAAATACCTCGTCTACACTTCAAAAGAATGTAAGTGCACACATCCTTGCAAGGAAATAGCGCTTGCAGATCTCTGCGTATCGAAGCAATAGTTTTCTAATGCTTCTTAAAACGCGATATCCCATCGCATGTCTATGTATCACGATAAGATATAATATTCATTGTGGAGTGTTATGTATACCTCGTATTCACTTCTGATGAATGTAAATGCGACACTTCCTTGCTAGGAAATAGAGTTTGCAGATGTCAACGTATCGTAGCAATAGAGATCAAACGCTTCTTAAAATGCGATATCGCATCGCATTTCTAGGTGTCATGAAGAGATATAGTATTCATTGCGAAGTGTCATGTATACCTCGTATTCACTTCAAAGGAATGTAAATGCAACACTTCCTTGCAAGGAAATACGGATTGCAGATGTCTACGTAACGAAGCAATAGAGTTCTAACGGATCCTAAAACGCGATATCGCGTCTCATTTCTATGTCTCATGATAAAATATAATATTCATTGCGATGTGTCACTTATACCTCGCATACACTTCAAATGAATGTAAATGCGACACTTCATTGCTTGGAAATAGCGTTTGCAGATGTCTACGTATCGAAACAATAGTATTCTAATCTTTCTTAAAACACGATATCGCATCTCATTTCTATGTTTCGTGATAAGGTATAATATTCACTGTGGAGTGTTATGTGTACCTCGTATTCACATCAAAAGAATGTAAATGCGACCCTTCCTTGCTATTAAATAGCGTTCGCAGATGTCTACGTATCGTAGCAATAGAGTTCTATCGCTTCTTAAAACGCGATATCGCATATCATTTCTATGTTTCATGATAAAATATAATATTCATTGCGAACTGTCATGCATTCCTCGTATTCACTTCAAAAAAATGTAAATGCGACACGTCCTTGCTAGGAAATAGCGTTTGCAGATATCTACGTATCGTAGCAATAGAGTTATAATGCTTTTTAAAACGCGATATCGCATCTCATTTCTATGTTTCATGATAAGATGTAATATTCGAATGTATATGCTTCCTTGCTAGGAAGTAGCGATTGCAGATTTCTACGTATCGAAGCAACAGAGTTCTAATGCTTCTTAAATCGCCATATCGCATCTCATTTCTATGTTTCTTGATAAGATATAATATTCATTGTGTAGTGTTATGTATACCTCGTATTCACGTCAAAGGAATGTAAGTGCGACACTTCCTTGCTAGGAAATAACATCTGCAGGTATCTACGTATCGTAGCAATAGATTTCTAATGCCGCTTAAAACGCGATATCGCATCTCATTTCTATGTATCATGATAAGATATAATATTCATTGTGCAGTGAAAGGTATATCTCGCATACACTTCAAATGAATGTAACTGCGACACTTCCTTGCTAGGATATAGCGATGGCAGATGTCTACGTATCGAAGCAACAGAGTTATAATGCTTCTTAAAACGAGATATCGCATCGCATTTCTATCTTTTACGATAAGATATAATATTCTTTGCGGAGTGTCATGTGTACCTCGTATTCCTTTCAAAAGATTGTAAATGCGACACTTCCTTGCTAGGACATAGCGCTTGCAGATGTCTACGTGTCGAAGCAATAGTGTTCAAATGCTTCTTAAAACGCGATATCGCAACTCATTTCTATGTTTCATGATAAGATATAATATTCATTGCGAAGTGTCATGTATACCTCGCATACACTTCAAATGAATGTAAATGCGACACTTCGTTGCTAGGATATAGCGATGGCAAATGTCTACGTATCGAAGCAACAAAGTACTAATGCTTCTTAAGACGAGATATCGCATCTCAATTCTATGTTTCACGAAAGGATATAATATTCTTTGCGAAGTGTCATGTATACCTCGCATACGCTTCAAATGAATGTAAATGCGACACTTTTTTGCTAGGAAGTAGCGTTTGCAGATGCCTACGTATCGAACCAATAGACTTCTAATGCGCCTTAAATAGTCATATCACATCTCATTTCTATGTTTCATGATAATATATAATATTCATTGCGAAGTGTCATGTATACCTCGTATTCCTTTCAATAGAATGTAAATGCGACACTTCCTTCCTAGGAAATAGCGTCTGCAGATATCAATGGATCGTAGCAATAGTGTTCTAATTCTTCTTAAACCGCGATATCGCATCTCATTTCAGTGTTTCAAGGTAAGATATAATGTTCATTGCGATGTGTCTTGTATACCTCGCGTACACTTCAACTGAATGTAATTGCGACACTTCCTTGCTAGGAAATAGCGTTGGCAGATGTCTACGTATCGAAGCAATAGATATCTAATGCTGCTTATATCGCGATATCGCATCTCATTTCTATGTTTCATGATAAGAAATAATATTCATTGTGTAGTGTTATCTATACCTCGTATTCACTTCAAAAGAATTATAATGCGTCACATCCTTGCTAGGAAATAGCATTTGTAGATGCCTACTGTCACGTCCCGAGGTGCGGTTGCGCTCGCAACGGTGGCACAAAGTCGTAACCGTTCCCGAAAATAACGCGAATTGCGTCCGGACCGGGTTCGTTGGCGTTTCGGACTCGATAAAACGGTAATTAACACTAAACTTACCTTGCGAAGGCTTGATTCCGCTGTCTGATTTCTCTTTCTAGGTACCTGGAGCGCCTTGGATCCGCAACCGGGATGGCGGCGGCGTACGGCTGGAACGGAGGTACGGGTCGTGCGGCGAAGGAAACCTCCTTCACAGGTACCAGGACTCGAACGCAGGATATTGAATATTCTGGTGCATCACCCACGTATTCCCGAGCGAGACGACGAATAAACTCTCTCCTCCCCGCGCGTCGTGTACGCTTTGTCGGAGGTGCAAGGCTCGTCGAGAATACTTGAACTTCGGTCGAGTACGGCGCGGCTAAGCGTTGGTTCGCTCTAGCTTACCGGGATCAACCTGGGCGCAAGATATTCTGTACACGGTAGAAGTGAGGATGGAGCAACTAAGCGCTGGTTCGCTCTAGTCGTCGAGCCTCAAGACTATCGCAGATGAGATATAGAAATAGAATAATCGCGAGCGTACCCGTGGAGTAGAATTAAGGAATTGTATTTGAACTTGAATAAAGATACTTTGAATCTGGTAAAAATAAACTATATTCTATGATTTCACTATACTAGATACACTTGACTAAATTCTAAGTTACTGACTAGCGGTTACAATGAGATATAGAAATAGTTAAAGTATCGAATGGACTCCGCTATGGGAGTATGGATAGAGACGAATGCATTAGAGCTAATTGCTCGTTGCGAATGAGCCTATTGCTCGGAAGTGCATCGTTCGGATGCTGGATTAGAACTCCTCGGTTCGGAGATGAGATATGAACTGACTCTCGGATCTCGCGTCCGCGACCTCCTCGGGTCGCGCGGCGCGCGAGTCGCTGGGCCCTCGCGGTGGGGCGGACGGTCGGAGTAGGGCGGCCGCTCGGCCCTCGTGGTGGGGCGGCCGTTCGGAGTGGGGCGCGGCCCGCGTTAAGCGTGAGCCGCGAGCGTCGAGTGTGCGCGCGAGTGCACGGAACATAACCGTGCATGAATAAAATATATACATATATTTACTTAAATCTAGGTGTGTGTTGGTGTGTATGTACATGTATGAGTAGTGTGCTTATTCTAATCCCACATGTACGAGAAGTACGTATAGGGCTTCGTGATTGCTGGGGATTCGACCCAGTACGTGTCGGAGAGCTCCTCGCCCTCGTAATACGGGGTGAAGTCCTCCCCCTCGTGTGTGGAGATCGCGCGTGGGCGCGGCATGCTGCATCCCTCTTCCCTCTCGTACCTTTGTCTCCTTCTGTAGGGACGGCGAGTCGGCGGGTGGCCCGTGTGCAGGGGCTCCGGATACGGATGCTGGGGATGATGAGGTGGACGCCGGAGGGTGGCAGGCGGTACGCCTGACGTTACACCACCCCCCTTGGAAAAAGAATCTCGGCCATGCCGAGATCTCTTGTCTGTTGGGTAGATTTCGGGATGCTGGATCCTTCTCTTGGTCCTGTCGGCTGGATGCTGCGGAATCTGAGGTTTTTCGCCTGGTTGATCCTGGCGATAACGTTTGGAGATTGGACCGTGGCTGCGGGCTTCCTTCGGATTACAGGCACTTTCGTCGCTTTCACTTTCAGCGTTCGTTTGAATGTCACTGCTCTCACTGACTTCATTTTTAGTTTTTCGCACTTTTCTTTCACTAGCATCCACACTCTGCATACTATGCATTCGTTTACAAATTTTGATTTTGTTCGTATGAACAATTTTATGGCGCCCTTTTACATTCAGCTTAACATTACAGTTGCCCAAAATTTCGAGGATACGGTACGGTCCAGAATACTGTGCCTGGAACTTATGTTTGTTCGGCTCTTTTAAAAGATAGACCCATTGGCCTACCTCGAAGTTTTGGACATTGAGATTTCGGTCATAATAATATTTGGAACGGCGTTTCGCATTGTCTAGGTTGGCTTTAGCCAAATCCTGAGATTTCGAGATTTTCTCCTGAAGTTGTATAAGATAGTCGCTATAAGTTTCGTTATCAGAGCTGTCCTGAAAAGGAGTGGCTGACGGCGTCCTAGCTATCCTGCCGAACACTAGTTCGTGTGGGGTGTATAATGTACCCTCGTGCACACTGGTGTTGTATGAAAACATTGCATACGGTAACCAGTTCACCCAATCGTTACTCGACTCTATGTAATGCTTCAGATATTCGGCCAGGACGTGGTGAGATCGTTCAACGGACCCGTTTGTCTGTGGATGGAACGCAGTGGACTTGTATTGCTTAATACGGAATTTGATTGCTATGGCTTTAATCAAGCTATTTATAAAGTTCGAACCTTGGTCCGTGAGTATGCCTTTCGGGCATCCGAACTTACAAATGAATTCTTTTATTAAAGCTTCGGCAATGTCTACTGCGGTGGTGGTTTTGAGAGGAACTGCGATTGAGTATTTAGTGAGGAGATCTTGGATCGTGAGGATACTCGTATAACCGTCGGAAGTTTCGGGAAGAGGACCCATTACGTCCATTGAAATCTTATCGAATGCCCTGCCAGGGGTGTCGGTTAAAGTGAGAGGCTGTCTGGTCTTTACCCGGACCAGTTTCTCTGTCTGACAACTTTTACATTTGCCAATATATTCTTGTATTTGTGTTTTCATGTTTGGCCAAAAGTATTGTTGTCTGATGCGAGAATAAGTTTTATTAACCCCTTTGTGACCTCCCACAGGGGAGTCGTGGTTTTCTCTTATTATTTTCAGTCGCTCTTCGACCGAAGGGGTTTTAATGAGGCCCTGGCAGACCGTAATCTGGACAGTTGTTTCGTAAAACAGGTCTTGAAGGATTTTCTGGATTCGGGACCAGGATACGGAGTCTAGATAGGTTTGTGCGATACTAAATGTTTGTAATTGTAATTCGTTTACAACGTCGCACAAGGATCTGAATGTTTCTATTACGGTCTGGAAATTGATTGATCTGGTGGAATGTTCGATGATTGGAAGCTGGATTTGGAATTCGTTTCCGATTTGTATGACTTTGGCTTTGGTAAGGACGTGATTTTTGTTTAGGAGGAATTTTTCAGCGTTTGCTAGATCTTTGGCGCCCGTGTCATAGGGGTGCCCAGATTGCGTGACGAAGACAACTACATTGTCTCGTCGCGTTGATAATGCGTCACGGCTGAAATTAAATAGAGGTTCGCGTCGGAAAAATTCATTTGGAGCAGGAGTATAGAAGTCGGTGCTGTCGCTGGCGACTTGCGGAGGTGATGCTGTGTTGGTACGGGAGGACGTGCCTGGAGTCGGTAATTCAGGTTCTGATGTTACCGGAGTAGGAGGAGGCGCTAGTGTGGTATACTTTTTACGGGTTTCCGGAGGCACATCGAAGATGTCGTCCTCCGAGTTTTCTGAATACGAGAGCGGAAAAATTTGAGCGGGATTCCGCGACAATGCGTCCGCATTAAGGTTCGTTTTTCCACTTTTATAGACCATCTCGTAGTCAAATTCCGCTAACTTAAGCCTCCACCGTACGAGTCTACTTGACGGGTCCTTGACCGAATTCATCCACACTAACGATCGATGGTCGGTAACGAGTTTGAATTGATTACCGTATATGTATGGACGAAAGTAATGGACGGCGTAGACAATCGCCAGACACTCCTTCTCGATCGTGGAGTAGTTTTTCTCCGCAGCGTTTAACAGTCGCGACGTGTACGCGATTGGCAAGTCGCGGCCTATTGGTCCTTGACTCAAGATAGCACCAATAGCTTCGGCGGACGCGTCGGTCGTTATCACGAATGGTTGTTTAAAGTTGGGGTACTGCAAGATAGGCGCTTCGCATAGGCAATCTCGGAGTTTGACGAATGAATTCTCATGCTCGTTACGCCATACAAAGGGCGCGTCCTTTTTTAACAAATTCGTTAGAGGCTTAGCAATATTGGAAAAATTTGCGATGAACCGCCTGTAGTATCCCGCGAGCCCGAGGAATTGTTTGATCTGTTTCGCGTTGCGCGGGCGCGGAAAATTTTTGACGGCGCTAATTTTCGCAGGGTCAGGTTTTACACCGTGCTCACTGATAATATGACCCAAATAGCTTACTTCTCTCCTCAAGAATTCGCACTTATCCGGCTGCAATACTAAATTAGCTTCTTTGAGCCGTTGAGTTAATTTATCGAATTTAAGTCGATGTTCTTGAAGAGAGCTAGCGTAGATAACAATGTCGTCCAAATAGACGAAAATTTCGTTCCCCTGGACGCCGGACAGGACATTGTCCATAAGTCGTTGGAACGTTGCTGGCGCATTTTTTAATCCGAATGGCATTCTTTTAAATTCATAATGCCCGTGAGGCGTCGAAAAAGCAGTTTTGGGAGCATCGGCGGGCTCCATTGGGATCTGGTGAAATCCGCTCGCGAGATCGAATGTACTAAAATACTTCGCACTCCCGAGTTGATCAAGTATCTCGGTAATGCAAGGGAGGGGATAGGCATCGGCGACAGATTTCTCATTGAGTGCGCGGTAGTCGATGACGACGCGCCATTGCTTGTTGCCCAAGGAGTCCGGTTTCTTTGGGACAACCCACAATGGCGAATTATATGGCGATTTAGACGGAGAGATGACACCATTTTGTAAAAATTTGTCGACTTGTCGTCGAATCTCCTCCTTATGAGCTGGTGGGAAACGGTATTGTTTCACATTGACGGGGCGGTCGTCGACGGTTGGAATCTTGTGCGTGGTTGCTGACGTATGTCCTAATTTATCCCCCTCAATGTGAAAAAGCTCCTGCGTGCTTTGAACGAGACGGACGACGTGCTCTCTTTCCTCTGCGTTGAGGTGGTCGAGACGGAGGAGACTAAGAATTCGATCTAGGCGAGATTTCGAAGGATTGGCGGATTTCGATGTCTGTTTTAACGGCGCCTGTTGTATATTATTTTTAACCGCCTGAGCATAAGAGATCTGTTGAACATTCGCGATTTTGCAACGCGAAGGAGGAGTTTCGATTGTCGAGTATGGTGTCTGACTCGAGAAAGAAATAGAAGTTTTCCCTTTTTGGGATGAGCCGATCGGTACGGCGGATACGTTAGATTTAGTAGATTTAGAAAAAACCGGATACAGCGACGGACTATCCTCCTCGTGGAGGGGAGTCATGATTTGCGCGGGCTCAAGTACGATTTCTGGTAACGCGATTTCGACGGCGCGGTCGGATGAATTAATTATTCGAGTTACCGCTTTGCCCCGAATTACTCTGACGAGAGCGTTTCCGAAAAATATACCCGGCGCAAGATCGATACGGGGAATTATACCTTCCGCGAGGTTCGAATTAACTACGCGGACCTTGATACCGATATTTGATCTCGGCGGAATGGAGATACGGTCTCCTGACTTCGGAGAAGCTGCTTTGTCTTGCGTTCGAAGCTTCGATTTCGTTGCTGCATCGCGTTTCAGCGGAGGCGATGATTTACGCGGCGGGCGCGGCGGCGGAGGGGGAATAGATTCCGTGCGCGGCGCTTGTTTACGTTTCGGCGATAGGAGAGGCTTTATTTTCGACTCCGGTGACGGTTCCTCGAGTGCTTCGATATCGTCTTCGAAAGGAATTCTCTTACCATTCCATTTGATTATTTTATTTGGAAAAGAGATTTCTGCGTCCATACAGAACCCGGAGCCGAGGATCCCGCTTGGTTTAAGGGGAAAATCATCCTCGACCACATTAAAAGGAACGACGCGACCGAAAATGACAAGATTCACCGTCCCTAGGGTTGCGGTTTTGCCATCGGTTACCCCTGTTATTATTACGATCTCGGACTTATCGATTCGCGCGGATGCTTTTAGAGCCGAACGTTTTATAATATTTATTTCCGCCCCAGTGTCCACCATGAAGCGAGTTGGTGAAATTAGAAGATCGGATTTTAAAATTACGTTTGGCGTGCTAGTTTTTCCGGTTATGTTTATCGCGGCGTTTCGTCGATTTCCGCGTTGGAGTTGTTCGCGGCGAGAGGACGGACTGGGTACGCGGCCTCGCCACCTGTCTCGCGGCGGGTGCGGAGGCCATTGTCGTTTCCCGAATTTTTATTTACCGCGTTGTTGTACTGTCTTTTGCGGCACTCGCCTATTTCGTGCCCCGGGGTCTTGCAATAGCGACAAAATTTGGGCGCGTCCCTGGCTACGATTTGTCTCGGTTGTTCGTACGCGGGGCCTCGAGTAGGAGGCGGTACGTCCCTGGATCGCAAGTATTCCTGCGGTCGGTACGGCGATGGCGGTCTGAGCCGACACTCGGTCGCGTAATGTCCGATATTATTGCATTTTCGGCAAATAATTTCGGCTGGTTTTTCGCGCGATTCTGGTCGCGCGGCACGCGATCTACCTAGTCGGTTGCAATCACGTTCGTGCATTTGAAAGAGCTCCCGCGCTCGAGCGAACGTTTCTCGCAATGTACCGAATGAATTTACAGTCATTTGCATTCGAATTTCTGGAATGAGACCGTCTTTAAAACATTGTAGGGTGAGCGCGTCTACGTCATCGAGCGATTCCGGTGTGTCTCGTCGAGCAAGCCTCTCGCAATCAATTATAGCGGTTCTAAGATCTTTTACTCGACCGATGTAATCTAGAATGTGCTCGTTCGCGCGCATAAATATATTAGCAAGTTCACCCCGATAATGATGAGCTGATTTTACGGAGCAAAAAGTGCTGCGAAGAACGTCCGTTAATTCGAGTATTGTGTAACACGGCTCGTCTTCTAGCGCGGCGTAGGCACGACCCTTGAGTTTTCCCTTAAGCAGGCGTGTGAAAGTTCGCTCGCACCCATTAGGGATAAGCTCATAAGCGCGTTTACACGCTCGGGTAAACTGAAGAATAGGAATGTTCTGACCGTCGAATGTCGGCACGGCTTCGAGGGCCTGCTTAAGCGATAGCTCGTCGTGTTGCGAACTATTTGTATTGAAATCAGAGCTCGAATTATGTCCGGAAAGCGGATTTCCCCGAGGAATATCCAGCGAAACGGTATCGTCGCGCGTTAAATCAGGCGTTCTGCGAATAGATTCTAATTCACGACGTAAAATTTCTATTTGCTGGAGCAACGCGGCATTACTCGGATCGGTCGCTTTCGTATTTTTCGCGGAAGTATTTGGTTGCGCGGTACTAGGAAGAGGCTCGGCGATAGCGTCTTGGAAATCAAGCGTTCTGCTAGTGCGTTTTTCGCGTTCGGAATCGGCCATCGCGGCGGCTCGCTGTGTCTGCTGGCGCGTTTTTGTCGGAGTCCGGGTTGCCATATCTAGTTTCGCGGTTCCTTTCGGCGGAATTTCCGGAGGAAACGCGTGGCTATCCCACCGCTGTCACCAAAAATAACTTTCGTGTCACGTCCCGAGGTGCGGTTGCGCTCGCAACGGTGGCACAAAGTCGTAACCGTTCCCGAAAATAACGCGAATTGCGTCCGGACCGGGTTCGTTGGCGTTTCGGACTCGATAAAACGGTAATTAACACTAAACTTACCTTGCGAAGGCTTGATTCCGCTGTCTGATTTCTCTTTCTAGGTACCTGGAGCGCCTTGGATCCGCAACCGGGATGGCGGCGGCGTACGGCTGGAACGGAGGTACGGGTCGTGCGGCGAAGGAAACCTCCTTCACAGGTACCAGGACTCGAACGCAGGATATTGAATATTCTGGTGCATCACCCACGTATTCCCGAGCGAGACGACGAATAAACTCTCTCCTCCCCGCGCGTCGTGTACGCTTTGTCGGAGGTGCAAGGCTCGTCGAGAATACTTGAACTTCGGTCGAGTACGGCGCGGCTAAGCGTTGGTTCGCTCTAGCTTACCGGGATCAACCTGGGCGCAAGATATTCTGTACACGGTAGAAGTGAGGATGGAGCAACTAAGCGCTGGTTCGCTCTAGTCGTCGAGCCTCAAGACTATCGCAGATGAGATATAGAAATAGAATAATCGCGAGCGTACCCGTGGAGTAGAATTAAGGAATTGTATTTGAACTTGAATAAAGATACTTTGAATCTGGTAAAAATAAACTATATTCTATGATTTCACTATACTAGATACACTTGACTAAATTCTAAGTTACTGACTAGCGGTTACAATGAGATATAGAAATAGTTAAAGTATCGAATGGACTCCGCTATGGGAGTATGGATAGAGACGAATGCATTAGAGCTAATTGCTCGTTGCGAATGAGCCTATTGCTCGGAAGTGCATCGTTCGGATGCTGGATTAGAACTCCTCGGTTCGGAGATGAGATATGAACTGACTCTCGGATCTCGCGTCCGCGACCTCCTCGGGTCGCGCGGCGCGCGAGTCGCTGGGCCCTCGCGGTGGGGCGGACGGTCGGAGTAGGGCGGCCGCTCGGCCCTCGTGGTGGGGCGGCCGTTCGGAGTGGGGCGCGGCCCGCGTTAAGCGTGAGCCGCGAGCGTCGAGTGTGCGCGCGAGTGCACGGAACATAACCGTGCATGAATAAAATATATACATATATTTACTTAAATCTAGGTGTGTGTTGGTGTGTATGTACATGTATGAGTAGTGTGCTTATTCTAATCCCACATGTACGAGAAGTACGTATAGGGCTTCGTGATTGCTGGGGATTCGACCCAGTACGTGTCGGAGAGCTCCTCGCCCTCGTAATACGGGGTGAAGTCCTCCCCCTCGTGTGTGGAGATCGCGCGTGGGCGCGGCATGCTGCATCCCTCTTCCCTCTCGTACCTTTGTCTCCTTCTGTAGGGACGGCGAGTCGGCGGGTGGCCCGTGTGCAGGGGCTCCGGATACGGATGCTGGGGATGATGAGGTGGACGCCGGAGGGTGGCAGGCGGTACGCCTGACGTTACACTACGTATTGTCACGTCCCGAGGTGCGGTTGCGCTCGCAACGGTGGCACAAAGTCGTAACCGTTCCCGAAAATAACGCGAATTGCGTCCGGACCGGGTTCGTTGGCGTTTCGGACTCGATAAAACGGTAATTAACACTAAACTTACCTTGCGAAGGCTTGATTCCGCTGTCTGATTTCTCTTTCTAGGTACCTGGAGCGCCTTGGATCCGCAACCGGGATGGCGGCGGCGTACGGCTGGAACGGAGGTACGGGTCGTGCGGCGAAGGAAACCTCCTTCACAGGTACCAGGACTCGAACGCAGGAAATTGAATATTCTGGTGCATCACCCACGTATTCCCGAGCGAGACGACGAATAAACTCTCTCCTCCCCGCGCGTCGTGTACGCTTTGTCGGAGGTGCAAGGCTCGTCGAGAATACTTGAACTTCGGTCGAGTACGGCGCGGCTAAGCGTTGGTTCGCTCTAGCTTACCGGGATCAACCTGGGCGCAAGATATTCTGTATACGGTAGAAGTGAGGATGGAGCAACTAAGCGCTGGTTCGCTCTAGTCGTCGAGCCTCAAGACTATCGCAGATGAGATATAGAAATAGAATAATCGCGAGCGTACCCGTGGAGTAGAATTAAGGAATTGTATTTGGACTCGAATAAAGATACTTTGAATCTGGTAAAAATAAACTATATTCTATGATTTCACTATACTAAATACACTTGACTAAGTTCTAAGTTACTGACTAGCGATTACAATGAGAATTAGAAATAGTATAAAGTATCGAATGGACTCCGCTATGGGAGTATGGATAGAGACGAATGCATTAGAGCTAATTGCTCGTTGCGAATGAGCCTATTGCTCGGATCGGAAGTGCATCGTTCGGATGCTGGATTAGAACTCCTCGGTTCGGAGATGAGATACGAACTCTCCAGTTCGGAGATGAGATACCAACTCTCCCGTTCGGAGGTGAGATTGGAACTGACTCTCGGATCTCGCGTCCGCGACCTCCTCGGGTCGCGCGGCGCGCGAGTCGCTGGGCCCTCGCGGTGGGGCGGACGGTCGGAGTAGGGCGGCCGCTCGGCCCTCGTGGTGGGGCGGCCGTTCGGAGTGGGGCGCGGCCCGCGTTAAGCGTGAGCCGCGAGCGTCGAGTGTGCGCGCGAGTGCACGGAACATAACCGTGCATGAATAAAATATATACATATATTTACTTAAATCTAGGTGTGTGTTGGTGTGTATGTACATGTATGAGTAGTGTGCTTATTCTAATCCCACATGTACGAGAAGTACGTATAGGGCTTCGTGATCGCTGGGGATTCGACCCAGTATGTGTCGGAGAGCTCCTCGCCCTCGTAATACGGGGTGAAGTCCTCCCCCTCGTGTGTGGAGATCGCGCGTGGGCGCGGCATGCTGCATCCCTCTTCCCTCTCGTATCTTTGTCTCCTTCTGTAGGGACGGCGAGTCGGCGGGTGGCCCGTGTGCAGGGGCTCCGGATGCGGATGCTGGGGATGATGAGGTGGGCGTCGGAGGGTGGCAGGCGGTACGCCTGACGTTACACCACCCCCCTTGGAAAAAGAATCTCGGCCATGCCGAGATCTCTTGTCTGTTGGGTAGATTTCGGGATGCTGGATCCTTCTCTTGGTCCTGTCGGCTGGATGCTGCGGAATCTGTGGTTTTTCGCCTGGTTGATCCTGGCGGTAACGTTTGGAGATTGGACCGTGACTGCGGGCTTCCTTCGGATTGCAGGCACTTTCGTCGCTTTCACTTTCAGCGTTCGTTTGAATGTCACTGCTCTCACTGACTTCATTTTCAGTTTTTCGCACTTTTCTTTCACTAGCATCCACACTCTGCATACTATGCATTCGTTTACAAATTTTGATTTTGTTCGTATGAACAATTTTATGGCGCCCTTTTACATTCAGCTTAACATTACAATTGCCCAAAATTTCGAGGATACGGTACGGTCCAGAATACTGTGCCTGGAACTTATGTTTGTTCGGCTCTTTTAAAAGATAGACCCATTGGCCTACCTCGAAGTTTTGGACATTGAGATTTCGGTCATAATAATATTTAGAACGGCGTTTCGCATTGTCTAGATTGGCTTTAGCCAAATCCTGAGATTTCGAGATTTTCTCCTGAAGTTGTATAAGATAGTCGCTATAAGTTTCGTTATCAGAGCTGTCCTGAAAAGGAGTGGCTGACGGCGTCCTAGCTATCCTGCCGAACACTAGTTCGTGTGGGGTGTATAATGTACCCTCGTGCACACTGGTGTTGTATGAAAACATTGCATACGGTAACCAATTCACCCAATCGTTACTCGACTCTATGTAATGCTTCAGATATTCGGCCAGGACGTGGTGAGATCGTTCAACGGACCCGTTTGTTTGTGGATGGAACGCAGTGGACTTGTATTGCTTAATACGGAATTTGATTGCTATGGCTTTAATCAAGCTATTTATAAAGTTCGAACCTTGGTCCGTGAGTATGCCTTTCGGGCATCCGTACTTACAAATGAATTCTTTTATTAAAGCTTCGGCAATGTCTACTGCGGTGGTGGTTTTGAGAGGAACTGCGACTGAGTATTTAGTGAGGAGATCTTGGATCGTGAGGATACTTGTATAACCGTCGGAAGTTTCGGGAAGAGGACCCATTACGTCCATTGAAATCTTATCGAATGCCCTGCCAGGGGTGTCGGTTAAAGTGAGAGGCTGTCTGGTCTTCACCCGGACCAGTTTCTCTGTCTGACAACTTTTACATTTGCCAATATATTCTTGTATTTGTGTTTTCATGTTTGGCCAAAAGTATTGTTGTCTGATGCGAGAATAAGTTTTATTAACCCCTTTGTGACCTCCCACAGGGGAGTCGTGGTTTTCTCTTATTATTTTCAGTCGCTCTTCGACCGAAGGGGTTTTAATGAGGCCCTGGCAGACCGTAATCTGGACAGTTGTTTCGTAGAACAGGTCCTGAAGGATTTTCTGGATTCGGGACCAGGATACGGAGTCTAGATAGGTTTGTGCGATACTAAATGTTTGTAATTGTAATTCGTTTACAACGTCGCACAAGGATCTGAATGTTTCTATTACGGTCTGGAAATTGATTGATCTGGTGGAATGTTCGATGATTGGAAGCTGGATTTGGAATTCGTTTCCGATTTTTATGACTTTGGCTTTGGTAAGGACGTGATTTTTGTTTAGGAGGAATTTTTCAGTGTTCGCTAGATCTTTGGCGCCCGTGTCATAGGGGTGCCCAGATTGCGTGACGAAGACAACTACATTGTCTCGTCGCGTTGATAATGCGTCACGGCTGAAATTAAACAGAGGTTCGCGTCGGAAAAATTCATTTGGAGCAGGAGTATAGAAGTCGGTGCTGTCGCTGGCGACTTGCGGAGGTGGTGCTGTGTTGGTACGGAAGGACGTGCCTGGAGTCGGTAATTCAGGTTCTGATGTTACCGGAGTAGGAGGAGGCGCTAGTGTGGTATACTTTTTACGGGTTTCCGGAGGCACATCGAAGATGTCGTCCTCCGAGTTTTCTGAATACGAGAGCGGAAAAATTTGAGCGGGATTCCGCGACAATGCGTCCGCATTAAGGTTCGTTTTTCCACTTTTATAGACCATCTCGTAGTCAAATTCCGCTAACTTAAGCCTCCACCGTACGAGTCTACTTGACGGGTCCTTGACCGAATTCATCCACACTAACGGTCGATGGTCGGTAACGAGTTTGAATTGATTACCGTATATGTATGGACGAAAGTAATGGACGGCGTAGACAATCGCCAGACACTCCTTCTCGATCGTGGAGTAGTTTTTCTCCGCAGCGTTTAACAGTCGCGACGTGTACGCGATTGGCAAGTCGCGGCCTATTGGTCCTTGACTCAAGATAGCACCAATAGCTTCGGCGGACGCGTCGGTCGTTATCACGAATGGTTGTTTAAAGTTGGGGTACTGCAAGATAGGCGCTTCGCATAGGCAATCTCGGAGTTTGACGAATGAATTCTCATGCTCGTTACGCCATACAAAGGGCGCGTCCTTTTTTAACAAATTCGTTAGAGGCTTAGCAATATTGGAAAAATTTGCGATGAACCGCCTGTAGTATCCCGCGAGCCCGAGGAATTGTTTGATCTGTTTCGCGTTGCGCGGGCGCGGAAAATTTTTGACGGCGCTAATTTTCGCAGGGTCAGGTTTTACACCGTGCTCACTGATAATATGACCCAAATAGCTTACTTCTCTCCTCAAGAATTCGCACTTATCCGGCTGCAATACTAAATTAGCTTCTTTGAGCCGTTGAGTTAATTTATCGAATTTAAGTCGATGTTCTTGAAGAGAGCTAGCGTAGATAACAATGTCGTCCAAATAGACGAAAATTTCGTTCCCCTGGAGACCGGACAGGACATTGTCCATAAGTCGTTGGAACGTCGCTGGCGCATTTTTTAATCCGAATGGCATTCTTTTAAATTCATAATGCCCGTGAGGCGTCGAAAAAGCAGTTTTAGGAGCATCGGCGGGCTCCATTGGGATCTGGTGAAATCCGCTCGCGAGATCGAATGTACTAAAATACTTCGCACTCCCGAGCTGATCAAGTATCTCGGTAATGCAAGGGAGGGGATAGGCATCGGCGACAGATTTCTCATTGAGTGCGCGGTAGTCGATGACGACGCGCCATTGCTTGTTGCCCAAGGAGTCCGGTTTCTTTGGGACAACCCACAATGGCGAATTATATGGTGATTTTGACGGAGAGATGACACCATTTTGTAAAAATTTGTCGACTTGTCGTCGAATCTCCTCCTTATGAGCTGGTGGGAACCGGTATTGTTTCACATTGACGGGGCGGTCGTCGACGGTTGGAATCTTGTGCGTGGTTGCTGACGTATGCCCTAATTTATCCCCCTCAATGTGAAAAAGCTCCTGCGTGCTTTGAACGAGACGGACGACGTGCTCTCTTTCCTCTGCGTTGAGGTGGTCGAGACGGAGGAGACTAAGAAGTCGATCTAGACGAGATTTCGAAGGATTGGCGGATTTCGATGTTTGTTTTAACGGCGACTGTTGTACATTATTTTTAACCGCCTGAGCATAAGAGATCTGTTGAACATTCGCGATTTTGCAACGCGAAGGAGGAGTTTCGATTGTCGAATATGGTGTCTGATTCGAGAAAGAAATAGAAGTTTTCCCTTTTTGGGATGAGCCGATCGGTACGGCGGATACGTTGGATTTAGTAGATTTAGAAAAAACCGGATACAGCGACGGACTATCCTCCTCGTGGAGGGGAGTCATGATTTGCGCGGGCTCGAGTATGATCTCTGGTAACGCGATTTCGACGGCGCGGTCGGATGAATTAATTATTCGAGTTACCGCTTTGCCCCGAATTACTCTGACGAGAGCGTTTCCGAAAAATATGCCCGGCGCAAGATCGATACGAGGAATTATACCTTCCGCGAGATTCGAATTAACTACGCGGACCTTGATACCGATATTTGATCTCGGCGGAATGGAGATACGGTCTCCTGACTTCGGAGAAGCTGCTTTGTCTTGCGTTCGAAGCTTCGATTTCGTTGCTGCATCGCGTTTCAGCGGAGGCGATGATTTACGCGGCGGGCGCGGCGGCGGAGGGGGAATAGATTCCGTGCGCGGCGCTTGTTTACGTTTCGGCGATAGGAGAGGCTTTATTTTCGAGTCCGGTGACGGTTCCTCGAGTGTTTCGATATCGTCTTCGAAAGGAATTCTCTTACCATTCCATTTGATTATTTTATTTGGAAAAGAGATTTCTGCGTCCATACAGAACCCGGAGCCGAGGATCCCGCTTGGTTTAAGGGGAAAATCATCCTCGACCACATTAAAAGGGACGACGCGACCGAAAATGACAAGATTCACCGTCCCTAAGGTTGCGGTTTTGCCATCGGTTACCCCTGTTATTATTACGATCTCGGACTTATCGATTCGCGCGGATGCTTTTAGAGCCGAACGTTTTATAATATTTATTTCCGCCCCAGTGTCCACCATGAAGCGAGTTGGTGAAATTAGAAGATCGGATTTTAGAATTACGTTTGGCGTGCTAGTTTTTCCGGTTATGTTTATCGCGGCGTTTCGTCGATTTCCGCGTTGGAGTTGTTCGCGGCGAGAGGACGGACTTGGTGCGCGGCCTCGCCACCTGTCTCGCGGCGGGTGCGGAGGCCATTGTCGTTTCCCGAATTTTTATTTACCGCGTTGTTGTACTGCCTTTTTCGGCACTCGCCTATTTCGTGCCCCGGGGTCTTGCAATAGCGACAAAATTTGGGCGCGTCCCTGGCTACGATTTGTCTCGGTTGTTCGTACGCGGGGCCTCGAGTAGGAGGCGGTACGTCCCTGGATCGCGAGTATTCCTGCGGTCGGTACGGCGATGGCGGTCTGAACCGACACTCGGTCGCGTAATGTCCGATATTATTGCATTTTCGGCAAATAATTTCGGCTGGTTTTTCGCGCGATTCTGGTCGCGCGGCACGCGATCTACCTAGTCGGTTGCAATCACGTTCGTGCATTTGATAGAGCTCCCGCGCTCGAGCGAACGTTTCTCGCAATGTACCGAATGAATTTACCGTCATCTGCATTCGAATTTCCGGAATGAGACCGTCTTTAAAACATTGTAGAGTGAGCGCGTCTACGTCATCGAGCGATTCCGGTGTGTCTCGTCGAGCAAGCCTCTCGCAATCAATTATAGCGGTTCTAAGATCTTTTACTCGACCGATGTAATCTAGAATGTGCTCGTTCGCGCGCATAAATATATTGGCAAGTTCACCCCGATAATGATGAGCTGATTTTACGGAGCAAAATGTGCTGCGAAGAACGTCCGTTAATTCGAGTATTGTGTAACACGGCTCGTCTTCTAGCGCGGCGTAGGCACGACCCTTGAGTTTTCCCTTAAGCAGGCGTGTGAAGGTTCGCTCGCACCCATTAGGGATAAGCTCATAAGCGCGTTTACACGCTCGGGTAAACTGAAGAATGGGAATGTTCTGACCATCGAATGTCGGCACGGCTTCGAGGGCCTGCTTAAGTGATAGCTCGTCGTGTTGCGAACTATTTGTATTAAAATCGGAGCTCGAATTATGTCCGGAAAGCGGATTTCCCCGAGGAATATCTAGAGAAACAGTATCGTCGCGCGTTAAATCAGGCGTTCTGCGAATAGATTCTATTTCACGACGTAGAATTTCTATTTGCTGGAGCAACGCGGCATTACTCGGATCGGTTGCTTTCGTATTTTTCGGGGAAGTATTTTGTTGCGCGGTACTAGGAAGAGGCTCGGCGATAGCGTCTTGGAAGTCGAGCGTTCTGCTAATGCGTTTTTCGCGTTCGGAATCGGCCATCGCGGCGGCTCGCTGTGTCTGCTGGCGCGTTTTTGTCGGAGTCCGGGTTGCCATATCTAGTTTCGCGGTTCCTTTCGGCGGAATTTCCGGAGGAAACGCGTGGCTATCCCACCGCTGTCACCAAAAATAACTTTCGTGTCACGTCCCGAGGTGCGGTTGCGCTCGCAACGGTGGCACAAAGTCGTAACCGTTCCCGAAAATAACGCGAATTGCGTCCGGACCGGGTTCGTTGGCGTTTCGGACTCGATAAAACGGTAATTAACACTAAACTTACCTTGCGAAGGCTTGATTCCGCTGTCTGATTTCTCTTTCTAGGTACCTGGAGCGCCTTGGATCCGCAACCGGGATGGCGGCGGCGTACGGCTGGAACGGAGGTACGGGTCGTGCGGCGAAGGAAACCTCCTTCACAGGTACCAGGACTCGAACGCAGGAAATTGAATATTCTGGTGCATCACCCACGTATTCCCGAGCGAGACGACGAATAAACTCTCTCCTCCCCGCGCGTCGTGTACGCTTTGTCGGAGGTGCAAGGCTCGTCGAGAATACTTGAACTTCGGTCGAGTACGGCGCGGCTAAGCGTTGGTTCGCTCTAGCTTACCGGGATCAACCTGGGCGCAAGATATTCTGTATACGGTAGAAGTGAGGATGGAGCAACTAAGCGCTGGTTCGCTCTAGTCGTCGAGCCTCAAGACTATCGCAGATGAGATATAGAAATAGAATAATCGCGAGCGTACCCGTGGAGTAGAATTAAGGAATTGTATTTGGACTCGAATAAAGATACTTTGAATCTGGTAAAAATAAACTATATTCTATGATTTCACTATACTAAATACACTTGACTAAGTTCTAAGTTACTGACTAGCGATTACAATGAGAATTAGAAATAGTATAAAGTATCGAATGGACTCCGCTATGGGAGTATGGATAGAGACGAATGCATTAGAGCTAATTGCTCGTTGCGAATGAGCCTATTGCTCGGATCGGAAGTGCATCGTTCGGATGCTGGATTAGAACTCCTCGGTTCGGAGATGAGATACGAACTCTCCAGTTCGGAGATGAGATACCAACTCTCCCGTTCGGAGGTGAGATTGGAACTGACTCTCGGATCTCGCGTCCGCGACCTCCTCGGGTCGCGCGGCGCGCGAGTCGCTGGGCCCTCGCGGTGGGGCGGACGGTCGGAGTAGGGCGGCCGCTCGGCCCTCGTGGTGGGGCGGCCGTTCGGAGTGGGGCGCGGCCCGCGTTAAGCGTGAGCCGCGAGCGTCGAGTGTGCGCGCGAGTGCACGGAACATAACCGTGCATGAATAAAATATATACATATATTTACTTAAATCTAGGTGTGTGTTGGTGTGTATGTACATGTATGAGTAGTGTGCTTATTCTAATCCCACATGTACGAGAAGTACGTATAGGGCTTCGTGATCGCTGGGGATTCGACCCAGTATGTGTCGGAGAGCTCCTCGCCCTCGTAATACGGGGTGAAGTCCTCCCCCTCGTGTGTGGAGATCGCGCGTGGGCGCGGCATGCTGCATCCCTCTTCCCTCTCGTATCTTTGTCTCCTTCTGTAGGGACGGCGAGTCGGCGGGTGGCCCGTGTGCAGGGGCTCCGGATGCGGATGCTGGGGATGATGAGGTGGGCGTCGGAGGGTGGCAGGCGGTACGCCTGACGTTACAGTATGGAACCAATAGAATTATAATGCTTCTTAAATCGTCATATCGCATCTCATTCCTATGATTCATGATAAGATATCATATTCATTGCGAAGTGTCATGTATACCTCGTATTCCTTTCAATAGAATGTAATTGCTACACTTCCTTGCTAGGAAGTAGCGTTTGCAGATGTCTACCTATCGAAGCAATAGATTTCTAATGCACCTTAAATCGTCATATCAAATCTCATTTCTATGTTTCATGATAAGATACAATACTCATTGCGAAGTGTCATGTATACCTCGCATACACTTCAAATGAATGTAAATGCGACACTTCCTTGCTAGGACATAGCGCTTGCAGATGTCTACGTGTCGAAGCAATAGTGTTCAAATGCTTCTTAAAACTCGATATCGCATCACACTTCTATGTTTCATGATAGGATATAACATTCATTGCGAAGTGTCATATATACCTCGCATAGGCTTCAAACGAATGTAAATGCGACACTTCCTTCCTAGGAAATAGCGTTGGCAGAAGTCTACGTATCGAACCAATAGAGTGCTAATGCCTCTTATATCGCCATACCGCATCGCATTTCTATGTTTCATGATAATATATAATATTCATTGTGGAGTGTTAAGTATACCTCGTATTCACTTCAAAAGAATGTAAATGCGACACTTCCATTCTAGGAAATAGCGTTTGCAGACGTCTACGTACCGTAGCATTAGAGTTCTAATGCTTCTCAAAATGCGATATTGCATCTCATTTCTATGTTTCATGATAAGACATAATATTCATTGCGAAGGGTCTTGTATACCTCGCATACACTTCAAATGAATTTAAATGCGACACTTCATTGCTAGCAAATAGCGTTGGCAGATGTCTACGTATCGAAGCAGTAGACATCTTATGCTCCTTAAAACGCGTTATCGCATGTCATTTCTATGTTTCATGATAAGATGTAATATTCATTGCGAAGTGTCATGTATACCTTGTATTCAATCCAAAAGAATGTATTTGCGACACTTCCATGCTACGAAATAGCGTTTGCAGGTGTCTACGTATCGTAGCCATAGAGTTCTAATGCTTCTTAAATCGCGATATCGCATCTAATTTCTATGTTTCGTGATATGGTATAATACTCATCGTGGAATGTTATGTATATCTCGCATACACTTCAAATGAATGTAAATGCGACACTTTTTTGCTAGGAAGTAGCGTTTGCAGATGCCTACTTATCGATGCAATAGATTTCTAATGCTTCTTAAATCGCCATATAGCATCTCATTTCTATGTTTCATGATAAGATATAATATTCATTACAAAGTTTCATGTTTACCTTGTATTCACTTCAGTGGAATGTAAATGCGACCCTTCCTTGCTAGGAAATAGCGTTTGCAGATGTCTACGTATCGTAGCAAGCGTGTCAATGATTCTTAAAATGAGATATCGCATCTCATTTCTATGTTTCATGATAACATATAATATTCATTGCGAAGTGTTATGTATACCTCGCATACACTTCAAATGAATGTAAATGCGACACTTCCCTGCTAGGAAATAGCGTTTGCAGATGCCTACGTATCGTAGCAATAGAGTTGTAATGCTTCTTATATCGCGAGATCGCATCTCACTTCGATGTTTCATGATAAGATCTAATATTCATTTCGAAGTTTCATGTATTCCTCGTATTCACTTCAAATGAATGTAAATGCGACACGTCCTTGCTAGGAGATAGCGTTTGCAGATGCCTACGTATCGAAGCAATAAAGTTCTAATGCATCTTATATCGCGATATCTCAACTCATTTCTATGTTTCATGATAAGATATAATGTTGATTGGGGACTGTTATGTATCCCTCGTATTCACATCAAAGGAATGTAAATGCGACACTTCCATGCTAGGAAATAGCGTTTCCAGATGTCTACGTATCGAAGCCATAGAGTTCTCATGCTTCTCAAAAGTCAATACCGCATCTTATTACTATGTTTCATTATGTGGTATAATATTCAATGTGCAGTGTTATCTCTACATCGTATTCACTCCAAAAGAATGTAAATGCGACACTTCCTTGCTAGGAAATAGTGTTGGCAGATGTCTACGTATCGAAGTAACAGAATTCTAATGCTTCTTAAAACGAGTTATTGCATCACAATTCTATGTTGCTTGATAAGGTATAATTATCATTGCGTAGTGTCATGTATACCTCGTATTCACTTCAAAAGGATGTATATGCGACACTCCCTTGCTAGGAAGTAGCGTTTGCAGATGTCTACGAATCGAAGCAACAGTGTTCTAGTGATTCTTAAATCGAGATATCGCATATCATTTCTATGATTCATGATAAGATTTAATATTCATTGTGCAGTGTTATGTATACCTCTTACTCACTACAAAAGAGTGTAAATGCGACACTTCCTTGCTAGGAAATAGCGTTTGCAGATGTTTACGTATCGTAGCATTAGAGTTCTAATGCTTCTTAGAACGAGATATCGCAACTCATTTTTATGTTTGATGATAAGGTATAATATTCGTTGCGAAGTGTTATGTATTCCTCGTCTACACTTCAAAAGAATGTAAATGCGACACTTCCTTGCTAGGAAGTAGCGTTTGCAGATGTCTACATATCGAAGCAATAGATTTCTAATGCTTCTTAAAACGGGATATCGCATCTCATATCTATGTCTCACGATAAGATATTATGTTCATTGCGAAGTGTTATGTATTCCTTATCTACGCTTCAAATGAATGTAAATTCGACACTACCTTTGTAGGAAATAGCTTTTCCAGATGTCTACGTACCGAAGCAATAGAGTTCTAATGCTTCTTGAATCGCCATATCGCATCTCATTTCTATGTATCATGATAAGATATAACATTCATTGTGCAGTGTTATGTATACCTCGTATTCGCTTCAAAATAATGTAAATACGACACTTCCTTGCTAGGAAATAGCGTTTGCCGATGTCTACGTATCGTAGCAATTGAGTTCTAATGCTTCTCAAAACGCGATTTAGCATCTAATTTCTATGAATCAAGATAAGATGTAATATTCATTGCGAAGTTTCTTGTATAACTCGCATACACTTCAAATTAATGTAAATGCGAAACTTCCTTGCTAGGAAATAGCGATGTCAGATGTCTACATATCGAAGCAACAGAGTTCTATTGGCTCTTAAATCGCCATATCGCATCTCATTTCTATGGTTCATGATAAGATATAATATTCGTTCTGGAGTGTTATGTATATCTCGTATTCACTTCTAAACATTGAAAATGCGACATTTCCTTGCTAGGAATTAGCGTCTGCAGATGTCTATGTATCGTAGCAATAGAGTTCTAATGCTTCTTAAAACGCGAAATCGCTCCTCATTTATATGCTTCCTGATAAGATATACTATTCATTGTGGAGTGTTATGTATACCTCGTATTCACTTCAGAAGAATGTAAATGCGACACTTCCTTGCTAGGAAATAGCGTTTGCAGATGTCTACGTATCGTAGCAATAGAGTTCTAATGCTTCTTATATCGCCAGATCGCATCTCAAATCTATGTTTCACGATAGGATATAATATTCATTGCGGAGTGTTATGTATGAAGCGTATTTACTTCAAAAGAATGTAAATGCGGCACTTCCTTCCTAGGAAATAGCGTTTGCAGATGTCTACGTATCGTAGCAATAGTGTTCTAAAGCTTCTTAAAACGCGATATCGCATCTCATTTCTATGCTTCATGATAAGATATAATATTCATTGTGGAGTGTTATGTATACCTCGTATTCACTTCAAAAGAATGTAAATACGACACCTTCTTGCTAGGAAATAGCGTTTGCAGATGCCTACATATCGTAGCAATAGTGGTCTAATGCTTCTTAAATCGCGATATCGCATCTCATTTCTATATTTCGTGATAAGATATAATATTCACTGTGGAGTGTTATGTATGAAGCGTATTTACTTCAAAAGAATGTAAATGCGGCACTTCCTTCCTAGGAAATAGTGTTTGCAGATGTCTACGTATCGTAGCAATAGTGTTCTAAAGCTTCTTAAAACGCGATATCGCATCTCATTTCTATGTTTCATGATAAGATACAATATTCATTGCGAAAGGTTATGCATTCCTCGGTTGCACTTAAAAGAATGTAAATGCGTCACTTCCTTGCTAGGAAATAGCGTTGCCAGATGTCTACGAATCGAAGCAATAGAGATCTAATGCTTCTTCTAACGATATATCGCATCTCAATTCTACGTTTCATGATATGATGTAATATTCATTGTGGAGTGTTATGTATACCTCGTATTCACTCCAAAAGAATGTAAATGCGGCACTTCCTTGCTAGGAAATATCGTTTCCAAATATCTACGTATCGTATCAATAAAGTTCAAATGCTTCTGGAAACGCGATATCGCATCTCATTTCTATGCTTCATTATAAGATATAATATTTATTGCGAAGTGTCATGTATACCTTTCATACACTTCAAATGAATGTAAATGCGACACTTCCTTGCTAGGAAGTAGCGTTTGCAGATGTTTACGTATCGTAGCAATGGAGTGCTAAGGCTGCTTAAATCGCGATATCGCATCTCATTTCTATGTTTCATGACAAAATATAATATTCATTGCGAAGTATCATGTATACCACGTATCAAATTCAAAGGAATTTAAATGCGCCACTTCCTTCCTAGGAAATAGCGTTTGCAGATGCCTACGTATCGAAGCAATAGATTTCTAAGGCTTCTTAAAACGGGACATCGCATCCCATTTCTATGATTCATGATAGGATATAATATTCAGTTAGAAGGGTTATGTATACCTCGCATACACTTGTAATGAATGTAAATGCGACACTTTCTTGCTAGGAAATAGCGTTTGCAGATGACTACGTACCGATGCAATGGAGTTCTAATGTTTCTTAAAACGCGATATCGCATCCCATTTCTATGTTTCATGATAGGATATAATATTCAGTTAGAAGGGTTATGTATACCACGTATTCACTTCAAGCGAATGTAAATGCGACCATTCCTTGCAAGGAAGTAGCGTCTGCAGATGTCTACGTATCGAAGCAA
The DNA here is from genome assembly GCF_050948175.1 of Xylocopa sonorina. Lineage (NCBI taxonomy): Eukaryota > Metazoa > Arthropoda > Insecta > Hymenoptera > Apidae > Xylocopa > Xylocopa sonorina. The sequence continues at coordinate 79,996 of NW_027490262.1, read as the reverse complement.
TAGAGTTCAAATGCTTCTTCTATCGCGATATCGCATCTCATATCTAAGTTTGATGATAAGATATAATATTCGTTGCGAAGTGTTATGTATTCCTCGTATTCACTTCAAAAGAATGTAAAAGCGACACTTCCTTGCTAGGAAATAGCGTCTGCAGATATCTACGTATCGTAGCAATAGAGCTCTAATGCTTCTTAAAACGCGATATCAAATCTCGTTTCTATGTTTCATGATAAGATACAATATTCATAGCGGAGTGCCACGTATACCTCGCATACACTTCAACTGAATGTAAATGCGACACTTCCTTGATAGGAAATAGCGTTTGCAGATGTCTACGTCTCGTAGCATTAGAGTCCTAATGCTTCTCAAAACGCGATATCGCATCTCATTTCTATGTTTCATGATAAGATATAATATTCATTGCGAAGTGTCATGTATTCCTCGTCTACACTTCAAATGAATGTAAATGCGACACTTCCTTGCTAGGAAATAGCAATAGCAGATGTCTACGTATCGAAGCAATAGAGTTCTAATGAATCTTATACCGCGATATCGCATCGCATTTCTATGTTTCATGATAATACATAATATTTATTGTGCAATGTTATGTACACCTCGCATTCACTTCAAAAGAATATAAATGCGACACTTCCTTGCTAGTGTAACGTCAGGCGTACCGCCTGCCACCCTCCGGCGTCCACCTCATCATCCCCAGCATCCGTATCCGGAGCCCCTGCACACGGGCCACCCGCCGACTCGCCGTCCCTACAGAAGGAGACAAAGGTACGAGAGGGAAGAGGGATGCAGCATGCCGCGCCCACGCGCGATCTCCACACACGAGGGGGAGGACTTCACCCCGTATTACGAGGGCGAGGAGCTCTCCGACACGTACTGGGTCGAATCCCCAGCAATCACGAAGCCCTATACGTACTTCTCGTACATGTGGGATTAGAATAAGCACACTACTCATACATGTACATACACACCAACACACACCTAGATTTAAGTAAATATATGTATATATTTTATTCATGCACGGTTATGTTCCGTGCACTCGCGCGCACACTCGACGCTCGCGGCTCACGCTTAACGCGGGCCGCGCCCCACTCCGAACGGCCGCCCCACCACGAGGGCCGAGCGGCCGCCCTACTCCGACCGTCCGCCCCACCGCGAGGGCCCAGCGACTCGCGCGCCGCGCGACCCGAGGAGGTCGCGGACGCGAGATCCGAGAGTCAGTTCGCGTCTCATCTCCGAACCGGAGAGTTCCCAACTCATCTCCGAACTGGAGAGTTCATATCTCATCTCCGAACCGAGGAGTTCTAATCCAGCATCCGAACGATGCACTTCCGATCCGAGCAATAGGCTCATTCGCAACGAGCAATTAGCTCTAATGCATTCGTCTCTATCCATACTCCCATAGCGGAGTCCGTTCGATACTTTATACTATTTCTAATTCTCATTGTAATCGCTAGTCAGTAACTTAGAATTTAGTCAAGTGTATCTAGTATAGTGAAATCATAGAATATAGTTTATTTTTACCAGATTCAAAGTATCTTTATTCGAGTTCAAATACAATTCCTTAATTCTAATCCACGGGTACGCTCGCGATTATTCTAATTCTATATCTCATCTACGATAGTCTTGAGGCTCGACGACTAGAGCGAACCAGCGCTTAGTTGCTCCATCCTCACTTCTACCGTGTACAGAATATCTTGCGCCCAGGTCGATCCCGGTAAGCTAGAGCGAACCAACGCTTAGCCGTGCCGTATTCAACCGAGGTTCAAGTATTCTCGATGAGCCTTGCACCTCCGACAAAGCGTACACGACGCGCGGGGAGGAGAGAGTTCATTCGTCGTCTCGCTCGGGAATACGTGGGTGATGCACCAGAATATTCAATTTCCTACGTTCGAGTCCTGGTTCCTGTGAAGGAGGTTTCCTTCGCCGCACGACCCGTACGAGTCGCCAATCGTCAGGGCCAAACGCCGATACCTGCCAGCCGGAGTCAACCCGCCTGGACGCTTATTCCCGTAGACGTACCTCCGTTCCAGCCGTACGCCGCCGCCATCCCGGTTGCGGATCCAAGGCGCTCCAGGTACCTGGAAAGAGAAATCAGACAGCGGAATCAAGCCTTCGCAAGGTAAGTTTAGTGTTAGTTACCGTTTTATCGAGTCCGAAACGCCAACGAACCCGGTCCGGACGCAATTCGCGTTATTTTCGGGAACGGTTACGACTTTGTGCCACCGTTGCGAGCGCAACCGCACCTCGGGACGTGACACGAAAGTTATTTTTGGTGACAGCGGTGGGATAGCCACGCGTTTCCTCCGGAAATTCCGCCGAAAGGAACCGCGAAACTAGATATGGCAACCCGGACTCCGACAAAAACGCGCCAGCAGACACAGCGAGCCGCCGCGATGGCCGATTCTGAACGCGAAAAACGCACTAGCAGAACGCTTGATTTCCAAGACGCTATCGCCGAGCCTCTTCCTAGTACCGCGCAACAAAATACTTCCGCGAAAAATACGAAAGCGACCGATCCGAGCAATGCCGCGTTGCTCCAGCAAATAGAAATTTTACGTCGTGAATTAGAATCTATTCGCAGAACGCCTGATTTAACGCGCGACGATACCGTTTCGCTGGATATTCCTCGGGGAAATCCGCTTTCCGGACATAATTCGAGCTCCGATTTTAATACAAATAGTTCGCAACACGACGAGCTATCGCTTAAGCAGGCCCTCGAAGCCGTGCCGACATTCGATGGTCAGAACATTCCCATTCTTCAGTTTACCCGAGCGTGTAAACGCGCTTATGAGCTTATCCCTAATGGGTGCGAGCGAACTTTCACACGCCTGCTTAAGGGAAAACTCAAGGGTCGTGCCTACGCCGCGCTAGAAGACGAGCTGTGTTACACAATACTCGAATTAACGGACGTTCTTCGCAGCACATTTTGCTCCGTAAAATCAGCTCATCATTATCGGGGTGAACTTGCTAATATATTTATGCGCGCGAACGAGCACATTCTAGATTACATCGGTCGAGTAAAAGATCTTAGAACCGCTATAATTGATTGCGAGAGGCTTGCTCGACGAGACACACCGGAATCGCTCGATGACGTAGACGCGCTCACATTACAATGTTTTAAAGACGGTCTCATTCCGGAAATTCGAATGCAAATGACGATAAATTCATTCGGCACATTGCGAGAAACGTTCGCTCGAGCGCGAGAGCTTTACCAAATGCACGAACGTGATTGCAACCGACTAGGTAGATCGCGTGTCGCGCGATCAGAATCGCGCGAAAAACCAGCCGAAATTATTTGCCGAAAATGCAATAATATCGGACATTACGCGACCGAGTGTCGGCTCAGACCGCCATCGCCGTACCGACCGCAGGAATACTTGCGATCCAGGGACGTACCGCCTCCTACTCGAGGCCCCGCGTACGAACAACCGAGACAAATCGTAGCCAGGGACGCGCCCAAATTTTGTCGCTATTGCAAGACCCCGGGGCACGAAATAGGCGAGTGCCGCAAAAGACAGTACAACAACGCGGTAAATAAAAATTCGGGAAACGACAATGGCCTCCGCACCCGCCGCGAGACAGGTGGCGAGGCCGCGTACCCAGTCCGTCCTCTCGCCGCGAGCAACTCCAACGCGGAAATCGACGAAACGCCGCGATAAACATAACCGGAAAAACTAGCACGCCAAACGTAATTTTAAAATCCGATCTTCTAATTTCACCAACTCGCTTCATGGTGGACACTGGAGCGGAAATAAATATTATAAAACGTTCGGCTCTAAAAGCATCCGCGCGAATCGATAAGTCCGAGATCGTAATAATAACAGGGGTAACCGATGGCAAAACCGCAACCCTAGGGACGGTGAATCTTGTCATTTTCGGTCGCGTCGTTCCTTTTAATGTGGTCGAGGATGATTTTCCCCTTAAACCAAGCGGGATCCTCGGCTCCGGGTTCTGTATGGACGCAGAAATCTCTTTTCCAAATAAAATAATCAAATGGAATGGTAAGAGAATTCCTTTCGAAGACGATATCGAAGCACTCGAGGAACCGTCACCGGAGTCGAAAATAAAGCCTCTCCTATCGCCGAAACGTAAACAAGCGCCGCGCACGGAATCTATTCCCCCTCCGCCGCCGCGCCCGCCGCGTAAATCATCGCCTCCGCTGAAACGCGATGCAACAACGAAATCGAAGCTTCGAACGCAAGACAAAGCAGCTTCTCCGAAGTCAGGAGACCGTATCTCCATTCCGCCGAGATCAAATATCGGTATCAAGGTCCGCGTAGTTAATTCGAATCTCGCGGAAGGTATAATTCCTCGTATCGATCTTGCGCCGGGCATATTTTTCGGAAACGCTCTCGTCAGAGTAATTCGGGGCAAAGCGGTAACTCGAATAATTAATTCATCCGACCGCGCCGTCGAAATCGCGTTACCAGAGATCATACTCGAGCCCGCGCAAATCATGACTCCCCTCCACGAGGAGGATAGTCCGTCGCTGTATCCGGTTTTTTCTAAATCTACTAAATCCAACGTATCCGCCGTACCGATCGGCTCATCCCAAAAAGGGAAAACTTCTATTTCTTTCTCGAGTCAGACACCATACTCGACAATCGAAACTCCTCCTTCGCGTTGCAAAATCGCGAATGTTCAACAGATCTCTTATGCTCAGGCGGTTAAAAATAATGTACAACAAGCGCCGTTAAAACAAACATCGAAATCCGCCAATCCTTCGAAATCTCGCCTAGACCGAATTCTTAGTCTCCTCCGTCTCGACCACCTCAACGCAGAGGAAAGAGAGCACGTCGTCCGTCTCGTTCAAAGCACGCAGGAGCTTTTTCACATTGAGGGGGATAAATTAGGGCATACGTCAGCAACCACGCACAAGATTCCAACCGTCGACGACCGCCCCGTCAATGTGAAACAATACCGTTTCCCACCAGCTCATAAGGAGGAGATTCGACGACAAGTCGACAAATTTTTACAAAATGGTGTCATCTCTCCGTCAAAATCACCATATAATTCGCCATTGTGGGTTGTCCCAAAGAAACCGGACTCCTTGGGCAACAAGCAATGGCGCGTCGTCATCGACTACCGCGCACTCAATGAGAAATCTGTCGCCGATGCCTATCCCCTCCCTTGCATTACCGAGATACTTGATCAGCTCGGGAGCGCCAAGTATTTTAGTACATTCGATCTCGCGAGCGGATTTCACCAGATCCCAATGGAGCCCGCCGATGCTCCCAAAACCGCTTTTTCGACGCCTCACGGGCATTATGAATTTAAAAGAATGCCATTCGGATTAAAAAATGCGCCAGCGACGTTCCAACGACTTATGGACAATGTCCTGTCCGGTCTCCAGGGGAACGAAATTTTCGTCTATTTGGACGACATTGTTATCTACGCTAGCTCTCTTCAAGAACATCGACTTAAATTCGATAAATTAACTCAACGGCTCAAAGAAGCTAATTTAGTATTGCAGCCGGATAAGTGCGAATTCTTGAGGAGAGAAGTAAGCTATTTGGGTCATATTATCAGTGAGCACGGTGTAAAACCTGACCCTGCGAAAATTAGCGCCGTCAAAAATTTTCCGCGCCCGCGCAACGCGAAACAGATCAAACAATTCCTCGGGCTCGCGGGATACTACAGGCGGTTCATCGCAAATTTTTCTAATATTGCTAAGCCACTTACAAATTTGTTAAAAAAAGACGCGCCCTTTGTATGGCGTAACGAGCAAGAGAATTCATTCGTCAAACTCCGAGATTGCCTATGCGAAGCGCCTATCTTGCAGTACCCCAACTTCAAACAACCATTCGTGATAACGACCGACGCGTCCGCCGAAGCTATTGGTGCTATCTTGAGTCAAGGACCAATAGGCCGCGACTTGCCAATCGCGTACACGTCGCGACTGTTAAACGCTGCGGAGAAAAACTACTCCACGATCGAGAAGGAGTGTCTGGCGATTGTCTACGCCGTCCATTACTTTCGTCCATACATATACGGTAATCAATTCAAACTCGTTACCGACCATCGACCGTTAGTGTGGATGAATTCGGTCAAGGACCCGTCAAGTAGACTCGTACGGTGGAGGCTTAAGTTAGCGGAATTTGACTACGAGATGGTCTATAAAAGTGGAAAAACGAACCTTAATGCGGACGCATTGTCGCGGAATCCCGCTCAAATTTTTCCGCTCTCGTATTCAGAAAACTCGGAGGACGACATCTTCGATGTGCCTCCGGAAACCCGTAAAAAGTATACCACACTAGCGCCTCCTCCTACTCCGGTAACATCAGAACCTGAATTACCGACTCCAGGCACGTCCTTCCGTACCAACACAGCACCACCTCCGCAAGTCGCCAGCGACAGCACCGACTTCTATACTCCTGCTCCAAATGAATTTTTCCGACGCGAACCCCTATTTAATTTCAGCCGTGACGCATTATCAACGCGACGAGACAATGTAGTTGTCTTCGTCACGCAATCTGGGCACCCCTATGACACGGGCGCCAAAGATCTAGCGAACGCTGAAAAATTCCTCCTAAACAAAAATCACGTCCTTACCAAAGCCAAAGTCATACAAATCGGAAACGAATTCCAAATCCAGCTTCCAATCATCGAACATTCCACCAGATCAATCAATTTCCAGACCGTAATAGAAACATTCAGATCCTTGTGCGACGTTGTAAACGAATTACAATTACAAACATTTAGTATCGCACAAACCTATCTAGACTCCGTATCCTGGTCCCGAATCCAGAAAATCCTTCAGGACCTGTTTTATGAAACAACTGTCCAGATTACGGTCTGCCAGGGCCTCATTAAAACCCCTTCGGTCGAAGAGCGACTGAAAATAATAAGAGAAAACCACGACTCCCCTGTGGGAGGTCACAAAGGGGTTAATAAAACTTATTCTCGCATCAGACAACAATACTTTTGGCCAAACATGAAAACACAAATACAAGAATATATTGGCAAATGTAAAAGTTGTCAGACAGAGAAACTGGTCCGGGTAAAGACCAGACAGCCTCTCACTTTAACCGACACCCCTGGCAGGGCATTCGATAAGATTTCAATGGACGTAATGGGTCCTCTTCCCGAAACTTCCGACGGTTATACGAGTATCCTCACGATCCAAGATCTCCTCACTAAATACTCAATCGCAGTTCCTCTCAAAACCACCACCGCAGTAGACATTGCCGAAGCTTTAATAAAAGAATTCATTTGTAAGTTCGGATGCCCGAAAGGCATACTCACGGACCAAGGTTCGAACTTTATAAATAGCTTGATTAAAGCCATAGCAATCAAATTCCGTATTAAGCAATACAAGTCCACTGCGTTCCATCCACAGACAAACGGGTCCGTTGAACGATCTCACCACGTCCTGGCCGAATATCTGAAGCATTACATAGAGTCGAGTAACGATTGGGTGAATTGGTTACCGTACGCAATGTTTTCATACAACACCAGTGTGCACGAGGGTACATTATACACCCCACACGAACTAGTGTTCGGCAGGATAGCTAGGACGCCGTCAGCCACTCCTTTTCAGGACAGCTCTGATAACGAAACTTATAGCGACTATCTTATACAACTTCAGGAGAAAATCTCGAAATCTCAGGATTTGGCTAAAGCCAATCTAGACAATGCGAAACGCCGTTCTAAATATTATTATGACCGAAATCTCAATGTCCAAAACTTCGAGGTAGGCCAATGGGTCTATCTTTTAAAAGAGCCGAACAAACATAAGTTCCAGGCACAGTATTCTGGACCGTACCGTATCCTCGAAATTTTGGGCAATTGTAATGTTAAGCTGAATGTAAAAGGGCGCCATAAAATTGTTCATACGAACAAAATCAAAATTTGTAAACGAATGCATAGTATGCAGAGTGTGGATGCTAGCGAAAGAAAAGTGCGAAAAACTGAAAATGAAGTCAGTGAGAGCAGTGACATTCAAACGAACGCTGAAAGTGAAAGCGACGAAAGTGCCTGCAATCCGAAGGAAGCCCGCAGTCACGGTCCAATCTCCAAACGTTATCGCCAGGATCAACCAGGCGAAAAACCTCAGATTCCGCAGCATCCAGCCGACAGGACCAAGAGAAGGATCCAGCATCCCGAAATCTACCCAACAGACAAGAGATCTCGGCATGGCCGAGATTCTTTTTCCAAGGGGGGTGGTGTAACGTCAGGCGTACCGCCTGCCACCCTCCGGCGTCCACCTCATCATCCCCAGCATCCGTATCCGGAGCCCCTGCACACGGGCCACCCGCCGACTCGCCGTCCCTACAGAAGGAGACAAAGGTACGAGAGGGAAGAGGGATGCAGCATGCCGCGCCCACGCGCGATCTCCACACACGAGGGGGAGGACTTCACCCCGTATTACGAGGGCGAGGAGCTCTCCGACACGTACTGGGTCGAATCCCCAGCAATCACGAAGCCCTATACGTACTTCTCGTACATGTGGGATTAGAATAAGCACACTACTCATACATGTACATACACACCAACACACACCTAGATTTAAGTAAATATATGTATATATTTTATTCATGCACGGTTATGTTCCGTGCACTCGCGCGCACACTTCGACGCTCCGCGGCTCACGCTTAACGCGGGCCGCGCCCCACTCCGAACGGCCGCCCCACCACGAGGGCCGAGCGGCCCGCCCTACTCGACCGTCCGCCCCACCGCGAGGGCCCAGCGACTCGCGCGCCGCTGCGACCCGAGGAGGGTCGCGGACGCGAGATCCGAGAGTCAAGTTCGCGTCTCATCTCCGAACCGGAGAGTCCCAACTCATCTCCGAACTGGAGAGTTCATATCTCATCTCCGAACCGAGGAGTTCTAATCCAGCATCCGAACGATGCACTTCCGATCCGAGCAATAGGCTCATTCGCAACGAGCAATTAGCTCTAATGCATTCGTCTCTATCCATACTCCCATAGCGGAGTCCGTTCGATACTTTATACTATTTCTAATTCTCATTGTAATCGCTAGTCAGTAACTTAGAATTTAGTCAAGTGTATCTAGTATAGTGAAATCATAGAATATAGTTTATTTTTACAGATTCAAAGTATCTTTATTCGAGTTCAAATACAATTCCTTAATTCTAATCCACGGGTACGCTCGCGGATTATTCTAATTCTATATCTCATCTACGATAGTCTTGAGGCTCGACGACTAGAGCGAACCAGCGCTTAGTTGCTCCATCCTCACTTCTTACCGTGTACAGAATATCTTGCGCCAGGTCGATCCCGGTAAGCTAGAGCGAACCAACGCTTAGCCGTGCCGTATTCAACCGAGGTTCAGTATTCTCGATGAGCCTTGCACCTCCGACAAAGCGTACACGACGCGCGGGGAGGAGAGAGTTCATTCGTCGTCTCGCTCGGGAATACGTGGGTGATGCACCAGAATATTCAATTTCCTACGTTCGAGTCCCTGGTTCCTGTGAAGGAGGTTTCCTTCGCCGCACGACCCGTACGAGTCGCCAATCGTCAGGGCCAAACGCCGATACCTGCCAGCCGGAGTCAACCCCGCCTGGACGCTTATTCCCGTAGACGTACCTCCGTTCCAGCCGTACGCCGCCGCCATCCCGGTTGCGGATCCAAGGCGCTCCAGGTACCTGGAAAGAGAAATCAGGACAGCGGAATCAAGCCTTCGCAAGGTAAGTTTAGTGTTAGTTACCGTTTTAATCGAGTCCGAAACGCCAACGAACCCGGTCCCGGACGCAATTCGCGTTATTTTCGGAACGGTTACGACTTTGTCGCCACCGTTGCGAGCGCAACCGCACCTCGGGACGTGACACTAGGAAATAGCGTTTGCAGATGTCTACGTATCGTAGCAATAGGAGTTCTAATGCTTCTTATATCTCGAGATCGCATCTCAAATCTATGTTTCACGATAGGATATAATATTCGTTGTGGAGTGTTATGTATGAAGCGTATTTACTCAAAAGAATGTAAATGCGGCACTTCCTTCCTAGGAAATAGCGTTTGCAGATGTCTACGTATCGTAGCAATAGTGTTCTAAATCTTCTTAAAAACGCGATATCGCATCTCATTTCTATGTCCTCATGATAAGATATGATATTCATTGCGAAGTGTTATGTATTCCTCGTCTACACTTCTAATGATCTAAATGCGACATTTCCTTGCTAGGAAACAGCGTTTGCAGATGCCTACGTATCGAAGCAATAGGGTTCTAATGCTTCATAAACGAGATATCGCATCTCACTTCTATGTTTCATGATAAGATATAAATATCCATTGGCGAAGTGTTATGAATACCTCGTATCCACATCAAAAGAATGTAAATGCGACACTTCCTTTCTAGGAAACTGCGTTTCCAGATGCCTACGTTCGAAGCAATAGAGTTCTAATGCTTCTTGAACGGGATATCGCATCTCATTTATATGTTTCATGATAAGATATAATATTAATTGCGAAGTGTCATGTATACCTTGTATTCACTTCAGGAAAATGTAAATGCGTCACTTCCTTGCTAGGAAATAGCGTTTGCAGATGTCTACGTATCGTAGCAATAGAGTTCTAATGTTTCTTATATCGCGAGATCGCATCTCAAATCTATGTTTCACGATAGGATATAATATTCATTGCGGAGTGTTATGTATGAAGCGTATTTACTTCAAAAGAATGTAAATGCGACATTTCCTTGCTAGGAAATAGCGTTCACAGATGTCTACGTATCGTAGCAATAGTGTTCTAATGCTTCTTAAAACGCGAAATCGCCCCTCATTTCTATGTTTCACGAAGAGATATAATACTCTTTGCGGAGTGTTATGTATTCCTCCTCTACACTTCAAATGAATGTAAATGCGACAATTCCTTGCAAAGTAGTAGCGTTTGCAGATGTCTACGAATTGAAGCAATAGATTTCTAATGCTTCTTAAAACGAGATATCGCATCTCATTTCTATGTTTCATGACAAGATAAAATATTCATTGCGAATTGTCCATGTACTCCTCGTATTCACTACCAACGAATGTAAATGCGACACTTCCTTGCCATTAAATAGCGTTTGCAGATGTCTTCTTATCGTAGCAAGTAGTAGCTCTAATGCTCCTAATTCGCGAAATCGCATGTCATTTCTATGGTTCATGATGAGATATAATGTTCATTGCGAAATGTATTGTATACCTCGCATTCATTTAAATGCGACTCTCTCTTGCTAGGAAATAGCGTTTCTAATATGTCTACGTATCGGAACAATAGAGTTCTAATGCTTCTTAAAACGCGATATCGCAACTCATTTCTATGTTTCAGATAAGATATAATATTCATTGCGCAGTTATATGTATTCCTCGTATTTACTTCAAAAGAATGTAAATGCGACACTCCCTTGATAGGAAACAGCGTTTGCAGATGTATACGTATCGAAGCAATAGAGTTCCAATGCTTCTTACATCGTCATATTGCATCTCATTTCTATGCTTTGTGATGAGATATAATATTCATTGCGAAGTGTCATGTACACCTCGTATTCACTTCAAAACAACTAAATGCGACACTTCCCTTGCTAGAAATAGCGTTTGCAGATGTCTACGTATCGAAGCAATAGAGTCCTAATGCTTCTTAACTCGCGATATCGCATCTCATTTTCTATGTTTCGTGATAAGATATAATATTCATTGCGAAGTGTAATTGTATACCTCGTATTCACTCAAAAGAATGTAATGCGACTCTTCCTTCCTAGGAAATAGCGTTTGCAGATGTCTACGTATCGAGGCAATAGGGTTCTAATGTATCATAAATCGCAATATCGCATCTCATTTCTATGTTTCATGATAAGATATAATATACATAGTGCACTGTTTATGCATACCTCGTATTTACTTCAAAAGAATGTAAATGCGACATTTCGTTGCTAGGAAGTAGCGTTTTCAGTTGTCTACGTATCGAAGCAATAGAGTTCTAATGCATCTTAAATCGCGATATCGCATCTGATTTCTATGTTTCATGATAAGATATAATATTCATTGTGCAGTGTTATGTATATCTCGTCTACACTTCAAATGAATGTAAATGTGACACTTCCCTGCTAGGAAATAGCGTTTGCAGATGTCTACGTATCGAAGCAATAGAGTTCTAATGCTTCTTAAAATGCGATATCGCATCTCATTTCTATGTTTCGTGAATAAGACATAATATTCATTGTGGAGTGTTACGTACTCCTCGCCTACACTTCAATTGTATGTAAATGCGACGTTTCCTTTCTTGGATATCGCTTTCCCAGATGTCTACGTATCGAAGCAATAGAGTTCTAATGCTTCTCAAACCGTGCTATCGCATATCATTTCTATGTTCCGTGACAAGATATAATATTCATTGCGAAGTGTTATGTATTCCTCGTTTACACTTCAAATGGATGTAAATGCGGCACTTCCTTTCTAGGAAATAGAGTTTCCAGATATCAACGTATCGAAGCAATAGAGCTCTAATGCTTCTTAATACGCGATATCGCATCTCAATTCTATGTTTCGTGATAAGATATAATATTCATTGTGAGTGTTATGTATACCTCGTATTCACTTCAGAAGAATGTAAGTGCGACACTTCCTTGCTATAAAATATCGCTTGCAGATGTCTACGCATCGTAGCAATGGGGTTCTAATGCTTCTTAATACGCGATACCGCATCACATTTCTATGTTTCATGATGAGATATAATATTCATTACGAAGTGTTATGCATACCTCGTATTCAATTCAAAACAATGTAAATGTGACACTTCCTTGCTAGGAAGCAGCGTTTGCAGATATCTAGGTATCGAAGCAATAGTGATCTAATGCTGCCTAAATCGCGATATCGCATCTCATTTATATGTTTCATGATAAGATACAATATTCATTATGCAATGTTATGTATACCTCGTAGTCAACTTCAAAAGAATGATAATGCGTCACTTCCTTGCTAGGAAATAGCGTTTGCAGATGTCTATGTATCGGAGCAATAGGGTTCCAATGCTTCTTAAAACGCGATATCGCATCTCATTTCTATGTTTCATGATAAGACATAATATTCATTGCGGAGTGTCATGCATACCTCGTATTCAATTCAAAACAATGTAAATGTGACACTTCCTTGCTAGGAAGCAGCGTTTGCAGATATCTAGGTATCGAAGCAATAGTGATCTAATGCTGCCTAAACCGCCATATCGCATCTCATTTTCTTATGTTTCATGATAAGATATAATATTCATTGTGGAGTGTATTATAACCTCGTATTCACTTCAAGAGAATGTAAATGCGTCACTTCCTTGCTAGGAAACAGCGTTGGCAGATGTCTACGTTTCGAGCAATAGATTCTAATGCTTCTTAAAACGCGATATCGCATCTCATTTCTATGTTTCATGATAAGGTATAATATTTATTGCGAAGTGTCACTTATACCTCGTATTCACTTCAAATGTATGTAAATGCGACACTTCCTTGCTAGGAAGTAGCGTTTGCAGATGTCTACGTATCGAAACAATAGAGTTCTAATGCTTCTTAAAACGCGATATCGCATAGCACTTCTATGTCTCATTATAAGATAAAATATTCATTGCGGAGTGTCATGTATACCTCGTATTCACTTGAAAAGAATGTAAATGCGGCACTTCCTTGCTAGGAAGTAGCGTTTCCAGATGTCTAGGTATCGAATGTCACGTCCCGAGGTGCGGTTTGCGCTCGCAACGGTGGCACAAAGTCGTAACCGTTCCCGAAAATAACGCGAATTGCGTCCGGACCGGGTTCGTTGGCGTTTCGGACTCGATAAAACGGTAATTAACACGAAACTTACCTTGTGATGGCTTGATTCTACTGTCTGATTTCTCTTTCCAGGTACCTGGAGCGCCTTGGATCCGCAACCGGGATGGCGGCGGCGTACGGCTGGAACGGAGGTACGAGTCGTGCGGCGAAGGAAACCTCCTTCACAGGAACCAGGGCTCGAACGTAGGAAATTGAATATTCTGGTGCATCACCCACGTATTCCCGAGCGAGACGACGAATAAACTCTCTCCTCCCCGCGCGTCGTGTACGCTTTGTCGGAGGTGCAAGGCTCGTCGAGAATACTTGAACTTCGGTCGAGTACGGCGCGGCTAAGCGTTGGTTCGCTCTAGCTTACCGGGATCAACCTGGGCGCAAGATATTCTGTACACGGTAGAAGTGAGGATGGAGCAACTAAGCGCTGGTTCGCTCTAGTCGTCGAGCCTCAAGACTATCGCAGATGAGATATAAAAATAGAATAATCGCGAGCGTACCCGTGGAGTAGAATTAAGGAATTGTATTTGAACTCGAATAAAGATACTTTGGATCTGGTAAAAAATAAACTATATTCTATGATTTCACTATACTAAATACACTTGACTAAATTCTAAGTTACTGACTAGCGATTACAATGAGAATTAGAAATAGTATAAAGTATCGAATGGACTCCGCTATGGGAGTATGGATAGAGACGAATGCATTAGAGCTAATTGCTCGTTGCGAATGAGCCTATTGCTCGGATCGGAAGTGCATCGTTCGGATGCTGGATTAGAACTCTCCAGTTCGGAGATGAGATTGGAACTCTCCAGTTCGGAGATGAGTTGGGAACTCTCCGGTTCGGAGATGAGACGCGAACTCTCCGGTTCGGAGATGAGACGCGAACTGACTCTCGGATCTCGCGTCCGCGACCTCCTCGGGTCGCGCGGCGCGCGAGTCGCTGGGCCCTCGCGGTGGGGCGGACGGTCGGAGTAGGGCGGCCGCTCGGCCCTCGTGGTGGGGCGGCCGTTCGGAGTGGGGCGCGGCCCGCGTTAAGCGTGAGCCGCGAGCGTCGAGTGTGCGCGCGAGTGCACGGAACATAACCGTGCATGAATAAAATATATACATATATTCACTTAAATCTAGGTGTGTGTTGGTGTGTATGTACATAGGTGAGTAGTGTGCTTATTCTAATCCCACATGTACGAGAAGTACGTATAGGGCTTCGTGATTGCTGGGGATTCGACCCAGTACGTGTCGGAGAGCTCCTCGCCCTCGTAATACGGGGTGAAGTCCTCCCCCTCGTGTGTGGAGATCGCGCGTGGGCGCGGCATGCTGCATCCCTCTTCCCTCTCGTACCTTTGTCTCCTTCTGTAGGGACGGCGAGTCGGCGGGTGGCCCGTGTGCAGGGGCTCCGGATACGGATGCTGGGGATGATGAGGTGGACGCCGGAGGGTGGCAGGCGGTACGCCTGACGTTACACCACCCCCCTTGGAAAAAGAATCTCGGCCATGCCGAGATCTCTTGTCTGTTGGGTAGATTTCGGGATGCTGGATCCTTCTCTTGGTCCTGTCGGCTGGATGCTGCGGAATCTGAGGCTTTTCGCCTGGTTGATCCTGGCGATAACGTTTGGAGTTTGGACCGTGGCTGCGGGCTTCCTTCGGATTGCAGGCACTTTCGTCGCTTTCACTTTCAGCGTTCGTTTGAATGTCACTGCTCTCACTGACTTCATTTTCAGTTTTTCGCACTTTTCTTTCACTAGCATCCACACTCTGCATACTATGCATTCGTTTACAAATTTTGATTTTGTTCGTATGAACAATTTTATGGCGCCCTTTTACATTCAGCTTAACATTACAATTGCCCAAAATTTCGAGGATACGGTACGGTCCAGAATACTGTGCCTGGAACTTATGTTTGTTCGGCTCTTTTAAAAGATAGACCCATTGGCCTACCTCGAAGTTTTGGACATTGAGATTTCGGTCATAATAATATTTAGAACGGCGTTTCGCATTGTCTAGATTGGCTTTAGCCAAATCCTGAGATTTCGAGATTTTCTCCTGAAGTTGTATAAGATAGTCGCTATAAGTTTCGTTATCAGAGCTGTCCTGAAAAGGAGTGGCTGACGGCGTCCTAGCTATCCTGCCGAACACTAGTTCGTGTGGGGTGTATAATGTACCCTCGTGCACACTGGTGTTGTATGAAAACATTGCGTACGGTAACCAATTCACCCAATCGTTACTCGACTCTATGTAATGCTTCAGATATTCGGCCAGGACGTGGTGAGATCGTTCAACGGACCCGTTTGTCTGTGGATGGAACGCAGTGGACTTGTATTGCTTAATACGGAATTTGATTGCTATGGCTTTAATCAAGCTGTTTATAAAGTTCGAACCTTGGTCCGTGAGTATGCCTTTCGGGCATCCGAATTTACAAATGAATTCTTTTATTAAAGCTTCGGCAATGTCTACTGCGGTGGTGGTTTTGAGAGGAACTGCGACTGAGTATTTAGTGAGGAGATCTTGGATCGTGAGGATACTCGTATAACCGTCGGAAGTTTCGGGAAGAGGACCCATTACGTCCATTGAAATCTTATCGAATGCCCTGCCAGGGGTGTCGGTTAAAGTGAGAGGCTGTCTGGTCTTTACCCGGACCAGTTTCTCTGTCTGACAACTTTTACATTTGCCAATATATTCTTGTATTTGTGTTTTCATGTTTGGCCAAAAGTATTGTTGTCTGATGCGAGAATAAGTTTTATTAACCCCTTTGTGACCTCCCACAGGGGAGTCGTGGTTTTCTCTTATTATTTTCAGTCGCTCTTCGACCGAAGGGGTTTTAATGAGGCCCTGGCAGACCGTAATCTGGACAGTTGTTTCGTAAAACAGGTCTTGAAGGATTTTCTGGATTCGGGACCAGGATACGGAGTCTAGATAGGTTTGTGCGATACTAAATGTTTGTAATTGTAATTCGTTTACAACGTCGCACAAGGATCTGAATGTTTCTATTACGGTCTGGAAATTGATTGATCTGGTGGAATGTTCGATGATTGGAAGCTGGATTTGGAATTCGTTTCCGATTTGTATGACTTTGGCTTTGGTAAGGACGTGATTTTTGTTTAGGAGGAATTTTTCAGCGTTTGCTAGATCTTTGGCGCCCGTGTCATAGGGGTGCCCAGATTGCGTGACGAAGACAACTACATTGTCTCGTCGCGTTGATAATGCGTCACGGCTGAAATTAAATAGAGGTTCGCGTCGGAAAAATTCATTTGGAGCAGGAGTATAGAAGTCGGTGCTGTCGCTGGCGACTTGCGGAGGTGGTGCTGTGTTGGTACGGAAGGACGTGCCTGGAGTCGGTAATTCAGGTTCTGATGTTACCGGAGTAGGAGGAGGCGCTAGTGTGGTATACTTTTTACGGGTTTCCGGAGGCACATCGAAGATGTCGTCCTCCGAGTTTTCTGAATACGAGAGCGGAAAAATTTGAGCGGGATTCCGCGACAATGCGTCCGCATTAAGGTTCGTTTTTCCACTTTTATAGACCATCTCGTAGTCAAATTCCGCTAACTTAAGCCTCCACCGTACGAGTCTACTTGACGGGTCCTTGACCGAATTCATCCACACTAACGGTCGATGGTCGGTAACGAGTTTGAATTGATTACCGTATATGTATGGACGAAAGTAATGGACGGCGTAGACAATCGCCAGACACTCCTTCTCGATCGTGGAGTAGTTTTTCTCCGCAGCGTTTAACAGTCGCGACGTGTACGCGATTGGCAAGTCGCGGCCTATTGGTCCTTGACTCAAGATAGCACCAATAGCTTCGGCGGACGCGTCGGTCGTTATCACGAATGGTTGTTTAAAGTTGGGGTACTGCAAGATAGGCGCTTCGCATAGGCAATCTCGGAGTTTGACGAATGAATTCTCATGCTCGTTACGCCATACAAAGGGCGCGTCCTTTTTTAACAAATTCGTTAGAGGCTTAGCAATATTGGAAAAATTTGCGATGAACCGCCTGTAGTATCCCGCGAGCCCGAGGAATTGTTTGATCTGTTTCGCGTTGCGCGGGCGCGGAAAATTTTTGACGGCGCTAATTTTCGCAGGGTCAGGTTTTACACCGTGCTCACTGATAATATGACCCAAATAGCTTACTTCTCTCCTCAAGAATTCGCACTTATCCGGCTGCAATACTAAATTAGCTTCTTTGAGCCGTTGAGTTAATTTATCGAATTTAAGTCGATGTTCTTGAAGAGAGCTAGCGTAGATAACAATGTCGTCCAAATAGACGAAAATTTCGTTCCCCTGGAGACCGGACAGGACATTGTCCATAAGTCGTTGGAACGTCGCTGGCGCATTTTTTAATCCGAATGGCATTCTTTTAAATTCATAATGCCCGTGAGGCGTCGAAAAAGCAGTTTTAGGAGCATCGGCGGGCTCCATTGGGATCTGGTGAAATCCGCTCGCGAGATCGAATGTACTAAAATACTTCGCACTCCCGAGCTGATCAAGTATCTCGGTAATGCAAGGGAGGGGATAGGCATCGGCGACAGATTTCTCATTGAGTGCGCGGTAGTCGATGACGACGCGCCATTGCTTGTTGCCCAAGGAGTCCGGTTTCTTTGGGACAACCCACAATGGCGAATTATATGGTGATTTTGACGGAGAGATGACACCATTTTGTAAAAATTTGTCGACTTGTCGTCGAATCTCCTCCTTATGAGCTGGTGGGAAACGGTATTGTTTCACATTGACGGGGCGGTCGTCGACGGTTGGAATCTTGTGCGTGGTTGCTGACGTATGTCCTAATTTATCCCCCTCAATGTGAAAAAGCTCCTGCGTGCTTTGAACGAGACGGACGACGTGCTCTCTTTCCTCTGCGTTGAGGTGGTCGAGACGGAGGAGACTAAGAATTCGATCTAAGCGAGATTTCGAAAGGTTGGCGGATTTCGATGTTGGTTTTAACGGCGCCTGTTGTACATTATTTTTAACCGCCTGAGCATAGGAGATTTGCTGAGTATTCGCGATTTTGCAACGCGAAGGAGGAGTTTCGATTGTCGAATATGGTGTCTGATTCGAGAAAGAAATAGAAGTTTTCCCTTTTTGGGATGAGCCGATCGGTACGGCGGATACGTTGGATTTAGTAGATTTAGAAAAAACCGGATACAGCGACGGACTATCCTCCTCGTGGAGGGGAGTCATGATTTGCGCGGGCTCGAGTATGATCTCTGGTAACGCGATTTCGACGGCGCGGTCGGATGAATTAATTATTCGAGTTACCGCTTTGCCCCGAATTACTCTGACGAGAGCGTTTCCGAAAAATATGCCCGGCGCAAGATCGATACGAGGAATTATACCTTCCGCGAGATTCGAATTAACTACGCGGACCTTGATACCGATATTTGATCTCGGCGGAATGGAGATACGGTCTCCTGACTTCGGAGAAGCTGCTTTGTCTTGCGTTCGAAGCTTCGATTTCGTTGCTGCATCGCGTTTCAGCGGAGGCGATGATTTACGCGGCGGGCGCGGCGGCGGAGGGGGAATAGATTCCGTGCGCGGCGCTTGTTTACGTTTCGGCGATAGGAGAGGCTTTATTTTCGAGTCCGGTGACGGTTCCTCGAGTGCTTCGATATCGTCTTCGAAAGGAATTCTCTTACCATTCCATTTGATTATTTTATTTGGAAAAGAGATTTCTGCGTCCATACAGAACCCGGAGCCGAGGATCCCGCTTGGTTTAAGGGGAAAATCATCCTCGACCACATTAAAAGGGACGACGCGACCGAAAATGACAAGATTCACCGTCCCTAAGGTTGCGGTTTTGCCATCGGTTACCCCTGTTATTATTACGATCTCGGACTTATCGATTCGCGCGGATGCTTTTAGAGCCGAACGTTTTATAATATTTATTTCCGCCCCAGTGTCCACCATGAAGCGAGTTGGTGAAATTAGAAGATCGGATTTTAGAATTACGTTTGGCGTGCTAGTTTTTCCGGTTATGTTTATCGCGGCGTTTCGTCGATTTCCGCGTTGGAGTTGTTCGCGGCGAGAGGACGGACTTGGTGCGCGGCCTCGCCACCTGTCTCGCGGCGGGTGCGGAGGCCATTGTCGTTTCCCGAATTTTTATTTACCGCGTTGTTGTACTGTCTTTTGCGGCACTCGCCTATTTCGTGCCCCGGGGTCTTGCAATAGCGACAAAATTTGGGCGCGTCCCTGGCTACGATTTGTCTCGGTTGTTCGTACGCGGGGCCTCGAGTAGGAGGCGGTACGTCCCTGGATCGCAAGTATTCCTGCGGTCGGTACGGCGATGGCGGTCTGAGCCGACACTCGGTCGCGTAATGTCCGATATTATTGCATTTTCGGCAAATAATTTCGGCTGGTTTTTCGCGCGATTCTGGTCGCGCGACACGCGATCTACCTAGCCGGTTGCAATCACGTTCGTGCATTTGATAGAGCTCCCGCGCTCGAGCGAACGTTTCTCGCAATGTACCGAATGAACTTATAGTCATTTGCATTCGAATTTCCGGAATGAGACCGTCTTTAAAACATTGTAATGTGAGCGCGTCTACGTCATCGAGCGATTCCGGTGTGTCTCGTCGAGCAAGCCTTTCGCAATCAATTATAGCGGTTCTAAGATCTTTTACTCGACCGATGTAATCTAGAATGTGCTCGTTCGCGCGCATAAATATATTGGCAAGTTCACCCCGATAATGATGAGCTGATTTTACGGAGCAAAATGTGCTGCGAAGAACGTCCGTTAATTCGAGTATTGTGTAACACGGCTCGTCTTCTAGCGCGGCGTAGGCACGACCCTTGAGTTTTCCCTTAAGCAGGCGTGTGAAAGTTCGCTCGCACCCATTAGGGATAAGCTCATAAGCGCGTTTACACGCTCGGGTAAACTGAAGAATGGGAATGTTCTGACCATCGAATGTCGGCACGGCTTCGAGGGCCTGCTTAAGCGATAGCTCGTCGTGTTGCGAACTATTTGTATTGAAATCGGAGCTCGAATTATGTCCGGAAAGCGGATTTCCCCGAGGAATATCCAGCGAAACGGTATCGTCGCGCGTTAAATCAGGCGTTCTGCGAATAGATTCTAATTCACGACGTAAAATTTCTATTTGCTGGAGCAACGCGGCATTACTCGGATCGGTCGCTTTCGTATTTTTCGCGGAAGTATTTGGTTGCGCGGTACTAGGAAGAGGCTCGGCGATAGCGTCTTGGAAGTCGAGCGTTCTGCTAGTGCGTTTTTCGCGTTCGGAATCGGCCATCGCGGCGGCTCGCTGTGTCTGCTGGCGCGTTTTTGTCGGAGTCCGGGTTGCCATATCTAGTTTCGCGGTTCCTTTCGGCGGAATTTCCGGAGGAAACGCGTGGCTATCCCACCGCTGTCACCAAAAATAACTTTCGTGTCACGTCCCGAGGTGCGGTTGCGCTCGCAACGGTGGCACAAAGTCGTAACCGTTCCCGAAAATAACGCGAATTGCGTCCGGACCGGGTTCGTTGGCGTTTCGGACTCGATAAAACGGTAATTAACACGAAACTTACCTTGTGATGGCTTGATTCTACTGTCTGATTTCTCTTTCCAGGTACCTGGAGCGCCTTGGATCCGCAACCGGGATGGCGGCGGCGTACGGCTGGAACGGAGGTACGAGTCGTGCGGCGAAGGAAACCTCCTTCACAGGAACCAGGGCTCGAACGTAGGAAATTGAATATTCTGGTGCATCACCCACGTATTCCCGAGCGAGACGACGAATAAACTCTCTCCTCCCCGCGCGTCGTGTACGCTTTGTCGGAGGTGCAAGGCTCGTCGAGAATACTTGAACTTCGGTCGAGTACGGCGCGGCTAAGCGTTGGTTCGCTCTAGCTTACCGGGATCAACCTGGGCGCAAGATATTCTGTACACGGTAGAAGTGAGGATGGAGCAACTAAGCGCTGGTTCGCTCTAGTCGTCGAGCCTCAAGACTATCGCAGATGAGATATAAAAATAGAATAATCGCGAGCGTACCCGTGGAGTAGAATTAAGGAATTGTATTTGAACTCGAATAAAGATACTTTGGATCTGGTAAAAAATAAACTATATTCTATGATTTCACTATACTAAATACACTTGACTAAATTCTAAGTTACTGACTAGCGATTACAATGAGAATTAGAAATAGTATAAAGTATCGAATGGACTCCGCTATGGGAGTATGGATAGAGACGAATGCATTAGAGCTAATTGCTCGTTGCGAATGAGCCTATTGCTCGGATCGGAAGTGCATCGTTCGGATGCTGGATTAGAACTCTCCAGTTCGGAGATGAGATTGGAACTCTCCAGTTCGGAGATGAGTTGGGAACTCTCCGGTTCGGAGATGAGACGCGAACTCTCCGGTTCGGAGATGAGACGCGAACTGACTCTCGGATCTCGCGTCCGCGACCTCCTCGGGTCGCGCGGCGCGCGAGTCGCTGGGCCCTCGCGGTGGGGCGGACGGTCGGAGTAGGGCGGCCGCTCGGCCCTCGTGGTGGGGCGGCCGTTCGGAGTGGGGCGCGGCCCGCGTTAAGCGTGAGCCGCGAGCGTCGAGTGTGCGCGCGAGTGCACGGAACATAACCGTGCATGAATAAAATATATACATATATTCACTTAAATCTAGGTGTGTGTTGGTGTGTATGTACATAGGTGAGTAGTGTGCTTATTCTAATCCCACATGTACGAGAAGTACGTATAGGGCTTCGTGATTGCTGGGGATTCGACCCAGTACGTGTCGGAGAGCTCCTCGCCCTCGTAATACGGGGTGAAGTCCTCCCCCTCGTGTGTGGAGATCGCGCGTGGGCGCGGCATGCTGCATCCCTCTTCCCTCTCGTACCTTTGTCTCCTTCTGTAGGGACGGCGAGTCGGCGGGTGGCCCGTGTGCAGGGGCTCCGGATACGGATGCTGGGGATGATGAGGTGGACGCCGGAGGGTGGCAGGCGGTACGCCTGACGTTACACGAAACAATGGAGTTCTAATGCATCTTAAAACGAGATGTCGCATCTCATTTCTATGTTTCATGACAAGATATAATATTCATTGCGGAGTGTCATGTATACCTCGTATTCACTTGAAAGTAATGAAAATGCGGCACTTCCTTGCTAGGAAATAGCGTTTCCAGACATCTACGTATCGTAGCAATAGAGATCTAATGCTTCTTAAAGAGCGATATAGCTTCCCATTTCTATGTTTCATGATAAGATATAATATTCATTGCGAAGTGTCTTGAATACCTCGCATGCACTTCAAATGAATGTAAATGCGACACTTCCTTGCTAGGAAATAGCGGTGGCAGTTGTCTACGTAACGAAGCAATAGTGTTCTAATGCTTCTTAAATCGCGGTATCGCATATCATTTCTATGTTTCATGATAAGATATAATAATAATTGTGGAGTGTTATGTATACCTCGCATACACTTCAACTGAATGTAAATGCGACACTTCCTTGCTGGGAAACAGAGTTTGCAGATGTCTACGTATCGAAGCAATAGAGTTCTAGCGCTTCTTAAATCGCGATATCGCATCTCATTTCTATGACTCATGATATGATATAATATTCATTGCGAAGTGTTATGTATACCTCGCATACACTTCAAAAGCATGTAAATGCGACATTTCATTGCTAGGGAATAGCATTTGCAGATGTCTACGTATCGTAGCAATAGAGTTCTAATGCTTCTTAAAAAGCGATATCGCATTTCATTTCTATGTTTCATAATAAGATATAATATTCATTGCGAAGTGTCATGTATACCTCGTATTCACATCAAATGAATGTAAATGCGACTCTTCCTTCCTAGGAAATAACGTTTGCAGATGTATACGTATCGTAGCAATAGGGTTGTAATGCTTGTCATAACGCGATATCGCATTTCATTTCTATGTTTCATGATTAGATATAATATTCATAGCGAAGTATCATGTATACCTCGTATTCACTTCAAATGAATGTAAATGCGACACTTCCTTGCCAGGAAATAGCGTTTGCAGATGTCTCCGTATCGAAGCAATAGGATTGTAATGCTTCTTAAAACGAGATGTCGCATCTCATTTCTATGTTTCGTGATAAGATATAATGTTAATTGCGAAGAGTCACGTATACGACGTATTCACTTCAAAAGAATGTAAAGGCGACACTTCCTTGCTATTAAATAGCGTTTGCAGATGTCTACGTATCGAAGCAATAGAGTTCTAATGCTTCTTAAAACGAAATTTCGCAGCTCATTTCTATGTTTCATGATAAGATATAATATTCATTGCGAAGTGTCATGTATACCTCGTACTCACTTCAAAAGAATGTAAATGCGGTACTTCCCTCCTATTAAGTAGCGTTTGCAGATGTCTACGCATCGTAGCAATAGAGTTCTAAAGCTTTTTAAAACAACATATCGCATCTCATATCTATGTGTCATGATAAGATATAATATTCATTGCGAAGTGTCAAGTATATCTCGTATTCGCTTCAAAAGAATGTAAATGCGACACTTCCTTGCTAGGAAATAGCGTCTCCACATGTCTACGTATTGAAACAATAGAGTTCTAATGCTTCTTAAAACGAGATGTCGCATCTCATTTCTATGTTTCATGGTAAGATAAAATAATCATTGCGTACTGTCACTAATACCTCGCATACACTTCAAATGAATGTAAGTGCGACACTTCGTTGCTAGGATATAGCGATGGCATATGCCTGCGTATCGAAGCAACAGAGTTCTGTTGCTTCTTAAATCGCGATATCGCATCTCATTTCTATGTTTCATGATAATATATAATATTCATCGTGGAGTGTTATGTATACCTCGTATTCACTTCAAAAGAATGTAAATGCGACACTTCCTTGCTTGGAAGTAGCGTTTGCAGATGTCTACGTATCGAAACAATAGAGTTCTAATGCTTCTTAAAACGAGATGTCGCATCTCATTTCTATGTTTCATGGTAAGATAAAATAATCACTGCGAAGTGTCACTTATACCTCGCATACACTTCAAATGAATGTAAATGCGACACTTCATTGCTAGGAAATAGCGTTTGCAGATGTCTGCGTATCGCAGAAATAGTGTTCTAATGCTTCATAAAACGCGATACCGGATCCCATTTCTATATTTCATGATAAGATATAATATTCATTGGGAAGTGTCATGTATACTTCGTATTCACTTCAAAAGAATGTAAATGCGACACTTGCTTGCTATGAAATAGCGTTTCTACATGTCTACGTATAGAAGCAATAGAGCTTTAATGCTCCTTAAAACGAGATGTCGCATCTAATTTCTATGTCTCATGATAAGATATAATATTAATTGCAAAGTGTCATGTATACGTCGTATTCACTTTAAAAGGATGTAAATTCGATACTTCCATGCTAGGAAATAGCGTTTGCAGATGTCTACGTATCGTAGCAAGTGTTCTAATGCTTCTTAAAACGTGATATCGCATTTCACTTCTATATTTCATGATAATTGATAATATCCATTGCGAAGTGTCATGTATACCTCGTATTCACTTCAAAAGAATGTAAATGCGACACTTCCTTGCTAGGAGATAGCGTTTTCAGATGTCTACGTATTGATGCAATAGAATTCTAATGCTTCTTAAATCCCGACATCGCATCTCATTTCTATGTTTCATGATAAGATATAATATTCATTGCGAACTGTCATGTATACCCCGTATTTCTTTCAAAAGAATGTAAATGCGACACTTCCTTGCTAGGAAGTAGCGTTTGCAGATGTCTACGTATCGAAGCAGTAGAGTTCTATTGCTTCTTATATCGCCATATCGCATCTCATTTTTATGTTTCGTGATCAGATATAATATTCATTGTGCAGTGTTATGTATACCTCGTATTCACTTCAAAAGAATGTAAATGCGACACTTCCTTGCTAGGAAATAGCGTTTGCAGATGTCTACGTATCGTAGCAATAGAGTTCTAATGCATCTTAAAACGCGATATCGCACCTCATTTCTATGTCTCATGATGAAGTATAATATTCATTGTGGAGTGTTATGTATACCTAGTATTCACTTTATAAGAATGTAAGTGCGACACTTCCTTGCTAGGAAATAGCGTTTGTAGGTGTCTACGTATCGAAGCAATAGTGTTCTAATGCTTCTCAAAACGCAATATCGCATCCCATTTCTATGTTTCATGATAAGATATAATATTCATTGTGGAGTGTTATGTATACCTCGTATTCACTTCAAAAGGATGTAAATGCTACACTTCCTTGCTAGGAAATAGCGTTTGCAGATGTCTACGTATCATAGCAATAGAGTTCTGATGCTTCTTAAAACGCGATGTCGCTCCTCATTTCTATGCTTCATGATAAGATATAATATTCATTGCGAAGTGTCAAGTATACCTCGCATACACTTCAATTGAATGTAAATGCGACACTTCCATTCTAGGAAATTACGTTTGCAGATGTCTACGTATCGAAGCAATAGAATTCTAATGCTTCTTAAAACGCGCTTTCGCATCTCATTTCTATGTTTCATGATAAGATATAATATTCATTGCGAAGTGACATGCATACCTCGTATGCACTTCAAATGAATGTAAAAGCGACACTTCCTTGCTAGGAAATAGCGTTTGCAGATTTCTACGTATCGAAGCAATAGAGTTCTAATGCTTCTCAAAACGCAATATCGCATCCCATTTCTATGTTTCATGATAAGATATAATATTCATTGTGGTGTGTTATGTATACCTCGTATTCACTTCAAAAGAATGTAACTGCGACACTTCCTTGCTAGGAAATGGCGTTTGCAGATGTCTACGTATCGTAGCAATAGTGTTCTGATGCTTCCTAAAACGCGATATCGCATCTCATTTCTATGTTTCATGATAAGGTATAATATTCATTGTGAAGTGACATGCATACCTCGTATTCACTTCAAAAGAATGTAAATGCGACACTTTCTTGTTAGGAAGTAGCGTTTGCAGATGGCAAGGTATCGAAGCAATAGCGTTGCAATGCTTCTTAATTCGAGATATCGCATCTCCTTTCTATGTTTCATGATAAGATATAATTTACATTGCGAAGTGTCTCGTACTCACTTCAAAAGAATGTAAATGCGACACTTCCTTGCTAGGACGTTGCGTTTGCAGATGTCTACGTATCGATGCAGTAGAGTTCTAATGCTTCTTAAATCGCGATATCCCATCTCATTTCTATGTTTCATGGTAAGATATAATATTCATTGCGAAGTGGCATGTATACCTCGCATACACATCAAATGAATGTAAATGCGACACTTCCGTGCTAGGAAGTAGTGTCACGTCCTGGCGAACAAATTATTCGTATCCCAGGAGACTGTATGACACAAGCTTTTTAGTCGAAAATTCGGTCCGGTATAAAACGCGTATGACCGGGTTCGTCGATTCTGGCAAGACGCGGCCACCGTAAACAATCGCGTACGCGTGTAAGGAGGGATTTTACTTACCTTTCGCTGATTTCCCTCTTCTGCTTTCAGATGTGGCGATCGTCGAGTGTCGTTTTCGGGGGAGGAGTCGGCGTACGGCTGGCTGAAATCGGCGTTGTGACGGTGGAGCTGCGATGAATGTCGCCGTCCGTCGATGAACGAAGAATTCTGGCGTTTCACCAACGTATTCCGCACGAGATAATGGATTAAATTCTTCCTCCCGGCGCGATGAGTTCGTTTATAAACACTGAAGTTGTTGCGAACTTGGTAGAATTTGTATTAGAATATAATTGAATTTAGAAATGGAGTTGGAATGAACTAGAACTTGATGTGGTAGGAAAATATAAAGTATATTCTAAATCAAAGAGTACAAGAACAATTATTTCTAAGTATTAAGACTAGGTTAACTATGAATTAGGAATTAGAACAAAGACTTTAGAACTAGGAACCTTATCGAGGCTGCGCGACGACCCTAAGGCGCGACTTAGAAGAGACTTGGAATTGGAAGTGCCCGAAGGCGAGATAGAACTGTACCGTACTGACGGTACTGACTGACTGTGTCTCCCAAGATGCGTCTGCGTCCTCCTCGACTCTCGGAGCGCTTAGGTCGTGTGCGAACGTAGGTGAGAGTATGTGGACGCCCGAGTGGGGTTTCGGCGTTGCGTGGTGTGGTTAGCGGCGCGTGCCGCTGAGGCGGTCGCGATCTCGCGCGTCGCGGGTTACTTAATTAGCGCAACTTATGAATATAGAGATACAAGTATGAAATTAGAAATTACGCCTTAAATGTAAAATGTGTGTTGTTTGTGTCGTTATAAAGTAGTGTCGTGTAAATTCTATGAGCTAGGAATACAGAGCTTAGAATGTAGGAGTATATATATAATGTTAATTAATAATCTTAGAAATAGTATTTTGGGCATGGCAGATCTGGGATGGTGAAATCGTAGAGTCCTTTGTACGGTGAGGGTTCCCGTCGTCGGATCTCGTGGAGGTTGATTCTCCTGGTACGTCCCTGGAGTGAGCGAGAGGGCGAGTTTCCCTGCAGGTAAGAGTGAGACGGTGGATGGCTCCTTGAGTGGGAGCGAGACAGCGCACATGGTCCTTGATGCGAGCGAGATGGCGAGCACCTCTGCGGGTGCGAGTGAGACGGAGGGTAGGTCCCTTGGAGTGAGAGAAACGGCGAGCACCTCTGCGGGTGCGAGTGAGTCGGAGGGTATATCCCTTGGAGTGAGAGAGGCGGCGAGCACCTCTGCGGGTGCGAGTGAGACGATGGTCGTAGCCTTTGGCCTGAGTGAGACGGCGAATTGCGCCTGGGTGTTGCCTGTGGTGCAGGCGCGTGAGGGTGGTTGCTGTGGTGCGTTGAGAGGGTGGCAGGTGGCACGCCTGACGTCACACCTTCCCCCTTAGAAAAAGAATTTCGCCTATAGCGAAATCTCTGGACTGATGTGGGCTCGATGTGGGATGCTACTCGTCTCGTGTGCTGTGGAGGAGATTGGTCCTCCTTGGCGTGTATGCTGCTCTCATCTCGTGGATGCTGTGGTCTCTCGTCTCGTGGATGCTGTGGTCTCTGCGTATCTTGTGCTGCTACGGCTGCACTCTGTTTGGTTGCACTTTTCTTCTGAGGTGCACTTTGTTCGTTTGTCACTGTCACCGATTCTTTTACTCTTTGTTCATTAAGATTTTCAGTTTTTGATTTTGACTTACACTTTTCACTGTCTCCTACATTCGATCGAACTCTCATACGTGCATTCATCGTTTGTAGGCGCTTACAATTTTTTAATTTATTTGAATGCACAATCTTGTGCCTCCCCTTAACATTAATTTTCCCCTTAACATTATTATTAGGCAGAATCTCCAAGATCTTATATGGGCCTGTGTATTGAGAATCGAATTTATGTCTAAGTGGTTCGCGGAGCAAATAAACCCATTGTCCGACTTGGAAATCCTTTACATTAAGCTTCTTATCGTAATAGAATTTAGCGCGTGTTCTTGCACCGTCTAAGTATGTTTTCGCTATTTCTTGTGAAGTACGTATTCTATCGTTGAGTTCATCTAAATACGCGGCGTACGATTCGTTTTCCGAAGTGTCTCTGAAAGGTATAGCAGAAGGAGTTCGTGCTATTTTCCCAAAAACCAGTTCGTATGGCGTGTAACGTGTTCCTTCGTGTGTACTGGTATTGTAGGAAAACATAGCGTATGGCAGCCATTTTTCCCAATTGTTCCGATTGCCTATGAATTGTTTTAAATATTCCGCTAACACGCGATGTGATCTTTCCACATAACCGTTGGTCTGGGGGTGGAAAGCCGTTGTTTTATATTGTTGAATTCTGAATCTAGCGGCGATGGTTTTCATCAATGAGTTTATAAAATTGGAACCTTGATCTGTTAATATGCCCTTAGGGCATCCGAATTTACAAATAAAATGCGTAATGAACGCGTCGGCTATGTCAACCGCCGTGGTTCTTTTTAAAGGAATTGCTAGGGAATACTTTGTCAGGAGATCTTGTATCGTGAGTATGTTCGTATATCCGTCTGGAGTGGGGGGTAATGGTCCCATAACGTCCATGGATATCTTGTCGAATGCTGTGCCTGGGGTATCGGTGAGAGTTAGAGGTTGACGCGTTTTGACTCTAGTTAGTTTTAATTTTTGGCATATTTCGCATTTTTCTATGTATTTTTGGATTTCTTGTTTCATGTTCGGCCAGTAGTACTTTTCACGGATTCTACTGTAAGTTTTGTTAACTCCTTTGTGTCCTGCTTCTGGGGTATCGTGATTCTCGCGGATTATATCGTTTCGAAGTTCTTCTCGCGGAGTTCGAACGAGACCTTGGCAGAACGTAATTTGAATATTGGTGTCGAGAAAGAGATCTACTAGGATTCGTTTGATTTGTGAAAGAGTAAATTGATTAATTGCGGTTTGTGCTATGCTAAACGATTCTAATTGAAGCTCGCGTGTTACGTCATATAGAGATTGTAAACATTCTAGAAGGATTTGATTGTCGACTTGTTTCTTTTCGTGTTCCGTAACTGGTAATGAAATTTGGAAATAATTTCCGTGAGAACTTACTTTGGCTCTTCCTAAGTTAACGTTATCTTTATGTTGATGGAATTTTCCTACATTCTGAAGTTCGCGTGCGCCTGTTTCGTACGGGCGGCCTCCTCTCGTGATAAAAACGACTAAATTATCGTGCCTTGCGGATAACGAGTCTCTTGTAGTAACGAACAGAGGGCGTTGCCTGACTTCGGGTGGGTAGTCCACTGTCGGTAAGTCTGTCGGTACCGTTGTCGGTAAGGAGGAACTAGGATTTTCTGTCGGTAATTGCGATCGGTCGATATTTTCTGTCGAGGATGCTGGTGTAGGAGGCGGCGGAGGTGGAGGTTTGGATGATTTAGGAACTGGAAACTCGAAAATGTTTTCGTCGGAGTCGCTGGAGTGTGTAATTGGCTTTACGCTGACAGGGTTTCTTTACAAAGCATCTGCGTTCATGTTCACCTTTCCTGGCTTGTATACGATTTCATATTCGTATTCGGCCAGTTTAAGGCGCCAACGAACTAATCTACTGGACGGATCTTTGACGGAGTTCATCCAGGCCAACGGTCTGTGGTCTGTCACGAGTTTGAAAGATCGACCGTAGATATATGGTCTAAAATAATGAACGGCGTAAATGATGCCCAAACACTCCTTTTCTATAGTTGAATAATTTTTCTCTGCATTATTCAGCAAGCGCGACGTGTAGGCGATTGGAAGGTCCCTACCGATGGGGCCCTGACTAAGAACGGCGCCGATAGCGTTGGCGGATGCGTCTGAGGTTATGATAAACGGTTTCGAAAAGTCAGGATACTGCAATATCGGTGCTTCACAGGACATGTCTCTTAGTGTAACGAATGCAATTTCCTGATCGTTTCGCCAAATGAATTTAATATCTTTTTTAAGGAGATTCGTTAGTGGTTTCGCGATAGAAGAGAAATTTGAAATAAATCTGCGATAGTATCCTGCGAGACCGAGAAACTGTTTTATTTGTTTTGGGTTCTGTGGACGTGGAAAGTCTCTTACTGTTCATATTTTATTAGGATCGGGTTTTACCCCGTTTTCGCTAATGACGTGCCTTAAATAATTTACTTCACGGCGCAAAAACTCGCACTTGTCCGGCTGGAGGACAAGGTTCGCGTTTCGAAGGCGTTCTACAAGCTTATTAAATTTTACCTCGTGTTCGTGCAAAGAACTGGCGTACAGAACAATATCATCGAGATATACAAACATTTCATTGCCTTGCAAACCTGTTAGAACATTGTCCATCAGCCGTTGGAAGGTGGCTGTGGCGTTACGGAGACCGAACGGCATTCTTTGAAATTCGTAGTGGCCGTGAGGGGTCGAAAATGCGGTTTTAGCGGAATCTGATGCTGACATTGGGATTTGATGGAATCCACTTGCTAAATCAAAGGTACTGAAGTACTTTGCGCTTCCTAACTTATCTAGTATCTCCGTTATACACGGGAGCGGGTACGCATCGGCGATGGATTTTTCGTTCAGGCTTCGATAGTCTATTACAACTCTCCATCTTTTATTTCCTAAAGAATCCGGTTTCTTGGGTACAACCCAGAGCGGTGAATTATATGGAGATTTTGACGGTTTAATAATTTCCTTTTCTAGTAATTGATCTATTTGACGTTGTATTTGTTCCTTGTGTATCGGCGGGAAGCGGTATTGTTTCACGTTTATTGGCTGATCATTTATCGTTGGAATACGGTGCTCGGTTACAGTGGTAAATCCTAATTTATCGCCTGGGAGATGGAATAAATTTTGATTGTTAGAAATCAGTTTGTATATATTATTTCTTTCTTCGCTGTTTAGATGATCTAGACGGAGTGACGCGACTATTTCGTCGAATCGGCTTTGAGGTTGCGTTACATTTTGAGTGGCTTTTGAGAAGAGATTTATTTTGTGTATCTTTCGCGCGGATGTTTAAGTTACGTTGCGTACCTTCGATGGTACTTGAAAAAATTTTTGTGGATTTTCTGAGGTTGTTATTGGAAGATTTATTATGGTTGGAAACTTTGTGTTGAATATCGCATGACGATGGTAAGAGATTTTCGTTGGAATTCGTAGAATTTGTAGTGGATTTTGAAACAATGTTAGCATAAGATACAGTGGGATTTGGGAATACTCGTTTTAGAGTGGATACAGTGGATTTGGAATTAGTCGAGTTAGTACGCATGCTTGAGACAGTGGATTTAGTATTAATTGGATTAGTGGGCATGCTGGAAACAGTGGATTTAGTATTAGTAGAATTAGTACGCATGCTTGAAACAGTGGATTTAGTATTCATTTTTGTATTAGAAACAGTGGATTTAGTATTGATTTTTGTATTAGAAACAATGGATTTAGTATTGATTTTTGTATTAGAAACAGTGGATTTAGAAGTATTCGTAAATAACGAATATAACGCTGGTTCGCGTTTCAGCGATTCGAGAACGGGAAGCGGGTCCAGATGAATTCTGGGCACCGCGATCTCGATCTCGGTATCGGTCGCATTAATTATGCTTGCTATCGCATGGCCGTTTCGCACTTTAACGATAGCATGACCGAAATATACTCCCGTCGCGATCTGTGTTCGGGGGATTATTCCTTCGCCTACGCCTGAATTAATTATTCCGACGCGTATGCCCGAGTTAGTCCGCGGAGGAAGTATTATTTTATTTAAAACGTCTTCGCGACGTGCAAATAGGATCCTATTCCCGTGCCACAGGATATATTTATTTCTAAAAGATATATCCGCTTCTGCACAAAACCCGGATCCCAGGATCCCGGCGGATTTAATTGGGAAGTCGGAACTGACAACATTAAACGGAACGTCACGAGAAAATATCGGTAACGTAACCGTCCCTAAGGTGGCTACGGTTCCCTGAGTTACACCGGTAATAGTTAGGCGTTCTGCAGTGTTAATTAGAGTTTTAGGTTTTAGCGCGTTTTCCTTGATCACGTTGATCTCGGCTCCGGTGTCGATCATCATTACTACGGGTTCAATTAACGCGTTAGAATTTATGACAACCGTGGGGACGCTAGTTTTACCCGTTATGTTTACTGCTGCTCTTCTATTATCGAGATTGACTCGTCGTTCGTTAAGGCGGGAACTCGGCGATCGTAGCCGGCCTCGCGTACCGTCTCACGGCGGGTCGGGAGGCCGTTCGCGTTTCCCGGATTCGGGCGCGAAACGTTATTTCCGACATTATTAAATTGTCGCTTTCGACATTCGTCTATGCTATGTCCCAGGTTTCGGCAATACCTACAAACGAGATCCCGTCGATCGGGCAGTGCGTACTGACCGCGCGGAGGTCCCGTTACAGGCGGTCGTTCCTGTCGAGGATACCTCGGGGTTTCTTCCCGTGGTTACGTGACTGACGGTCTATGATAAGCGTACCTGCAATCGCGGGTGACATGACCGCGACTATTACAACGAGCGCAAACCGTTTCTTGCCGGCGCTCGAAGTGAAAATTTTCTGTACGGAGACGCGACGAGGAGAGTCTCTCTTTGTCTAATTCGTTTCGCCTGTACAACTCCTTAGCGTGAGCGAACGCGTCCGCGTATGTTTCGTACAATCGCGTGTTCATCGAATGTCGAATTTCCGGGATAAGCTCGTCGCAAAAACACCTAAGCGTAAGCGCGTCTATTCCGGAACGTGAATTTACTAATTCGGCGGAATCGAACCGTTCGCAGTCGATTGCTGCGTTACGTAGGTCTTTAATTCTACCTATGAAATCGAGGATATGTTCTCCTGGGCGCATGAAAGTATTAGTTAGTTCGCCCCTGTAATGGTCGGTTGACTTTGTATTTCCGAATGCGGCTCGTAGAATATCGGTCAGTTGTCCGACCGAAGAGCATTTCTCGTCCTCTACGGCCAGGTATGCACAGCCGCGTAAACGATTGACAATGAGTTTGGTGAACGAGGGTTCTCCTTCGGGTGAAATCAACTCCCTTGCCCGTTTACAGGCCCGCTCGAACTGTAATATTGGCAAGTTTTTGCCATCGAATATAGGGATGCTATCTATTGCTTCGCGAAAAATAAACCTATCTGTTTGAGAGTTTGGTGAATCGGACCCTGAGCTACGTGTCGGCGTTTGCGGATTGTGCCGCGCGTAAGGATTCCAATTCCCAACGCATGAAATCTATTTGGCGATTTAACGTAGCGATCGCTTGTTCTTTATCCGTATTATCGTTTGAAGGTCCGGCGGCGTCGATTGCGAGAGCATCGTGAAAATCTAACGTTCGGTGAGTATCGGATTCGGTTGCGGCGGCGTCCTATTGTACCTGAAGCCGCGTTCGCTTTGTCGGCGTGCGCGTCGCCATGGCTGTTCGCACACTTATTCAGCAGAATTTCCGATAAGTTATACGCGAATATCCCACCGCTGTCACCAGAAATTATGTCACGTCCTGGCGAACAAATTATTCGTATCCCAGGAGGCTGAATGACAAGCATTTTTGTCGCGAATTCGGTCCGGTATAAAACGCGTATGACCGGGTTCGTCGATTCTGGCAAGACGCGGGCACCGTAAACAATCGCGAACGCGTGTAAGGAAGGATTTTACTTACCTTTCGCTGATTTCCCTCTTCTGCTTTCAGATGTGGCGATCTTCGAGGGTCGTTCTCGGGGGAGGAGTCGGCGTACGGCTGGCTGAAATCGGCGTTGTGACGGTGGAGCTGCGATGAATGTCGACGTCCGTCGATGAACGAAGAATTCTGGCGTTTCACCAACGTATTCCGCACGAGATAATGGATTAAATTCTTCCTCCCGGCGCGAAGAGTTCGTTTATAAACACTCAAGTTGTTACGAACTTGGAAGAATTTGTATTAAAATATAATTGAATTTAGAAATGGAGTTGGAATGAACTGGAACTTGATGTGGTAGAAAAATAATAAAGTATATTCTAAATCAAAGAGTACAAGAACAATTATTTCTAAGTATTAAGACTAGGTTAACTATGAATTAGGAATTAGAACAAAGACTTTAGAACTAGGAATCTCATCGAGGCTGCGCGACGGCCCTAAGGCGCGACTTGGAAGAGACTTGGAATTGGAAGTGCCCGAAGGCGAGATAGAACTGTACCGTACTGACGGTACTGACTGACTGTGTCTCCCAAGATGCTTCTGCGACCTCCTCGACTCTCGGAGCGCTTCGGTCGCGTGCGAACGTAGGTGGGAGTATGTGGACGCCCGAGTGGGGTTTCGGCGTTGCGTGGTGGGGTTAGCGGCGCGTGCCGCTGAGGCGGTCGCGATCTCGCGCGTCGCGGCTTATTTAATTAGCGCTCTTATGATTATAGAGATACAAGTAGGAAATTAGAATCTCGTAGAGGTTGATTCACCTGGTACGTCCCTGGAGTGAGCGAGAGGGCGAGTTTCCCTGCAGGTAAGAGTGAGACGGTGGATGGCACCTTGAGTGGGAGCGAGACAGCGCACATGGTCCTCGGTGCGAGCGAGATGACGCACGAGGTCCTCGGTGCGAGTGAGACAGAATGTGTTGCCCTTGGAGCGAGGGAGAAGGCGAACACATCTGCGGGTGCGAGTTAGACGGAGGGTAGGTCCCTTGGAGTGAGAGAGACGGCGAGCACCTCTGCGGGTGCGAGTGAGACGGAGGGTATGTCCCCTGGAGTGAGAGAGACGGCGAGTTGCGCCTGGGTGTTGCAGGTGGTGCAGGCGCGTGAGGGTGGTTGCTGTGGTGCGTTGAGAGGGTGGCAGGCGGCACGCCTGACGTCACAGTACCGTTTGCAGATATCTATGTATCGAAGCAGTAGAGTTCTAATGCTTCTCAAAACGCGATATCGCATCTCATTTCTATGTCTCGTGATAAGATGTAATATTCATTGCGAAGTGTCATGTATACCTCGTATTCACTTCAAACGAATGTAAATGCCTCACTTCCTTGCTAGGAACCAGCGTTTCCTGATGTCTACGTATCGAAATAATAGTGTTCTAATGCTTCTTAAAACAAGATATCGCAACTCATTACTATGTTTCATGAGAAGATATAATATACATTGCGAAGTGTCATGTATTCCTCGTAATCACTTCAAGAGAATGTAAGTCGGACACATTCTTGCTTGGAAATAGCGTTTGCATATGTCTACGTATCGTGGTATTGGAGTTCTAATGCTTCCTAAAACGCGATATCGCTTCTCATTTCTACGTTTCATGATAAGATATAATATTCATTGTGGAGTGTTATCTATACATCGTATCCACGTCAAAAGAATGTAAATGCGACACTTCCTTACTACGAAGTAGCGTTTGCAGATGTCTACGTAGCGTATCATTAGAGTTATAATGTCTCTCTAAACGCCACATCGCATCTTATTTGTATGTTTCATGATAAGATATAATATTCATTGCGAAGTGCTATGTATTCCTCGTCGTCAAAGGAATGTGAATGTGACACTTCCCTTCTAGGAAATAGCGTTTCCAGATGTGTACGTATCGAAGCAATAGAGCTCTAACGCTTCTCTAAACGGGATATCGCATCTCATTTCTATGTTTCATGATAAGATATAATATTCATTGCGAAGTGTCATGTATACCTCGTATTCACTTCAAAAGAATGTAAATGCGACAGTTCCTTGCTAGGATACAGCGTTTCCAGATGTCTACGTATGAAACAATAGTGTTCTAATGCTTCTTAAAACGAGATGTCGCATCTCATTTCTATGATTCGTGATAAGATGTAAAATTAATTGCGAAGTGTCATGTATACCTCGTATTCACTTCAAAAGAATGTAAATGCGACACTTCCTTCCTAGGTAATAGCATTTCCAGATATCTACGTATCGTAGCAATTGAGTCAAAATGTTTCTTAAAACGCGATATCGCATCTCGCTTCTATGTTTCAAGATAAGGTATAATATTCATTGTGGAGTGTTATGTATACCTCGTATTCACTTCAAAAGAATGTAAATGCGACACTTCCTGGCTAGGAATTAGCGTTTGCAGATGTGTACGTATCCTAGCAATAGATTTCTAATGCTTCTTAAAAATGAGATATCGCATCTCATTTGTATGTTTCATGATAAGATATAATATTCATTGTGTAGTGTTATGTATACCATGAATTCACTTTAAAAGAATGTGAATGCGACTCTTCCTTGCTAGAAAATAGCGTTTCCAGATATCTACGTATCGCAGCAATAGAGTTCTAATGCTTCTTAAAACGCCATATCGCATTTCATTTCTACGTTTCATGAGAAGATATAGTATTCATTGCGGAGTGTCATGTATACCTCGTATTCACTTGAAAAGAATGTAAATGTGACATTTCATTGCTAGGAAGTAGTGTTTGCAGATGCCTACGTATCGAAGCAGTAGAGTTCTAATGCTTCTTAAATCGCGATATTGCACCACATTTCTATGTTTCGTGATAAGATATAATATTCATTGTGGAGTGTTGTGCATACCTCGTATTCACTTCAAAAGAATGTAAATGCGACACTTCCTTGCTAGGTGATAACGTCTGCAGATGTTTACGTATCGAAGCAATAGTGTTCTAATTTTTCTTAAAACGCGAAATCGCTCCTCATTTCTATGCTTCATGATAAGATATAGTATTCATTGTGGAGTGTTATGTATACCTCGTCTACACTTCCTAAGAATGTAAATGCGACACTTCCTTGCTTGGAAATAGCGTTTGCAGATGTCTGCGTATCGAAGCAATAGAGTTCTAATGCTTCTTAAATCGTCATATCGCATCTCATTTCTATGTTTCATGATAAGATATAATATTCATTTTGGAGTGTTATGTATACCTCGCATTCGCTTCAAAAGAATGTAAATGCGAAACTTCCTTGCTAGGAACTAGTGAATGCAAATGTCTCAGTATCGAAGAAATAGTGTTCTAAAGCTACTTAAAACGCGATATCGTATCTCATTTCTATGTTTCGTGATAAGATATAATATTCATTGTGGCGTGTGATGCACACCTCGTATTCACATCAAAAGAATGTAAATGCGACACTTCCTTGCTAGGAAATAGCGTTTGCAGATGCTTACGTATCGTAGCAATACAGTCCTAATGTTTCTTAAAACGCGATAACGCATCTCATTTCCATGTTTCATGATAAGATATAATATTCATTGCGAAGTGTTATGTATACCTCGTATTCACTTCAAAAGAATGTAAAGGCGAAACTTCCTTGCTAGGAAATAGCGAATGCAAATGTCTCAGTATCGAAGCAATATAGTTCTAAAGCCTCTTAAATCGCGATATCGCATCCCATTTCTGTGTTTCGTGACAAGATATAATATTCATTGCGAAGTGTCATGTATACCTCGCATACACTTCAAATGAACGTAAATGCGACATGTCCTTGCTAGGAAATGGCGTTTGCAGATGTCTGCGTATCGAAGCAATTGAATTCTAATGCTTCTTAAATCGCGATATCGCATCTCACTTCTACGTTTCATGATAAGATATAATATTCATCGTGCAGTGTTATGTATACCTCGTATTCGCATCAAAAGAATATAAATGCGACAGTTCCTTCCTAGGGAATAGCGATGGCAGATGTCTACGTTTCGAAGCAATAGAGATCTACTGCTTCTTAAATCGCATCTCATTTCTATGTTTCATGATAAGATATAATATTCATTGCGGAGTATTATCATAACCTCGTATTCACTTCAATGGAATTTAAATGCGACACTCCCTTGCTAGGATATAGCGTTTGCAGGTGTCTACGTATCGTAGCATTAGAGTTCTAATGCTTCTCAAAACGCGATATCGCATCTCATTTCTATGTATCATGATAACATATAATCTTCATTGTGCAGTGTTATGTATACCTCGTACTCACTTCAAAAGAATGATAATGCGTCACTTCCTTGCTAGGAGATAGCGCTTGCAGATGTCCATGTATCGTAGCAATAGAGTCCTAATGCTTCTTAAATCGCGATATCGCATCTCATTTCTATGTTTCATGATAAGATATAATATTCATTGCGAAGTGTCTTGTATACCTCGCATACACTTCAAATGAATGTAAATGCGACACTTCCTTGCTAGGAAATAGCGTTTGCTGATGTCTACGTATCGAAGCAATAGAGTTCCAATGCATCATAAATCGCGATATCGCATCTCACTTCTACGTTTCATGATAAGATATAATTTTCATTGTGCAGTGTTATGTATATCTCGTCTACACTTCAAGTGAATGTAAATGCGACACATCCTTGCTTGGAAGTAGCGTTTGCAGATGTCTACGTATCGAAGCAATAGAGTTCTAATGCTTCTTAAAACGAGATATCGCATCTCATTTCTATCTTTTAGGATAAGTTATAATATTCATTGCGGAGTGTCATGTATACTTCGTATTCACTTCAAAAGAAAGTAAATGCGACATTTGCTTGCTAGGATATAGCGTTTGCAGATGTGTACGTAACGAAGCAATAGTGTTCTAATGCTTCTTAAATCGTCATTTCGCATCTCATTTCTATGTTTCATGACAAGATATAATATTCATTGTGGATTGTTATCTATACCTCGTATTCACTTCAAAAGACTGTAAATGCGACACTTCCTTGCTAGGAAATAGCGTCTGTAGATGTCTACTTATCGATGCAAAAGAGTACTAATGCTTCTTAAAATACTAAATCGGTCCTCATTGCTATGTTTCATGATAAGATATAATGTTCATTGTGGAGTGTTATGTATACCTCGTATTCGCTTCAAAAGTATGTTAGTGCGACACTTCCTTGCTAGGAAATAGCGTCCGCAGATGTCAATGTATGGTAGCAATAGGGTTCTAATGCTTCTTAAAGCGCGAATCGATCCTCATTTCTATGTTTCACGTTAAAATATAATATTCATTGTGAAGTGTTATATATACCTCGTATTCGCTTCAAAAGAATGTAAATGCGACACTTCCTTCCTAGGTAATAGCGTCTGCAGATGTTTACGTATCGAAGCAATAGAGTTCTAATGCTTCTTAAAACGCGAAATCGCTCCTCATTTCTATGCTTCATGATAAGATATAATATTCATTGTGGAGTGTTGTGTATACCTCGTATTCACTTCAAAAGAATGTAAATGCGACACTTCCTTGCTAGGAAGTAGCGTCTGCAGATGTCTACGTATCGCAGCAATAGAGTTCTAAAGCTTCTTAGAACGCGATACCGCTTCTCAGTTATACGCTTCATGATAAGATATAATATTCATTGTGGAGTGTTATGTATACCGCGTATTCACTTCAAATGAATGTAAATGCAACACTTCCTTGCTAGGAAATAGCGTCTGCAGATGTCTACGTATTGAAGCAATAGAGTTCTAATGCTTCTTAAAAAGCTAAATCGCTCCTCATTTCTATGCTTCATGATAAGATATAATATTCATTGTGGAGTGTTGTGTATACCTCGCATCCACTTCAAGTGAATGTAAATGCGACACTTCCTTGCTAGGAAATAGCATCTGCAGATGTCTACGTATCGTAGCAATAGAGTTCTAATGCTTCTTAAAACGCGATACCGCATCTCAGTTATATGCTTCATGATAAGGTATAATATTCATTGTGGAGTGTTATGTATACCTCGTATTCACTTCAAAAAACTGTAAATGCGACACTTCCTTGCTAGGAAATAGCGTCTGCAGATGTCTACGTATCGTAGAAATAGTGTTCTAATGCTTCTTAAAACGCCATATCGCACCTCATTTCTATGTTTCATGATAAGATATAATACTCATTCTGGAGTGTTATGTATACCTCGTGTTCACTTCTAAAGATTGAAAATGCGACATTTTCTTGCTAGGAATTAGCGTTTGCAGATGTCCACTTATCGTAGCAATAGAGTTCTAATGCTTCTTAAAACGCGAAATCGCTCCTCATTTCTATGCTTCATGATAAGATATAATATTCATTGTGGAGTGTTGTGTATACCTCGTATTCACTTCAAAAGAATGTAAATGCGACACTTCCTTGCTAGGAAGTAGCGTCTGCTGATGTCTACGTATCGCAGCAATAGAGTTCTAAAGCTTCTTAAAACACGATACCGCTTCTCAGTTATATGCTTCATGATAAGATATAATATTCATTGTGGAGTGTTATGTATACCGCGTATTCACTTCAAATGAATGTAAATGCAACACTTCCTTGCTAGGAAGAAGCGTCTGCAGATGTCTACGTATTGAAGCAATAGAGTTCTAATGCTTCTTAAAAAGCTAAATCGCTCCTCTTTTCTATGCTTCATGATA
Source organism: Xylocopa sonorina (assembly GCF_050948175.1). Classification (NCBI taxonomy): domain Eukaryota; kingdom Metazoa; phylum Arthropoda; class Insecta; order Hymenoptera; family Apidae; genus Xylocopa; species Xylocopa sonorina. Next base: position 38,613 of record NW_027490262.1, on the reverse strand, counting down.
AGATATAATATTCATTGTGGAGTGTTGTGTATACCTCGCATCCACTTCAAGTGAATGTAAATGCGACACTTCCTTGCTAGGAAATAGCATCTGCAGATGTCTACGTATCGTAGCAATAGTGTTCCAATGCTTCTTAAAACGCCATATCGCACCTCATTTCTATGTTTCATGATAAGATATAATACTCATTCTGGAGTGTTATGTATACCTCGTGTTCACTTCTAAAGATTGAAAATGCGACATTTTCTTGCTAGGAATTAGCGTTTGCAGATGTCTACTTATCGTATCAATAGAGTTCTAATGCTTCTTAAAACGCGAAATCGCTCCACATTTCTATGTTTCATGATAAGATATAATACTCATTGTAGAGTGCTATGTATACCTCGTATTCACTTCAAAAGAACGTAAATGCGACACTTCCTTGCTAGGAAATAGCGTCTGCAGATGTCTACGTATCGTAGCAATGAGGTTCTAATGCTTCTTAAAACGCGAATCGATCCTCAATTATTTGTTTCATGATAAGATACAATATTCACTGTGGAGTGTTATATATATCTCGTCTACACTTCCTAAAAATGTAAATGCGACACTTCCTTGCTTGGAAATGGCGTTTGCAGATGTCTTCGCATCGAAGCAATAGACTTCTAATGCTTCTTAAATCGTCATATCGCATCCCATTTCTATGCTTCATGATAAGAGGTAATATTCATTCTGGAGTGTTATGTATACCTCGTATTCACTTCAACAGATTGTAAATGCGACACTTCCTTCCGAGGTAATAGCGTCTGCAGATGTTTACGTATCGAAGCAATAGGGTTCTAATGCTTCTTAAAACGCGAACCGATCCTCAATTATATGTTTCATGATAAGATACAATATTCATTGTGGAGTGTTATGTATATCTCGTCTACACTTCCTAAGAATGTAAATGCGACACTTCCTTGCTAGGAAATAGCGTTTGCAGATGTCTACGTATCGAAGCAATAGATTTCTAATGCTTCTTAAAACGAGATATCGCATGTCATTTCTACGTTTCATGATAAGATATAATATTCATTGCGAAGTATCGTGTACACCTCGTCGCCACTTGATAGGAATGTAAATGCAATACTTCCTAGCTAGGAAATAGCGTACGCATATGTCCATGTATCGTAGCAATAAAGTCCTAATGCTTCTTAAAACCCGATATCGCATCTCATTTCTATGTTTCATGATAAGGTATAATATTCATTGCGAAGTGTCATGTATACCTCGCATACAATTCGAATGAATGTAAATGCGACACTTCCTTGCAAGGGAATAGCGTTTGCAGATATCTACGTATCGTAGCATTAGAGTTCTAATGCTTCTCAAAACGGGATATTGCACCTCATTTCTATGTTTCATGATAAGATATAATATTCATTGTGCAGTGTTATGTATATCTCGTCTACACTTCGAATGAATGTAAATGCGACACTTCCTAGCTAGGAAATAGAGCCTGCCGATATCTACGTATCATATCATTGCAGTTCTATTGCTTCTCAAAACGCGATATCGCATCACATTTCTATGTTTCATGATAAGATATAATATTCATTGTGGAGTGTTATGTATACCTCGAAATCACTACAAAAGTATGTAAATGCGACACTTCCTTGCTAGGAAATGGCGTCTGCAGATATCTACGTATCGTAGCAATAGATATCTAATGCTTCTTAAAGCGCGATATCGCATCTCATTTCTACGTTACATGATAAGATATAATATTCATTGCGAAGTGTCATGTATACCTCGCATACACTTCAAATGAATGTAAATGCGACACTTCCTTGCTTGGAAATAGCGCTTGCAGATGCCTACGTATCGTAGCATTAGAGTTCTAATGCTTCTTAAATCGTCATATCGCATCACATATCTATGTTTCATGATAAGATATAATATTCATTGCGAAGTGTCATGTATGCCTCCCATTCCCTTCAAAAGAATGTAAACGCGACACTTCCTTGCTAGGAGATAGTATTGGCAGGTGTCTACGTATCGTAGCAATAGAGTTCTAATTCTTCCTAATACGCGATATCGCATCCCATTTCTATGTTTCATGATAAGGTACAATATTCATTGCGAAGTGTCATGTATACCTCGTATTCACTTCAAAAGAACGTAAATGCGACACTTCCTTGCTAGGAAATAACGTTTGCAGATGTCTACGTATCGTAGCAAGAGTTCTAATTCTTCTTAAAACGTGATAATGCATCTCACTTCTATGTTTCATGATAAGAGATAACATCCATTGCGAAGTGTCATGTCTACCACGTATTCACTTCAAGAGAATGTAAATGCGACACTTCCTTGCTAGGAAATAGCGTTTGCAGATGTCTACGTATCGAAGCAATAAAGTTCTAATGCATCTTATATCGCGATATCGCATCTCATTTCTATGTTTCATGATAATATATAATATTCATTGTGCAATGTTATGTACACCTCGCATTCACTTCAAAAGAATATAAATGCGACACTTCCTTGCTAGGAAATAGCTATTGCAGATGTCTACGTATCGTAGCAAGCGTGTTATAATGCTTCTTAAAACGAGATATCACATCACATTTCTATGTTTCATGATAACATATAATATTCATTGCGAAGTGTTATGTATACCTCGCATACACTTCAAATGAATGTAAATGCGACACTACCTTGCTAGGAAATGGCGATTGCAGATGCCTACGTATCGAAGAAATAGAGTTCTATTGCTTCTTGGAACGGGATATCGCATCACATTTATATGTTTCGTGATAAGATATAATATTCATTGCGAAGTTTCATGTATTCCTCGTATTCACTTCAAATGAATGTAAATGCGACACTTCCTTGCTAGGAAATAGCGTTTGCAGATGTCTACGTATCGTAGCAAACGTGTTATAGTGCTTCTTATAACGAGATATCGCATCTCATTTCTATGTTTCATGATAACATATAATATTCATTGCGAAGTGTTATGTGTACCTCGCATACACTTCAAATGAATGTAAATGCGACACTTCCTTGCTAGGAAGTAGCTATTGCAGATGTCTACGTATCGAAGCAATATAGTTCTAATGCTTCTTAAAACGCGATGTCGATTCCCATTTCTATTCTTCATGATAACATATAATATTCATTGCAAAGTGTTATGTATACCTCGTATACACTTCAGTAGAATGTGAATGTCATACGTCCTTGCTAGGAACTAGCGTTTCCAGAAATCTACGTATCGAAGCAATAGAGATCTAATGCTTCTTAGAACGCGATATCGCTATTCATTTCTATGTTTCATGATTAGATATAGTATTCATTGCGAAGTGTTATGTATACATCGTCTACACTTCACAAGAATGTAAATGCCACACTTCCTTGCTAGGAAATGCGTTTCCACATGTCTAAGTATCGAAGCAATAGAGTCCTAGTGCTTCTTAAATCGCAGATATCGCATCTCTCTTCTATGCTTCATGATAAGATACAAATTTCATTGCGAAGTGTTATGTATACCTGGTCTACACTTCAAAAGAACGTAAATGACACCCTTCCCCGCTAGGAAATAGCGCTTCCTGATGTCTACGTATCGAAGCAAGAGAGTTCTAATGCTTCTTAAAACGCGATATCACATCCCATTTCTATGTTTTGTGACATGACATAATATTCATTGCGAAGTGTTATGTATACCACGTCTGCAGTACAAAAGATTGTAAATGCCACACTTCCACGAATACATCGTCTGCACTTAAAAAGATTGTAAGTACCACACTTCCTTGCGAGGAAATAGCGTTTCCAGATTTCCACGTATCGAAGCAATAGAGTTCTTATTGCGTCTTAAAACGCGATATCTAATCTCGTTTATATGTTTCATGATCGGATACAACATTCATTGCGAAGTGTTATGTATATCTCGTCTGCACGTCAAAGTAATGTGAATGTCACACTTGCTTGCTAGGAAATAGCGCTTCCAGATGTCTACGTATCGAAGCAACAGATTTCTCATGCTTCGTAAAACGGGATACAGCAACCCAATTCAATGTTTCATTATAAGATATAATATTCGTTGCGAAGTGTTATGTATACCTCGTCTACACTTCAAAAGAATGCAAATGTCACCCTTCCTCGCTAGGAAATAGCGATTCCAATTAATCCTCTGAAATTCGACGTCGTATCCGATTTCTATGTTTCATAGTGAAATATAATATTCATTGCGAAGTGTTGTATACATCGTCTAAGCATCAAAAGAATGTAAATGCCACACATACTCGCTAAGAAATAGCGCGTCCATATGTCTGCGTATCGAAGTAATAGATTTCTAATGCTTCTTAAAACGCGATATCGCATCTCATTTCTATGTTCCATGATAAGATATAATATTCTTTGTGGGGTGTTATGTATACCTCGTATTCACTTCAAAAGAATGTAAATGTGACACTTCCTTGCTAGGAAATAGCGTTTGCAGATGTCTACGTATCGAAGCAATAGAGATCTAATGCTTCTTAAATCGCGATATCGCATCTCATTTCTGTGTTTCATGAAAAGATATAATATTTATTGTGCAGTGTTATGTATATCTCGTCTACACTTCAAAACAATGTAAATGCGAAACTTCCTTGCTAGGAAATAGCGTCTGCAGATGTCTATGTATCGTAGAAATGGAGATCTAATTCTTCTTAAAACGCGAGATAGCATCTCATTTCTATGTTTCTAGATAAGATATAATATTCGATGTGGAGTGTTATGTATACCTCGTATTCATTACAAAAGAATATGAATGCGACGCTTCCTTGCTAGGAAATAGCGTTTCAGATGTCTACGTATCGTAGCAGTAGCGTTCTAACGCTTCTTAAAAAGCGATATCGCATCTCATTTCTATGTTTCGTGATAAGATATAATATTCTTTGCGAAGTGTCACGTATGCCTCGTATTCACTTCAAAAGAATGTAATTGCATGACTTCCTTGCTAGGAAATAGCGTTTGCAGATGTCTACATATCGTAGCAATAGTGTTCTAATGGCTTTTAATTCGCGATATCGCATCTCATTTCTGTGTTTCATGATAATATATAATATTCATTGTGGAGTGTTATGTATACCTCGTATTCACTTCAAAAGAATGTAAATGCGACACCTCCTTGCTATTAAATAGCGTTTGCAGATGTCTACGTATCGTAGCAATAGATTTCTAATGCCTCTTAAATCGCGGTATCGCATCTCATTTCTACGTTTCAAGATAAGATATAATATTCATTGTGGAGTGTTATGTATACCTCGCATTCACATCAAATGAATGTAAATGCGACTCTTCGTTTCTAGGTAATCGCGTTTCCAGAGGTCTGCGTATAGAAACAATAGAGCTCTAATACTTCTTAAAACGAGATATCGCATCTCATTTCTATGTTTCATGATAAGATATATTATTCATTGTGCAGTGTTATGTATATCTCGTAATCGCTTCAAAAGAATGTAAATGCGACACTTCCTTGCTAGGAAATAGCGCTTGCAGATTTCTACGTATCGAAGCAGTAAATTTCTAGTGCTTCTTGAAACGCGATATCGCATCACATTTCTATGTTTCGTGATAAGATATAAAATTCATTGTGGAGTGTTATGTATACCTCGTATTCACTTCAAAGTAATGAATATGCGACACTTCCTTTCCAGGATATTACGTTTCCAGATGTCTTCTTATCGAAGCATTAGAATTCTAATTCTTCTTAAACCGCGATATCGAATCACATTCCTATGATTCGTGATAAGATATAATATTCATTGTGGAGTATTGTGTGTACCTCGTATTCTCTTCAAACGAACGTATATGCGACACATCCTTGCTTGGCAATAGCGTCTGCAGATGTCTACGTATCGCAGCAATAGAGTACTAATGCTTCTTAAAACGCTATGTCGCATCTCATTTCTATGTTTCATGATAAGATACAATATTCATTGCGAAGTGCTATGTATTCCTCGTCTACATTTCAAATGAATGTTAATGGGACACTTCCTTGCTAGGAAACAGCGTTTGCAGATGTCTACATATCGTAGCATTAGGGTTCTAAAGCATCTCAAAACGCGATATCGCATCTCATTTCTATGTTTCACGATAAGATATAATATTCATTGCGAAGTTACATGTATACCTCGTATTCACTACAAACGAATGTAAATTGGACACTTCCTTGCCAGGAAATAGCGTTTGCAGATGTCTCCGTATCGAAGCAGTAGAGTTCTAATGCTTCTTAACACTATTCCTACCAGGACCGGTCAAATGACCGTTTTTAAATTTTCAATTGGAATTTCCTACATTCAACGTATGTGAATCGCCTTTAAACTTTACCACTTTTCCTCATATATATGTATGATATATTTTTCAGTATTCACTTATTTTTTTATTGTTTATTTTCCGAGAAAAATTTGTAGTCTGTCTTACCTACCACGACCGGTCATTTGACCGGTAGTACGATTTATACATTTTTGTAATAGTTTCTCTCTAAATCTCAATTCCAAAACTATAAAGTCGTTACAAACGAAAGGTAATGTAGTTATGACACGATTTTATCCAATAAGTGCCTTCCAGAAAATTGCGATAGACGGAACTGTTTGGCAGGAAGTAAAAATAGGGTCTAATCCTGGAAGAGCATCTGGTCATAATATTTTTAGGGAAAAATCAGGCCCGACTGGGTATAGTAAACGTAATATTATGAAAGGCGAAGTTAGGACGGCATTTTCTGTGATAATTGATAAGAATATAATCGAACTTATAAGAAAGTGCACAGAGGCAGAGGCATTTAGAGTGTTGGGATATAAATGGGAACTGTCTACTGCAAAGTTATATGCATTTTTTTGCAATTCTGTATGCACGCGGCGCATATGAGGCTAAGAATATAGATATAGCACTTCTATGGAACAAAAAGTGGGGCCCGCCTTTTTTCTCAAATACTATGAGTAGACATGACTTTACGGAGATTATGAGATTTATTCGACTTGACGACAGAAATCAACGAAGCCAACGGTTACAAACCGATAAATTTGCTATGATTTCCGAAGTTTGGTACAAGTTTATTGACAACAGTCAAAATTGTTATAAACCAGGACCATATATTACTATTGACGAACAATTGTTTCCAACGAAAGCAAGGTGTAGATTCACTCAATACATGCCCAATAAACCGGACAAATTTGGTATAAAATTTTGGTTAGCATCCGATGTACGTAGCAAATATATAATAAACGGCTTTCCTTATTTGGGAAAAGATGAAATTAGAGAACTCTCAGTTCCTCTTGGAGAGTTTGTTACTATGAAATTAGCAGAACCGTATGTAGGATGCGGAAGAAATATAACCACGGACAACTTTTTTACAAGCCTACCTTTAGCAACAAAACTTTTAGCAAAAAATACTACGATTGTTGGGACAATTAGAGTGAATAGAAAAGAGCTACCAAGACTGGCAAAACTGAAAAATGACGACATGGCACTTTTTTCAACCAAAATCTATCGCTCAAATAATTGTATGTTGACAGTTTACAAAGCCAAACCAAGAAAGAAAGTTCTAATTCTCAGTTCAATGCACAACTCCGTACAAATTGAAAAAAATGAAACCCGAACACCGGAGACAATTCAATTATATAATAGCACCAAGTTTGGCGTAGATGTGACCGACCAAATGGCCAGAAATTATTCGGTAAAATCTAAATCTCGGAGATGGCCTTTGCAAGTATTTTTTAATATCTTGGATTTAGCCGGGATAAATGCATGGGTGTTATATAAAGAAACTACGGGGGGAGAAATTACAAGACAGGAATTTCTATTTCAATTGGCAGAAGAACTTGCCATCGAATACCAACAAGAGCTCGGCAAAGAAAATCAACCAATACCCATCGCAAGTACAAGTACAGGTTCTCGTGAACGGAAAACATGTCAGATAAGGTATTGTAAGGATAACAAGACGAACAAAATCTGTCTAATATGTAAAAAGTACGTATGCGGAAAATGTACAGTTGAGAAGCCCATTTGTAAAAAATGCGACGAAAAAGAATAAAATGTAGATTATGTACTCGTGAATAAAAGAAAATATATTTTTATACTGGTAAGCTGGCTATTGGTCTGCATTCAACATTGAAAAATATAAGTTGTGAAAGACCGGTCATTTGACCAGCCGCGGTAGGAATAGGTATACGTGAAGTGTCGGTAGGAATAGTGTTAAAACGAGATGTCGCATCTCATTTCTATGTTTCACGATAAGATATAACATTCATTGTGAAGTGTCATGTATACCTCGAATTCACTTCAAAAGAATGTAAATGCGACAATTCCTTGCTAGGAAATAGCGTTGGCAGATTTCTACGTATCGTAGCAATAGAATTCTTATATTTCCCAAAACGCGATATCGCATCTCACTTCTATATTTCATGATAAGATATAATATTCATTGCGAAGTGTCTTGTATACCACGCATACACTTCAAACGTATTAAAAGGCGACACTTCATTGCTAGGTAATAGCGTTTGCAGATGCCTACGTATCCAAGCAATAGATTTCCAATGCTTCTTAAACCGCGAAATCGCTCCCCACTTATATGCTTCATGAAAAGATATAATATTCATTGTGGAGTGTTATGAATACCTCGTATTCACTTCAAAAGAACGTAAGTGCGACACTTCCTTGGTAGGAAATGGCGTTTGCAGTTGTCTACGTATCGTAGCAATGGAGTTCTAATTCTTCTCAAAAAGCGATATCGCTGCTCATTTCTATGTTTCATGATAAGATATAATATTTATTGTGCAGTGTTATGTATATCTCGTCTACACTTCAAAAGAATGTAAATGCGACACTTCCTTGCTAGGAAATAGCGTCTGCAGATGTCTACGTATCGTAGCAATAGAGTTCTAATGCTTCTTAAAACGCGAAATCGCTCCTCATTTATATGTTTCATTATAAGATATAATATTCATTGCGAAGTGTCATGTATACCTCGCATACACTTCAAATGAATGTAAATGCGACACTTTCTTGCTTGGAAATATCGTTTGCATATGTCTACGTATCGAAGCAATATAATACATATATAATGTGTTATTAGCAAGCAATATAAACATATATAATGCTTCTTAAATTGTCATATCGCATCCCATTTCTATGTTTCATTATAAGATATGATATTCATTGTGGAGTGTTATGTATATCTCGTCTACACTTCAAATGAATGTAAATGCGACACTTCCTTGCTAGGAAATAGCGTCTGCAGATGTCTACGTATCGTAGCAATAGAGTTCTAATGCTTCTTAAAACGCGATATCGCATCTCATTTCTATGTTTCATGATAGGAGATAATATTCATTGCGAATTGCCACTTATACCTCGCATACACTTCAAATGAATGTAAATGCGGCACTTCATTGCTGGGAAATAGCGTTTGCAGATGTCTACGTATCGAGGCAGTAGTGTTCTACTGCTTCTTAAAACGGGATAAAGCATCTCATTTCTATGTCTCATGATAAGATATATTCATTGTGAAGTGTTATGTGTACCTCGCATACACTTAAAAAGAATGTAAACGCGACACTTCCTTGCTAGGAAATAGCGTTTGCAGATATCTACGTATCGTAGCAATTGAGTTCTCATGCTTCTTAAAACATGATATTGCACCTCATTACTATGTATCATGATAAGATATAATGTGCATTGCGAAGCGTCACTTATACCTCGTATAGACTTCAAATGAATGTAAATGCGGCAGTTCCTTGCTGGGAAATAGCGTTTGCAGATGTCTACCTATCGTGGCAATAGAGTTCTACCGCTTCATAAAACGCGATATCGCATCCCATTTCTATGTTTCATGATAAGATATAATATTCTTTGTGGAGTGCTTCGTATACCTCGTATTCACTTCAAAAGAATGTCAATGCGACACTTCCATTCTAGCAAATAGCGTATCCAGATGTCTACGTATCGAAGCAATAGTGTTCTAATGCTTCTTAAAACGCGACATCGTATCTCATTTCTATGTTTTATGATAAGAAATAATATACATTGCGAAGTGTCATGTATACCTCGTATTCCCTTCAAAAGAATGTAAATGCGACACTTCCTTGCTATTAAATAGCGTTTGCACATGTCTACGTATCGTAGCAATAGGGCTCTAATGCTTCTCAAAACGCGATATCGCATCTCATTTCTATGTTTCATGATAAGATATAATATTCATTGCGAAGTATCACTTATACCTGGCATACACTTCAAATGAATGTAATTGCGACACTTCATTGCTAGGAAATAGTGTTGGCAGATGTCTACGTGTCGAAGCAATAAAGTTCTAATGCTTCTTAAACCGGGATATCGCATTTCATTGCTATGTTTCGCTTTAAGGTATAATATTCATTGAGGAGTGTCACCTTTACCTCGTATTCACTTCAAAAGAATCTAAATACGACACTTCCTTACTAGGAAGTAGCGTTTGCAGATGTCTACGTATCGTAGCATTAGAGTTCTAATGCTTCTCTAAACGCCATATCGCATCTCATTTCTATGTTTCATGAGAAGATATAATAATCATTGCGAAGTGTCATGTATACCTCGTATTCTCTTCAACGGAATGTAATGCGACACTTCCTTGCTAATAACTAGCGTTCGCAGATGTCAACGTATCGTAGCAATAGAATTCTAATGCTTTTTAAATCGCGATATCGCATCTCATTTCTACGTTTCGTGATAAGATATAATATTCATTGCGCTGTGTCGTGTATACCCGGCATTCACTTCAAAGGAATGTAAATGCGACACTTCCTTCCTAGGAAATAGCTTTTGCAGATGTCTACCTATCGTGGCAATAGAGTTCTACCGCTTCATAAAACGCGATATCGCATCCCATTTCTATGTTTCATGATAAGATATAATATTCTTTGTGGAGTGCTTCGTATACCTCGTATTCACTTCAAAAGAATGTCAATGCGACACTTCCATTCTAGCAAATAGCGTATCCAGATGTCTACGTATCGAAGCAATAGTGTTCTAATGCTTCTTAAAACGCGACATCGTATCTCATTTCTATGTTTTATGATAAGAAATAATACACATTGCGAAGTGTCATGTATACCTCGTATTCCCTTCAAAAGAATGTAAATGCGACACTTCCTTGCTATTAAATAGCGTTTGCACATGTCTACGTATCGTAGCAATAGGGCTCTAATGCTTCTCAAAACGCGATATCGCATCTCATTTCTATGTTTCATGATAGGAGATAATATTCATTGCGAATTGCCACTTATACCTCGCATACACTTCAAATGAATGTAAATGCGGCACTTCATTGCTGGGAAATAGCGTTTGCAGATGTCTACGTATCGAGGCAGTAGTGTTCTACTGCTTCTTAAAACGGGATAAAGCATCTCATTTCTATGTCTCATGATAAGATATATTCATTGCAAAGTGTTATGTGTACCTCGCATACACTTAAAAAGAATGTAAACGCGACACTTCCTTGCTAGGAAATAGCGTTTGCAGATATCTACGTATCGTAGCAATTGAGTTCTCATGCTTCTTAAAACATGATATTGCACCTCATTACTATGTATCATGATAAGATATAATGTGCATTGCGAAGCGTCACTTATACCTCGTATAGACTTCAAATGAATGTAAATGCGGCAGTTCCTTGCTGGGAAATAGCGTTTGCAGATGTCTACGTATCGTAGCAATAGAGTTCTAATGCTTCTTAAAATATGATATCGCATCTCATTTCTATGTTTCATGGTAAGATATAATATTCATTGCGACGTGTCATGGATACCTCGTATTCACTTCAAAAGGATGTAAATGCGACACTTTCTTGCTAGCAAATGGCGTTTGCAGATGTCTGCGTATCGAAGCAATAGGGTTCTAATGCTTGTTAAATCGAGATATCGCATCTCATTCCTATGTTTCGTTATAAGGTATAATATTCACTGCGAGGTGTCATGTATACCTCGTATTCATTTCAAAAGAATGTAATGCGACACTTCCTTGTAGGAAAGAGCGTTTCCAGATGTCTACGTATCGAAGAAATAGTTTTCTATTGCTTCTTAAAACGAGATGTTGCATCCTATTTCTGTTTCATGATAAGATATAATATTCACTGCGAAGAGTCACTTATACCTTGTATTCACTTCAAAAGAATGTAAATGCGATACTTCCGTGCCAGGAAATGGTGTTTGCAGATTTCTACGTATCGTAGCAATAGAGTTCTAATGCTTCTTAAAACATGATATCGCATCTAATTTCTATGTTTCATGTTAAGATACAATATTCATTGCGGCCTGTCATGAATACCTCGTATTCAATTCAAATGAATGTAAAGGCGACTCTTCGTTGCTGGGAAATAGCGTGTGCTGATGTCTACGTATCGCAGAAAGAGTGTTCCAATGCTTCTTAAAACGCGACATCGCATCTCATTTCTATGTTTCATGATAAGATATAATATTCATTGTGCAGTGTTATGCATACCTCGCATACACTTCAAATGAATGTAAATGCGGCAGTTCCTTGCCAGGAAATAGCGCTTGCAGATGTCTGCGTATCGTAGCATTAGAGTTCTAATGCTCCTCAAAACGCGATATCGCATCTCATTTCTATGTTTCATTATAAGATGTAGTATTCAGAACGAAGTGTTATGTATACCTTGTCTACACTTCAAATGAATGCAAGTGCCACCCTTTCTTGCCAGGATATAGCGTTTGCAGGTGTCTACGAATCGCAGCAATAGTGTTCCAATGCTTCCTAAAACGCGATATCGCAAATATCGTTTCCATGTTTCATGATAAGATATAATATTCACTGCGTAGTGTCATGTATACCACGTATTCACTTCAGAAGAATGTAAATGCGACACTTCTCTGAAATTACATAGTGTTTGCAGATTTCTACGTATCGTAGCAATAGAGTTCTAAAGCTTCATAAAACAAGATATCGCATCTCATTTATATGTTTCGTGATAAGGTCTAATATCCATTGTGGAGTTCTATGTATACCTCGTATTCACTTCAAAAGAATGTAAATGCGACATTTCCTTGCTATTAAATAGCGTTTGCACATGTCTACGTATCGTAGCAATAGAGTTCTAATGCTCCTTAAAATGCGATATCGCATCTCATTCTTTGTTTCATGATAAGATATAATATTCATTGCGAAGTGTCGTGTATACCTCATATTCGCTTCAGAAGAATATAAATGCGACACTTCCTTGCTAGGAAATAGCGTTTGCAGATGTAACCGTACCGAAGCAATAGAGTTTTAATGCCACCTATATCGCGATATCGCATTTCATTTCTATGTTTCGTGAAAAGGTATAATATAGGTTGTTGAATGTTATGTATACCTTATATTCACTTCAAAAGAATGTAAATGCGACACTTCCTTCCTAGGAATTAGCGTTTGCAGATGTCTACGTATCGTACCAATAGAGTTCTAATGCTTCTTAAAACGCGACATCGTATCTCATTTCTATGTTTTATGATAAGAAATAATATACATTGCGAAGTGTCATGTATACCTCGTATTCCCTTCAAAAGAATGTAAATGCGACACTTCCTTGCTATTAAATAGCGTTTGCACATGTCTACGTATCGTAGCAATAGGGCTCTAATGCTTCTCAAAACGCGATATCGCATCTCATTTCTATGTTTCATGATAAGATATAATATTCATTGCGAAGTATCACTTATACCTCGCATACACTTCAAATGAATGTAATTGCGACACTTCATTGCTAGGAAATAGTGTTGGCAGATGTCTACGTGTCGAAGCAATAAAGCTCTAATGCTTCTTAAACCGGGATATCGCATTTCATTGCTATGTTTCGCTTTAAGGTATAATATTCATTGAGGAGTGTCACCTTTACCTCGTATTCACTTCAAAAGAATCTAAATACGACACTTCCTTACTAGGAAGTAGCGTTTGCAGATGTCTACGTATCGTAGCATTAGAGTTCTAATGCTTCTCTAAACGCCATATCGCATCTCATTTCTATCTTTCATGAGAAGATATAATAATCATTGCGAAGTGTCATGTATACCTCGTATTCACTTCAACGGAATGTAATGCGACACTTCCTTGCTAATAACTAGCGTTCGCAGATGTCAACGTATCGTAGCAATAGAATTCTAATGCTTTTTAAATCGCGATATCGCATCTCATTTCTACGTTTCATGATAAGATATAATATTCATTGCGGTGTGTCGTGTATACCCGGCATTCACTTCAAAGGAATGTAAATGCGACACTTCCTTCCTAGGAAATAGCTTTTGCAGATGTCTACCTATCGTGGCAATAGAGTTCTACCGCTTCATAAAACGCGATATCGCATCCCATTTCTATGTTTCACGATAAGATATAATATTCTTTGTGGAGTGCTTCGTATACCTCGTATTCACTTCAAAAGAATGTCAATGCGACACTTCCATTCTAGCAAATAGCGTATCCAGATGTCTACGTATCGAAGCAATAGTGTTCTAATGCTTCTTAAAACGCGACATCGTATCTCATTTCTATGTTTTATGATAAGAAATAATATACATTGCGAAGTGTCATGTATACCTCGTATTCCCTTCAAAAGAATGTAAATGCGACACTTCCTTGCTATTAAATAGCGTTTGCACATGTCTACGTATCGTAGCAATAGGGCTCTAATGCTTCTCAAAACGCGATATCGCATCTCATTTCTATGTTTCATGATAAGATATAATATTCATTGCGAAGTATCACTTATACCTGGCATACACTTCAAATGAATGTAATTGCGACACTTCATTGCTAGGAAATAGTGTTGGCAGATGTCTACGTGTCGAAGCAATAAAGTTCTAATGCTTCTTAAACCGGGATATCGCATTTCATTGCTATGTTTCGCTTTAAGGTATAATATTCATTGAGGAGTGTCACCTTTACCTCGTATTCACTTCAAAAGAATCTAAATACGACACTTCCTTACTAGGAAGTAGCGTTTGCAGATGTCTACGTATCGTAGCATTAGAGTTCTAATGCTTCTCTAAACGCCATATCGCATCTCATTTCTATGTTTCATGAGAAGATATAATAATCATTGCGAAGTGTCATGTATACCTCGTATTCACTTCAACGGAATGTAATGCGACACTTCCTTGCTAATAACTAGCGTTCGCAGATGTCAACGTATCGTAGCAATAGAATTCTAATGCTTTTTAAATCGCGATATCGCATCTCATTTCTACGTTTCGTGATAAGATATAATATTCATTGCGCTGTGTCGTGTATACCCGGCATTCACTTCAAAGGAATGTAAATGCGACACTTCCTTCCTAGGAAATAGCTTTTGCAGATGTCTACCTATCGTGGCAATAGAGTTCTACCGCTTCATAAAACGCGATATCGCATCCCATTTCTATGTTTCATGATAAGATATAATATTCTTTGTGGAGTGCTTCGTATACCTCGTATTCACTTCAAAAGAATGTCAATGCGACACTTCCATTCTAGCAAATAGCGTATCCAGATGTCTACGTATCGAAGCAATAGTGTTCTAATGCTACTTTAAACGCGATATCGCATCTCATTTCTATGTCTCATGATAAGATATAATATTCATTGTGCAGTGTTATTTATACCTCGTATTCACTTCAAAAGAATGTAATAGGGACACTTCCTAGCTAAGAAATGGCGTTTCCAGATGTCTACGTATCGCAACAATAGAGTTCTAATACCTCTTAAAACGAGATGTCGCACCTCATTTCTATGTTTCGTGATCAGGTATAATATTCATTGTGGATTGTCATGTATTCCTCGTATTGTAACGTCAGGCGTACCGCCTGCCACCCTCCGGCGTCCACCTCATCATCCCCAGCATCCGTATCCGGAGCCCCTGCACACGGGCCACCCGCCGACTCGCCGTCCCTACAGAAGGAGACAAAGGTACGAGAGGGAAGAGGGTTGCAGCATGCCGCGCCCACGCGCGATCTCCACACACGAGGGGCAGGACTTCACCCCGTATTACGAGGGCGAGGAGCTCTCCGACACGTACTGGGTCGAATCCCCAGCAATCACGAAGCCCTATACGTACTTCTCGTACATGTGGGATTAGAATAAGCACACTACTCACCTATGTACATACACACCAACACACACCTAGATTTAAGTGAATATATGTATATATTTTATTCATGCACGGTTATGTTCCGTTGCACTCGCGCGCACACTCGACGCTCGCGGCTCACGCTTAACGCGGGCCGCGCCCCACTCCGAACGGCCGCCCCACCACGAGGGCCGAGCGGCCGCCCTACTCCGACCGTCCGCCCCACTGCGAGGGCCCAGCGACTCGCGCGCCGCGCGACCCGAGGAGGTCGCGGACGCGAGATCCGAGAGTCAGTTCGCGTCTCATCTCCGAACCGGAGAGTTCCCAACTCATCTCCGAACTGGAGAGTTCATATCTCATCTCCGAACCGAGGAGTTCTAATCCAGCATCCGAACGATGCACTTCCGATCCGAGCAATAGGCTCATTCGCAACGAGCAATTAGCTCTAATGCATTCGTCTCTATCCATACTCCCATAGCGGAGTCCGTTCGATACTTTATACTATTTCTAATTCTCATTGTAATCGCTAGTCAGTAACTTAGAATTTAGTCAAGTGTATCTAGTATAGTGAAATCATAGAATATAGTTTATTTTTACCAGATTCAAAGTATCTTTATTCGAGTTCAAATACAATTCCTTAATTCTAATCCACGGGTACGCTCGCGATTATTCTAATTCTATATCTCATCTACGATAGTCTTGAGGCTCGACGACTAGAGCGAACCAGCGCTTAGTTGCTCCATCCTCACTTCTACCGTGTACAGAATATCTTGCGCCCAGGTCGATCCCGGTAAGCTAGAGCGAACCAACGCTTAGCCGTGCCGTATTCAACCGAGGTTCAAGTATTCTCGATGAGCCTTGCACCTCCGACAAAGCGTACACGACGCGCGGGGAGGAGAGAGTTCATTCGTCGTCTCGCTCGGGAATACGTGGGTGATGCACCAGAATATTCAATTTCCTACGTTCGAGTCCTGGTTCCTGTGAAGGAGGTTTCCTTCGCCGCACGACCCGTACGAGTCGCCAATCGTCAGGGCCAAACGCCGATACCTGCCAGCCGGAGTCAACCCGCCTGGACGCTTATTCCCGTAGACGTACCTCCGTTCCAGCCGTACGCCGCCGCCATCCCGGTTGCGGATCCAAGGCGCTCCAGGTACCTGGAAAGAGAAATCAGACAGCGGAATCAAGCCTTCGCAAGGTAAGTTTAGTGTTAGTTACCGTTTTATCGAGTCCGAAACGCCAACGAACCCGGTCCGGACGCAATTCGCGTTATTTTCGGGAACGGTTACGACTTTGTGCCACCGTTGCGAGCGCAACCGCACCTCGGGACGTGACACGAAAGTTATTTTTGGTGACAGCGGTGGGATAGCCACGCGTTTCCTCCGGAAATTCCGCCGAAAGGAACCGCGAAACTAGATATGGCAACCCGGACTCCGACAAAAACGCGCCAGCAGACACAGCGAGCCGCCGCGATGGCCGATTCTGAACGCGAAAAACGCACTAGCAGAACGCTTGATTTCCAAGACGCTATCGCCGAGCCTCTTCCTAGTACCGCGCAACAAAATACTTCCGCGAAAAATACGAAAGCGACCGATCCGAGCAATGCCGCGTTGCTCCAGCAAATAGAAATTTTACGTCGTGAATTAGAATCTATTCGCAGAACGCCTGATTTAACGCGCGACGATACCGTTTCGCTGGATATTCCTCGGGGAAATCCGCTTTCCGGACATAATTCGAGCTCCGATTTTAATACAAATAGTTCGCAACACGACGAGCTATCGCTTAAGCAGGCCCTCGAAGCCGTGCCGACATTCGATGGTCAGAACATTCCCATTCTTCAGTTTACCCGAGCGTGTAAACGCGCTTATGAGCTTATCCCTAATGGGTGCGAGCGAACTTTCACACGCCTGCTTAAGGGAAAACTCAAGGGTCGTGCCTACGCCGCGCTAGAAGACGAGCTGTGTTACACAATACTCGAATTAACGGACGTTCTTCGCAGCACATTTTGCTCCGTAAAATCAGCTCATCATTATCGGGGTGAACTTGCTAATATATTTATGCGCGCGAACGAGCACATTCTAGATTACATCGGTCGAGTAAAAGATCTTAGAACCGCTATAATTGATTGCGAGAGGCTTGCTCGACGAGACACACCGGAATCGCTCGATGACGTAGACGCGCTCACATTACAATGTTTTAAAGACGGTCTCATTCCGGAAATTCGAATGCAAATGACGATAAATTCATTCGGCACATTGCGAGAAACGTTCGCTCGAGCGCGAGAGCTTTACCAAATGCACGAACGTGATTGCAACCGACTAGGTAGATCGCGTGTCGCGCGATCAGAATCGCGCGAAAAACCAGCCGAAATTATTTGCCGAAAATGCAATAATATCGGACATTACGCGACCGAGTGTCGGCTCAGACCGCCATCGCCGTACCGACCGCAGGAATACTTGCGATCCAGGGACGTACCGCCTCCTACTCGAGGCCCCGCGTACGAACAACCGAGACAAATCGTAGCCAGGGACGCGCCCAAATTTTGTCGCTATTGCAAGACCCCGGGGCACGAAATAGGCGAGTGCCGCAAAAGGCAGTACAACAACGCGGTAAATAAAAATTCGGGAAACGACAATGGCCTCCGCACCCGCCGCGAGACAGATGGCGAGGCCGCGCACCAAGTCCGTCCTCTCGCCGCGAACAACTCCAACGCGGAAATCGACGAAACGCCGCGATAAACATAACCGGAAAAACTAGCACGCCAAACGTAATTTTAAAGTCCGACCTTCTAATTTCACCAACTCGCTTCATGGTGGACACTGGGGCGGAAATAAATATTATAAAACGTTCGGCTCTAAAAGCATCCGCGCGAATCGATAAGTCCGAGATCGTAATAATAACAGGGGTAACCGATGGCAAAACCGCAACCTTAGGGACGGTGAATCTTGTCATTTTCGGTCGCGTCGTCCCTTTTAATGTGGTCGAGGATGATTTTCCCCTTAAACCAAGCGGGATCCTCGGCTCCGGGTTCTGTATGGACGCAGAAATCTCTTTTCCAAATAAAATAATCAAATGGAATGGTAAGAGAATTCCTTTCGAAGACGATATCGAAACACTCGAGGAACCGTCACCGGAGTCGAAAATAAAGCCTCTCCTATCGCCGAAACGTAAACAAGCGCCGCGCACGGAATCTATTCCCCCTCCGCCGCCGCGCCCGCCGCGTAAATCATCGCCTCCGCTGAAACGCGATGCAACAACGAAATCGAAGCTTCGAACGCAAGACAAAGCAGCTTCTCCGAAGTCAGGAGACCGTATCTCCATTCCGCCGAGATCAAATATCGGTATCAAGGTCCGCGTAGTTAATTCGAATCTCGCGGAAGGTATAATTCCTCGTATCGATCTTGCGCCGGGCATATTTTTCGGAAACGCTCTCGTCAGAGTAATTCGGGGCAAAGCGGTAACTCGAATAATTAATTCATCCGACCGCGCCGTCGAAATCGCGTTACCAGAAATCGTACTTGAGCCCGCGCAAATCATGACTCCCCTCCACGAGGAGGATAGTCCGTCGCTGTATCCGGTTTTTTCTAAATCTACTAAATCTAACGTATCCGCCGTACCGATCGGCTCATCCCAAAAAGGGAAAACTTCTATTTCTTTCTCGAGTCAGACACCATGTTCGACACTCGAAACTCCTCCTTCGCGTTGCAAAATCGCGAATGTTCAACAAATCTCCTATGCTCAGGCGGTTAAAAATAATATACAACAGGCGCCGTTAAAACAGACATCGAAATCCGCCAATCCTTCGAAATCTCGCCTAGATCGAATTCTTAGTCTCCTCCGTCTCGACCACCTCAACGCAGAGGAAAGAGAGCACGTCGTCCGTCTCGTTCAAAGCACGCAGGAGCTTTTTCACATTGAGGGGGATAAATTAGGGCATACGTCAGCAACCACGCACAAGATTCCAACCGTCGACGACCGCCCCGTCAATGTGAAACAATACCGATTCCCACCAGCTCATAAGGAGGAGATTCGACGACAAGTCGACAAATTTTTACAAAATGGTGTCATCTCTCCGTCAAAATCACCATATAATTCGCCATTGTGGGTTGTCCCAAAGAAACCGGACTCCTTGGGCAACAAGCAATGGCGCGTCGTCATCGACTACCGCGCACTCAATGAGAAATCTGTCGCCGATGCCTATCCCCTCCCTTGCATTACCGAGATACTTGATCAGCTCGGGAGTGCGAAGTATTTTAGTACATTCGATCTCGCGAGCGGATTTCACCAGATCCCAATGGAGCCCGCCGATGCTCCTAAAACTGCTTTTTCGACGCCTCACGGGCATTATGAATTTAAAAGAATGCCATTCGGATTAAAAAATGCGCCAGCAACGTTCCAACGACTTATGGACAATGTCCTGTCCGGTCTCCAGGGGAACGAAATTTTCGTCTATTTGGACGACATTGTTATCTACGCTAGCTCTCTTCAAGAACATCGACTTAAATTCGATAAATTAACTCAACGGCTCAAAGAAGCTAATTTAGTATTGCAGCCGGATAAGTGCGAATTCTTGAGGAGAGAAGTAAGCTATTTGGGTCATATTATCAGTGAGCACGGTGTAAAACCTGACCCTGCGAAAATTAGCGCCGTCAAAAATTTTCCGCGCCCGCGCAACGCGAAACAGATCAAACAATTCCTCGGGCTCGCGGGATACTACAGGCGGTTCATCGCAAATTTTTCCAATATTGCTAAGCCTCTAACGAATTTGTTAAAAAAGGACGCGCCCTTTGTATGGCGTAACGAGCATGAGAATTCATTCGTCAAACTCCGAGATTGCCTATGCGAAGCGCCTATCTTGCAGTACCCCAACTTTAAACAACCATTCGTGATAACGACCGACGCGTCCGCCGAAGCTATTGGTGCTATCTTGAGTCAAGGACCAATAGGCCGCGACTTGCCAATCGCGTACACGTCGCGACTGTTAAACGCTGCGGAGAAAAACTACTCCACGATCGAGAAGGAGTGTCTGGCGATTGTCTACGCCGTCCATCACTTTCGTCCATACATATACGGTAATCAATTCAAACTCGTTACCGACCATCGACCGTTAGTGTGGATGAATTCGGTCAAGGACCCGTCAAGTAGACTCGTACGGTGGAGGCTTAAGTTAGCAGAATGTGACTACGAGATGGTCTATAAAAGTGGAAAAACGAACCTTAATGCGGACGCATTGTCGCGGAATCCCGCTCAAATTTTTCCGCTCTCGTATTCAGAAAACTCGGAGGACGACATCTTCGATGTGCCTCCGGAAACCCGTAAAAAGTATACTACACTAGCGCCTCCTCCTACTCCGGTAACATCAGAACCTGAATTACCGACTCCAGGCACGTCCTTCCGTACCAACACAGCACCACCTCCGCAAGTCGCCAGCGACAGCACCGACTTCTATACTCCTGCTCCAAATGAATTTTTCCGACGCGAACCTCTATTTAATTTCAGCCGTGACGCATTATCAACGCGACGAGACAATGTAGTTGTCTTCGTCACGCAATCTGGGCACCCCTATGACACGGGCGCCAAAGATCTAGCAAACGCTGAAAAATTCCTCCTAAACAAAAATCACGTCCTTACCAAAGCCAAAGTCATACAAATCGGAAACGAATTCCAAATCCAGCTTCCAATCATCGAACATTCCACCAGATCAATCAATTTCCAGACCGTAATAGAAACATTCAGATCCTTGTGCGACGTTGTAAACGAATTACAATTACAAACATTTAGTATCGCACAAACCTATCTAGACTCCGTATCCTGGTCCCGAATCCAGAAAATCCTTCAAGACCTGTTTTACGAAACAACTGTCCAGATTACGGTCTGCCAGGGCCTCATTAAAACCCCTTCGGTCGAAGAGCGACTGAAAATAATAAGAGAAAACCACGACTCCCCTGTGGGAGGTCACAAAGGGGTTAATAAAACTTATTCTCGCATCAGACAACAATACTTTTGGCCAAACATGAAAACACAAATACAAGAATATATTGGCAAATGTAAAAGTTGTCAGACAGAGAAACTGGTCCGGGTAAAGACCAGACAGCCTCTCACTTTAACCGACACCCCTGGCAGGGCATTCGATAAGATTTCAATGGACGTAATGGGTCCTCTTCCCGAAACTTCCGACGGTTATACAAGTATCCTCACGATCCAAGATCTCCTCACTAAATACTCAGTCGCAGTTCCTCTCAAAACCACCACCGCAGTAGACATTGCCGAAGCTTTAATAAAAGAATTCATTTGTAAATTCGGATGCCCGAAAGGCATACTCACGGACCAAGGTTCGAACTTTATAAACAGCTTGATTAAAGCCATAGCAATCAAATTCCGTATTAAGCAATACAAGTCCACTGCGTTCCATCCACAGACAAACGGGTCCGTTGAACGATCTCACCACGTCCTGGCCGAATATCTGAAGCATTACATAGAGTCGAGTAACGATTGGGTGAATTGGTTACCGTATGCAATGTTTTCATACAACACCAGTGTGCACGAGGGTACATTATACACCCCACACGAACTAGTGTTCGGCAGGATAGCTAGGACGCCGTCAGCCACTCCTTTTCAGGACAGCTCTGATAACGAAACTTATAGCGACTATCTTATACAACTTCAGGAGAAAATCTCGAAATCTCAGGATTTGGCTAAAGCCAATCTAGACAATGCGAAACGCCGTTCTAAATATTATTATGACCGAAATCTCAATGTCCAAAACTTCGAGGTAGGCCAATGGGTCTATCTTTTAAAAGAGCCGAACAAACATAAGTTCCAGGCACAATACTCTGGACCGTACCGTATCCTCGAAATTTTGGGCAACTGTAATGTTAAGCTAAATGTAAAAGGGCGCCATAAAATTGTTCATACGAACAAAATCAAAATTTGTAAACGAATGCATAGTATGCAGAGTGTGGATGCTAGTGAAAGAAAAGTGCGAAAAACTGAAAATGAAGTCAGTGAGAGCAGTGACATTCAAACGAACGCTGAAAGTGAAAGCGACGAAAGTGCCTGCAATCCGAAGGAAGCCCGCAGCCACGGTCCAAACTCCAAACGTTATCGCCAGGATCAACCAGGCGAAAAACCTCAGATTCCGCAGCATCCAGCCGACAGGACCAAGAGAAGGATCCAGCATCCCGAAATCTACCCAACAGACAAGAGATCTCGGCATGGCCGAGATTCTTTTTCCAAGGGGGGTGGTGTAACGTCAGGCGTACCGCCTGCCACCCTCCGGCGTCCACCTCATCATCCCCAGCATCCGTATCCGGAGCCCCTGCACACGGGCCACCCGCCGACTCGCCGTCCCTACAGAAGGAGACAAAGGTACGAGAGGGAAGAGGGTTGCAGCATGCCGCGCCCACGCGCGATCTCCACACACGAGGGGCAGGACTTCACCCCGTATTACGAGGGCGAGGAGCTCTCCGACACGTACTGGGTCGAATCCCCAGCAATCACGAAGCCCTATACGTACTTCTCGTACATGTGGGATTAGAATAAGCACACTACTCACCTATGTACATACACACCAACACACACCTAGATTTAAGTGAATATATGTATATATTTTATTCATGCACGGTTATGTTCCGTTGCACTCGCGCGCACACTCGACGCTCGCGGCTCACGCTTAACGCGGGCCGCGCCCCACTCCGAACGGCCGCCCCACCACGAGGGCCGAGCGGCCGCCCTACTCCGACCGTCCGCCCCACTGCGAGGGCCCAGCGACTCGCGCGCCGCGCGACCCGAGGAGGTCGCGGACGCGAGATCCGAGAGTCAGTTCGCGTCTCATCTCCGAACCGGAGAGTTCCCAACTCATCTCCGAACTGGAGAGTTCATATCTCATCTCCGAACCGAGGAGTTCTAATCCAGCATCCGAACGATGCACTTCCGATCCGAGCAATAGGCTCATTCGCAACGAGCAATTAGCTCTAATGCATTCGTCTCTATCCATACTCCCATAGCGGAGTCCGTTCGATACTTTATACTATTTCTAATTCTCATTGTAATCGCTAGTCAGTAACTTAGAATTTAGTCAAGTGTATCTAGTATAGTGAAATCATAGAATATAGTTTATTTTTACCAGATTCAAAGTATCTTTATTCGAGTTCAAATACAATTCCTTAATTCTAATCCACGGGTACGCTCGCGATTATTCTAATTCTATATCTCATCTACGATAGTCTTGAGGCTCGACGACTAGAGCGAACCAGCGCTTAGTTGCTCCATCCTCACTTCTACCGTGTACAGAATATCTTGCGCCCAGGTCGATCCCGGTAAGCTAGAGCGAACCAACGCTTAGCCGTGCCGTATTCAACCGAGGTTCAAGTATTCTCGATGAGCCTTGCACCTCCGACAAAGCGTACACGACGCGCGGGGAGGAGAGAGTTCATTCGTCGTCTCGCTCGGGAATACGTGGGTGATGCACCAGAATATTCAATTTCCTACGTTCGAGTCCTGGTTCCTGTGAAGGAGGTTTCCTTCGCCGCACGACCCGTACGAGTCGCCAATCGTCAGGGCCAAACGCCGATACCTGCCAGCCGGAGTCAACCCGCCTGGACGCTTATTCCCGTAGACGTACCTCCGTTCCAGCCGTACGCCGCCGCCATCCCGGTTGCGGATCCAAGGCGCTCCAGGTACCTGGAAAGAGAAATCAGACAGCGGAATCAAGCCTTCGCAAGGTAAGTTTAGTGTTAGTTACCGTTTTATCGAGTCCGAAACGCCAACGAACCCGGTCCGGACGCAATTCGCGTTATTTTCGGGAACGGTTACGACTTTGTGCCACCGTTGCGAGCGCAACCGCACCTCGGGACGTGACAGTATTTACCTCAAAAGAATGTAGATTCGACACTTCCTTGCTAGGAATTAGTGTTTGCAGATGTCCTCGTATCGAAGCAATAGAGTTTTAATACTCCTTAAATCGCGATATCGCATCTCATTTCTTTGTTTCATGATGAGATATAATATTCATTGCGAAGTGTCATGTATAACTCGTATTCACTTCAAAAGAATGTAAATGCGACACTTCCTTGCTTGGAAATAGCGTTTCCGGATGTCTACGTATCGTAGCAACAGAGTTCTAAATCTTCATAAATTCAAGGTATCGCATCTCATTTCTATGTTTCATGATAAGATATGATATTTATTGCGAAGTGTCAGTTATACCTCGCATACACTTCAATTGAATGTAAATGCTATACTTCCTTGCTAGGAAATAGCGATCGCAGATGTCTACGCAAGAAGCAATAGATTTCTAGTGCTTATCAAAACGCGATATCGCAACTCATTCCTATGATTCATGATAAGATATAATATTCATTGCGAAGTGTCTTGTATACCTCGCATACACTTCAAATGAATGTAAATGCGACACTTCCTTGCTAGGAAATAGCGTTGGCAGATGGCTAGGTATCGAGGCAATCGAGATCTACTGCTTCTTAAATCGCCATATCGCATCTCATTTCTATGCTTCATGATAAGATATAACATTCATTGTGCAGTGTTATGCATACCTCGTATCACATCAAAAGTATGTAAATGCGACACTTCCATTCTAGGAAATAGCGTTTGCAGATATCTACGTATCGTAGTATTAGAGTTCTAATGCTTCTCAAAACGGGATATTGCATCTCATTTCTATGTTTCATGGTAAGATGTTATATTCATTGCGAAATGTCTTGTATACCTCGCATACACTTCAAATGAATGTAAATGCGACACTTCCTTCCTAGGAAATAGCGTTGGCAGATGTCTACGTATCGAAGCAATAGAGTTCTAATGCTTCTTAAATCGCCATAACGCATCTCATTTCTATGTTTGATGATAACATATAATATTCATTGTGAAGTGTTATTTATACCTCGTATTCACTTCAAAAGAATGTAAATGCGACCCTTCCTTGCTAGGAAATAGCGTTTGCAGTAGTCTACGTATCGTAGCAGTAGGGTTCTAATGCTTCTTAAATATCGATATCCCATCCCATTTCTATGTCTCATGACAAGATATAATATTCATTGCGAAGTGTCATGTGTACCTCGCATACACTTCAAATGAATGTAAATGCGACTCTCCCCTTGCTAGGAAGTAGCGTTTGCAGATGTCTACGAATCGGAGCAACAGTGTCCTAATGCTTCTTAAAACGCGATATCGCTCCTCATTTCTATAATTCATGGTAGGATGTTATATTCATTGCGAAATGTCTTGTATACCTCGCATACACTGCAAATGAATGTAAATGCAACACTTCCTTGCTAGGAAATAGCGTTGGCAGATATCTACGTATCGTAGCATTAGAGTTCTAATGCTTCCCAAAACGCGATATTGCATCTCATTTCTATCTGTCATGATAAGATATAATATCCATTACGAAGTGTTATGTATTCCTCTTCTACACTTCAAATTAATGTTAATGCGACACTTCCTTTCAATGAAATTACGTTTCCAGATGTCTACGTATCGAAGCAATAGAGTACTAATGCTTCTTAAATCGCGATATCGCATCTCATTCCTATGTTTCATGATCAGATATAATATTCATTGTGGAGTTTTACTTCAAAAGAATGTAAATGCGGCACTTCCTTGCTAGGAAATAGCGTCTGCAGATGTCTACTAATCGTAGCAAAGGAATTCTAATGCTTCTTAAAACGCGAAATCGATTCTCATTTCTATGTTTCATGATAACATATAATATTCATTGTGGAGTGTTATGAATACCTCGTATTCACTTCAAAGGAATGTAAATGCGAATCTTCCTTGCTAGGAAATATGGTCTGCAGATGTCTACGTATCGTAGCATTATATTACTAATGCTTTTCAAAACGCGATATCGCATCCCATTTCTATGTTTCATGATAAGATATAATATTCATTGTCGAGTGTTATGTACACCTCGTATTCACTTCAAAAGATTGTAAATAACATACTTCCTTGCCAGGAAATAGCGTTTGCAGATCTCGACGTATCGAAGCAGTAGAGCTCTAGTGCTTCTTAAAACGGGATATAGTATCTCATTTCAATGTTTCACGATAAGATATAATATTCATTGCGAAGTGTCATGTATAACTTGTATTCACCTCAAAAAAATGTAACTGCGACACTTCATTACTAGGAAATAGCGTTTGCAGATGTCTACGTATCGTAGCAATAGTGTTCTAATGCATCTTAAAACGCGATATCGCATCACATTTCTATGTTTCATGATAAGATATAATATTCATTGCGAAGTCTCATGTATACCTCGTATTCACATAAAAAGAATGTAAATGACCGACACCTCTTTGCGAGGAAATATCCGTTTGCAGATATCTGCGTATCGTAGCAATAGAGTTATAATGCTTCTTAAATCGCGATATCGCATCTCATTTCTATGATTCAAGATAAGATGTAATATTCATTGCGAATTGTCATGTATACCCCGTATTCACTTCAAAAGAATGTGAATGCGAGGCTTCCTTGCTAGGAAATAGCGTTAGCAGATGTCAAGGTATCGAAGCAATAGCGTTCTAATGCTTCTTAAAACGAGATATCGCATCTCATTTCTATGTCTCATGATAAGATATAATATTCATTGCGAATAGTCATGTATACCTCATATTCACTGCAAAAGAATGTAAATTCGGTACTTCCTTGCTAGGAAGTAGCGTTTGCAGATATCTACGTATCGTAGCATTAGAGTTCTAATGCTTCTTAAATCGCGATATCGCATCTCATTTCTATGTTTCATGATAAGATATATTATTCATTGCGAAGTGTCTTGTATACCTCGCATACACGCCAAATGAATGTAAATGCGACACTTCCTTGCTAGGAAATAGCGTTGGCAGATGTCTACTGTAACGTCAGGCGTACCGCCTGCCACCCTCCGGCGTCCACCTCATCATCCCCAGCATCCGTATCCGGAGCCCCTGCACACGGGCCACCCGCCGACTCGCCGTCCCTACAGAAGGAGACAAAGGTACGAGAGGGAAGAGGGATGCAGCATGCCGCGCCCACGCGCGATCTCCACACACGAGGGGGAGGACTTCACCCCGTATTACGAGGGCGAGGAGCTCTCCGACACGTACTGGGTCGAATCCCCAGCAATCACGAAGCCCTATACGTACTTCTCGTACATGTGGGATTAGAATAAGCACACTACTCATACATGTACATACACACCAACACACACCTAGATTTAAGTAAATATATGTATATATTTTATTCATGCACGGTTATGTTCCGTGCACTCGCGCGCACACTCGACGCTCGCGGCTCACGCTTAACGCGGGCCGCGCCCCACTCCAAACGGCCGCCCCACCACGAGGGCCGAGCGGCCGCCCTACTCCGACCGTCCGCCCCACCGCGAGGGCCCAGCGACTCGCGCGCCGCGCGACCCGAGGAGGTCGCGGACGCGAGATCCGAGAGTCAGTTCATATCTCATCTCCGAACCGAGGAGTTCTAATCCAGCATCCGAACGATGCACTTCCGATCCGAGCAATAGGCTCATTCGCAACGAGCAATTAGCTCTAATGCATTCGTCTCTATCCATACTCCCATAGCGGAGTCCGTTCGATACTTTATACTATTTCTAATTCTCATTGTAATCGCTAGTCAGTAACTTAGAATTTAGTCAAGTGTATCTAGTATAGTGAAATCATAGAATATAGTTTATTTTTACCAGATTCAAAGTATCTTTATTCGAGTTCAAATACAATTCCTTAATTCTAATCCACGGGTACGCTCGCGATTATTCTAATTCTATATCTCATCTACGATAGTCTTGAGGCTCGACGACTAGAGCGAACCAGCGCTTAGTTGCTCCATCCTCACTTCTACCGTGTACAGAATATCTTGCGCCCAGGTCGATCCCGGTAAGCTAGAGCGAACCAACGCTTAGCCGTGCCGTATTCAACCGAGGTTCAAGTATTCTCGATGAGCCTTGCACCTCCGACAAAGCGTACACGACGCGCGGGGAGGAGAGAGTTCATTCGTCGTCTCGCTCGGGAATACGTGGGTGATGCACCAGAATATTCAATTTCCTACGTTCGAGTCCTGGTTCCTGTGAAGGAGGTTTCCTTCGCCGCACGACCCGTACGAGTCGCCAATCGTCAGGGCCAAACGCCGATACCTGCCAGCCGGAGTCAACCCGCCTGGACGCTTATTCCCGTAGACGTACCTCCGTTCCAGCCGTACGCCGCCGCCATCCCGGTTGCGGATCCAAGGCGCTCCAGGTACCTGGAAAGAGAAATCAGACAGCGGAATCAAGCCTTCGCAAGGTAAGTTTAGTGTTAGTTACCGTTTTATCGAGTCCGAAACGCCAACGAACCCGGTCCGGACGCAATTCGCGTTATTTTCGGGAACGGTTACGACTTTGTGCCACCGTTGCGAGCGCAACCGCACCTCGGGACGTGACACGAAAGTTATTTTTGGTGACAGCGGTGGGATAGCCACGCGTTTCCTCCGGAAATTCCGCCGAAAGGAACCGCGAAACTAGATATGGCAACCCGGACTCCGACAAAAACGCGCCAGCAGACACAGCGAGCCGCCGCGATGGCCGATTCCGAACGCGAAAAACGCACTAGCAGAACGCTTGATTTCCAAGACGCTATCGCCGAGCCTCTTCCTAGTACCGCGCAACCAAATACTTCCGCGAAAAATACGAAAGCGACCGATCCGAGTAATGCCGCGTTGCTCCAGCAAATAGAAATTTTACGTCGTGAATTAGAATCTATTCGCAGAACGCCTGATTTAACGCGCGACGATACCGTTTCGCTGGATATTCCTCGGGGAAATCCGCTTTCCGCACATAATTCGAGCTCTGATTTCAATACAAATAGTTCGCAACACGACGAGCTATCGCTTAAGCAGGCCCTCGAAGCCGTGCCGACATTCGACGGTCAGAACATTCCCATTCTTCAGTTTACCCGAGCGTGTAAACGCGCTTATGAGCTTATCCCTAATGGGTGCGAGCGAACCTTCACACGCCTGCTTAAGGGAAAACTCAAGGGTCGTGCCTACGCCGCGCTAGAAGACGAGCCGTGTTACACAATACTCGAATTAACGGACGTTCTTCGCAGCACATTTTGCTCCGTAAAATCAGCTCATCATTATCGGGGTGAACTTGCCAATATATTTATGCGCGCGAACGAGCACATTCTAGATTACATCGGTCGAGTAAAAGATCTTAGAACCGCTATAATTGATTGCGAAAGGCTTGCTCGACGAGACACACCGGAATCGCTCGATGACGTAGACGCGCTCACATTACAATGTTTTAAAGACGGTCTCATTCCGGAAATTCGAATGCAAATGACTATAAGTTCATTCGGTACATTGCGAGAAACGTTCGCTCGAGCGCGGGAGCTCTATCAAATGCACGAACGTGATTGCAACCGGCTAGGTAGATCGCGTGTCGCGCGACCAGAATCGCGCGAAAAACCAGCCGAAATTATTTGCCGAAAATGCAATAATATCGGACATTACGCGACCGAGTGTCGGCTCAGACCGCCATCGCCGTACCGACCGCAGGAATACTTGCGATCCAGGGACGTACCGCCTCCTACTCGAGGCCCCGCGTACGAACAACCGAGACAAATCGTAGCCAGGGACGCGCCCAAATTTTGTCGCTATTGCAAGACCCCGGGGCACGAAATAGGCGAGTGCCGCAAAAGACAGTACAACAACGCGGTAAATAAAAATTCGGGAAACGACAATGGCCTCCGCACCCGCCGCGAGACAGGTGGCGAGGCCGCGCACCAAGTCCGTCCTCTCGCCGCGAACAACTCCAACGCGGAAATCGACGAAACGCCGCGATAAACATAACCGGAAAAACTAGCACGCCAAACGTAATTTTAAAATCCGATCTTCTAATTTCACCAACTCGCTTCATGGTGGACACTGGGGCGGAAATAAATATTATAAAACGTTCGGCTCTAAAAGCATCCGCGCGAATCGATAAGTCCGAGATCGTAATAATAACAGGGGTAACCGATGGCAAAACCGCAACCTTAGGGACGGTGAATCTTGTCATTTTCGGTCGCGTCGTCCCTTTTAATGTGGTCGAGGATGATTTTCCCCTTAAACCAAGCGGGATCCTCGGCTCCGGGTTCTGTATGGACGCAGAAATCTCTTTTCCAAATAAAATAATCAAATGGAATGGTAAGAGAATTCCTTTCGAAGACGATATCGAAGCACTCGAGGAACCGTCACCGGACTCGAAAATAAAGCCTCTCCTATCGCCGAAACGTAAACAAGCGCCGCGCACGGAATCTATTCCCCCTCCGCCGCCGCGCCCGCCGCGTAAATCATCGCCTCCGCTGAAACGCGATGCAGCAACGAAATCGAAGCTTCGAACGCAAGACAAAGCAGCTTCTCCGAAGTCAGGAGACCGTATCTCCATTCCGCCGAGATCAAATATCGGTATCAAGGTCCGCGTAGTTAATTCGAATCTCGCGGAAGGTATAATTCCTCGTATCGATCTTGCGCCGGGCATATTTTTCGGAAACGCTCTCGTCAGAGTAATTCGGGGCAAAGCGGTAACTCGAATAATTAATTCATCCGACCGCGCCGTCGAAATCGCGTTACCAGAGATCATACTCGAGCCCGCGCAAATCATGACTCCCCTCCACGAGGAGGATAGTCCGTCGCTGTATCCGGTTTTTTCTAAATCTACTAAATCCAACGTATCCGCCGTACCGATCGGCTCATCCCAAAAAGGGAAAA
This sequence comes from Xylocopa sonorina, assembly GCF_050948175.1. Classification (NCBI taxonomy): domain Eukaryota; kingdom Metazoa; phylum Arthropoda; class Insecta; order Hymenoptera; family Apidae; genus Xylocopa; species Xylocopa sonorina. The sequence continues at coordinate 6,806 of NW_027490262.1, read as the reverse complement.
CTTCTATTTCTTTCTCGAATCAGACACCATATTCGACAATCGAAACTCCTCCTTCGCGTTGCAAAATCGCGAATACTCAGCAAATCTCCTATGCTCAGGCGGTTAAAAATAATGTACAACAGGCGCCGTTAAAACCAACATCGAAATCCGCCAACCTTTCGAAATCTCGCTTAGATCGAATTCTTAGTCTCCTCCGTCTCGACCACCTCAACGCAGAGGAAAGAGAGCACGTCGTCCGTCTCGTTCAAAGCACGCAGGAGCTTTTTCACATTGAGGGGGATAAATTAGGACATACGTCAGCAACCACGCACAAGATTCCAACCGTCGACGACCGCCCCGTCAATGTGAAACAATACCGTTTCCCACCAGCTCATAAGGAGGAGATTCGACGACAAGTCGACAAATTTTTACAAAATGGTGTCATCTCTCCGTCTAAATCGCCATATAATTCGCCATTGTGGGTTGTCCCAAAGAAACCGGACTCCTTGGGCAACAAGCAATGGCGCGTCGTCATCGACTACCGCGCACTCAATGAGAAATCTGTCGCCGATGCCTATCCCCTCCCTTGCATTACCGAGATACTTGATCAACTCGGGAGTGCGAAGTATTTTAGTACATTCGATCTCGCGAGCGGATTTCACCAGATCCCAATGGAGCCCGCCGATGCTCCCAAAACTGCTTTTTCGACGCCTCACGGGCATTATGAATTTAAAAGAATGCCATTCGGATTAAAAAATGCGCCAGCGACGTTCCAACGACTTATGGACAATGTCCTGTCCGGTCTCCAGGGGAACGAAATTTTCGTCTATTTGGACGACATTGTTATCTACGCTAGCTCTCTTCAAGAACATCGACTTAAATTCGATAAATTAACTCAACGGCTCAAAGAAGCTAATTTAGTATTGCAGCCGGATAAGTGCGAATTCTTGAGGAGAGAAGTAAGCTATTTGGGTCATATTATCAGTGAGCACGGTGTAAAACCTGACCCTGCGAAAATTAGCGCCGTCAAAAATTTTCCGCGCCCGCGCAACGCGAAACAGATCAAACAATTCCTCGGGCTCGCGGGATACTACAGGCGGTTCATCGCAAATTTTTCTAATATTGCTAAGCCACTTACAAATTTGTTAAAAAAAGACGCGCCCTTTGTATGGCGTAACGAGCAAGAGAATTCATTCGTCAAACTCCGAGATTGCCTATGCGAAGCGCCTATCTTGCAGTACCCCAACTTCAAACAACCATTCGTGATAACGACCGACGCGTCCGCCGAAGCTATTGGTGCTATCTTGAGTCAAGGACCAATAGGCCGCGACTTGCCAATCGCGTACACGTCGCGACTGTTAAACGCTGCGGAGAAAAACTACTCCACGATCGAGAAGGAGTGTCTGGCGATTGTCTACGCCGTCCATTACTTTCGTCCATACATATACGGTAATCAATTCAAACTCGTTACCGACCATCGACCGTTAGTGTGGATGAATTCGGTCAAGGACCCGTCAAGTAGACTCGTACGGTGGAGGCTTAAGTTAGCAGAATTTGACTACGAGATGGTCTATAAAAGTGGAAAAACGAACCTTAATGCGGACGCATTGTCGCGGAATCCCGCTCAAATTTTTCCGCTCTCGTATTCAGAAAACTCGGAGGACGACATCTTCGATGTGCCTCCGGAAACCCGTAAAAAGTATACCACACTAGCGCCTCCTCCTACTCCGGTAACATCAGAACCTGAATTACCGACTCCAGGCACGTCCTTCCGTACCAACACAGCACCACCTCCGCAAGTCGCCAGCGACAGCACCGACTTCTATACTCCTGCTCCAAATGAATTTTTCCGACGCGAACCTCTATTTAATTTCAGCCGTGACGCATTATCAACGCGACGAGACAATGTAGTTGTCTTCGTCACGCAATCTGGGCACCCCTATGACACGGGCGCCAAAGATCTAGCAAACGCTGAAAAATTCCTCCTAAACAAAAATCACGTCCTTACCAAAGCCAAAGTCATACAAATCGGAAACGAATTCCAAATCCAGCTTCCAATCATCGAACATTCCACCAGATCAATCAATTTCCAGACCGTAATAGAAACATTCAGATCCTTGTGCGACGTTGTAAACGAATTACAATTACAAACATTTAGTATCGCACAAACCTATCTAGACTCCGTATCCTGGTCCCGAATCCAGAAAATCCTTCAAGACCTGTTTTACGAAACAACTGTCCAGATTACGGTCTGCCAGGGCCTCATTAAAACCCCTTCGGTCGAAGAGCGACTGAAAATAATAAGAGAAAACCACGACTCCCCTGTGGGAGGTCACAAAGGGGTTAATAAAACTTATTCTCGCATCAGACAACAATACTTTTGGCCAAACATGAAAACACAAATACAAGAATATATTGGCAAATGTAAAAGTTGTCAGACAGAGAAACTGGTCCGGGTAAAGACCAGACAGCCTCTCACTTTAACCGACACCCCTGGCAGGGCATTCGATAAGATTTCAATGGACGTAATGGGTCCTCTTCCCGAAACTTCCGACGGTTATACGAGTATCCTCACGATCCAAGATCTCCTCACTAAATACTCAGTCGCAGTTCCTCTCAAAACCACCACCGCAGTAGACATTGCCGAAGCTTTAATAAAAGAATTCATTTGTAAGTTCGGATGCCCGAAAGGCATACTCACGGACCAAGGTTCGAACTTTATAAATAGCTTGATTAAAGCCATAGCAATCAAATTCCGTATTAAGCAATACAAGTCCACTGCGTTCCATCCACAAACAAACGGGTCCGTTGAACGATCTCACCACGTCCTGGCCGAATATCTGAAGCATTACATAGAGTCGAGTAACGATTGGGTGAATTGGTTACCGTATGCAATGTTTTCATACAACACCAGTGTGCACGAGGGTACATTATACACCCCACACGAACTAGTGTTCGGCAGGATAGCTAGGACGCCGTCAGCCACTCCTTTTCAGGACAGCTCTGATAACGAAACTTATAGCGACTATCTTATACAACTTCAGGAGAAAATCTCGAAATCTCAGGATTTGGCTAAAGCCAATCTAGACAATGCGAAACGCCGTTCTAAATATTATTATGACCGAAATCTCAATGTCCAAAACTTCGAGGTAGGCCAATGGGTCTATCTTTTAAAAGAGCCGAACAAACATAAGTTCCAGGCACAATACTCTGGACCGTACCGTATCCTCGAAATTTTGGGCAACTGTAATGTTAAGCTGAATGTAAAAGGGCGCCATAAAATTGTTCATACGAACAAAATCAAAATTTGTAAACGAATGCATAGTATGCAGAGTGTGGATGCTAGTGAAAGAAAAGTGCGAAAAACTGAAAATGAAGTCAGTGAGAGCAGTGACATTCAAACGAACGCTGAAAGTGAAAGCGACGAAAGTGCCTGCAATCCGAAGGAAGCCCGCAGCCACGGTCCAATCTCCAAACGTTATCGCCAGGATCAACCAGGCGAAAAACCTCAGATTCCGCAGCATCCAGCCGACAGGACCAAGAGAAGGATCCAGCATCCCGAAATCTACCCAACAGACAAGAGATCTCGGCATGGCCGAGATTCTTTTTCCAAGGGGGGTGGTGTAACGTCAGGCGTACCGCCTGCCACCCTCCGGCGTCCACCTCATCATCCCCAGCATCCGTATCCGGAGCCCCTGCACACGGGCCACCCGCCGACTCGCCGTCCCTACAGAAGGAGACAAAGGTACGAGAGGGAAGAGGGATGCAGCATGCCGCGCCCACGCGCGATCTCCACACACGAGGGGGAGGACTTCACCCCGTATTACGAGGGCGAGGAGCTCTCCGACACATACTGGGTCGAATCCCCAGCGATCACGAAGCCCTATACGTACTTCTCGTACATGTGGGATTAGAATAAGGACACTACTCACCTATGTACATACACACCAACACACACCTAGATTTAAGTGAATATATGTATATATTTCATTCATGCACGGCTATGTTCCGTGCACTCGCGCGCACACTCGACGCTCGCGGCTCACGCTTAACGCGGGCCGCGCCCCACTCCGAACGGCCGCCCCACCACGAGGGCCGAGCGGCCGCCCTACTCCGACCGTCCGCCCCACCGCGAGGGCCCAGCGACTCGCGCGCCGCGCGACCCGAGGAGGTCGCGGACGCGAGATCCGAGAGTCAGTTCGCGTCTCATCTCCGAACCGGAGAGTTCCCAACTCATCTCCGAACTGGAGAGTTCATATCTCATCTCCGAACCGAGGAGTTCTAATCCAGCATCCGAACGATGCACTTCCGAGCAATAGGCTCATTCGCAACGAGCAATTAGCTCTAATGCATTCGTCTCTATCCATACTCCCATAGCGGAGTCCATTCGATACTTTAACTATTTCTATATCTCATTGTAACCGCTAGTCAGTAACTTAGAATTTAGTCAAGTGTATCTAGTATAGTGAAATCATAGAATATAGTTTATTTTTACCAGATTCAAAGTATCTTTATTCAAGTTCAAATACAATTCCTTAATTCTACTCCACGGGTACGCTCGCGATTATTCTATTTCTATATCTCATCTGCGATAGTCTTGAGGCTCGACGACTAGAGCGAACCAGCGCTTAGTTGCTCCATCCTCACTTCTACCGTGTACAGAATATCTTGCGCCCAGGTTGATCCCGGTAAGCTAGAGCGAACCAACGCTTAGCCGCGCCGTACTCGACCGAAGTTCAAGTATTCTCGACGAGCCTTGCACCTCCGACAAAGCGTACACGACGCGCGGGGAGGAGAGAGTTTATTCGTCGTCTCGCTCGGGAATACGTGGGTGATGCACCAGAATATTCAATATCCTGCGTTCGAGTCCTGGTACCTGTGAAGGAGGTTTCCTTCGCCGCACGACCCGTACCTCCGTTCCAGCCGTACGCCGCCGCCATCCCGGTTGCGGATCCAAGGCGCTCCAGGTACCTAGAAAGAGAAATCAGACAGCGGAATCAAGCCTTCGCAAGGTAAGTTTAGTGTTAATTACCGTTTTATCGAGTCCGAAACGCCAACGAACCCGGTCCGGACGCAATTCGCGTTATTTTCGGGAACGGTTACGACTTTGTGCCACCGTTGCGAGCGCAACCGCACCTCGGGACGTGACACGAAAGTTATTTTTGGTGACAGCGGTGGGATAGCCACGCGTTTCCTCCGGAAATTCTGCCGAAAGGAACCGCGAAACTAGATATGGCAACCCGGACTCCGACAAAAACGCGCCAGCAGACACAGCGAGCCGCCGCGATGGCCGATTCCGAACGCGAAAAACGCACTAGCAGAACGCTTGATTTCCAAGACGCTATCGCCGAGCCTCTTCCTAGTACCGCGCAACCAAATACTTCCGCGAAAAATACGAAAGCGACCGATCCGAGTAATGCCGCGTTGCTCCAGCAAATAGAAATTTTACGTCGTGAATTAGAATCTATTCGCAGAACGCCTGATTTAACGCGCGACGATACCGTTTCGCTGGATATTCCTCGGGGAAATCCGCTTTCCGGACATAATTCGAGCTCTGATTTCAATACAAATAGTTCGCAACACGACGAGCTATCGCTTAAGCAGGCCCTCGAAGCCGTGCCGACATTCGACGGTCAGAACATTCCTATTCTTCAGTTTACCCGAGCGTGTAAACGCGCTTATGAGCTTATCCCTAATGGGTGCGAGCGAACTTTCACACGCCTGCTTAAGGGAAAACTCAAGGGTCGTGCCTACGCCGCGCTAGAAGACGAGCCGTGTTACACAATACTCGAATTAACGGACGTTCTTCGCAGCACTTTTTGCTCCGTAAAATCAGCTCATCATTATCGGGGTGAACTTGCTAATATATTTATGCGCGCGAACGAGCACATTCTAGATTACATCGGTCGAGTAAAAGATCTTAGAACCGCTATAATTGATTGCGAGAGGCTTGCTCGACGAGACACACCGGAATCGCTCGATGACGTAGACGCGCTCACCCTACAATGTTTTAAAGACGGTCTCATTCCAGAAATTCGGATGCAAATGACGGTAAATTCATTCGGTACATTGCGAGAAACGTTCGCTCGAGCGCGGGAGCTCTATCAAATGCACGAACGTGATTGCAACCGGCTAGGTAGATCGCGTGTCGCGCGACCAGAATCGCGCGAAAAACCAGCCGAAATTATTTGCCGAAAATGCAATAATATCGGACATTACGCGACCGAGTGTCGGCTCAGACCGCCATCGCCGTACCGACCGCAGGAATACTTGCGATCCAGGGACGTACCGCCTCCTACTCGAGGCCCCGCGTACGAACAACCGAGACAAATCGTAGCCAGGGACGCGCCCAAATTTTGTCGCTATTGCAAGACCCCGGGGCACGAAATAGGCGAGTGCCGAAAAAGGCAGTACAACAACGCGGTAAACAAAAATTCGGGAAACGACAATGGCCTCCGCACCCGCCGCGAGACAGGTGGCGAGGCCGCGCACCAAGTCCGTCCTCTCGCCGCGAACAACTCCAACGCGGAAATCGACGAAACGCCGCGATAAACATAACCGGAAAAACTAGCACGCCAAACGTAATTCTAAAATCCGATCTTCTAATTTCACCAACTCGCTTCATGGTGGACACTGGAGCGGAAATAAATATTATAAAACGTTCGGCTCTAAAAGCATCCGCGCGAATCGATAAGTCCGAGATCGTAATAATAACAGGGGTAACCGATGGCAAAACCGCAACCTTAGGGACGGTGAATCTTGTCATTTTCGGTCGCGTCGTTCCTTTTAATGTGGTCGAGGATGATTTTCCCCTTAAACCAAGCGGG